>NC_136928.1:57433051-58633051 GCF_949752795.1 Hyperoodon ampullatus
ATTTATAGAAATTATATCTCATTACTATACTGAAAATATAGCAGACATGATTGTCATCCACTGTCGGTGAGTGTCTTGACAAATAGGAAGGGTGTCAATAGATTAGTGATCAGCATTGACCAATTTGCAAAGGAAAGGAAAAGGTGATGTCTAGAAAATACAGACCGTTAAACTTGATGTCAGTCACCTGTCCCCAGCAAACATCTAAGGTAATTTTTTTTTTTTTTTTTTTGCGGTGCGCGGGCCTCTCACTGTTGTGGCCTCTCCCGTTGCGGAGCACAGGCTCCGGCCGCGCAGGCTCAGCGGCCATGGCTCGGGCCCAGCCGCTCCACGGCATGTGGGATCTTCCCGGACCGGGGCACGAACCTGTGTCCCCTGGATCGGCAGGCGGACTCTCAACCACTGCGCCACCAGGGAAGCCCTAAGATAAATTATTAATGACATAATCAGTGAGCGCTTATAGGAAGGAAGTGGTGATTAGCATAACTTTAGTAAGAAGTCAAATCAATCCCATCTCTCTTCTATTTTTTTTCTTAAAAAAAAGAAAAAGGCAAGTTTACTTAATTACACCTTCACTGAGTTCCAGGAGCAGTTTAAGGTGCCTCACATAAATAAAACACAACAAGACAAAATATAACAAAAGGAGTAGAAAACAGCTTACGTTTATTGGGCGTATAGTCCAGGTCCTTTACTAAGCAGTTTACATGTTTTTTCATTTTATCCTGAGTAGACCCCAAAACAACTCAGCCAGTTTCTGTGAGATGTGAGAATTCCCTGCCGCCTGTTGCTTAAGCCCTTGAGGCAGGAATTATATATGAAAGTTTCGTGTGCAGCAGATGTGAAAATATTTTAGAGCAGTAGTTCTCAAGCACTTCATTCTTAGAACCCCTTTTCTTTTACACTCTTAAAAATGATTGAGTACCCCCAAAGAGCTTTGGTTTGTGTGGGTTATATCTATTGATATTTACTATATTAGATATTAAAATTGAGAAACATTTGAAACAAGAATACATAAGCACATATTCCAGTAGCTGTCAGAGGGATGACATCATCATCACACTTCCTGCTCCTGTAGCGTCTGGAAAACTCCACTGTAATTTCAAGACAGAGTGCAAAGGGCAAATAATTTTTAGTGTTGTTATGAAAATGAGTTTGACTTTGCTGACCCCCTGAAAGGATCTCCAGGACTTTCAGAGGCCCCCAGACTGCACTTTGAGAACAATTGTTCTAGAGGAAGGACTCAGTCTAGAGAGATCAGGCTATGAAATCCTGCATTACACATATTAAATTGGAGTCTAAGCATCACTTCAAAGAATATTGGTTGATAGACTTGCCAGAGTTTTATACCTCAGTTTAAGCAAAGGCACAGAGAGGTGCCAAATGGTCATTCTGAGCAGTCTACATAGTTAGAGTGCCATTCATGTCACCAGTGGAAAAATTACTCCTAATGTTCCTTAAGCTCATTAGTAAACTCAGTAGTGCAGGTCCACATAGTTTATATGCAAAGCTCTTGCTCCTGATTAGGGGCTTTCTAACCAACGACTTCTGGAGCATGGGGTAGGAGGGGTGTATTTACACTTAGAAATAGTGTCACAATAGTGTCCCCAATTATTTTAAGTAAAATAATTGGAGAGCTAATAAGATGCATGTGAAAGCTTCTTTTTTTTTTTCTTTTAAGGATGAAATTTAACAAATAAGGACAAGGTCCTGTGCATAGTTTCAGTGAACCAGATATACAAATAGGGAGCTAGAAAGGAAACTCACCTGACCACTTTTATGTAAAAAAAGATCTAGAGGTTTTAGTTAACTTCAAACTGCAAACCAGCAGTTGAATGCAGTTGCTAAGACGCTGAAGTTAATAAGAAATAGAAGTGCTCATATGAAGACATAATTGTTCGATTCTCAGGGGGATTTAGATTTCTCCCTGTGTAACAGTCACCAGTCATAAATGCCTTCATCGTTTTGGATGAGACCATGCATCTGCCAGCCCCAGGCATCCATTCTGAGAGTTATTCAAACCAGGCCACTGGGCAACTAGGTCATACTTTACCATCAGCTGCCATGCCTCAGTTTCATTGGTATGTGGACCACCTGTGAATTTCAGGTCCTGATTTCTTTCTCTGGGCTTCACTATCTCCAGCTTTGCCTCTAGAATCATGGTACTTTTTACTCTGTACTCTTTTAAGTTTGCTGACCGTCACACTGACAGGTTGTGTTCCCTTGATATATGGTGCATGGTCCATCACACCCAACCAAGTCAGCTCACCTCTCAGCTCTGCTTAATCACACCACCACTGCCATATGTGGTCCAATCCTGATAACAGCTCCACTTGTTAATGCACTGTCATGCAGTATTCAGACTAGTACTTGATTCTGGGTGCTGCATTTTAAGAGACATTGACAAACTAGAGACTATCCAGATGAAAGTAACTAAACTGAGGAGTATACAAACCATCCATTGTTTTACAGTATGACCTCAGCCTATTCTAGCTTCACTTCCTGCCATTCTCTCTTCAGGTAGCCTGAGTTCAACTCACACTAAATCACCCACAGTCTCTAAAATGTGGCATCAAATTTTCATTCTTTTGCACAGGCCCTTTCCCTGTCTCTTAGTGGTGAATTCCTACTTTAACTTCAAGACCCAGCTCAAATGTTATTTCTTTCCTTAAAATTTCCATTGACTTTCCTAATTATTTTTACCTCTGGGTTCTCACAGAACTTTATACATGCCTGGATTGTACATTAATCAAACTATAATACAGTCCAAGGGTCAGCAAACCTTTTCTGTAAATGACCATATAGTAAATATTTTAGGCTTTGTGGACTTTGTATGTTTCTCTCTGTCACAGTTGCTCACCTCTGCTGTTTTAGTACAAAAACAGACATAGATAGTATGTAAATGAATGAGTGTGACTGTATTCCAATATAACTTTACATGGACACTAAAATTTGAATTTCACAGAATTGTCACATGTCAAGAAATAATATTCTTCTTTTGAAAACCCTCCCTAACCATTTAAAAATATGAAAACCATGGGCTTCCCTGATGGCGCAGTGGTTGACAGTCTGCCTGCTGGCGTGGGGGACGAGTGTTTGTGCCCCGGTCCGGGAGGATCCCACATGCCGCGGAGTGGCTGGGCCCGTGAGCCATGGCCACTGAGCCTGCACGTCCGGAGCCTGTGCTCTGCAACGGGAGAGGCCGCGGCAGTGGGAGGCCCGGTACCGCAAAAAAAATAAATAAATAAAAATATGAAAACCATTCATAGTCCCTGGGCTATACAAAATCAGGCGACAGGCTAGATTTGGCCCACTGGCCATAATTTGCTGACCCTGGATCTAATCTGTTTGTTTATTATTTCAATTACTCATGTATTCATTCATTTATGAAATAAATATTCATTTACTGGTATCCTTCTAGGCACTGTGAATGCAGTGGTAAGAGACACCAACATATTATTAAGGCAGAATCTTTCTTCTGTGTTAGACTGAGCTTGCTGAGTTCAGAGACTTTCTATTCCATCTCTGCCCCCCAAGAATAGTACATTTCCTGTTACATTTTGAGATGAAGTAATGAATGATTCAACAAAGGAATAAGCGATTATGGCTTTGCTAATTATTTCTCCTGTGACTATGTGGTTATGCTGTCTTATAATGTGAATGTGAAAGAGAAATGCTACTAAAGACAAGTGAGTGATAAATTTTTAACAAAGGTTATTTTGGAAAGATCTTTGTTGAGTCTAGATATGAGGGTAAAGTTTACATTTTGTCTGTTTTGTCAATGAGAAGAGCTACCAAAGTGATATACTTTGAGATGTATTGGCTATTCTCTGATGAATCTTCTCTATGTAATTTTTGGTATGAACCCTTTAATTAACATTTAACTTTTATAATGCAGTCATAGGGTAGATGGATAAACTGTGAGGGAGGGGACTTTTTAACTAAAGGGACATTTTCTCTCATTTGGATGTGCCAAATGACATCTATACATCCTACAAATCGTGTATTTTAAGGATTAAAACCTTGGGTTGAGTTATAATAACACATTATGTTAAGTAATTCGTTTACTCATAGATATTAGCTTTTCTCTTAGCACATTGCATTTATGTGGTTTTTCAAGGTATTGGCATACGACCTTAAAATACTTGTTACTTCAAATAACTTTAATGATGAAAATGTGATAATGCATATTTTCTTTTTATAGGCGAGATAAACTTTGGATTTGCATGGAGTTTTGTGGAGGTGGTTCTTTACAGGATATTTATCATGGTAAGACCAAAGTATATGTGAAAGAGATTAAGTAGAATTTCTTAAAATATAGTTATTTACTATGTTAAACATTAATGTTGTTTTGAGAAAAGTGTGTTTTATCATTATGCTATTTGGATACATAAGGAAATTTAAGATATATACAGACGAAAGGAGCATTCACTTTATAAGTTGAGAAATTACACGCAGTTGAATTATTTGCTAATTCTAAAGAAGGCATATTATATATAGTTAGTTCAGTTGGAATAGGAAACAGGAAAGGATAGATTTTCTGGAACTGTTTTAGAAGGCTTAATGAAGAAAGTGGGCTTTAAATTGGTCTTTAAAAGATAGGTAAACCATGGATACAAAGAAGAGACACAAGTATACTCCAGGAGTTGAAACAGCAGCACAGTGATGGGAAGGTGTGACATGTTAGATCACTCTCACTGGTCTGTCTGGGGTGTATTTGGAGAGTGTGGTCAGATCTAGAGAGCCTTGAAAGCCGGAAGGAGGGACTTCCCTGGTGGTCCAGTGGTTAAGACTCCACACTTCCACTGCAAGGGGCACAGGTTGGATCCGTGGTTGGGGAACTAGGATACTGCATGCCAGGCCACATGGCCAAAAGAAAGCCAGAAGGAAAAACATGGGAACATTTCTGCTTCATGAAAAGTTATTTCTGAGACTTCCCTGGTGGCACAGTGGTTAAGAATCAACCTGCCATTGCAGTGGACATGGGTTTGAGCCCTGGTCTGGGAAGATCCCACACGCTGCAGATCACCTAAGCCCAGCTGCCACAACTACTGAGCCCACGTGCCACAACTATTGAAGCCCACATTTGTAGAGCCCATGCTCTGCAACAAGGTAAACCACTGCACTGTGAAGCCCGTGCACCACAACAAAGGGTAAGCCCCGCTCGCCACAACTAGAGAAAGCCCACACACAGCAACAAAGACCCAACACAGGCAATCAATCAATCAATCAATCAATAAAAAAAATAAAACAATGTTTCAAATGTATTTAAAAAAAAAGTGAAGGGCAGACAGCAGAAGCAAGAAGAACTACAGTCCTGCAGCCTGCAGAACAAAAACCACAATCACAGAAAGACAGACAAAATTAAAAGGCAGAGGACTATGTCCAAGATGAAGGAACAGTATAAAACCCCAGAAAAACAATTAAATGAAGTGGAGATAGTCAACCTTCCAGAAAAAGAATTCAGAATAATGACAGTGACGATGATCCAGGACCTCAGAAAAAGAATGGACAAAGATCGAGAAGATGCAAGAAATGTTTAACAAACCCTAGAAGAATTAAAGAACCAACAGACAGAAATGAACAATAAAATAACTGAAATGAAAAATACACTAGAAGAAATCAGTAGCAGAATAACTCAGGCTGAAGAACGGATAAGTGACCTGGAAGACAGAATGGTGGAAATCACTACCGTGGAACAGAATAAAGAAAAAAGAATGATAAGAAATGAAGACAGCCTAAGAGACCTCTGGGACAACATTAAATGCACCAACAATCACATTATAGGGGCCCCAGAAGGAGAAGAGAGAGAGAAAGGACCTGAGAAAATATTTCAAAAGGTTATAGTCAGAAACTTCTCATGGGAAAGGAAATAGCCACCCAAGCCCAGGAAGCTCAGAGAGTCCCAGACAGGATAAGCCCAAGGAGAAGCACACAGAGACACATTGTAATCAAACTGACAAAAATTATTAAAAGCAACAAGGGAAAAACAACAAATAACATACAAGGGAACTCCCATAAGGTTAACAGCTGATTTCTCAGCAGAAACTCTACAAGCCAGAGGGAATGGCACGATATATTTAAAGTGATAAAAGTGAAGAACCTACAAACAAGAATACTCTACCCAGCAAGGTTCTCATTCAGATTTGACAGAGAAATCAGAAGCTTTACAAACAAGAAAAAGCTAAGAGAATTCAGCACCACCAAACCAGCTCTACATGAAATCCTAAAGGAACTTCTCTAAGTGGGAAACACAAGAGAAGAAAAGGACCTACAAAAACAATTAAGAAAAAGGTAATAGGAACATACATATTGATAATTACCTTAAATGTGAATGGATTAAATGCTCCAACCAAAAGACACAGGCTCGCTGAATGGATATAAAAACAAGACCTGTATATATGCTGTCTAAAAGAGACCCACTAAAGACTTAGGGACACATACAGACTGAAAGTGAGGGGATGGAAAAACATATTCCATGCAAGTGGAAATCAAAAGAAAGCTAGAGTAGCAATACTCATATCAGATGAAATAGACTTTAAAATAGAGAATGTTACAAGAGACAAGGAAGGACACTCCATAATGACCAAGGGATCAATCCAAGAAGAAGATGCAACAATTATAAATATATGTGCACCCAAAATAGGAGCACCTCAGTACATAAGGCAAATGCTAACAGCTATAAAAGAGGAAATTGACAGTAACACAGTAATAGTGGAGTTCTTAACACCTCACACCAATGGACAGATCATCCAGACAGAAAATTAATAGGGAAACAAAAGCTTTAAATGACACAGTAGACCACATAGATTTAATTGATATTTATAGGACATTCCATCCCAAAACAGCAGATCACACTTTCTTCTCAAGTGCACATGGAACATTCTCCAAGATAGATCACATCTTGGGTCACAAATCCAGCCTCGGTAAATTTTAAAAAATTGAAATCATATCAAGCATCTTTTCCGACCACAACACTATGAGATTAAAAATCAATTACAGGGAAAAAAAACATAAAAAACATAAACACATGGAGGCTAAATAATATACTACTAAATAACCAGGAAATCACTGAAGAAATCAAAGAGGAAATCAAAAAATACCTAGAGACAAATGACAATGAAAATATGATGATCCAAAACCTATGGGATGCAGCAAAAGCAGTTCTAAGAGGGAAATTTATAGCAGTACAATCCACCTCAAGAAAAAAGAAAAATCTCAAACAGTCTAACCTTACACCTAAAGGAACTAGAGAAAGAAGAACAAACAAAACCCAAAGTTAGTAGAAGGAAAGAAATCATAAAGATCAGAGTAGAAATAAATGAAATAGAAACAAAACAGTAGCAAAGATCAATGAAACTAAAACCTGGTTCTTTGAGAAGATAATCAAAATTGATAAACCTTTAGCCAGACTCATCAAGAAAAAGAGGGAGAGGACTCAAATCAATAAAATTAGAAATGAAAAAGGAGAAGTTACAACAGACCCCGTAGAAATACAAAGCATCGTTAAGAGACTATTACAAGCAACTCTATGCCAATAAAATGGACAACCTGGAAGAAAGGGACAAATTCTTAGAAAAGCACAACCTTCCAAAACTGAACCAGGAAGAAATAGAAAATATAAACAGACCAGTCACAAGCACTGAAATTGAAACTGTGATTAAAAATCTTCCAAGAAACAAAAGTCCAGGACCAGATGGTTTCAGAGGTGAATTCTGTCAAACATGTAGAGAAGAGCTAACACCCATCCTCCTCAGACTCTTTCAAAATATTGCAGAGGACGAACACTCCCAAACTCATTCTACAAGGCCACCATCACTCTGATACTAAAACCAGACGAAGATACTACAAAAAAGAGCAAATTACAGACCAGTATCACTGATGAATATAGATGCAAAAATCCTCAACAAAGTACTAGCAAACAAAATCCAACAACACATTAAAAGGATCATACACCATGATCAAGTGGGATTTATCCCAGGGATGCAAGGTTTCTTCAGTATACACAAATCAGTCAATGTGATACACCACATTAACAGATTGAAGAATAAAAACCATCTGATCATCTCAATAGATGCAGAAAAAACTTTTGACAAAATTTTACACACATTTATGATTAAAACTCTCCAGAGGGCTTCCCTGGTGGCTCAGTGGTTAAGAATCTGCCTGCCAATGCAGGGGACACGGGTTTGAGCCCTGGTCCAGGAAGATCCCACATGCCATGGAGCAACTAAGCCCGTGTGCCATAACTACTGAGCCTGCGCACCACAAGTACTGAAGCCCACGTACCACAACTACTGAAGCCCACGCACCTAGAGCCCGTGCTCCACAACAAGAGAAGCCACCACAACAAGAAGCCCGCACACCACAGCAAAGAGTAGCCCTGGCTCACCACAACTAGAGAAAGCCCACGTGCAGCAGTGAAGACCCAGTGCAGCCAAAAACAAATAAATAAGTGAATTTATTTAAAAAAAAAAAAAACTCTCCAGAAAATGGGCATAGAGGGAACCTACCTCAACATAACAAAGGCCATATATGACAGACCCACAACAAACATCATTCTCAGTGGTGAAAAACTGAAAGCATTTACTTTAAAATCAGGAACAAGACAGGAATGTCCACTCTCACCACTCTTATTCAGCAGTTTTGGAAGTCCTAGCCACAGTAATCAGAAGAAAAATAAAAGGAATTCGACTTGGAAAAGAAGTAAAACTGTCACTGTTTGCAGATGACATGGTACTATACATAGAAAATGCTAAAGATGACACCAGAAAACTACTAGAGCTAATGAATGATTTTGGTAAAGTTACAGGATACAAAATTAATGCACAGAAATCTCTTGCATTCCTGTACACTAACAACGAAAGATCAGAAAGAGAAATTTAGGAAACAATCCCATTGACCACTGCAGCAAAAAGAATAAAATACCTAGGAATAAACCTACCTAAGGAGGTAAAAGACCTGTACTCAGAAAACTTAAGACACTGATGAAAGAAATCAAAAATAACACAAACAGATGCAGAGATATACCATGTTCTTGGATTGGAAGAATCAATATTGTGAAAATGACTATACTACCCATAGCAGTCTACAGATTCAGTGCAATCCCTATCAAATTACCAATGGCATTTTTTATGGAACTAGAACAAAAAATCTTAAAATTTGTATGGAGACACAAAAGACCCCAAATAGCCAAAGCAATCTTGAGAAAAAAATAACAGAACTGGGGCTTCCCTGGTGGCGCAGTGGTTGAGAGTCCGCCTGCCGATGCAGGGGACGCGGGTTCATGCCACGGTTTGGGAAGATCCCACGTGCCGCAGAGCGGCTAGGCCCATGAGCCATGGCTGCTGAGCCTGCGCGTCTGGAGCCTGTGCTCAACCACGGGAGAAGCCACAACAGTGAGAGGCCCGCGTACCTCAAAAAAAAAAAAAAAAAGACGGAGCTGGAGGAATCAGACTCCCTGACTTCAGACTATACTACAAAGCTACAGTAATCAAGATAGTATGGTACTGGCACAAAAACAGAAATATAGATCAGTGAAACATGATAGAAAGCCCAGAGATGAACCCACACACCTACGGTCAACTAATCTATGACAAAGGAGGCAAGAAAAAAAACTATTTTCTGAGAATATATTTTTTTAGGTGTGTGGCTATTCTTCATATTTGAGAAAATTTTCCTTTTTATTAATGACATTTTGATTTCAAAGATTTAGTGAAAATTGAGAAATATTTGTCATCATTTTGCATTGCAGAACATACATGGTATTTCTGGAAGCTTGTTATAAATTCAAAAAGCTATTTTCCCCTTTTTTTGTCTTCATTTGGACTGATTTCTCTACTATTGTTTCCACACTTACTGATTTAATTTCCTTCTTCCTGAAGTTTTTTTCAGCTAGGCCTCTAGTGGTAAACTCTCAGTCATTGATCCTCATTCTCAAATGATAGTTTAAGTGGACATAGGCACATTTTCTCCGTTGACAGGTATTTTTGTTAGCGTTTCAAAGATGCTGCACTATTGTCTTCTAGTTTCTGTAGTTGTTGGTACCTTCTGCTGACTTGATCCTTTACAGGTAATCTTCCTTTCTTTGTAATTGCTTTTAAGATTTTTCTCTTTATTTCTGGTGCTTCTAGTATCTAAATGTAGATTTACTTTTCCTGCTTGGGACTTGAAGTGCTTACGTCCAAGATTTTAGTTCTTTTATCAAGTCTGACAATGATCAATTATTATCCCTTCAAATATTTTCTCCTTCAGGTTCTCTGATCTCTCCTTCTAGAATTTCAGTTTGATGTACATTAGCTCTCCATGTCTCTTAAAGTGAGCTTCATTTTTCCACTTTTTAATCCCTCAGAGCACTGAGGGTACTCATAACCATCTTCCAGTTCACTGATTGTACACCTAATTTGGTGACCATATTTTTCATTTCTAGAAATTATTTGGTTCTATTTCACATCTCTTTCCATTTTTTGTCTTATTCTTTCCTTGTAATTTTTCATCCCTTCTTCTATATCTTTAGTTTATTTAAGCATACTTATTTTTTAGTCTTAGATTGTTTGGTAATCCCATCAGATATACATGATTGGTCTTAGGTGTCTGATTCTGTTTTCTTCATTAAGAAGCAAGAAAGCCAATTTAGTTACAGAGATAGGTTGTCATGATTGTTATTCCATTTCAACCCTCTGATGGAAGTAACATAGTAATATGAATCTGTTAGTACTGATTTGTTTATATAGCAACTGGGTCAGTGGAAGAAATAATTTCGTATTAACTTGGATGCTCTCAAACATGCATGCTGAGAATATACAGGCTTATATGCAGCCCCAAACCCTGTCTTTCTCTGTATGCACACCTTTGATTGCACCCAGGTTTCTACCAGATAACCTCCTCATGGCAACGTATACTCCTCTTTGGCTGTAGTCTACACTGCTGTCTACTTGCATCGCCATATAAAACATATACCTCCATTTCTCCCTGTGCGTGTCTCTTTCCTCCTCTCCTCTCTCTATTTCATCATGTTGTCATTCTATGGGGAGTAGAATAAATATCCTGGATTACCTTATTTGGTGAAAGACAAGTTCTACTTTTCTAATTACCACAGTGCTTGTGGGTTTTTGTTTCTTTGCTGGTGTATACAAACCAAATTTGATCCATCATGCAAAATTTTTTTGATTAAAGCCTCCTTTCTAAAATTATTTCCACTTATTTATAAAGTACCATTAAGCCAAATTTTATATTTTCTCTTATGTCCTTAATTCCATCATTTACTCCAAATTGTTTTAAATTTAACTCTCCTGAAAGGAGAACTATATTAGTTATCTATTGCTGTATAACAATGATCTTAAAATTTGTCATCTTAAAACAAACATTTATTATCTCAGTTACTAAGGGTCAAGAATTCAAGAATGGCTTAATTGGGTGATTTCCCTTGCAGGACAGGGCAAAACATGCATAAGACATTTGGTCCATGCCAAAAATCCTTGAAATTTTGTCCTGTCCAGAATGTCCATGAGCGTATTTGGTTCATGCCACATGGTTTTGGACAGGACCAGATATCAAGGATCTTTTGGCACGGACCCAATGTCTTATGGACATTTTGGGCAGGACCAAATATGAACAAATATCAAGAGCCTTTTGCTGGGACCAAAAGTCTTAGGGAGGTTTGGGGCAGGACCAAATGTCTGAAAACTGGATGATTCTAGCTCGTGGTCACTCATGAGGGTGCAGTCAAGCTCTTGGCTGGAACTATAGTCATCTGAAGGCTTGACTAAGGTTGGAGGATTTGCTTTCAAGATGATTCACTTACATGGCTCTTGGCAGGAGGTCTCAATTCCTTGCCACAAGGATCTCGCTATAGGACAGCTTGAGTGTCTTCACAGGATGGCAGCTGGCTTCTCCCAGAGGAAATGATGCCAGAGAGCAAGGAGGAAGCCATAAAACCTTTTATGATGTAGTCTCAGGATTTGCATTCTGTTACTACCACCACAATTTTTTCTTTAGAAGCAAGTCATTTCTGTCCAGCCCACACTCAGGAAGGGAATTAAGTTCCAGCTCTTGAGGGGGATGTATTAGAGAATTCATGGACATATTTTGACCACAAGGGTGAGGGCAGCAGGGCAACTTTTGACTTTACATTTTTTCATGAGTTCCTTCTCCTCTCCTTTTGTTTACTTTTTCTTTGAGAACTAACATTAGAACCTTTTGTTGTTCCAACATAATAGATTTTTTGTCTCTATTTTTCACTGAACATTTTTCTTTCTGTTTAATATTGTCCTTTAACAACTTTATGCATTCTGTTATATCATTTATGGTGATTTTTTTTTTCTCATTTGTTTCATAATTTTGAGATCATCTTCAGGGGGAATTCTGTATGGCTTTTGAGAGTGTGTCCTTCCGACAGTGTTGAATTTTTTTTTCCCTGGGACCCCAGTGACCTCATTGTTTTCTATATATATTTGAACCCTAAACCTGAGTGAAGAAGAGGCCTTTTAAATTCTAAGAGGAAACATTTTTTCTCTTGTCCACATCCCAGGCCGTGACACACAAATCCCTAGTCATCTCCTGGTGCTAGTCCACTATTTTTTGAGGATTCTGGTTTTATGTGGGTGTTTGTTTTAACTCTTCCTCTGCAGAGCTATAACCTTTTCTTCTGTGCCCATGTAGGGGATAAAACTAAAGCCCTAGCTTACTAAGATTGGCCTTCCCCTAAGAGACAACTAGACTATTTGTCGTTTTTACCATTCTGTTTTTCATTTTCGTTTTTGCGTTTGGCTTCTGGACAAGTCTCTTACTGTTTATGAGCTTAGCTAGGCATTTAAAAGATTATTTAAAATTCTTTTTCCTGGTGTTACTTTCAGGGTTTTCAGGTTATCTTATTTGCTGTATTGTGGGAACACACATCTCAAGAAGGCCTGTCTTACTGGATGAGAGTAGGCTTACAAGCCACAGAAGTTAGTTACTATATGGTTTATCCTCATTTAAACTTAGCCTTGTCCCCAAAAGAATCTAAGTGAAACAGATTTCTCTCTTCCACAATTGTAAAATACAAGTACTCTGAACCACGCATTTTTACAAAGCTGTTAAGTTTAGGTAAATGGGAGATCACTGTCTAGCACGTGATTTCATGGTTGGAATTTGATTCAGTTTCTAGAATAGTTTTTCCCTCCTAACTTACTTCTTTATTCTAAAGTGATTTAATAGTGAGAAAGAGAAAACTATTTAAATGTTTTTCATAGTCGAAAGATGTGCCCAAAGGAAATATTCAAATATTATATGATTAAGCTATGTATATTGATATGGAAAGATGTCCATGATAAATGAAAAGGCAAGTTTCAGAATTGTATGTGTGATATGATTCCATTTATGTTTATGTGTTTGTGCACTACATACCTGTACTATATAAAACATCTATGCATTAAGTCATCTGGTAGACTATAGGCCAAACTATTGGTATTGTTTATTATTGAGTAATACTGGTTTAGATAAGGAAAAAACCTGTCTCTGTTGATTGGAATTTTTTATATTGAACATGTATTAATTTTATATCTATAAAGCTAATAATTTTAGGGAAAAAGTATTGATTTTTAACCTTGTCAATAATACATGTTACATGTCAGTTTTTTTAAAAAGCTTTAATAAAAACTAGCTAAATGTCTTGGCCATGCTTTCTTTCTTTTAACATTTAAGAGGTAATCAGGTGTAAAAATGAAAATGTAATTAATTTCAGTGACTATTTCAATGTTTTATTCATTCCACAAACATTTACTGAGTAGCTTTTCCATGCCAGGCACTGTTCTAAACACTGGGGATACAATGAACAAATCAGATTTTTAAAAATTCCTGCCCTCATGGAGCTTACTTTTTAGTAGAATTTAAGTATATTAAGTCTATTGCTTAGTGGAACTTGTAAACTTTGTTTCTTATTGAAAAACATATTTGACTAATTTTATTAACATTAATTTTCTCCTCTTATAGTAACGGGACCTCTGTCAGAACTGCAAATTGCATATGTTAGCAGAGAAACACTACAGGTAAATTCAATGTTAATTAAAAAGTAATGTTCTTTATTAAACTAAATGTTTAATTATTGTGCATTACCTGTTAAGCAGAGTAAGGATTTAAATATTCTAGTTTGGTAAACTCTTGAATTTAATACATTTCAAAGTTGTGTAGTAAACTCAAATTATATTTGCAAATAAACACGTTAAAGCTTCAGTGTCATAATGTACCTCCTAAAATTTAAGCACTATGGACTTGTTATTTATTTTTATATTCCTCTTAATACCAAAGAAAGGCTTGAAAATTAAGCATTCTTATGGGATTGAAACTCATTCTGATACTAATTGGATATTTACTTTTAAAACGTTATTTCAAACTATTTGCAGAGTTTAGTGAAAATTATTTCTCTCAGGAAAATTAGTGGTTCAAACTGAGCTCTTCCTCTCATTTTCTCAGTTCTTTTATCTTTTCGGATACTCTGGTAAAATAAAGTGATTATCACTAGTGCTTTCTGTAATGAGTAAATAAATAAGTCAGAATACTACTCATTGATGACTTTAAATCCCAAAGTGTGTTCTGTAGTAAAGTCTTGTTAATTTTTCTTTTTTCTTGAAACTCCAGGGATTATACTATCTTCACAGTAAAGGAAAAATGCACAGGGATATAAAGGTATATATCATATGTTTACCTAATGGCCCTCTCTTAATTTTTAAATATTCTGACCCCAAACTGTTGAGCAAAATTATATCAGTTATTCTATTTGATGAATTTGTTGTCTTAATATGTTACTATAATAAAATTGAGTGATACTTTGAAGGGTTTATTCATTTTTTTGTAGCAGCTCTATTGAGATACAGTTCACATACAATAAAATTCACCCTTTTAAAGTGTACAATTGTGGATTCATGTTTTAATAACACATTTTAGCTTATTTGTAGTTAGTTATTTATAAAATGTAAATTAGGTCCATAGCTTCCATTAAGTTACAGTCTTTAGGAAGTTTCATGCTTTGAATATTGTAGTAAACTTTGGCAATCTTAAGGAGCTGTCATTAATAATGGATAAAAATGGATAAACTAAGCCTTGACCTTTTCTGCTGGTCTTTAACTGGCAGAGGAGAGCAGGTACACGGGGCATGCCGTGGTAAACCACTCCTATCGTAGGACTCTGAGGTTATTTCCAAAGATACTGCCGTCTTCCCAGCCTGGATATTTTCTCTGTTCGTTTATTTTTTCTTTTCTTTTCTTCTTCCTCATTCATCTTACCTCCATCTTTTTCTTTCCCCCTTTTGTTTTCTCTAACATAAAGGTTCTAACTCTTTTTTGCGGGGTATGTGGGTGTGGGAATCATGTGCTCTTTGAGTCTCTGATGAAAGCCATGGACTCTCTCCTCCAAAAATGCTCTTATGCACATGCCTTCAAATTTTGCATGAAATTTCACTGGACTCTCAGATCACCTGCTGAGATCCTCTACTTTAAGTATTGTTCATAAACCACTTAAAAGACATAAGCAAAGAGCCTTGGATTCAAAGGTGGGAGAGATCCTAAGAAGATAAATGTATCAAGAAAGATTCTGTGTCATTGGCACTTAAATGATCTAGAAGGATTGATAGATTTTTGTCAGAAATGGAAGTTGGAGTGCCTTCTAAGCAGAAGGAACAGTGTGAGCAAAGATACGGAGGTCAGAAAGTGTGGGGTCATTTTAGGGGGTATAAAGGCTGCACCATATAATTGAAGAGAAGAGAATGTAGGAGAGAGGAGATAGTGTTGGCCAGGAGGTTTGGTGCTCCATTATGCAAGAACTCGTGTGCTGGACTTCAGAGTTTGGGCCTAATTGGATAGATTCTAGCCATCACCACTATTTCTACCCTGTCTAAGCCACCATTATATTATATCTCACCTGGACTTCTGGAATAGCCTTCTAACTGGTATCCCTGCTCCCATTCTTGAGTGATCCTACAGTCAGTTCTCTACCTCACACCAAAGTGACCTTTGTAAATCAGATCTTGTCACTCTCCTGCTTATAAACCACCGTTGGCTTCCCATCATACTCAGTACAGTATTCAGATGTTTTTACTGTGGCCATTAAGGTTATGCATGATCTGGCCCCTGCTTTCCTCTCCGACCTCATCTCATACTCTTCTTCGTTGTACTCATTCTGTTCTAGGCACACTAAACTTGGAGTTCCTGGAATATGTTGAGTTCATTCTGGTTCCAGGACTTTGTATTTGCTGTTACCTCTTTCTGGAATGTTCTTCTAGATTTTGGCATGACTCTGCACCCTCTCTTCAACTAGATCTCTGCTTAAATATCCCTGCCTTAGGGAGGCCTTCCCTTCCTGCTTTATCTTCAGAGTGCTTATCTCTACCTGGCTTTGAATCATTTATTGGTTCATTCATTCATTCATCTGTGTGTGTGTGTGTGTGTGTGTGTGTGTGTGTGTGTGTTCGTTTTTAGATTTTCTTTCTCTCCTGCTTAGATGTAAACTCCTTGAGAGCTGGAACTTTTTCATTACTATAACCCCAGAGCTTGAAGTAGCATCTGGTTACTAGTAGTCTGTCAGAGAGGGATGAATGGACACCTAGATGGATGGATGGAAGAATGCATCATAAGTGCAGGTGACATGATGTAAACTGTAATTTAGAAAAATTAATCTGGAGCTGGAGAAAGACCAAACTGAAGACTCTGGCAGAAGTCTAGATAGCTAGGGCCTAATTCAAGTTGAAATCCCTATTCTAGTTTCTTTTTCCTTTTTCTCATTTCTCCCATTACTCCTTAGAGTTGCAGTAATATCAAGGGGTGCAGGTTTGGGTTATTTCTTCCTCTTTTGGGGGCTGGAAGGGGTTTCCTAGTATTTGTTACCCCGAACTTATATTTACAAAATTGATTGCATCCTGAACCATAGCGGATTACTTTTGCTTCCTCATTTAAAAGTTGCCCAAAGGCGGGGCAGGGGTGGGGAGCCTGTAGTACCTTTGAGAGGCAGTATTTCTACCTCCTCCAAAAGCTCTCAGTTTTTTGAAGATGAAGTCGTTATTATCACCTTCTTCTTTGAGCTTAGGTCAAGAAGCTAAAGTGGATAAAAATGCTGCTAGGTCATGCAAACGGGTGACATTTTAATTCTGTGGGACTGTGCCTAGTTGTTTATGTACTGAATGGCCCCAAACTCTGGGCAGAGACACATTAGGATGGACAGCCCCACAGACTAAGTAGTCAGGTTCAGTCTTACACATTAGCATCGGTTCAACTGATGTTAAGTACCTAGAAAGGGAGATGTGTTTTGGTGGTTTTGGACAGGAAACGGCAATGAAGTTTAACATGTAATTCAAGGAACTGAATAATGCCATTGTAAGGTAACAGTTTAGTATAGTGACAGCACTTGATCAGTAAGAAAATAGCATTCAGATTAAAACTAATATGTCACTTTCATAATAACATTCATATTATTTTAATAGCAGCTTTTTGCAAGGCAGAACATTTTGTAGGGATAGTCAAATTGCCTAAAAAGTGGACAGTAAATTTTCCTATGAATGTAATGGTTTAACATTTTAATTGGGCCTACTATAAATCGTTAGTATTTCTAGGGTTAAGCCTGCCACTTGTGATTATTTTAAATATATATGTTTAAACTTTTATATGTGCTTTCTGATAAAATGTTTCCTACTTTAACTAAAATGTTCTCACTTTGAAGGGAGCTAACATTCTATTAACGGATAATGGTCATGTGAAATTAGGTAAGTAAATTTGAATTTCGTCACTTGCACAAATTTATTCCAAAACATAGTAAGTTTATGTTTTCCTCTATAGGGCTAGGTTTCCCCTCCCTCAGCAGCATCTATATATCTTTAGGTGGAAATCTCACTGCAGGACATGACATATGTAATCTCTCTGTATCTATTTCTTCTTCTCTTAAGTGGGGATAAAGTCTATCCTTCACATGGGACAGATTCATTATAAAGATACAGTGAAATAATATCCCTAAAAAATTCTTTCACCTCTAACCCTAGAAGTGGGACTTCTAGTAAGAAATCTATACGAGATTACCTTGTGACCAAAAAATAAGACAAACAAACAAAAGCCAAAAACTCAATAATGCAAAAAATCCTACCTGCTTATACAAGCTTTTAAAATAAAACACTGTATTAGTTATATAAGAATGTAATTTAGATGCTGAATCGTGCTTTATTTGAAACTGTAACTTTTGATTGTCAAGTTATTAAAACAGTTCAATACCTAAATAATAACTTAATCTGAAAGTTTAAGACAGGAAACATGTACAGTATAGTAACTTTATAAACAAAGTTATGTCTGTTAGGTATTAAATGAAGTATTTAATAACAAATATGAAACAATTATTTTGAACTACATATCACTATAAAATCAAAATTCAAGCAAATATTTATCTTCTAAAAATATGATTAAACTATTTTGACCTATAGCCTATAATAGAGACTAATCAGATTTAAAAGTATCATAATTTACATATAATAAAATTTTCCTAAGCTACCTCTAAATATGAGAAAAGCAGTTATCTAACTATTGATGGCTTAGTGAACAGTTTCCATCTGCAATTTAAAATTTGTGTCAATATTATGTGCCTTACTCAAAGACATCCTATATATAATATGTCTTAGTTTATAAAGATTTAGAAATCATCATTAAAAAACTAGAAAATATTAGAACTCAATATACTTAAAAAATAGCAACATAAAAATAAACTGACATAAAAATAAATTTCTTGACAGTGATTGTTATTGGTATTAGAATATATTGCTAAGGTAAGATTTTTGGGAATATTTTGTTTGTCTTTTCACGGTAGATAGATTTACCAATAGAGATTTTGTTTTTTTTAATGTCAGTTGTTATGTGTATGGCAGGAAGTGAATGCAATGTATTCCTACTTAAGGTCCCTTCCAGTGATTTTCCTTGAATTTCAGGTCCTGGGAATTAGAAATTATAACATTAAATCTGGCAGGTTAGATTCTCTCAGTTGTCTCTTTCTCATCAAAATTATTTGATCTTGACTTTTGTTGTCATTTGATTCGTGTGGGGATGTATGGGAATCCATTTAGCTGTCATACGCACTATTTTGTGATATTTTAATGCTAGTCCATTAGAGTTACAAATTTTAATGTGATGTTTGAGAATATCTCATTTCTGTGAAATTAATTTAATGGAAATAATTATTAAAAATTTCTCATGTTACTTTTAAATAATTTTACTTTATTTTATTTTCTAAACGTGTCTCTTTTTTTAATAGCTGATTTTGGAGTGTCTGCTCAGATAACAGCTACAATTGCTAAACGGAAGTCTTTCATTGGTACACCATATTGGTAATTGTATTTTAATTGATAATTTAACTTTTTGTTTTTCTATCATTATTGTATGCAGCGTTTATTAAAAAAATAGACTGAATGGTCAAAATTATTAGGACTAAAACAGATTAAGGAGGTCAGCAACAGGCTAAGTAATTTAGGCATATACACTTTTGGATGAATTACAATACATAGCCATAGAATATTCTACCATACTATTTTTTATTATGTGGAAAGGGCTTTAAAGATTGATATACTTTTAGAAACCTTGATATAGTTCCAGTTTTGCCCAAAAAAAAACCCAACTCTTGGTCCTACACATATTACATGTATTTTCACAGATTAGTCTGTATTCTGACGAATTTTTCAACATTATCTTATTCACAGTATTCCCTAGCTCAAAACTTTTTGACATATCTTGGTTGCACACAAGATCAAGTACATATTTCTTGGCATTTGGAGTCTTCCAGTGTCTGGCCTCTGTCTGCCTCATTAACTTTATTTTTTTTAAATTAATTTTATTTATTTATTTATTTTTGGCTGTGTTGGGTCTTCGTTGCTGCACACAGGCTTTCTCTAGTTGCTGCGAGTGGGGGCTACTCTTCGTTGTGGTCCATGGGCTTCTCATTGCGGTGGCTTCTCTTGTTGCAGAGCACAGGCTCTAGGCACGGGCTTCAGTAGTTGTGGCGCGCGGGCTTAGTTGCTTTGCGTCATGTGGGATCCTCTCAGACTAGGGATCAAACCCGTGTCCCCTGCATTGGCAGATGGATTCTTAACCACTGCACCACCAGGCAAGTCCCTGCCTCATTAACTTTAAGTTCTACTAGTTGCCTCCACAGACCTTCCTCTCTAGCCATATTTGTCTTCTGGGTGTTCTTTGATCATTCTATACAAACTATCTTATTCATTCATTTATTTGTTCAATAAATGTTTTTACCACTTACTATGTGCCAGATATACTGTTAGTCATTGTGCATATAGTGGTGGATAGGTATAGAGCTTTTTTGCTCACATGATTCCCTTGAAGTAACGGCACTCTGGAAATCTTAATATTCTTCAGCTTAAGTGCTACCATTCCTCCCCCAATGCCCTCCTGATCTGCCTCCTCAGCAGTGGGATAGCACTAATCTGGATGACTTCTTTTCATATTTAAGATATGATGTATACCATTTTTAATATTTGCCTTTTTATCAAACAGGTACATACTTTAAAAGTCAAATAGTGCTAAAGAGACTGATAAATTCTTCTAGTTGTGTCTTCTGCCATCTGTAGCATTATTATTTATAGGCTTTGTGTTACAATAGGTGAAGATTTTATTAATAGTTCTCTTCATTCATCATTCAGTCTTCTTATCCTTTCATTGTACTTGCTGAGTCACTTATTATACTACTATTACACTTACTGTCTTTAAAATTTTTTCTTATGTCTAATAATTTCTTCATTTTTTATTTGCTTAGTTTGTATTTTTTATCCCTGGCCAAGACTTCCATACCTCCCCATATTCTGCAATCTGAAAGATGCCTCTATGTAATTTTCCAAGCCATAAATAGTCCTGATTTTGGGAGATTTTTTTTGCTTTGTTTTAATTTGTTTTGTTTTGTTTTTATTAAAGTTAAGTCTTCCTGGGGTCCTCCTCCATCCTATTCCAATCTGAAATGTTTATTTTCTAGGTTTTTTCCATAGCTTCGCCTTGGGAATTCATTTCCTGGAATCCAAGTCTTCTTCCTTCTTCATAAATTTCTCCCTCTCTCACGTTTTGATAACTTCCTGAGAAATTTGAGGGATAAAAATTTTTGAGACTCTGCATGTCTAGCCTCACACACACACGACTGATAATTTGGATGAATATGGCATTCTAGGTTGGAATTTTTGAAGCATTGCTCTAGTGTCTTTTCTCTGATGTTGATGGAAACTGATGCCATTATGACACATGATTTTTATTTCTAACATCTTTATTGGAGTATAATCGCTTTACAGTGTTCTGTTAGTTTCTGCTGTATAACAAAGTGAATCAGCTATACATATACATGTATCCCCATATCCCCTCCCTCTTGCATCTCCCTCCCACCCCTCTAGGTGGTCACAAAGCACCAAGCTGATCTCCCTGTGCTATGCAGCTGCTTCCCACTAGCTGTCTATTTTACATTTGGTAGTGTACACATGTCAGTGGTACTCTCTCACTTCGTCCCAGCTACCCTTCCCCCTCCCCGTTTCCTCAAGTCCATTCTCTACGTCTGCGTCTTTATTCCTATCCTGCCCCTAGGTTCATCAGAACCATTTTGTTTTTTTAGATTCCATGTATATGTGTTAGCGTACAGTATTTGTTTTTCTCTTTCTGACTTACTTCACTCTGTAGAACAGACTGTAGGTCCATCCACCTCACTACAAATAGTTCAGTTTTGTTTCTTTTTATGGCTGAGTAATATTCCATTGTATATATGTGTCACATCTTCTTTATCCATTCATCTGTCGATGGACACTTAGATTGCTTCCATGTCCTGGCTATTGTAAATAGTGTTGCAGTGAACATTGTGATACATGTCTCTTTTTGAGTTATGGTTTTCTCAGGGTATATGCCCAGTAGTGGGATTGCTGGGTCGTATGGTAGTTCTATTTGTAGTTTTTTAAGGAACCTCCATACTGTTCTCCATATCAGTGGCTGTATCAATTTACATTCCCACCAACAGTGCAAGAGGGTTCCCTTTTCTCCACACCCTCTCCAGCATTTATTGTTCGTAGATTTTTTCATGATGGCCATTCTGACAGGTGTGAGGTGATACCTCATTGTAGTTTTGATTTCCATTTCTCATGATTACTGACGTTGAGCATCCTTTCATATGTTTGTTGGCAATCTGTATGTCTTCTTTGGAGAAATGTCTGTTTAGGTCTTCTGCCCATTTTTGGATTGGGTTGTTTGTTTTTTGACATTGAGCTTCATGAGCTGCTTGTATATTTTGGAGATTAATCCTTTGTCAGTTGCTTCATTTGCAAATATTTTCTCCCATTCTGCAGGTTGTCTTCTCGTCTTTTTTATGGTTTCCTTTGCTATGCAAAAGCTTTTAAGTTTCATTAGGTTCTGTTTGTTTATTTTTATTTCCATTTCTCTAAGAGGTGGGTCAGAAAGGATCTTGCTGTGATTTATGTCATGGAGTGTTCTGCCTATGTCTTCCTCTTAAGAGTTTTATAGTGTCCGGTCTTACATTTAGTTCTTTCATCCATTTTGAGTTTATTTTTGTGTACGGTGTTAGGGAGTGTTCTAATTTCATTCTTTTACATGTAGCTGTCCAGTTTTCCCAGCAACACTTATTGAAGTGGCTGTCTTTTCTCCATTGTATACCCTTGCCTCCTGTGTCATAGATTAGTTGACCGTAGGTGCATGGGTTTATCTCTGGGCTTTCTATCCTGTTCCATTGGTCTATATTTCTGTTTTTGTGCCAGTACCATACTGTCTTGATTACTGTAGCTTTGTAGTATATAGTCTGAAGTTAGGGAGCCTGATTCCTCCAGCTCCATTTTTCTTTCTCAGGATTGCTCTGGCTATTCGGGGTCTTTTGTGTGTCCATACAAATTGTGAAATTTTTTTGTTCTAGTTCTGTGAAAAATGCCATTAGCAGTTTGATAAGGATTGATTTGAATCTGTAGATTGCTTTGAATAGTATAGTCATTTTCACAATGTTGATTCTTACAATCCAAGAACATGGTATATCTCTCCATCTGTTTTTATCATCTTTAATTTCTTTCATCATTGTCTTATAGCTTTCTGCATACAGGTCTTTTGTCTCCTTAGGTAGGTTTATTCCTAGGTATTTGATTCTTTTTGTTGCAATGGTAAATGAGAATGTTTCCTTAATTTCTCTTTCAGATTTTTCATCATTAGTATATAGAAATGCAAAAGATTTCTGTGTATTAATTGTGTGTCCTGCTACTTTACCAAATTCATGGACGCTATCTGGTAGTTTTCTGGTAGCATCTTTAGGATTCTCTATGTATAGTATCATGTCATCTGCAAAGTGACCGTTTTACTTCTTCTTTTCTGATTTGGATTCCTTTTATTTCTTTTTCTTCTCTGATTGCTGTGGCTAAAACTTCCAAAACTATGTTGAATAATAGTGGTGAGAGTGGGCAACCTTGTCTTCTTCCTGATCTTCGTGGAAATGGTTTCAGTTTTTCAGCATTGAGAATGATGTTGGCTGTGGGTTTGTCATATATGGCCTTTATTATGATAAGGTAAGTTCCCTCTGTGTCTACTTTCTGGAGAGTTTTTATCATAAATGGGTGTTGAATTTTGTCAAAAGCTTTTTCTGCATCTATTGAGATGATCATATGGTTTTTATCCTTCAGTTTGTTAATATGGTGTATCACATTGATTGATTTGTGTATGTTGAAGAATCCTTGCATTCCTAGGATAAACCCCACTTGATCATGGTGTATGATCCTTTTAATGTGCTGTTGGATTCTGTTTGCTAGTATTTTGTTGAGGATTTTTGCATCTGCGTTTATCAGTGATATTGGCCTGTAGTTTTCTTTATTTGTGGCATCTTGTCTGCTTTTGGTATCAGGGTGATGGTGGCCTCATAGAAGAGTTAGGGAGTGTTCCTCCCTCTGCTATATTTGGAAGAGTTTGAGAAGGATGGGTGTTACTCTTCTGTAAATGTTTGATAGAATTTGCCTGTGAAGGGTTCTGGTCCTGGGCTTTTGTTTGTTGGAAGATTTTTAATCACAGTTTCAATTTCAGTGCTTGTGATTGGTCTGTTGATATTTTCTATCTCTTCCTGGTTCAGTCTCAGAAGGATGTGAGTTTCTAAGGATTTGTCCATTTCTTCCAGGTTGTCCATTTTATTGGCATATAGTTGCTTGTAGTAATCTCTCATGATCTTTTGTATTTCTGCAGTGTCAGTTGTTACTTCTCCATTTCATTTGTAATTCTATTGATTTCAGTCTTCTCCCTTTTTTTGTTGATGAGTCTGGCTAATGGTTTATCAATTTTGTTTATCTTCTCAAAAACCAGCTTTTGTTTTTATTGATCTTTGCTATCGTTTCCTTCATTTCTTTTTCATTTATTTCTGGTCTTTATGATTTCTTTCCTTCTGCTAACTTTGGAGTTTTTTTGTTCTTCTTTCTCTAGTTGCTTTAGGTGTAAGATTAGGTTGTTTATTTGAGATTTTTCTTGTTTCTTGAGGTAGGATTGTATTGCTATAAATTTCCCTCTTAGAACTGCTTTTGCTGCATTCCATAAGTTTTGGGTTGTTGTGTTTTCATTGTCATTTGTTTCTAGGTATTTTTTGATTCCCTCTTTGTTTTCTTCAGTGATCTCTTGGTTATTTAGTAGCATATTGTTTAGTCTCCATGTTTTTGTATTTTTTACAGTTTTTTCCCTGTTATTTCTGTCTAGTCTCATAGCGTTGTGGTTGGAAAAGATACTTGATACCATTTCAATTTTCTTAAATTTACCAAGGCTTGATTTGTGACCCAAGATATGATCTATCCTGCAGAATGTTCCATGAGCACTTGAGAAGAAAGTATATTCTGTTGTTTTTGGATGGATAGTCCTATAAATATCAATTAAGTCTATCTTGTTTAATGTGTCATTTAAAGCTTGTTTTCCTTATTTATTTTCATTTTGGATGCTCTGTCCATGGTGAAAGTGGGGTGTTAAAGTCCCCTACTATAATTGTATTACTGTCAATTTCCCCTTTTCTGACTTTTAACATTTTCCTTATGTATTGAGGTGCTCCTCTGTTGGGTGCATAAATATTTACAATTGTTATATCTTCTTCTTGGATTGATCCCTTGATCATTATGGAGTGTCCTTCTTTGTCTCTTGTAATAGTCTTTATTTTAAAGTCTATTTTGTCTGATATGAGAACTGATACTCCAGCTTTCTTTTGATTTCCATTTGCATGGAATATTTTTTTCCATCCCCTCACTTTCAGTCTGTATGTGTCCCTAGGTCTGAGATGAGTCTCTTGTAGACAGCATATATATGGGTCTTGTTTTTGTATCCATTCAGCCAGTCTGTGTCTTTTTGTTGGAGCATTTAATCCATTTGCATTTAAGGAAATTATCGATATATATGTTCCTGTTACCATTTTCTTAATTGTTTGGGGTTGTTTTTGTTGGTCTTTTCCTTCTCTTGTGTTTCCTCCCTAGAGAAGTTCCTTTAGCATTTGTTGTAAAGCTGGTTTGGTGGTGCTGAATTCTCTTAACTTTTGCTTGTTTGTAAAGGTTTTAATTTCTCCTTTGAATCTGAATGAGATCCTTGCTTGGAAGAATAATCTTGGTTGTAGGTTTTTCCCTTTCATCACTTTAAATATGTCCTGCCACTCCCTTCTGGCTTGCAGAGTTTCTGCTGAAAGATCAGCTGTTAATCTTATGGGGATTCCCTTGTATGTTATTTGTTGCTTTTCCCTTGCTGCTTTTAATATTTTTTCTTTGTATTTAATTTTTGATAGTTTGATTAATATATGCCTTGCCATGTTTCTCCATGGATTTATCCTGTAATGGACTCTCTGTGCTTCCTGGACTTGATTATTTCCTTTCCCATATTAGGGGAGTTTTCAACTATAATCTCTTCAAATACTTTCTCAGTCCCTTTCTTTTCCTCTTCTTCTGGGACCCCTATAATTCGAATGTTGGTGCATTTAATGTTGGCCCAGAGGTCTCTGAGACTGTCTTCAATTCTTTTCATTCTTTTTTCTTTATTCTGCTCTGTGGTAGTTATTTCCATATTTTATCTTCCAGGTCCCTTATCCGTTTTTCTGCCTCAGTTATTCTGCTATTGATTCCTTCTAGAGAATTTTAATCTCATTTATTGTGTTGTTCATCACTGTTTGTTTGCTCTTTAGTTCTTCTAGGTCCTTGTTAAACATTTCTTGTATTTTCTCCATTCTGTTTCCAAGATTTTGGATCATCTTTACTATCATTACTCTGAATTCTTTTTCAGGTAGACTGCCTATTTCCTCTTCATTTGTTTGGTCTGGTGGGTTCTTACCTTGCTCCTTCATCTGCTGTGTGTTTCTCTGTCTTCTCATTTTGCTTAACTTACTGTGTTTGGGTTCTCATTTTTGCAGGCTGCAGGTTCATAGTTTCTCTTGTTTTTGGTGTCTGCCCCCAGTGGGTGAGGTTGGTTCAGTGGGTTGTGTAGGCTTCCTGGTGGAGGGGACTGGTGCCTGTGTACTGGTGGGTGGGGCTGGATCTTGTCTTTCTGGTGGGTAGGACCACATCCGGTGGTGTGTTTTGTGGTGTCTGTGAACTTATTATGATTTTAGGCAGCCTTTCTGCTAGTAGGTGGGGTTGTGTTCCTGTCTTGCTAGTTGTTTGGCATAGGGTGTCCAGCACTGGAGCTTGCAGGTCGTTGAGTGGAGCTGGGTCTTAGCATTGAAACAGAGATCTCTGAGAACTCTTGCTGATTGATATTACGTGGGACCGGGAGGTCTCTGGTGGTCCAGTGTCCTGAACTTGGCTCTCCCACTGCAGATGCTTAGGCTTGACACCCAGCCTGAGCAGCAAGACCCTGTCAGCCACACAGCCAAGAGGGCTCCGCTCACATCACCTTACTTTTCCCTCTTGGCACTGGACTATGTGTGGACCACCACCCCGTCCTCATCACAGAGGGACGCTTTCATGTAGGTAGATGTGGAAAGAATGCGTCACACACTGGTGGAGAGGCGGGGGGCTGGGCAGCTGATGGGCTCCAAATATGGCTGAAACTGTCAACACATTATATTTGAATGTAACCCCTCCCTACTAGAATCTTTTTGATGGTTTGGTATTCCATGGTGGTGTACTCAGAATTTTTTTGTTTGTTCTTTTGTCATTTTTACTTTTATTCATTGTACTTGGCATTTGTGCTTTTCAATCAGGATTCATGTCTTTTAGTTCTGGGAAGTATTCTTACATTACTTCTCTAATAATTTCTTTGCTTTACTTTTTCCTGCTCTCTCTTTCTGGAACTCATTAGTTATATCTTGGACCACTTGGATTAATCCATTAATTTTCTGTCACTTTTCAAAAATCATTTTTGTTCTTCTTTCTATAAGATTTCCAAAGCTTTTGAGACTCATGCTCTCATGATGGAGGCTTCCCTCAAATGTCTAGTAACCCTTCTCTTCTGGTTTACATTGAAGAGCAAGGCACTTAAAGCTGATTCGTAGCCGTGTGTGCATGGGATGTGGCATGTAAACACAGTTTTTAGTGTCCCAGAAATGAGTAGGTGAAGGAAGCTGAGAAACTCATTGTTATACACAGACTTCTACTGCTCCCAGCCCCTGCTCTCCTTTGTTCCTGATATGTGTGAGTCTGAAGCCCCTCGTCCAGCTTCTGTTGGTCTTTATCCAGTAGGAATGGGGAAGGAGTCATTGCTGGGTCTTAATAGATGGGAAGAGGAATCTGGTGGACTAACTATTCATTATTTAGACTTGACATTTGCAAATATACCTGTTTTCAACCTCAGTCTTAACTCTGCTTTTGTAAGTTTGTAACCCTAATTCGTCAGCCTCTCTGGGATTCTTAGGGGCTAAGAACCAGCTAGTTGGAACCTAGTCATCAGTAAAGTAGTAACTGATGTACATTAAATTTTAAATATTTCTGGGGCTCTTGGCTTGCTGGTTGGTCTTGTCCTCTACACACACTTAGGTTTGTCCTTCCTCCTATTTGCCACATCATTTACTATTATTTCATTTCCAGTCCAAATATGTCTTCTGGATTTTTCAAAGATGATATGTTTATATTTCTCTTTTTTGTTCTTATTGTTTGGGGTTGATTTCTGAGAGGAATAAGAGCTTAAAGAGCTATCGGTTATTATTTTTAGGTACTCTGTCTCCTCAGTTTGATTTTAAACATCTGGAGGAACTCTCATTGAATCTCCAGGGTCTAGCCTGGTTCTCTACACATGCTTAGTAAATGTTTGATATGATGATAACTGATCTCCAACTGAAGCTTCAGAGATTAAAAACTAATGTCATTCTTCTAATGATAGAGTAGGTCATATCTTGGGAGCATGTGAAATTGTGAATTAGGCAAAATAATGTTTTGGAACACTCCGACTCTTCAACTCTCTCTAGTATCATGTCTTTCCCACCTAAACTCTAGGGATGTAGGATAGAATGGAATCTCTCATTCATTGTGAGTAAGGTTGGCAGTTATTCAGTTAATCAAAAAAGTCTGTGGAATTGGCAAATCTCAAAATTAATACACTACACATGTACCTTAAACATTTTATTTCAATTTAAGGGCATGTGAGTGTACTTTTTTTTTTTTTTTTTTTTTTGCCAATCATTTGATATAGGACCAAGGCCTTTTCTTTGCATGGATAACTAGTTAGATGTAAATCATCCACATTTCCTGGTTTGTGTTTCTCTAAAATGCAGTCACATACAAAGCATGTGACTTTTCCAGTCAGGTTTATTGAGGTATAAATTTAGACTTATTAGGTGTACAGTTCTATGAACTTTGAGACACTCTGTGGTAGTGAAAAATGCCACCGCAATCCGTGTAAAGCATAGGTTCCCATCACCCAGGAAAGTTTCCTTTTGTGTGCCCTTCTCATAAATTCTTTTGGCCCGTCTCTAGCCTCTGGCAACACCTGATCTGATTTCTGTCTCTACAGTTATGCCTTTTCCCCCAGTGTCATACAGATGGAATTATGCAGTCTGTAGCCTTCCTAATCTTTTACAGCTATCATTTTCTTAACCTCATTTGCCAGATTTTTTGGTTTTTTTGTCTTTAGAAACTTGTCTTTAACAAGTTTTTCTAAAGCATACACTTTAATTTTCATAACAGCTTACTCTTTCTTCCTTCACAATAAATTAGTTTTTATAATATTTAATTAGATTATGTACATATAATAACAAATATAACAAATAAACAGGTTCAGAGATGAGTCAGTTGATTGCGGTAAGCATGCAACTTAACTGGCAGGAGTACAAGTGCACTGGGTGGAATCTTTCACTCATATTTTCGTAGAGGAAGGGAGAACATCAGCTGCTGTGGCCAGCTAGTTAAGAATATGTCACCAGTGTGTACTTCCATCCTCTACTGGGGCATCTTCACAGCTGGCTGGAATCTAGCTATCAATAAAGATTAAAAACATTTTAAGACCAAGCATTTAGAAAGTTAGAGGGATTTTTTTTTTTGGTTAACTTACTGACATATTTGACTTTCCTGAAATCATACCAGGAAAACAAACATACTTGTAAGGCTGCCTGTTTAACTCACACTTTTGATATGTAAGAGTTCAAATGTTTATCTCAAGTAGTTCTTTTCAAAACTACTGCTTAGAATTTGAAATTTTTTATATTTGAAAATCAACATAATTATTTAATAAAATACAAATTTATAGAGGTATAATTAGAATGAGACTACAGTAAAGTTGAAAGAAATGAAAAATACTGAATTCAGGTAACTTTCATCTGAATAAATATATTTTTTTAAAAGCAGACACTCATTTTTATAACTTTTCACCAACCAATTAAGTTTATAGTAAATGTGAGTTAAGTACTAAATGAAGATTCTTGGTGCCCCAATAAATAGTATTGGTCAAGTGAAAACAGTCGGAGGCCAGATTGCAGTTTATTGACGTAAGAAGGAAGAGCTAAAAATGATAAGTTATTTATTACATGTTATGTCTCTATAGAATTTTGCATGTACAGAGGAAGAGAGATTGGGATGTGGACAAATTGGTACATGTCGCTCTGTTATAGTTGTAAATTTTTATAAACCTTTAATAGTAAATAGCTTAACAAAGTAACAAAGGAGAAATCAGTAGGGGCTTGGGATGGAGAGTCTTATGAGATGTCGAGATCTTGGGAAATATGAGCCTTTTAAGTACTACATACTTATTTTTCAGATGTCAAGGCCTAAATAGGCCTCAGCGTACATAGTGATGGTGTGCTTCTGATGGGAATAAGAAGGAAAATGCAATAAACAGATTTTTCTTTTCTGGACTATTTCCTTCAGGATGGCTCCAGAAGTCGCAGCCGTTGAGAGGAAAGGGGGGTACAATCAGCTTTGTGATCTCTGGGCAGTGGGGATCACTGCCATAGAACTTGCTGAGCTGCAGCCTCCTATGTTTGACTTACACCCAATGAGGTCAGTGTGTCATAGTTAAAGAATCCTGTGCTTAAATTAAGGTCCCCTCCCCCCCCAGTATTATTTATTATGTCATGAACAAGTAATATTCTTAGTCTTGCTTTACCTTATTTGGGAATTATAGTAATAGAATTAATATTATATATTAAAATATGCACTCTTAAAATGCTGTGTAATGGTTGTTGATTTTTCAGAGCATTATTTCTAATGACAAAAAGCAATTTTCAGCCTCCTAAACTAAAGGATAAAATGAAGTGGTAAGTATTTTTGTGTTATTTACTTTTATAGTCATGAGCAAAAAAATAATTGAAATTTTAAAATCTGATTTTCAAAATTTCTTAGGTCAAATAGTTTTCATCATTTTGTGAAAATGGCACTTACCAAAAATCCAAAAAAAAGACCTACTGCTGAAAAGCTACTACAGGTATTATTTTTGCCCTGAAATATGTCTTTTTTCAAAAGATAAAATGTCATTCAAACAGACTTCTAATAAGTGTTCTGTACTGTGTTATGTTATTTTTATAGCACCCGTTTGTCACACAGCCTTTGACACGGTCTTTGGCAATCGAACTGTTGGATAAAGTGAATAATCCAGATCATTCCACTTACCATGATTTTGATGATGATGATCCTGAGGTAGGAACTGTTTTTACCAAGTAGTATATAACATATATGTATATATGTATGTACCTCTGAAAAATCAGTTCTTTTAAGTTCTGGATCTAGTTTAAATCAACTCTTGAGGGAAGAATTAACTCCTTGACTTTGGAAGTCATGAGCTGGATTTTTCCTATTGACTACTTATAGAGACTGTTTTCTGAAAATGGCAAAGGCAGAATCATCTAATCTACTTCTTGAAATTACTGTACTTTTTTTAAAGTAGTCATTTTAGATGAAGTTGCAAATAATCCATTGTAAAAGAGAATGCAAATGGGAAGCACCTACACAAGATGTTAGAATATACATAAAATTTCTATTCCATTTTCTTCTCAAAAAGAATCCTTGTACAATACTTCATGAGTTATTAGTGGTTAGTAGAAAGTATAGGATTGACTTTGTTAGTGACTGTTACCCTAATTGCTGTAGACGTGTTTAAAAATGAGCCAGTGTAGTTAGAGAATTAAATAACCCTAGTATCATGGGAGCGTTGGTATGAATGGAGGCTTCACTTCGGCTGGCATATGTAACATTCCTAACTCAGCTAATAATTGTGGCACCTAAGATAAACTCAGTATATGTGACATGTCAGAATTCTGTTATTGGGTCTGTAACTGAGCTGGATAGCCTTGAACTTGACTGGCTTTTGGAAGGTACTTAAAATGGGGTAAATTCCATTGATGATACTGAAGGAACGATAGCTCTCAGTGGTCAGAAAGGTGGTCTCAGATTGTCTTAGGTAAGAGAGAACCTTTCTATCAATTCATCATTGTTCTAGCTTGTCGTCTTTATACAACTATAAATAAGCTACTATCCCTTTGTTTAAAGGTCTGGAAAAGCATTTGAAAACAAAAAACTTAAGAACTGTAAAGTATTATTGACTTTATACTAGGGAGAAATTGGGTTTTGTTGTTTTGCTTTATAAATTCTTCTGTAATTTAATATACAGGTGTTCCTTCATTTGCATGGTAGTAAAGGACTGTACAAATGACCAAGTAAGGTGAAATCCTGCAAAGCGATCTTTTTTTTTTTTAAAGGATCCAACAGCATTTTTTTGCATGTAAATTTATTTATTTATTTATTTATGGCTGCATTGGGTCTTTGTTGCTGAGCAGGGCTTTCTCTAGTTGCGGTGAGCAGGGACTACTCTTCTTTACGGTGCGCGGGCTTCTTATTGCAGTGGCTTCTCTTGTGGTGGAGCATGGGCTCTAGGCATGAGGGCTTCAGTAGTTGTGGCATGTGGTCTCAATAGTTGTGGCTCGCGGGCTCTAGAGCGCAGGCTCAGTAGCTGTGGCACATGGGCTTAGTTGCTCCTCAGCATGTGGGATCTTCCAAGACCAGGGCTCGAACCCATGTCCCCTGCATTGGCAGGCGGACTCTCAACCACTGCACCACCAGGGACGTCCCCTGCAAAATGATCTTAATACTCAAGGAGAAAAATTATAATTGTTTTGTGACCTTAAAAAATTTTTGTTAGAAGATTGAAAACTCTCTTATTGTCAGTTTTAAATGTATGGGGGAATGAAAAAAATACTAAAACTAATAATTTATTTAGTACATTGTAAAGTATTAGAACCTGTGAGAATTGTGTTTCTTTTCTTTGTTTAAAAAAAAAAACACTTCCATGGATTGTTTCATTATCAAGTAGTCTGTTTATTGAGTAGATTGCATAGTGTTTGCCTTCTTCTTGTCATATAACTTTATGACACAGAACAACTATCTTCTTTATGCTTTGGTGAATGTCAGATTCCTTTCTAAGTTCAGATCAGCTTCCAGTATTTTATTGTTTGAACTTTCAATGCATGAAATAACCTCAGTATTCCTGTGATGTGAAATTTTTTGCTAGCGCCCCTTCTTTTGGGGCACCTTCATCCTTTTTATCAGAACTTCTTTCTTCACTTATATCAGGTTCACCTTCACTAAGTTACCCTGGCTATTGTGTCCACAGTCTCTTGAACAGTGGCAGTGTCAGCATTCTCACAGTCAGCTATTTTCTCCTGTAACTTCATTTATGTTTGATTCAAACTTCATTTCCAACATTATCCAGAGTTATCACTTTCTGTTTCTTTGCAGCAGTTTTATCTTTGTTGGCTAATTTCTTCTTTCAGCTACCAACTTTTGTAAAAATGTCACATGAGTATATTATCACTGAGAGACAAGGAGGCAACACAACTACACACTTTGCTGTCTGTGCATGAACTGAATAACAGATGCTCAGTGACCAGTCACAGACAGACTTTGAAAGTAGTGACGTGATTAGTTACGGATCATGATGTGCATCTGTTTTTCACATAGTGATCTGTGGACTGACAAGCAGGCAGTGAAGTTTGTGTTTTATGCAATTATAATTAATATCCTGAATGTTGATAAGATTAATATACTGAATAATATACAATTAATGTTATATCATATTATACAATTAATAAACTGGTGACTGAAATTTGAACCATGTTATAGAGGACTAGTGTAATTTAACTCTATTGTAGTAACTGAAATTTGTGCATATCAAGACTACAGGACGAGGACTGCCTGTACTCTTTCAGTGCACTAGATGCTGCATTGTTGTCCCTTACTTCATCCTGTTTACTTGTTGTGCTGAATTATAAAGTCCTTTAAGATGTGTTTAAAGAGGAGAAATAATAAACCAAATATAGAAGCAACCTGTGGAATAAAGATTCTTCTGAAATTTTCTCATATAGCAGAGAAAGAAATTTCTCCTTATCAAGACTATGTTATTAGTATTATAATTGTTGGTTAGGGAGGAGGGTAACTTTTCTTCCCACCATAATTTAAGATCATACTTTCCCCAGAGAAATCTATAGTAATTTATACATATATAATACTACAATATATGTTATACATAATATGTAGTATCTAAGTCTTATTATTTGCAAATGATTTGTAATTATAATTGCTAAGTACTGTATTGTCACTCAGAATTTGAATGTGTCTAACTAGCATTTCAGTACTTGCTGTGCTACTATATAATACTGTGTGGAAATTGAATTCTCTTGAAAATATTTAGCACGTGTACTAGTTCTACTTTAGTCTTTAGTTGTTTTAGTTTAGTATACATTATTCACAGTGGAAGAAAGTTGACTTTTCATGTAGCGCTCCCATGTAGTTTCTATTTTAGAAGTACTACACATTGAAGTAATGGTGATTAATAGCATTTTCTTCTCCTGTATGTTAACCCATGTACTAGGTACAGCATTATAAGATTTAATAATTTTATAATTGCACCGTTGAAGCTGGGAAAGTAAAACTGTTCTCGTAGAAAGCATAGATTTCATCCAAGTTCACTGATAACAGCAGTGTGTGTGACTAATCTAACATGATACCTATTTTTACTTGTTTGTTTTTGCTCCACATATTGTGATCAAAAGTCCAGGGTTTTTCTTGTTCTGCGGCTAACTAGCTGAATGTCCTCATCTATAAAATGAAGATTAATACTTGTTTCACAAGTTTATTTTGAGGACAGAATGAGCTAAGGTATATGAAAGCACTTTGTAAACTACAAATCACTGTGTACATGTAAAGTTTAAATACTTAATTTTTAAAATTATTTTTGCGACTGTTTTACTACATTGGTGTTTTAATATTTGGGTCTTAGATTCATATATTTTTATTTCCTGAGAAGTGCCTACACTGAGAATAGTTAACTTGGGTCCTGTTTTTGATTTGCCTTATAGAGTCTTAATTTGAGCTCAAATGTTTATGAATTACATTTTCCAAAAGATATGTGTAAGAGTGTATCTCCTTCAAAGGTAGTAAAACTTCAAAGATAGTGTTTCACACACAGGAGAAAAAACCTATTTGGTACATGAAATAGATGCTGGCATCACCTCTTAAAGTGAAGCCTTAGAGTGTAAGAATGGAGGTGCAGAAGCTTTTCAAATAGGGCCTTTTTTACTCCATAAGGTTGGAGGAATGTCCGTGAATTAATAGTAAGAAGAACACATCCCCACTTCACCTACCCCCCAGGATATTTCTCTCTGAAAGTGACAGTACACATAGAGAGATTTTAATAAAAGGAAAGAAAACAGAGTGCTGCTTCTACAAGAAAAAGCATTAAGGTGGGGAAAATGTTGTGTTTGCTAGGTAAGAAAACCATAAATCATTAATGCCTTTAGCATTATTTCATTTCATTTATCTCATCCTTGATATAAGAAGTTGAGGCAGATTTTTTTTCAATTACAATTTTCTCCTCTGCAACAGGGAAAGCTAGCTGCAGATTTTTTTATTTATTTTTTTTTTTTTTGCGGTATGCGGGCCTCTCACTGTTGTGGCCTCTCCCGTTGTGGGGCACAGGCTCCGGATGCGCAGGCTCAGCGGCCATGGCTCACGGGCCCAGCAGCTCCGTGGCATGTGGGATCTTCCCAGACTGGGGCACGAACTCACATCCCCTGCATCGGCAGGCGGACTCTCAACCACTGCGCCACCAGGGAAGCCCTAGCTGCAGCTTTTGAACAGCTATTGTGTTGTTGAAATATTCAATTTTGAATATTTATTTATATTCAACTCATAGAACATTTATTGGGAACCTGCTGTGGATAATGTATATCCCTAATCTTAAGCTCCCAGTTTGAGGAGTAAGAAGCTTTCAGTTTCTGGTTGCCATTTTTTAAACAAATATTAACAAAGTTGTATTTTGTTCCCATTTTTATATAAAGAGAAGTATTTCTTTCATATTTGGGTAATTCTGTGGACCAGACTGTGGCTTGTCATTGATTTTGTTCTTTCCTAGCCTCTTGTTGCTGTCCCACATAGAATTCACTCAACAAGTAGAAACGTGAGAGAAGAAAAAACACGCTCGGAGATAAACTGTAAGTGTATCCTGTACACAGTTTATAATTTAACAATAAAAATTAAGATTTCAAGTTTTAATTTAGTTGCCATTATTTTTGCTTCATTTTCTTCCAAGTAGTTTTTCTTATTAGATGCTTTGAAAGGTAGAGTTTAATTAGGGCAGTAAGAATTTCATTTTCCTTACTCCTGAGGACTTTCTGGTGGTGTCTGGGGGCGTATATTTATGTTGTTTGGGAAGAGGAATAAAATTCCTAGAATAGGCAGGATAGAAGTAATCAAGGCAGTGCTCCCTAAACTTCCATGTGGATAGAACTTGCCTAGAGAGCTTGCTAAAATGCGGTTTCTGATTCAGTAGATCTGGGGTGAGACCTGAGGTTCTTTACTTCTAACAAGCTCCCAGGTTAGATAGAAGCTGATGGTCCAGGAGAGCCAGGAGGTTCTTTACTTCTAACAAGCTCCCAGGTTAGATAGAAGCTGATGGTCCAGGAGAGCCAGGAGAGGGAGAGGTCTGCACATGTAAAAGCTAAGTAAGGTAAGTAGGGACAGGCACTATCACCATTTAATAGAAAACAAAAAAGAAATGCAGAGATGAATAGATCTGCTGTGGGATGGAGTCGTACACCTGGTTAACAGCAAGCCCTAGATCTCTCGGCTTCCAGCCCAGCAATCTTTCGCAGACACGGCTCCACTTCAGAAACCACGTCAGCACGCCTGTGTGGCTTTCACACTGCAAGTCCTTTGTGAACCTTCCTTTGGAATTTTGGCTGGACCGTACACTGTGTGTTAAGTTCTTGGCAGAGTTTGGTGCTGGTGCTACCTGGAAATGCTCTTAAAAGAAGGAAATTCTTGAAAGAAAGCACCATCTACTTTACAAAAAGCCCGTGACTGGGATTTGTACTTTGCCTACAGTTAGTTGTGTGACCACATAAACTTAACCTTTGTAGCTCCCTCTGAAGCCATGTGATTTAAATTTGCTATTTTTTCCCCAAAAGTATTTTTCTGAAAATGGCAACCTTAGCATGTGAGCATTTCCCATTATTTTTTAATGTACAAAAAGTAATTACAATACATCTTTGTCATTTCTTTAATAATACAAAAGGTGATTAGAGCTGCCTTTGCAGTTAGAAAACCTTATGTGTTCAGTGCTACTGAAAGTCTAAAGTACTTTGTATCTTGTTATCCAATTCTGTTTTTAAATTGTATTGTCAGGCCCTTTACTGCGAAGTGCAGTTTCCTCTTAGTCATTCTTTACTAGTTTATATCAGTGATTCTCAGCTCCTAACTGCATATGTGTGTACATGCTATTTGAAACTATAGATGCCTTTACCCTAGTTTTTCTGAGACTCTGATATGCCCCCCTTTTGATGGACATCTTCCCTTCTCCTGTGTTTGCCAGTAAGAAAGGTGTCGTATCCCTCTAGTATATTGAGGTAGCAACAGGATTAAAACCACCACTTCTTATAATTTGTGGGTTTGATGTTTGAGGCTTTAAAATCTTATGCAGTGTTGTAGTATCTGCTTTCTTAGGATGTTTTATGATTTTATGTGAGATGTGATATATAGAATAATCAGTCATGCTATTGCCGATAAAGGCAGGCTTTAGAGAAAATAATTTATTTTAGTATTTGTATATATTTGTTGCTCTTGATAATGTTTTATGTTTACAATTACATGGTATCTCTCCATGCAACCAAGGTTTTCTCTTTATTAAACTAAATGGTGTTTGGGCAACATATATGTAAAAATTGGCTCACTTGCAGAAAGTTTGTTGCTCTTTCCCTTTTAGGAAGTCCCCTCTGCCTTCAGTTAAATATGATAAGCAAAGACTTGCTTTAAGAAGAAATAATTCTGGGGCCCTTCTTGTCTGCCATAGTAGGATCAGTTTTGACCCCTAATGGCTAGTGATGGGTCAGCAAGTGATCATGTCAGAGCTATTTCAAAGAAGCTAAGAAGGAGGTTTCATCTGGATAGTAAAACATAAATTTATGATGTGTCGCTTGACATACGTTCAAGGAGATGGTAGCAGAAACAGAGATCAAGACCAGTAGACAATTACAGACAAGTAGGAATTTTCGACATTATTAAGAACATCATAAATAGCACTGTAGCCTGAGATGATTGCCCAGCAATTATTTGAACAGTAGTTGGAATGTCCTGTGGCAGAAACTTATCATAACTTTAGGGAATTTGGAGAGAACAGAAGAGTGATACCAGTGTAAGGCATGAAGAATGAATCTCCATAGGGACTTCGCTGTACGGGCTCCTGTCTCTGGAAAAGTGTTCCCACAGAGTACAGGGGTATTGAATACCTGCTACAGTTGGGGTTCTGTCCTTGCTATGAAAGTTAGCCTAGGGACTTCCCTGGTGGCGCAGTGGTTAAGAATCCACCTGCCGATGCAGGGGACAGGGGTTCAAGCCCTGGTCCGGGAAGATCCCACATGCCACAGAGCAACTAAACCCATGTGCCACAACTACTGAGCCTGTGCTCTAGAGCCCGCAAGCCACAACTACTGAAGCCCACAAGCCTAGAGCCCATGCTCAAGAGAAGCCGCCACAGTGAGAAGCCCACGCACCGCAGTGAAGAGTAGCCCCTGCTCGCCGCAACTAGAGAAAGCCCACATGCAGCAACGAAGACTCAACACAGCCAAAAAATAATAATAATAATAATAAAAATGAAAATCTAAGACAGCATCCCTGCACCCCTGTATTTAGTGATTATGCAGTCTGGTGGAAACAGGCATGTTCACATGTGATGATAACACAAGGCAGATAATGCATGAAACTGTCCTCCTGTAATTTTATTACAGATTTAATTTTGCCACTTGATGACAGGTTTAGGTGAGAGTTGTTCAGTAGGGCCTCTATCAACGTGATATGTGTATATATATATGTGTGTGTTTGTGTGTGTGTATATATATGTATATAAAATACGTTTTAATACCTTACTAAAATCTATTTTGCAATCTTTGATATGTGATCATATGTGAACAGGTATGAGGAACCCATTATTGAACAGCCTACTTATCTCTAAGGGCCAGAATTTGATATCTAGTGCATAACAGCTATAAAGCGTGTACATACTTCCTCACCCACAACTGGGGATCTTGTAGGGCTGCGTTTCTCAACCTTTTTTACTTGTGCCTCCTATTGCTAAATATTCACATCTTATGATCGCCTTTATTTGGCATTAACGTTCACAGTAAACCATACATACTAAGCTAAAATCAAAACAGTTATAAAATCATTGTACTTTTAAATCTCACTCACTTCCCTGCCTTGATTGAGAATTGCTGTTTTGGCTGAGCTCTTACTAGTTAAGCGGTGATATTATTTGTGACTGTCTGTTTTTCTTCTTTTTAATGCTTTATATCTGTGCCTCTGCTTTTATCTCAGTGGTCTTGAATGCTGTACCCAGGTTATAAAAGCAGATAATGACAATGATAATGAGATACAGAAATTAAAGGTAAAGGTAGTGAAACATTCATTAAATTAGAATAGCAGGGGGAAAGGTGAATGTAGTACAGTCATATTTATATTAGCTCTAGTATTTAGTTTATAATTTAGCTGCAGAAGTGTAGTTATTTATTGTTGTATAACAAATTACCCCAAAATTTAGCAGCTTAAAACAATAAACCTTTATTATCTCACACATATTCTAAGGGTCAGGAGTCCAGGACAGCCTAGCTTGGGTGGTTCTGCCTCAGGGTCTGTCATGACAATCAGGGTGTCAGCTGGGGCTGCAGTCTGCCGAGGGCTTAACTGAGGTGGAGGATTTGCTTCCAAGGTTACTCATGGAGCTGTTAGCCCAAGGCTTCAGTTCCTGGCAGTGTAGCCTCTCCTTAGGGCTGCTCACAGCGTGACTTCCTCCAGAGCAAGTGATCCAGTAGAGAGAGCCCAAGACAGAAGCCTTATCTCTGACGTTATACGCCATCATTCTGCCGGTTTCGTCTGGTCACATAGACCACCCCAGGGAAGTGGGAAGGAAGTACACAAGTTTATGAACACCAGGAGGCAGGACTCATTAGAGACCATCTTGCAGGCTGGCTTCCAGAAATAACTCTGCCTGAATTGCTGTCTGTATACCGAAGTACTGAGTTAAGATTGTCTCTATTTTATGCTGGGTCACAATGAAGTAGCACCTTAGATCCTGACTGTAACGTACACGTAATTTTGTTAATCATCTTTTTTTTTAACTACAGAAAAGGCCTAGGATTATTAGATTAAGCTTTAACAGCTTAGACTTTCTTGGGTTTTTTCCAGCTAGCAGATTCTTTATTTAAATCTTGGGATTGTGATCAGTCTATGGTAGATGGTAAAATTAAATAGGTTTTGCTATGGGAGTAACTTTTTAAATTATTATATCATTAAAAATATGGAAACAGATGAAGGCTTTACTTTTTTTCTCTTTTAGTTGGCCAAGTAAAGTTTGATCCACCCTTAAGGAAGGAGACAGAACCACATCATGAACTTGTAAGTAGTGTAGTCTTGGAATCTTAACACTGAAAGTAAATGTTTTCATTAGTCTTTGTGATATGTTGGTACTGACTACAAAAGCTAGTTATTAATATTTTCAAAGCATTTGGGGAAATAAAAAGGTAACATTCTAAAATTTGGAATAAATAAATCTGTGTTGCTGAAATTGAATATTTTCAAAATTATTTTAGGAGAAACTTACTAGTTTTACCATTCGCTGATTAAATGTTTTTAATGCTAGCCCTTTTTTTTTTTTTTTTTTTTGCTTTGCAGTTTTTGAGGGGCTTTTTACGTATATATTTATTAGGATAAATGCCACAATTTTAAACTACAGTGTTGGGCCAGTAATAGCATATCTTCTCATTAAATTTGTGGGCAGTTTTTTAAGAGTGTAAACCACCTTTTCTAAATATCAGGACAGAATCCAATCTCTTTGGAGCAACTGAGACTCAGGAGAGACTAGGTGTACAGAGCAGATTAAATTTATCATTTATTTAAAGATTGCTAAAACATTCTTTTCATGATTCTCTTTTGTTAATTTTTTATATACTCCTTTCCAGATATATGATAAAATATTAGGTGCAGTCTCAGAAGCAAAATGCTGTACAAACATTTGAGATGTTAATATTCTATGAAAGAATAAAAAATGAGACTTAAAAAATGAGCAGAATTAATCCTAATGAAATTACTTAACCAAAGCTCCAGATTATATGTTTCATTTTTTCCCCTTTTCTGCTTAATAATGAGAAGAAAGTAACTGTTAATGAGTGCTCAGGATTGAAGTGGGAACTTTCTTCTTAAACTTAATGCTTATTTTAACCCACTTGATTAAAGGCATACAAAGGGAGTCTTTAGCCTTTTAACTTAAGGAGTTGCTCTAATTCAGTATACCAGCATGGAGGAAAGGAATGCTAAAGAAAAATTCTTAAAATGATCATGTTATAATACATAAGCCTGACCTTTATGTAGAAGATGGAGAAGGTTTAGAAGAAAACATAATCATGATGTTAATAAATGCCAATTGTTATTTTCTGCTTCTCTTTTTAACTTACCATTGCATGTATTTAAATTCTGTACTAATTTAGTAACTGTATTATAGAGCAAAGTTGTTGCACTGTTGCTTTTGTAGAAGCTTCTTAATCTGATTTGACTTTGCATTTACCTTAATAAAGTTATGTTAGCAGGACTTACTTCACTTGTGAGTTTCCCGTTGTGAATTTGTGGCTTTTAGTCTAAGTGTAAATAACTTGGGTTTCTTGGTCTCTGCTAAACAGCCCGACAGTGATGATTTTTTGGACAGTTCAGAAGAAATATACTACACTGCAAGATCTAATCTGGTATTTCTCATCTTCTGATTTTCTTTGTCAGCGTTGTTTTAGTCTTAATTGCTTTCAGGGTTTTCTAATCAAACATTTTGTCCAGTTTTAATGAACCAGTTTAAGCATTGTTTTATAAGTTCCTGCCAGTTAGCAACCTACCATATATAAAGGATGATAGCAATTTTTTCTACACGTTAAATAAACATGTTTACTCGAATATATTATAACGTTACAACAAAAAGTTAAAGTTTTTTCTTTTTTATAAGAACACTTTGTTTTCTCACTCAGATATGGATTTTTTTCTTTAGAAATTACATTTGCCTATAAAAATGTCCCGTTTGAATAATGTGACTTGTTTTAGTGAACTAGAAACCATCCATATATATACATATCCATATATTACAAAAATAAAATATATATAATTTTAAAAAATAATTTACCCCTGATTAACAGTGAAATCAGTCTCAGATGAAATTTAACTTTGTAGCATTATGAAGTATCCAGTTTTCTCAGGCCAAAATTTGGGTTATAAAAACTCCCTGAAGTTATAAATATTAAGGCTATCTTACCATAAGGTAAGAAAAGATGGGCAATTAACCCTAGTAAATATTAAATAGTACTTTTAATAGTTGCTATTAAATAGTTTTTTCTAGTTCTGTAGCTGGCCAGGGCCCCAAGTTGCCTCCATATTTACCCCTAGATTCCACTTTTCTACTTTTTCAATCGAATTTTCCTTCTCTTTCCTTCCTTTCTGCCTTAATAACATACCTCTTTCAATTCTGGTTAGTTGAAATGATTCTTTATATAAATTCCTATATCTATGCCCAGTAACATTTGTAGAACATAAAAGAGATTTTAGACATAATTTCTCTTTTAGGAAAGTTGCAGTCTTGGATCAGTGGAAAATACTCGTATATATAAACTCTTAGCCATGCAACAAAATGTACAGTGCACTGCCAAAATTTTTTCTGGTGGTGACTATTGATGAGGAAAGGCTAACATATAATAGGTATGGAAGTCAAAGAAGGAGGAAGGCTTTTGGGTTAATATGGTTCATCTGCCTTCTGGGAGGGACTAAAAGACTGATTCCAGTATTGTATAGGAACCATTATATATTTTCCAGGAAAATAATGGACAATTGACTACTAAGTGTCATGGGAATTAACGTGGGAACAGTCATTGGCACAGTTCTGAGAGACGGCAGATAAAGAGCTGAAATTATGGAATGGTCACACTACTACTAGAATTATGGGATTAGTTCAGAAAAGGAAGATTGAAGTCATCAAAGAGGAAATGATAGATGAAACCATGAGATTGCATGTGTTCCCCAGTTAGGTCTGAAGAAAGAAAGTACAGAAAATTAGTCACCACAGGGGTGATGCCTGTTTTGCAGTCAAAGGTAGAACCAATGCTGGAGGTGGGAAGAAGCAGTTGGAACACTAGAAGAGTCAATAAATGGCCCATAGAGGCCAGAAAGCATGAGGCCAGAATTAACCATGTGAGGGGACAAGTGAGGTGCAGTGCTGGAAGACAGCACTGCCAGTGATTTCTGGACTGAAAATTTCTTCAGGATTAGGCATATGTAGGCTAGAATGACAATAGTGACATTTGTTGTGGAAATAAAAGAACACAGAATCAAAAGTTTAAATTGACTGTTTTAGGTATTAATATTCTCCAGGAAAATACAACACCAAAACCAGAAATATACTACTTTTAGAGTTACAAATATTCTTTTCTCTACCGTGTGTAACTAGCCTAGTAACTTGAGTGAGTTATCATGGGTCTGTTCCCTAGAACTACCTCCCACACCCCTTACATAATCAGTAGTTTCTTATGATAGAGGGAGCAGCTGACAAGGGAGTCTTGTGACAGAGAAGGGCTTTAGGGACAATTAACTTGTGGATAGTTCTGGCAGAAGAGGGATGAATGAAATATTTGTCAGATCCTACTATTTATAAAATCAACCTTTAAAAGCCCACTTTTAATGATAAAAGCTAACACTTACCTAGAAGTTTTTTTAAACCAGGCTTTATATTCTAAACACTTTAAATATGTTAAATTATAATCCTTGTTTTACAAATAAGGGGTTTAAAGTGCATAGAAGCTGAAATCGACTTTAACCACCCAACTAAATAATAGTGGAGCTGGGATTTGACCTAAGCACCCTGGCTCAACAATTCCAACCTAAACCACTATTGCCTCTACCCAACAATGTCAATATTTTTTTCCCACTCATACTGGTCTTGTGCTCATGCTCTCTCTCTTTTTAAACAACATATATGTTCCATAGTTATTTTTTTTATTGTAGTAAAGTATGCATAACATAAAATTTACCATTGTAACCATTTTTCAGTGTACAATCCAGTGGCATTAAGTACATTCATATCGTTGTGCAACCATCACCACTGCTGATCTCCAGAACGTTTTCATCTACTCATGCTGCAACTCCTTACCCATTATACAATAACTCCCATTCTGCCGTTCTATTTTCTGTCTCTGAATTTTTCTATGCTCTAGGTACCTCATGTAAGTGGAATCATACATTATTTGTCGTTTTGTGACAAATAATGTAAGTGACTGGCTCACTTCTCTTGGCATAATGTCATAACATCTTCAAGATTTATCCATGTTGTAGCATGTGTCAAAATTTCTTAAGCCTGGATAATATTTCATTATATGTATAACCACATGTTGTTTATCCATTCATCCATCAACGGACACTATTGTGAATAATGCATCTGTGAACCTAGATATACAAGTATCTGTCAAGTTTCTGCTTTTAGTTCTTTTGGGTATATAACTAGAAGGGGAATTGCTGGATCATATGATAATTCTATACTTGATTTTGGGGGGAATTGCCATACTGTTTTCCATAGCTGCTGCATCATTTTACAGTTCCCACCAGCAATGCACAAGGGTTCCAATTTCTCCACATCCTCTTTGACGCTTGTTATTTTCTGGTGTGTGTGTATGTGTATATTATTGAAGTATAGTTGATTTACAATATTCCATTAGTTTCAAATGTATAGCATAGTGATTCAGGTTTTTTTTTAAGATTATGTTCCATTATAGGTTATTATAAGATATTGGGTATAATTCCCTGTGCTATATAGCAAATCCTTCTTGCTTATCTATTTTATGTGCAGTAGTTTGTATCTGTTAATCCCATACTCCTAACTTTTCTCTCCCCCTTCCCTCTCCCTTTTGGTAAGCATAAGTTTATTTTCTGTGTTTGTGAGTCTGTTTCTGTTTTATAAATAGATTCATTTGTATTATTTTTTAGATTCTACATATAAGTGATGTCATATGATATTTGTCTTTGTCTGATTTATTTCACTAAGCATAATATTCTCTAGGCCCATCCACATTGCCGGAAATGGCAATGTTACATTCTTTTTATGGTTGAGTAATATTCCACTGTATGTATATACCACATCTTCTGTTGATGGGCACCTGGGTTGCTTCCATGTCTTGGCTATTGTAAATAGTGCTTCTATGAACATTGAAGTGCATATGTCTTTTCAAATTAGTGTTTTTGTTTTTTGATGTGAAGTGTCCATAATTATTTCAGTCTCCTATTTTCATAGTTCTAAAACCTTAGCACTGTGAACAGGATTTCAACTCTTAAATACTTACTGCTGGCTACTAGAAACCTGATGGACCCAAAATGTCTGGCTGTCATCTTCGTAGACAATTGGCACCAAGATGACAGCCCTAAATCTTTTGGGACCAAAAAGAAACATTTACCCCTTAAAGACCTTGCTGCCTAAAACTTCCATGTCATCAATGCTTTCTGATTGTTTTAAGTGCCAAGGGTATTCATCTTATGATTTTTGTAAATGAATTTAGAATCATTACTATAGTAAACGGTTTTTTTTAAATCAGGCAATCATAATATATGAAACCAGAGTAACAGAGCTTGAATTTTAACATTGTTAGTGAGTAGAAAGGTCTTTAAATTTTGAAAGATGCCTGAGTTAAAAAAGCAAAGAAAAAACTCAGCAAAATTCCATAATAATAAGAGTTTTGCCCATAACCATAAGAATGGATATAGCCGATCTAGAAGATGCTGTCTTTACGTTAAAAGGTATTACACATCTGTTCAGCTGCTGCTAATTTTTTCTAATTTTCCTAGTTCTACTAGGCATTTTGGCCCATATACCAGTGAAGAATATATTGAAAGGTAAGATCAGTTGACCCTTAAACAACAAGGGGATTAGGGACACCAGCAGTTGAAAATCCGAGTATAACTTTATAGTTGGCCTTCCTGTGACTCTGCATCTTTGGATTCAACCAACAGCAGATCACGTGATATTGTAGTATGTATTTATTGAAAAAAATCAGCATATAAGTGGACTCATACAGTTTAAACCCATGTTGTTCCAGGGTCAACTGTATATGTAAAACACTATGTTAATTGCTGTGGAGAAACATAAGTAGTAACATAAGCATTGCTCTGAAGAAACTTATAGTATACCTGAAAAAGTAAGAATAAAATATTTAGGTTATAATTAAAAACATGTCCAAAAGATAGACCCAATTTATCATTATCAGTACCCATAACAGAAGTACTACAAGATTACCCCTGAATTAGGTCAGAATTGAATAAAGTCTATAAATAAAGTTAAATTTATTCTGGAAAAGAAACATCAACTTTGTTAATTTTAAATCTGTTAAACTATTACTTACTCTAAAATTTATGTTGTATGGTCACTTTTCTTACCTATTATATATGAAGCAATTTCTAGGGAAAACTCACTTCATAATTGCACAAATGCAGGACATTTTCTAGAGTATCAAAACTAACATGCTTCAACTGTACTTCAGTAAAATTAAAAAAGAAAAAAAAAAAACTAACCTGCTGTTATTCATTTCCAACCTTGCTATACAAAAGTCATGTTTATTCACTTTGAGTCCCCTTAAGTCTTCTGCTTTTATTAGTCAGAACACTGCTTGTTCAGTTAGTGTTCTGACCCTACTTGCTTTTCTTTTTAAGAAATAAGAATTATCGAGGGTTTAGTCCCCTTTTACTTCTGTAAATTATCTGCCACATTAAAAGGTGTCTCCTAACACCTTACTCGTGTGCCATATTTTCTCATTTTTTTGATGAGAAAAAAAAATTCTGCTATTCTCTTTTTTCTTGGTTAAAACATATTGTTAAAGTATTTTTTCTTTTGTGTTTTTGTAGCCAACTGTAACAATTCTTTTGACTTCCTGCTGTTTTCTCATCAGGTATAGATAGACTTTGTATTCTCCAGATGGGTTTTAAAAAAAAACAATAATAAGATTTTCTTGGTCATGTATTTTCCTTTTCCAGTGTTCCACGCCACATCCTCTGTTCTTTTTCAGCTCTTGCTGGGACCATGTCTTCTTAGAGGCTCCATCCGAGTTCAGAAGTACTCCTCTATTCATTAAAACACTGAAGTTAGGACTTTCTGACCCCAAAAGATATTTTAATTGGGCTTAGGTTGACCATCTTAAATTTTTTGCTGAGTGTTCAATTTGAATCTATACTGGGCTATTGCATGTTTTCATCCATGTTGTTACTGCTTTGACTTTGTGTAGTTAAACACTGTCATTCATTAATAAGTTGATGCCTGATTTATGCTACTAAATTTTTTATGTCTATCCTGGCATGTTCAAATGTATTCTTATTTAGCTTATAAAGAATGGCCATGTTTTACCATCATTTTATAGGATTATTTTGAGTGCTTTTCCAAGCATAACTTTAGTAGCATTTTTCTGTTACAGAATAGCTTCCAAGTCCCTTTGGAAAGCAGTCTTTCTTAGACTACCCTAAAGATACGTAAATGACTACTAACTTTGCCCAAGTTTCCCTTTTCTTCCTTTCCTTTTTATTTATTCTCATTTTTCTTGTCTGATTTGCTGTCTGAATTCCTGCCATATAATAAGTGCTTAGTAAATAATAGTTGAATTAAATGAGATTAACTACTTATTAGAAGGACTTAGTGCAATCCTTTTCCTTGATGACATGCCTAGCACATGGGTTTTCTGTTGTTTTTTTTCCCAGTGGATGCTGAAACATAACTTGATTTACGGAGAAGGAATTAATAAAGAATGAAACCCTTTCAATTTTAGCTTTCCTTATAGGGCTTAACACATGCCACATTTAATCATCAGACCTGGATCTGTCAGCGACTTCTCCCCATCCTGAATGTTATTCTGTATGTGAACTTACAGTCCATTTTCTATTAAAATATTTCATTAGTTGTTTCAGATTCTTCTCTTACCTTCCTAAATGTATCAGTTGATTTTTTTTTAATTATTATCATCAACCTGGTAATTGTCATGTAGCAGATGAGCTAGCTATTCTTAGGACATATCTATATTTATATAACACAAGCCATGGCCACTCTGCACAAATTACACTTTTGAAAGCTGTCATTTGATTAAAGGCTTAAGAGATTATATTGGCTAAAGAGGTTGCTGGTCCAGTAGAAGGGCCCAGTTATGTGTAGCTGAAGAAAATGAAGTTGAGTTCAGAAAGGTATTCATTGAGATTAGTACTTTTCTTTACTAAATACCAAAGCTTAAAGTCTCCTATATAAAGTCATGACCACTTAAATAGTGCAGCATAATAATTGTGTGGCAGTCTTATGATAATAGCAATTTCATCCTATTAAGATATATCATTACAAATTAAAGAGGACAGGTGTCCTTTTTCATTAGAATATTATGTGATACCAGTGTGACAGTTCACTAATCTTTTTTGTTTATGATGTGTTATCTCTTCTGTCACTGGTAAGAACATATATTATTATGCATGGAAGAACACAATTATTGAAGAAGACAAATTTGAGCCTTGTCTAAACCAGGCTTTTGGCTTTTAACTTTTCACTTAAATGTGATGTATTGCTTAGAAGTCTCATATTTCTAGGCTTGGTATTTGTGTGATCTATAATTATCTATGTGTATCTAAATGAGGCTGAAGTGTTAGTTATCTGTTTACAGTAAAATAAACAAATGGCATTTGAACACGCACTTTTTTAGGGCCTAATTAGTGTGTGCCAGGAATGATGCTAGACCCTAGGCTGTAGGGAAAAAAGATGGATTTAACAATTTTCCTTTGTTTGAGGAGCTTATAGCCTGGTTACTATTTTTATAAACTTGTAAATAAGTTAATTAAAAGTCAGTGTAAATGCTAGAGGAGAACTATGTGTTAAATGCCATGGAGTCGCGAAGAAGGTTACACCTGTCTTCCTGGACAGTCTTGGAAGGCTGCTCCAAGAAGGTAACTTTTGCATTAAGTCCTCATTGTGCATCTGGCAGTATCTTGTAAAACTAGATAGCGCTTTAAGTACACTATATTCTAATGAAAGTAAAATTCATTTAAAATGTTAAATATTCCCCCTTAATCATTAAAACAGTGCTTGAAATACAGTGGGAGAAAAGGAAACTGTACTTTCCGTGGTTGTTGGAAATCATTTTTTTTCCTCAAGAAGGCATTTGAGTCGAGCACATAGATTGTTAGTTCCTTTAAATTTCAGTTCTTAACTCTACAACCTGCAGCGTTCAGTGGAAATGTTTAAATAGTTGAAGAACTGCCTTAATAATATTCGTTTGAAGTTTTGCTACTTTACTCTTTAAAAAATATTAAAAGTCCTTAAATTTAGTTTATAATCCTGTGCAATTTCACATATATAATTTACTTTAAAAGACCACCTTCTTTTTAACCTTTAAAAAATTATTACCTGCATGAAGCAGTAGTAGAAATATGTGAATGTGTATATATACATAATTATTGCAGATTTTATATACAAAGTCAAACCAAGAATTTTTGTTGCTTGTTCTCTTCTGTAATCGTTTTTGCTTCATTATAGCTTGAGCATAAATACCTTATTTCAGCTTTTTTCATTCCAAAAACTGATTTTTACAAATGTTAATTACAGTAGCAATAACCATAAATGAAACTTGCATATAGTGTTCAAACAAGTTCCCAGGAAAATTTTGGTACCTTAAATAATAAAATATATAAATTAGGACTACAAACTTCTGAAATCTTTTATTGTTGGAAGTCCTACCTTGCTTTCTTTTTAAGAACATATAGCAATACAGATTTATTTGAAGTCTGGGGTTTCTCTTTTAAAAACAATATGCGTTAGTGTATCATGATTTGTGATACACTACTATTTTGCTGAATATTTTATTCTGTACTATTAGGATCTACAACTAGAATATGGACAAGGACACCAAAGTAGTTACTTTTTAGGTGCAAACAAGTAAGTAAAATTCTTTTAAAATTAAATTTTAAATCTAAGAATACTTAAATTGCCTTAAAATATGTTATATATTAATTGTATTTTAAATATTTACAGTAGTAAATTGTACTAGTCTGGTAGATATATTTTATAATATGCTTTTAACTTTTCTTTATTACTACCTTGCTAATCATCTACTCAATAATTGTCATATTGGGGAGAGTCACCTTAAATTTTTTGTATCAAGCTACTTTGTAGACCTTACCTGTTAGAGAAAGTAAGTACATTCCAACTAAAGATGAATATATGTTTCAGCAATTTATTTCTTTTATTTGCAAAGTTGACCTGTTTATTACTTACAAAACTTGCTTTGGTACATCTCTCAGATGTGTTGGCCTATGAAAACAGATGGAAATATTCACGCTCTTTAAAAATCTTTGTCTTAACTTTTTAGCTGTTAAGAGTCTTTTAAAAAGTAGATAGCCGTTAGCTGTTAAAATATGTCTAAAGTTTTAAAAATTATTTATTTTATGCAAGAAATAAATCCAACGGTTGTTTAAGGTCTGCAGTATACCAGGCACTGTCTAGGTGGTGCAGCACGGTGGTGAAAAGGCAGCTTACAGGTGTAACAATTTAAGATGTTCGTAGGCCTGAATTAGCAAGATATGGAGACAGGACTCTGCTCTTCCCCGTAGAGTCTCATTTCCTGAGTTCATGGATAAACTATCATTATAAAAGCTAATTTATAGGGAAATATTTAAATTGCCAAAATCTCCCAGCTATGTAGATATTATTTCAATAATCAGAACTACTTAAAATTTCCAAATACAATTTCAGTGACATTAGAGGGTTGAGACATATTATATACCCATATTTTAGTTAAAATATGTTGTTAATATGTTAAGCAGGTGACTAAAAGACAAGCAACTCAGATTTAGAGATAACGCAAAATCATGTTTCTTTTTTTATAGACTAAATGTTTAAATACTCTTTTCTTAACCCAGAAACGGCTTTGAATGACAAGCTAGAGAAATGCATTAGTTTTGATTTTGCTGAAGTTTAGTTAAATAACATGAAGTTTTTGTTTTTGTTTTAAACCTTACGTTTCCTAAAATGGAAAATAAGTCTAAAATTTCCCTGGTTGAAAAATGAAATTTTATCAAAATAGTAACATTTGCTGTTTATAGTTTGTCTTGATTTGTTGATGGGCAACAAAGGAAAGTTTGTCTCATAATGGGTTAGCAAATAAATTCTGACGTGTTTTTGTGTTATTTTGTCTGAGTTTCAGGTCACTAGTTTTAAGGATCTTGTTAGGAAATTTTGATGTATTTTAAGAGATTGGTATAATTTTGAAAAATATTTCAATTACTTTGGTTTATTTTAAATATATTTTTGTATTATATACTTGCAAAAATACCCCAAAAATGGCCTATCATTAAATGCTTTTCTAGATTCCTTAGTTCCCATTGTCTGATTTTTTGATTGTTAGACATTTTCATATTATATAGTTACTTTGGCTAGGTAAATGTTAATAATTTCCCCAACCTTCATTTTTTGATTAATTGGATCCCTGCTTAAGGAACTTTATTCTATATAACGAATCACTGGCAAGGTAGGTTGCCCCAAAGTTTGCCCTTTGGCTGTGTTTCATGTACAGGTATATACATACATGTGACATGAGCATGGATGTAGCACTTCTCTTACTGTACTGCTATGTCTGCTTTATTCTTGTGACTAGGCAGTGTTTTAAAACTCACAGGATTTCCTGCTTTCTCCATAGGTGATCAGGCAGACAGATTTCCATTTATGGGTTTCTGCCTATTCCAGACCACGCAGGAACTAAGTTTGTTTGTTTTTTTAACAGAATGCATATGTGTTTTGACTTATTGGGTTGTTTCCTTTTGAATTGTTATCATTGGGGTCAACTTTTCTGACTATTTAAACCAACAAAATACTATTTTTAAAAGAAAACTCTAAATTATTTCTGATTTTGTTTTTAATGTAGAGCAAAAGTTCTAAAAATAAATTCTCTTCTAAAGACTTAAATAATAGTGAAAAGAAATTCCTGGCATAATTAAGTATAGTAGTAGTAAATGCCAGATCCAGAGTCAGAACTGTCTCTTGCTATAAACTGTGTAACTTGGAGAAATTTACCTCAATTTTCTCTAATAAATGGGGATTATAATAGTACCTGCCTCATAGTATGCTAAGGGTGAAATGGAATAATCATTGTAAAGCATTTAGCACATTTAGGGTTTAATACACATTAGTTGCCCTTATTTGTAGTGTTTACTCAGTAAATGTTGATTGTAAGAGCAAGTGAATATGAGAGAATAAAATTGCTTTTTGGTTTTAAAGAAATAGGGAAGTTTTTTGGTTTGTTCTCAAATATAATCAGGGCAGTACTTACGGACTGTTTTGAGTCAGTTAGGCAATTTTGAATGGTTCTAGTAACCAGCAGCTAATTCAAATATGCCAAATACTTTGGTGGTGGTTTTTGACTTCTCTCCCTATCAGTTTCTTCACTTTATCAGTTAAATCTATGATCTATGTTTGCATGTTTTTCCATTTTTAACCTCTTCATCCAAATTTTCTGGTCATTTTCAGTTGACTTAGTAGTTCAATATGAGGGCATCATTTTTGTTTTGTTTTATTCATTACTTTCTCAGAATTCCATAATAGAGGAATCCAAGTAGACCAGTGAATAGTGACATTATTTATTATGTCACATCCAGTATTGGTGATTAAATCAGTATCACATTTTTCTCCAATGCTCTCAAGATACGGTATAAATGAACCTTTATGCAAATTAGCCATATTTCATTTTCTCTTTTATAAAGGCTGAAAAGCAAATCATATTTTCTACTTTTCATTAAGACTTCATAAATTCTGTAACTTTACTAACAAAATATCTTAACACATAGTAGGAAATTTACAAGTAAATGAATTAAAAAATATACATATGAGTCCCTAGCCTTAGGATATCTGCTTTTTCACGTTCTCTTATTCTTACAGAACCTATACTCCCAGGAAGATAATGTTTTAAAAAGTGGAATGCCATATAAGTCCAATTAAATATGGTAAACTGAAAATAAACTACATTTAAATTCCCCTCTTAATTATTTTCAAATACTAATATTCTCTACTGGAAAAAGAAATGGCTCAAAAAATATTGTCACATGCTTAAGAAAAAGTTTGTTTTCACATCTTCTAAGATGATGTGAAAGCCCACTGTACAGTTCAGAGATACTATGTTTAATTTGGTAAAATAATTTAAAGCAGTGCTTCCGAAATTTTTAGTCTCAGGATCCCTTTACGGTCTTACAAATTATTAAGGATTCCAATGAGCTTTTGTTTATATCACTTATAAATATCAATATTTATAGTACTGGAAATTTAAACTGAAAACTTTTCAAAATATTTATTTACTTCAAATAGTAATATCCTCATTCCATGTTATCATAAAAAAAATTTATGTGTATTAAAAACTTCCTCATCTTTAAGAACCAATTCAGGGACTTCCCTGGTGATCCAGTGGTTAAGACTTCACCTTCCAATGCAGGGGGTGTGGGTTCGATCCCTGGTCAGGAGCTAGGATCTCACATGCCTCGTGGCCAAAAAACCAAAACATGAAACAGAAGCAGTATTGTAACAAATTCAATGAAGACATTAAAAATGGTCCACATCAAAAAAAGTCTTTAAAAAAAAAAAGAACCAATTCAAATGCCATCTCTTAATGGTACCCTCTTTGCAACACCACTTTGTTCGTCTCATGAGACTTAGAAGCAGCTTTATGTATGTCAGTATAATACAGCAAACGTTTTGTTGAGGGCCACAAATAACATTTTTTATGAAGAATAGCTGTTTTTTTCCTGAAACAAAATAATATTAGTAAGAAAGGTGGCATTGTTTTATATTCTTTGCAGATCTCCTTAACGTCTGGCTTAATAGAAGACAGCTGGATTCTCATATCTGTTACTAATCTATTATGATATCATACATCTCATAGTCTCCAGAAAACTCCAGAGTTTCATTCTCAACGAAAGAGTAAGAGTGAAAAAAGAAAGAAAAAGAGTGAATAAGAGTAAAAAAAAAAAAAAAAGTGCTTTAGATTATGAAAATAGTTTTTTACCTTGCAGACCTCTTACAGGAGCCTAAAGGACCCCCAGGATCCCCAGACTGTGCTTTGAGAATCGCTGGTTTAGAGAAATGTTGCTTAGTTGATAATAATAAAGAAAACACTAATTGAGTACTTACTGTGCTCTGAAATACTATTCAAAGAATTAATTAATTGTATCTGCAGATAAACATTTTGACATAGGTACTATTGTAATTCCCATTTTGCTTAGGAAGATCAGAGTAACTTATCGAAGGCCACATAGCTTACAGTGGCAGAGGCAGGATTCAGATTCAGGCTGTCTTTGCTTCACAACCTGTCATCATTTTGCTATACTGCCTCTAGGTAGAAGTCCTGTCTTAGAGCTAGTCCTTGAAGAGCTTTGTGAATAGGTAATATATTTGACTGAAGTACCTTAATTTTTTTATCTGCAAAATAGGATTTGCAATTAGTTTATGGTTTTCCTATGTCATTTACAACTCCAGATTTAAAAGTTTGTCACTTTTTAATACTTAAATTGTTATTAAACTATCCTAACTAAAACGTTTGATGGCTAAAATCTATTCTATTAATTGTTTATACCAGCTAACCATACCTTTCAGTTTCTCTGGTTTTATGCTTTGATAATTCTGAGGGCAGTTTTTCCACTATATATAGGAAAGGGAAATGATTAGAAGGTACTACCTTACAACTTTTGAGGAGAGTAAATTTTCTGCTGAATCACTTTTACCACAGTAATCTGTCAGTAACCGTATTTCTATCTCGTTAGCTTTAAGAAGGCTGTTGAGTTTCTAATGCTTGAAGAGCATAGTATAGGAGGTATGTTGCATGAACTTTCAGTGAAAAGAAGTAAGGGAACTTCAGGAATGCCGTGAGTTCTCTCTTACATTCCTGAATATCAAAGTTTTATAAATTGCTCCTAATGATAAAATCCTCGCACCTGGTCTGATACAGGCTTAGTCTCCCAAAAGTGTAAATGTGTTTGCCAGTACACCACTGGAGAACAGATACTTCAGGTAAGTGAGTGTCTTCTGTGAAAGCAAAGTGCTGCTACATTCATGTATTCACATCACATGCATGCATGCTTTTGCAGAGATCCAACACGTTGAGTTTCATTTTGTAGGATTGCCTGAGAGCATGATGTTTTTTTAAACTGTGTCACCTTTCTTACATTAAGGAAAAGAAAATATAATTTCAGGCGTCAGGTAAAATATTCCAGGTAAAATTTAAATCCTGGAAACCCCTGACTGTGACCCTGCAATTATTGTTTTGTCAGTCCCAATTGTGACATTTCATGGTGGGTTGTCCTTTGTCTGAATTGGTATTTTTCAATAAACACTTGGATTTATTTTGTTCATTTAAAATACATGTATAAAGACATTAGCAACAGAAAATAGATACCTCATTAAATATAACCTGATGTTTTATGGTATAGCGATGATCATTACAGCAAGTTTTTAGTGAATAGTAAAGTGTTTTAAATTTATAGATAAGGTTAAAGTGATGAAAAATTGTACTTAATATTTCTTTGCTTTATTCACATTATTTTTAATTTTTGTTTTTCTCCTAAGGAGTCTTCTGAAGTCTGTTGAAGAAGAATTACATCAGCGGTAACTTTAATTTTTAATTAAGCTTAAAATACTTTGTTACAGATGAGTAAAGTCTCTTTGCCCCCTTCTCTATCGTGTAGCCTAAGATTGTGTTGTTGTTGTTTTAATATCCTGAATCCTGTAAAGACATAGAAATAAAATTCTTTCCTACAGTAGTCCTTCCTGCATTTTCCAAAATTTCTTCTTAAGCTGTTTTAGTAAAGTCCATTTGGTAACAGTGGAATTATCCTTCTTTATCCTTAGAGGGCATGTGGCACATTTAGAAGATGATGAAGGGGATGATGATGAATCCAAACAGTAAGTTCTGTTTCCATTTTTAGTAAAAGAAAAAGTGTCATTTCACCTGATTTAGTAAATCTGGCAGCTTAATATTGAAGTAATTTTAATATCATTAATAATATAGTATCATGGGTTGTACCACGGTTTCTTTCCTTTTCTCTGTTCTAATTGTATTAGTCAGTTCGGGCATCCTTAACAAAATACCATAGACTGGTATTTATTTCTCATGGTTCTGGAGGCTGGGCTGCTGGACAGTTTAGTTCCTGGTGAGAGCTCTCTTCCAGGCTTGCAGGCAGCTGCCTTCTCAGTATGTCCTCAGATGGACTTTCCTCAATGTATACATGCAGAGAGAGAAATCTCTCTCCCTCGTTTTATAAGGACACCAGTCCTATCTGATTAGGACCTCATTCTTATGAACTCAGTTAACCTTAATTACCTCCCAAAAGCACTGTCTCCAAATACAATCACATTTCACTGTAAGCAGTCAGAAAGAACCAAGCCTCTCCTTCAGCACTTTGCTTAGAAATCTCCTCAGCTAACTATCCGGTTTCATCCCTTGCAGATTTTCCTTCCACAAAGCACTAGAACATGAACGCAATTCATCCAAGTTCTCTGCCACTTTATAACAATGATTACCTTTCCTCCAGTTTCCAATAACTCATTCATCATTTCCATCTTGAGACCTCACCAGAATGGCCTTTAATGTCCATTAAAGGACATTGTGTTAATGACTATTTGTGTATTCTCTAAGAAGATGGAAGCTTTCTCACCGGCTCTCCTCTTTTCTCATTGACCTCTTGCTCTTAACGTCTATGCTTCTAGCATGTACCCCCAAACTCTTCCAGCCTTTACCTATTACCCAGTTCCATAACTGCTTCCACACTTTTATGTACTTATTACAGTAGCACCCCACTTCTTAGTACCAAAATATGTCTTAGCTCAGGCTGCCATAACAAAATATCATGGACTGAGTGGCTTGAACAACAGAGATTTGTCACAGTTCTGGAGGCTGGGATGTCCAAGCTAAGGTGCCCGCAGATTTAGTTCCCAGTGAGGGCCCTCGTCCTGGCTTGTAGACAACTGCCTTCTTGCTGTGTCTTCACATGGCCTTTTCTCAATCTGTGCACAGAGAGACAGAGAGAGATTGAGATCGAGATCTCTTCCTCTTCTTATAAAGCCACCAATCCTGTTGGATTAGCTCCCCACCCATATGATCTCATTTAACCTCAGTTACCTCCTAGAAGCCCTGTGTCCAAATACAAGCACATTGGAGGTTAGGGTTTCAACCTACAAATTTTGAGTGGACACAATTCAGTCCATAGCACGAGTTGATAAAAAAAGAACTTTGAAAAAAATTTACAAAGACAGTAAACATATCCTGTAGTTTAATGTTATAAATTAGTCAGTAATTGCTGTAATTATTACTACAGCTACAAAGAGTCTTACTCTATGGGGAGGGGGAAGGGTAAGCTGTGACAAAGCGAAAGAGAGGTATGGACATATATACACTACCAAACGTAAGGTAGATAGCTAGTGGGAAGCAGCCGCATAGCACAGGGAGATCAGCTCGGTGCTTTGTGACCGCCTGGAGGGGTGGGATAGGGAGGGTGGGAGGGAGACGCAAGAGGGAGGGGATATGGGAACATATGTACATGTATAACTGATTCATTTTGTTATAAAAGATTCATTTTGTTATATAACACACCATTGTTAAGCAATTATACTCCAATAAAGATGTAAAAAAAAAAAAGAGTCTTACTATATGGTTGATTAAATTTCATCTGATATGTTTCAAATAAATAATTTAGATATAAATGTATTTTTGAGGGGAGAATATTTTCACTTACGTAATTATTAATATTTAGTCCTTTTAGTTTTGGGGGTTTTGTTGCTTGTTTTTGGTTTGTTTTTAAAGAAAGATGCAGTTTCATGGTAGAGTGACAAAAACACCTGAGAAGCAGCTGGGGCATTGATTTTCCTTTCTACCTCACCACTCTGTGACCTTGAATCAGGCCACTTAACCTCTCTGGGCCTCAGTCTCCTCATCTGAGAGTATATGCTCCATAATCTTTTAATTTTTAGTACTTCTAAAACTCCAGTTCTGAGTTGTAATGAATCTTAGCTTCAACCAAATAAATTCTGCCAGTAATTTCATAGAGTATGTATATAGCTTTTGATGAGCTTCATCAGAGATATTCCATATCTAACAGTAGTAAAAATGAAGCTTACATTGTAATATATTTTTATATCATTTTACGATTTTTCCTTAAACCAACTGTTGCTTGTGTTTTTATATTAACTAGCTTTCAATTGATATAAATTGGAATTATGGCTATCTTTTCCAGTTTTAATTACTAAAATAATATTTGAAAACAAGAAAGCATATCTAGGCCTTCCCTGGTGGCGCAATGGTTGAGAGTCTGCCTGCCAATGCAGGGGACATGGGTTTGTGCCCCGGTCCAGGAAGATCCCACATGCCGCGGAGCAGCTGGGCCCGTGAGCCATGGCCGCTGAGCCTGCGCGTCCGGAGCCTGTGCTCCGCAACAGGAGAGGCCACAACAGTGAGAGGCCCGCGTACCACAAAAAAAAAAAAAAAAAAAGAAAGAAAGAAAGCATATCTACTCGGTTACTTTTGAATAATACTTCATTTAGCATAACTTGAACATTTCACAAAGTATTTTGAAAAACGCTCATAACCTTAGAAAAAGAAACTTGTTTATACAAAATTTTCTTCCATATCTTTAAAAAAAATCATATTTTAGTAATGATTTGTTTGTAAAATGACGAGTTCTGATTCTAAGCGTTTATGATTTTATAGTTCAACCATGAAAGCAAAAGTTCCACCTCCTTTGCCACCAAAGGTAAGCAAATTTGTTTCTCAGTTTGAATTGTGTATGTGTGTCTGCCACTTTAATACTGTATTAATACTTACTCTGTGGCTTATTTTCACTTGGGATCCACAAAGAAAAGTCATGAAGAAGTTACTAACCATGATATAAGTAGACAATTGTGATTGTTTTTGTTTGTCTTTTTTTAATCATCCAACTTGTCATTTGGTGTTTATTCTAAATAATAAGTTCCAGAAATTTGTACATGAAAATGATTAAATTAATGGGTTAGTATTTCACTTGGGTTAGAAAACTCATACTTTTAATAAGATTTTTTTCCTCAAAATCTGTAATCTACTAGTAACTGATTAAGTTCATATGCATAGCAAATTCTAATTATAAAATGAACTGTTTATAAAATGAGTTGTAAGGTTTGAAATCAATTATAAATTGATTTATAAATGAGAATTGGAGTCCGACCAGTCTAGATATCCAGTGTATTACTATATTTTGTTTTTATTTTACTTTTAAGAAAATCACGATTCACCCAGGTAAATAGGACTTCTTGCTTGTTCAGTTTTACATTAGCAGAAATATAGAGATGTGAGTTTCAAAGAGATAAGTGCTGAGCAGTCTTCCTAATAAGGGACATATTATAAGAATTTATAAATTCTCCAAACCTGCAGCTGACTGGAGGTTTTTCCATTGTCTGCACAGAGTTTCCCAGGTATCCCATATTTTTGAGTTAGTATTCTCTCGTTTGATAAAATTTTAATTGACATCTTCTTCTGCCCCCGGTCTGAAAGATTAAGCATTAACATAAAAGATAATGAGTCACCTTAAAGAGACAGTTTAGATTGGCCTTGTAAGGAGGTGAACTTTGATTAGCCTGAATGTTTAAAATAAAAGGAGACTCATTTAAATTGGGCATCATAAAGACCAGAATATTTTTATTTGGCAAGTCTAAGTGGGTAGGCTTGTGAGGAATTAATAGAAACAGGTCTTTTTTTTTCCTGAGAAAATATTTTAGGTGTACATTTTTAGGATATATATTAAGATTACCTGAATCAGATAGTTGAATTAACCCAATAAGAGTTGAAACTCAACTAGTAAACACAGTTTGAAAGCCTCTGATATATAATAATATTTACTTCAGGGCAGATATTCAGTATTTTTCATGTTTAATGAAACAAAAATAATTTCATGTTTAATCATTGGTCTCCTTTTCTGTATTATTTCAGCCGAAGTCCATATTCATACCACAGGAAACTCATTCTACTGAGGATGAAAATCAAGGAACAATCAAGAGATGTCCCACGTCAGAGAGCCCAGCAAAGCCCTCCCAAGTTCCACCTAGGCCACCACCTCCCAGGTTACCTCCACAGAAGCCTGTTGCTTTAGGTAATGGGGGAAGGGAAGGTGAAATAAGAATGTTGCCAGGTTTTCATAATGTGTGAAAAAAATGGAGGGACTCCTTTTAAGAGATTATTTGACATTCCTTTGGGGAAGGGAGAAGGAAGGCAATGGCTCTAGAGATGCTTTCTGCTTTTTGCCTCATAGTTTGAAGTGTTTTTATGACAAGATTACCTATGACCCAGTCTGGGATATTTTGCCTCTTCTTTCTCATTTCATATCTAGCCTTCCCTCTTTTGGAGAATCGTTTGCACCCAATTTGTTATTTATCTAGAGTGTGGCAACAAAAGAAATTAAACTCTGAACAAACAAGGAAAATGTGTTTGGTCCTAGGCTACTTCGGTTTTAGAAAAAGAAGAGGATACCTTGTCTGACTCCTTTATTTTGTTTCATTTAATCATTTTTAGAAAAATGATTGTCAGTATTTGCTAGGTATTTGCCTCCAAAGCAATACTAGAAGGTACTGTTTTAATACTGTAAAGTGTCTTGTGTGTTATGCAGAAGAAGCCATTAAAAAAAGAGCAACTAATGTTTCTTGGATAACAGACTATAAATTGCCCATTTCCTGAAAGTAGTTATGTATTCAATATTTCTTTTCTTTTTAACACAAATATATGTACTTAGATACAGCCTGAATTTTAATTTGCCTATGTGAAAGAAATAGAGATAAAAGTAGAAGAACATATATATAAAAGACTTCTTACAGTAGTAAATATTTTGATAGGGTAATCCCAAATGAAGGCTGAACTGTCTCAGAGATAATATTTTTTGTTTCCTACTTGATAATTTTCTGAATGAAAATTTTCATAAAAATTAATCCTTTTCTAATATATTTACATATATCTTACTGAAGGAAATGGAGTGAGCTCCTTCCAGTTAAATGGTGAACGAGATGGTTCATTATATCAACAACAGAATGACCACAGAGGCACAAACCTTGCGAGGAAAGAAAAGAAAGATGTACCAGTAGGTATTTATATTCATAAGCTCTACTTATACTTGTTTCCTTTTTCACTATTAAATTAGTTTTGCAGTTATAATTGATGGAATTCTAGCAATTATATATTTTAAATTTGTATGTTTGTATTTTAGTATATGAATTATAATAATAGATTGTTTAAATCTTGAAAAAATGACTTCGCTGTGGTAAACATGAATGAAAGCTTTCTACTGTTCAAATTATTTAGGCCAATTTGTTATATTGCCTATTATAAAATGTGACCTCTGCATACAGCTAACACTTAGTATTCTTGTGATTGTTGAGAAAATATTATTCTCGTTGATTAGAATGATTCTTATACATTGCTTTTACAGTCTAATGAACTTACTGAAGGAAGGACATGGACAGATAAGGAAAGCCATAGCTTCTACCTCAGGACAAATTTCTGTTACATAATTTGTGATATTACTACTCTTACTCAAAGCAAATAGCTAACAAGGAAGAAAAATTAAGATTATTTTCTAGTCGATATAAGATATCACTTTAGGAAAGGTGAAGTTAGTCTTACCAGCTATTCCTGTTACAAATGTTAGATAAAACACTATGACATAACTACTAAAACATAAATAGAATTTATCAGGGAGCTTAAAAATCTTTAACATTTGTAAAGAATTTACTCTTAATCATCAGGTGACATTTGTCCATCATAGAACTTAAAACAACAAAAAAATCCTTAAAATTCCCAATTCAGCGGTTGCCAACAAGATCACAAGACAGTATTTTGGGGGAAGTTTTTGTGTATAATAGCATTTGTTATCTTTCTAGAAATTTACAGGACATATGGTTATGTGCATACAGCTATACTTTGTGTACTAAGCACATTGCTAGAGGCTTTTGTTCTGTATCTGTTCAACTGTTTCATAAGATTTCGCTATAGATATGACATACCATTTTTTATAATTCAGTTAAAGCATTTAACTGGGGTTATGCATTGTAATTTGTGAAACTTAGGACATTTTTAACAAAAGTGAAATGTCCTGTAGGAATAATAGGATTTATGAAGTCTGTCCAACTGAGTAGTGCCTTTTTGCTTTCATCAGTTTAAATTTTAGCAGCCCTGCTAATGTAGTAGTATAAAAATGCAGCCTAATGATTTTGCAACACAGTATAATAACCTTTGAGAGATGAATACATTTTTTAATTTATGCACTTTTAATTCACTTTTTCTATTACCTTATTTTATCAGGATAAGGAACTAGTAATTAAACTAACAGTCTCAATAATTCTGAAAGAAATATGTCATGACTGTATCAGGATAAACAGTATCCCTGGTATATTGAAACATGATTACAGTTTGTGCAGCTTCTTGAAATTATTTACAGCCAGTTCTGTCAGTACTTAAGTTAAAATGACAGTTACAACATTCAGAGCTCCCTAATTAAAAATGATGTTTTGCTAAAATAGATGATATGTGATAAAAAAAATAAGTACATAAATCATTTGCAAAATGGAAAAAATTATCAGAAATTGATGGCAGTATTAGGCTGTACATCCTCATAAACATATCTACAAAGTAAAATTTCATAGTCTTAATTTTAGAAATGTCTAAAAGTTACTCATGTAAGTAGTACTACACAGAATATTTCATTTGTATCATGTATATGAAATCAATTAACAGTAGCTTTTTAATTTTGGTCTCATTTAAACAATTCTGATTTATATTAGATTGAGAAAAAATTATAATGTCATTCCTTAAAACGCTGTTAAGATTAACCTCAAAAGGAACCTAGACTTTCATTAAATTTATGTTTAAATTATAATCTCTCCCAAGGAGATTCCTTCTCCAGGGATAAATCATATAACCCAGGAATGTAGCCCCTTGGAGAAATTTCTGGTACTGTTGAGAATATTGTAATAGATGAGCCATGTGCTATTTTTCCTCTCTTTAAATTATCAGTATACTGTGACCAATGATTCATGCATTTGAGTCCATCAAAATTTAAAACTTCACTTGACAAAACACTCTGTAAACAAGGTTAACATAATGTGCAGACTAGGAGAAAACATTTGTAATATATATATAACAGATAAAGTATTTAAGTCTAGATATATAAGGAGCTTCAACAAATAAGAAAAAGGTAACTCAGTTAAAAAAAAGGGGGGGGAGCCGGGGGGGAGAATTCACAGGAGAGGAAAAACTTTTTTTTAATAAGATTCTCAACCTTCCTAGCAATCAGAGGCATGCAAGTTAATGAGAAACACAGGAGAAAACATTTTTTACTCCTGTAAAAACTGTTAATCAGTTTGAGAACATTAAGTGTCTGTGAGACCATAAGGAACCAGGACTCTCGTACATTGCTGGTGGGAGCGATATGAAGTGGGCACTTGGAAAGGCAGTTTGGCAGTCAGTATCCACTAAAATATAAAGGTACAGACCCCATATTCCAGAAGTTTCACTTCTCACAACATATCCATAAAAACCATTCACACGTAGTAAGGTATGTGCAAGGGTGATCATTTCCACATTGTTGTTATGGTAAAAATTTGAAAATAATTTTAAATATCCAATAACAATTAGGGAATTGCTAAATAAAGTATGTTATATTCATACTGTACTGCAGTTAAAGGAAATGAGTCAATGTACTTATGCTGTCCAAGACCCAATGTTAAGGCAAAGAACAAGTTGATAAACAGTAAATAACTGTTTATGTTCTAAAACACACACAAAAACAGTATTTCTGTGGGGACATGTATATAAATATGTGCAAAAAGGTCTGGAAGGATACACAAATACATGAGCATATATAATTGCCTAGAGAAAAGTTTGGAAGGATGTACAATAAACCATTTGGGGGGGGCAGGTACTAGGAATAAGTAGAGTGTGAAAGGATTATAGGGGACTTCAGTATTATCTATAATGTTTTGTTTGACAAAGAGAATGTATTCATGTATTTTATTCTGATACATGTGTTTGAAATACAGTACTGATATACCAAACAACAAGAAGTATAATCATGCATGTGTTCTTTTTCTAGAAGCCTATTAGTAATGGCCTACCCCCAACACCTAAAGTGCACGTAAGTATAAATACCAAATAGGTTAAGTTTTCAAACTAAATACAATGACAAATAATTGCTTGAATGTGTACCTTTGGTTGGATTTTTTTGCCTGTTTGAAACAATCCATCATTATTGAAAAAAATCTAAAAGATTGCTAATTTACATATTAATTGATTATATCTGAAAAGTAACTTTTCAAAAGAAAATTACGATAAATTATACATTTTAAAGCTGCTTTATTCAAAAATTATTAATATTTTCTTTGCACATATTTTTGAAGGAATGTGAAAAATTCACAGTTATCAAAAACAGAATTTTAGAACTAGAGGGAACATTGAAGGAGCATCTGGCCCAAACTCTATTTTTTGCCCATGAATAAAACTGAGACCCAAAGATCTTAGTCACCAAGATCACAAAACAGCACCCAACTCTAACCAGACCTAGAACTAGAACGTAAATGTCCTATGTTATAGTCCTTGTAGGTTTTTTATATCTATATGTACCATGCTGTCCTTTTTAGGATTAAAATGATATTAACTCAATGTAATTTTAGGTTAGTATGGATAGAACTACATTTTCGCTGATACAAATCTCTAATCTAAAACCTTATGTAATACTAGTTTAGACAATGTCCATAATTTTCCTGGTTTTTAACCTCCCAACTCTACTATTTAGCCTTTTTACTTTTTAACTCTACTTTTTAATTAGTATAAAGACCTAAATAATCATACCTCATTTTACAAAAAGAAGTTTTGAGTGTAAAGGGCTCCTGAGTCTAGAGATTTATGTATACAATAGGGATGAGATTTCCTGTTGGGCTACAAGATGAAATTTCTTTATCAGGTATACAGTTGGCAGGGAAGAGCTGATAACTATGGACCAACTATACAAATTAGCTTTAGGTTGGGACTGGTTTGATTGTTTTGTACCTCATTTTGTCATTTGGATTTTTTAGGGGTTTAGCAATACCTTAATATGTGAATTTTGGTACCTATCTTTTTTTTTTTTTTTTTTAATTTGGTACCTATCTTAAAGGATAATTATAAGGGTTAGTTAAGTGATATAATTTCTGCCCTACACCATAAAAACATTTTTTATTGGTCTCCTACCACCTGGTGGTATTGCCAGGCTATTATTCTTTTTTGGGAACTAAAATCTTAAAAATACTGGTTGGGGGGCTTCCCTGGTGGCGCAGTGGTTGAGAATCTGCCTGCTAACGCAGGGGACACGGGTTCGAGCCCTGGTCTGGGAGGATCCCACATGCCGCGGAGCAACTAGGCCTGTGAGCCACAACTACTGAGCCTGCGCGTCTGGAGCCTGTGCTCCGCAACTAGAGGCCGCGATAGTGAGAGACCCGCGCACCATGATGAAGAGTGGCCCCCGCTTGCCACAACTAGAGAAGGCCCTCGCACAGAAACAAAGACCCAACACAGCAAAAATAAATAAATTAATTAATAAACTTCTACCCCCAACATCTTCAAAAAAAAAAAAAAAACTGGTTGGTAGGTTTCTGTGAGTAAAAAGGAAATCTTAAGATTTAATATTTTGATTATTTTGTGTTAATATTTTTAATCCACTGTAGTCAACAGTAATCGCTCACAGTATTATCTCCCTGTTGGTAAAGAAAACATTCCTGCTGTAAAATGATGCACAGTGCTGTCCTTACCACATATTTCTGTATTCTTTTTCCTGCCAAGTTTTTGTTAGTAAAAGTAATTAAATGGGTAAGCGTTCTTGTATTTATTTATTCTAACCAGAACAATAATTTCAAAATTAACATCTTATTCTTTGAAGATCAAAAAATGTTCAAATGAGTGATATTATTTTTCACTATAAGATATTTATTATCTGAAAGGTTTGTCAATAAGCTTGATAAATAAATATTAACATCAAAAAATAAAGCTTTTTGTTGAATCCTTCCAGGGAAAATAATCAGATTGCTCAACTTTTTTTAAAAGTACATCTCTATGTTTTGAGATTAAAGTCCGTATATGAATTTCAAATCAACCATACCTTTTCCACTTTGTAATATTAAATTCAGTGCTTAGTGCTATTTTTAGGCTCATGAAACCAAGTAAGAAAATTTTCACCTTTGTAGAGATTATGATTTCCTTCTTATCAGAGAATATTGTATTACTCTTAATGTGGGACATGTAAGTAATTCTTCTGCAAGCAATTATTGTGCAGAATTAGTTGCTATTACTGCTTTGTTTATTTGAGAAGATAGGAAGAATAAAATGACTCTTCTAAGTAAAATCTTATATCATCTGACAGTTGTGCCTGAAACCTCTGTGATACCACTGTAAGGCAAATGACTAGGACTCGTTAGATTTATTTGGTTATTTTTTGTTTTTTCCAGATGGGTGCATGTTTTTCAAAGGTTTTTAATGGATGTCCCTTGAAAATTCACTGTGCAACATCATGGATAAATCCAGACACAAGAGGTAGTACTATATATTTTTATCTGTTATCTTTCTGATTGTTTAGTGTTTTCATGAGACCAGGAAAGCACTCAGTTTTAATCACTTTCTGCATACCTTTCCGAACAAAATAATTTACAATTTAAAAAGAAATGTTTTTAAGGTAAATATGTTTCTCTATGTTATTAGCAGTGTTTGAGGTGACACATGGTATTAAAATTTCACTGTGTAGTCACCATATCGATACACTGAAACCATATACTCTGTGCCATGTCTGTATAAAGACACACGTAGAGATACGTACAGACATATGTTCTCTCCTTCTCTCTCTTTCTCTCTCTCTCTCTCACTCACACACACACACACACAGAGGTATTCTTACTAAATCTTTCAAAAATCCAAGCTGTAGGTACTTTTATTTCACAGGTGAAGAAAATGACACTCAGAGAGGTTCATTGTTTCACAGCCAATCGGTAGTAGAGCTGCAGTTTGATCCCAATTCAGTCCTGTCTGACCACAAAGCTTATGCCTTTAATCTCCCAGTACTAATCCTAAATACTGGGCAGTATAGGAATGTTCTTGGCATTCTAAGTTGTTCTCAGGATACTTCAGTTTAGCCTGGAGAAGTTCTTCACCTGCTTTTTTATATTATCATAAAAACTGATCAAACAGAACCATGGCCAAACTTCTAATATCTTCTAGAAGATATTGAGTACCCTAGCAAGCATCCAAGTCTTAGTTAACTTTTTAAATAGGCTGTAGTCAGATCTTGGTTTTTTTGATGTTATGTTTATAATAATAGCCCATCTGCAAAAATACTTTGAGTCTGTATCAGCTGTTCTTGATTTGCATTCTGTATGTCAGTTGCACATGTTCCTCTCCAAGAGGGAATTTAGAAAAGTTGCTGCAGATTCTCTGCCAGTCCTTAGCACCCTCTGATGAGTGAGGAGTCCTAGCATGCCATTCTTCAAAACCTCTTTTCATAAAATTTTCTTCACTGCTTTGAGGCTAATATTTGCATATAACTCAATTCCTTGAGCTAGAGTTTCTAACTACTTATTTGCATTAAAATAAAAAATACTGCTTACAGACCACAGTAATTCTTTTTTCATATGTTAATACATATATACTTAATTTATATCAATTCTTTTAAAGAGTATTTTATATATCAAAATCAATAGATTGGGCTTCCCTGGTGGCGCAGTGGTAGAGAGTCTGCCTGCCGATGCAGGGGACGCGGGTTCGTGCCCCGGTCCGGGAAGATCCCGCATGCTGCGGAGTGGCTGGGCCCGTGAGCCATGGCCACTGAGCCTGCGCGTCCGGAGCCTGTGCTCCACAACGGGAGAGGCCACAACAGTGAGAGGCCTGCGTACCGCAAAAAAAAAAAAAAAAAAAAAAAAAAAAAAATCAGTGGATTACTTTTGTCATTTCAGATCAGTACTTGATATTTGGTGCTGAAGAAGGGATTTATACCCTGAATCTCAATGAACTTCATGAAACATCAATGGAACAGGTATGTTATTTTGTATTTTTCCTTTTTTAAAAAAATTCTTAAGTTATTGTACACAGACACTAAACAAGAAATGTTTCAGTGCTATGATTTGTTGCCTCTTTTGTTCATAAAACCTTCCTAGAGCATATTCTATTTACCAGGTGCTAAAGACACCCTCACAAGATTAGTCCTCACCTTTAAGTAGCTCATGATCTAATAGATGAAACAAACATGTAAACCAATAACTGCAACACACTTCGAGTTAGATGTCACACTAGGAGTGAGTACAAAGTATAAGCCACAGAGGTGGGTATCACTAGCACCTCCTGTGGGGAGATGAGAAGGAGAGAGACATTTAAGATGGACCATAAATGATGATGAGTAGAAGGTTAGAGGATAAACATGAAAGAGCATGGCAAGCATGGGGAACTATGAGTGGATAATTCGATTGGAGTATAGAATGAGTGTAGAACAGTAACAATAAATGAAGGTGGATGGGTAGGCAGGTGCCAAACCCCAGAGCTTTGTGTAACATGCTGATGATCAGATCTGTGTTTTAGAAATATCTGTTTGCATTGTGGTGAGAGATGAGACTAGAGATTATGGTTAAAGGGTAAAGAAGTGTTTAGTCAGAGCAGAAGTGGAGAGGACAGAGTGAGGAAAATGGGGTTTGGAATTGTATGGGGACATGTTTGATTGTCACAATGACTTAGAGGCAGCTTTTGGCATTTAGTACCCAGAGACCAGAACTGCTAAACAACCTACCCACAAAAATGATGATAATGATGATGGTATTAATAGCTAATACCTGTATAAATCTTATTACGTGCCAGGTACTGTTTTTAAATGCTATTAATCTTCACAGTGACTCTTAGAAGTAGATACCATTATTATTCTCATTTCAGATGAGAAATCTGAGGCTCAGAAAGTAGCTTTTCAGAGATCCCACAGCTGTTAAGTGGCTGAACTGGGATATGGACCCAGGCAAGCTGGCTCCAGAGTCCATGTCCTTAAATACTTCACCATACTGCCTCTCCCACTTGTATCACTTCTATAGAGAAACACTGGACTTAGAGAATTAAAGAGCTAGAATTGGCCAAACTGAATGACCAGTTCAACAAGGAGGTTAAGAAGTCTAGGTTGACTTCAGTTTTCCAACTCGAGTGACTGGATGAGTGACAGTACCACTTGGCAGGGTGTGGTATACAGAAGGAGAGGTCAGTTTGAAGGGAATAATGATGCATTCAGTTTGGTCATGTTGAGTTTTGGGTGCCTGTGAGATGTATGACTAATTCTCCATTATTAATATAAATCGATTACAAATAAAATAGAAAAATCCATAAGTAATGATAATTTCCTCAAAACCAAACATTTCTATCTTTTCTCATCACAACATTTTTTAAATCAGATTTCCTAACAAGATCCTTAACTGATATACTTACTCTAAATCTTAATCTGGAAGGAGGTATACAGTGAAGTGGCTGAAAAACACATATGAACTAGGGAAAAAAGAAAAAGATCTTGTTATTTATAATAATTAGTAAATAACAGTCAAAAGTGGTAAAGTTTTTTGGATATAATAAGATATCTAAAAATCATAGTACTGGTAACAATATTAATTGTAAGGAACAAGACCACTGTCATGCTTACATGGGGTAAGCATTCATCAACCTAATTTAAGGGGCTGTTAAGCGAAGGTACCTTCAACCCCACCCATTCCCACTCTGCAGTAACTCCCCTTCTTAGGTGCTTTAGCATTTGAAATTACATTATTGCGGTAATATTTTCTGAGCTAAACACGCCCATCAAGGTGAACGTTTTCCCTCCCAGAGGAAGCCTATAAGAGTAGAGAAGATCTTGAGTTTTTCCATCTTCCTGTGAAATTGATTATTAGGCTGGTTTTCTCTGTACTCTAAGGAAAGAAACTGGGTGGCATGAGTCTGCTACATAGGGGAAGATGCTGAAAGGTGAGAAAATGACACAGAACAGGGTCTTGATTTACAAATCTTTTTCTGCTGTTATTATTTATAGCTAGCATTTATGGAGTGCTCAATGTACGCCAGCCTTCTGAGCATCTTACACCTACAAGGAACATTGTGTTCATTCAACACAACAACAGTGTTGGGATAGGAGCTCCATTTTACAAATAAGAACACTGAGACACAGAAATAAGTCAGTTATCCAAGGTCACAGAGTCAATGAGAAAGCAGCTGTCTAAATCTAGGCAAAATGCAGAACCTACTCTTCTTTTTTTCTTTTTTAATAAATTTGTTTATTTTATTTATTTTTGGCTATGTTGGGTCTTTGTTGCTGCATGTGGACTTTCTCTAGTTGCAGCGAGCGGGGGCTACTCTTCGTTGCGTTGCGCGGGCTTCTTGTTGTGGTGGCTTCTCTTGTTGTGGAGCACGGGCTCTAGGTGCACAGGCTTCAGTGGTTGTGGCTCGCGGGCTCTAGAGTGCAGGCTCCGTTGTTGTGGCTCACAGGCTTAGCTGCTCCGCGGCATGTGGGAATCTTCTCGGACCAGGACTCGAACCTGTGTCCTCTGCATTGGCAGGCGGATTCTTAACCACTGTGCCACCAAGGAAGTCCCCAGAACCTACTCTTCTTAAGCACTATATAGCTTTACTAAACTGATTATTTCACCCAGAGCCTATTTTGCTAAGAGAAGTAGGCATTAGAAATCTAGAAAAGCTTTAGAGTTTTATTAAACGTGGCTAAAAATGAAAATCCAAAGTGAAAATGCAACACTTAATAAAACTTTGCATAAATACTCTTCCATTGACCCTATGTTGATATTACCAAAGGAATTTGTGTCTTACCCTGGTACTTTATATATGCTTGTATTAAATAAATTCACTTATATTTACAAATATATAGTCCCATGATAAATTTGTTTGGTTTGGTACTTGCAGTACTTTGTAAATATGTATTTTTATGGAAATAAACTCACTTCAACACTGAATTAAATAAAAATCAGTTTCTTGCTACTTTGGTAACATGTACTGGTATGTGACTTGGAATTAGTCATTGCCCTTTTTTTTATCTGCCTAATTTTCTCAATATAGCCAATGAATTCTCAATTCTTCTGTGAAACTTTTATGAGAGCATAAAGCAGGAAATGTTGTTTATGTTCTTGCAGTCTGAGGCATGGTTATAGGCAAGTTTTCCAAAATTAAAAACCACATGGCAGGGGGACTTCCCTGGTGGCACAGTGGATAAGACTCCACACTCCCAATGCAGGGGGCACAGGTTCGATCCCTGGTCAGGGAACTAGATCCCACATGCATGCCTCAACTAAGAGTTGGTGAGCTGCAAGTAAGGAGCCCACCTGTTGCAACTAAGGAGCCCACATGCCACAACTAAGGAGCCTGCCTGCCGCAACTAAGACCCGGCACAACTAAATAAATACATACATACATAAATACATATTTTTTTTTAAAAACCCACATAGCAGAACTTCCCTGGCAGTCCAGTGGTTAGGGCTCTGCACTTCCAATTCAATCCCATTGAATTGCGCTTCCAATTCAATGGGATTGAATCCATTGAACCCAGGGGGACGTGGGTTCAATCCCTGGTGGGGGAACTAAGATTTCACAAGCTACGCAGGACAGCCAAAAAAAAAAAACCATAGCAGTGCCACATTTTACTTGCTTGGAGACATTAGGTGTTTTATGTGGGTACATTTTGCAAATAAATGAAACAGGTTTTATTAAAAATAGATTTTACTTTGTTTCTCACCCTTTTATTATTCTATTTTAATTATTCAGGACCATCATTGTGACTTTTAAAGGCTTTTTTAAAGTAATGTCCTTAGGGGCCTTGATATGTTTCATCATTAGTCTCTTCCTTCTTTCTGTTCCCTACCCTCATCCCAGTCTGTTTTGGAGTAACCTAGTAGGAATTGCCAGGGCACACCCAGCAACCAAGCTTGTTAAATCACAATGCTTAATTACATTCATCAGTGGTTCTCAAATTTCAGTGTGCAACAGAATCACCTGGAGGGCTGATTAAACTGTAGATTGCTGGACCCACCTTTAGAGCTTCTACTTCAGTAACTCTGAGATGAGGTCCAAGAATTTGCATTTCTCATTTCTAACAATGCCCGGTGATGCTGATGGTGCTGGTGCAATGACCACTTTGAGAACCACTGATATGCATATGAAAGGTGTTAATGAGAGCAGTTGTTTTTTTTTCCTTCAAAATATATGTTTCATGAAATCCTTTTCTTTACCCTAAATACTAATCACCTTAAAGCTTACAGAGAGGTGTCTCTCAGTTCTTATGTGCTAGATTTCAGTAATGAACTCCATATATATGTCCTTTATGATTTATACGTTTTCATCATATTCTCTCTTGGCCTTTTTTTTCCTCCATACCTACTATTTCCATAGCCTGTGTTTCACGACACCGTGATCCTTTTTTCTCTTCTGCTCCCAAAGCCATGCATGTCCATATGCCTAGATAAGACCGTTTTTTGGAAGTACACAGGAGAGTCTTAATTATTTAAAACCCCAGAACCAAAATAAAGGAATAGACATTGTTTGAAAATGTCCTTTTCCCTGTGTGGTTTGGGATTACATAGTCCTAACCATAAGGAGAGTGGAGCTAATCATGTCATGTTGGAACTTAGATAATGAAATTACACTGCTAATTTATTTTTCTTCCATATAAATATGTATGTGTAGCATCTTGTTTTACTTGCCTTATAAAATGAATTTCTACTAAAAATAAGTTTCTGGGCTTCCCTGGTGGCGTAGTGGTTGAGAGTCCGCCTGCCGATGCAGGGGACACCGGTTCGTGCCTCGGTCTGGGAGGGTCCCACATGCCGTGGAGCGGCTGGGCCCGTGAGCCATGGCCGCTGGGCCTGTGCGTCCGGAGCCTGTGCTCCTCAACGGGAGAGGCCACAACAGTGAGAGGCCCGCATATCGCAAAAGAAAAAAAAAAAGTTTCTTTTTTAAGAACTGGCCTAATGATATGATAGCTACATGGTTAATATGTACATATTTACACTGCTATTATCTATTATCCTTTGTAAACTTTGTGTTTTTTTTTTTTAAATCAGCTATTCCCCCGAAGGTGTACATGGTTGTATGTAATGAACAATTGCTTACTATCAATATCTGGTAAGCCTTTCAGTTTTTAAATACCTTACAGTTGTTCCTATTTATGTTATCAGCTTTTATGACATATATATTTTTCTCTGCAGGTAAAGCTTCTCAGCTTTATTCCCATAACTTACCAGGGCTTTTTGATTATGCGAGACAAATGCAAAAGTTACCCGTTTCTATTCCAGCACACAAACTCCCCGACAGAATACTGCCAAGGTAACTGTACATTTAATTATGTTTTCATCCTTAGAGATAATATGTTAATTCATTCTAAAAAATAGATATACTACAGAAATTGAAAAAGCATGCGTTTGTAGAAATCACGTGTAATGAAAAACTGTAAGAAGTAATGTATTTTTACAAGTGTTTATCACATTCTTCTAAAATTTTCTGCTTTATACTTTCTACTTATATCAAACATTTTCTTTCTGAGTTTTTAATTGTTTTTCTACAAGGTTAAAACTAATTTTTTTCCTGTAATTTGCTGGTAATTTTATGTCACATATAGTGTTTTTGACTTATTTGTGTCCGTCTGAATAAAATGAATTTTCTCCAAGTAGTTTCTAAACTTAGAAAATTTAGGTGAGTTATTAAATGAAGATTTTTGTTAGAAGATAATTACTACTTAGAAATCGAGATTTTTGCTTTTCTACTTTCAGGGATTTTTAGTTATGTTCTTTCTTCTTTTTGGTTATTATTATATTGGGCCTCATTTGTTGAGTAAAAATCTTTTGAGTTTGGTATAAATTGTATTTTACAAAAACTTTATAATGTAACCATTCTTTCTCTACAGTATTAATTGTAAAGCAACTAATGTAGAACCTTAACTTTTAAGTACCTTGAAAATCTGTTGTTGTTAATTGCTGAGTTTACAGTATAGCTAACATTTGCCCCTTTGTGCACAAAAACTTTTAAAAAATTAACTTTTGGATGAAAATCATTTTAAAATACACTGCAAGCTTTTCTGTCTTTAAAATAGATTACACTGAGTTTAATTGGATCTTTTCATGATGACTTAGTTATGATTATGAACTTGATTTATTACATTTGTATTATAATATCTGTAGTTGGACTTAGGGATATTGCTCCTATAACTAGTCAGGAAGTTTCTTTCTTCCTGTACAGTTTATGTGCCCCTCTTTTTCTCCCAGCTGCCACTTTGTGCTGTTATTTTTCTGCCTACTTAAAAGTATGACTCCATTCAGCTTTCTAACTTGATAATCCTAAATTCTTGTCGGCATGGAAACTGACCTCCAAGCTTTAAAAGTAAAGAGCCCCCAAAGAATGTAAGGCACATAAATTTTAATGCATTAACTTTTTGATATCGTTTTGTCAGAATAGAGACCTATTCTTTTATCAGTTTGTGGCTCATCTTTTTACTTTCTCAGTGGTGTCTTTTGGTAAACCAAAGTTAATAATGCATTAAACAAATTCATTCAACAAATTGAATGCCACTCATAGTTTGAGGTGCTAAGGATACGGCAGTGAAAGAAATATCAGTTTAAGTTTATCAGTATTTTCCTGTATGATTTATTTTTGCATTTTTAAAAGAAATCCCAGGACTTCCGTGGTGGTCCAGTGGTTAAGACTTTGCCTTCCAAAGCAAGGGGGTGCGGGTTCCATTCCCGGTCGGGGAGCACATGCCTTGCGGCCAAAAAAACAAAACATAAAACGGAAGCAATATTGTAACAAATTCAATAAAAAGACTTAAAAAAAAAAAGAAATCCCAAGGTCAATTCTAAAATGTAAATATTTTATAGTTTTGTTTTTCATATTTAAACCCTTAATCCATTTGGAATTGACTGGGGGGAGTTGAGAAAGGTATCCAATTTATTCTTATTTTTAATAGATGATCTGTTATGTCAGGACCAGTTTTTAAACAACAACTCATCTTTTCTCCACTGAACTGTAACAGTACTATTTTCATATACTAACTTTGCCTACATGTATTATATATTCATTTCCATTTCCATTTAGGAAATTTGCTGTATCAGCAAAAATCCCTGAAACCAAGTGGTGTCAGAAGTGTTGTGTTGGTAAGTAAACTGTCCAAAATCATGTAACTCTCCTGCTTTGCAGAGTGGGTAAGAAGATGCTGAGAGGCACATTTTTAAATCTAGTGGAAAACAGTACTACTCCAGGACGTTCTGCCAGTAATAGTTTATTTTTCCTCTTAAATAAAATAAATGTATTGGCCATTCTATGTTCATATAGTACCTTGCACATGTAGTTGTTTTGCAGATAATTTATTGACTAGATAAATGGAGAATGACTTTATTACAGTACTTGATCACACCCTGTTCTCTAAGGAGCCTGTTACTGATCATTCACCATTTTGCTTTGTAATGGCTTATGAGACTACATTTATTCACCCGGCATACTTATTATTTATTCTCATACCTTTAATAGATGAAACGTTATGCTTGTGATGTGAAGGTTATAGTCTCCCTGATCACACAGCACTAGCCGAAAGTCCTCCCCAACCCCCGTAACAGCTAGCTGGTTGATTTGCCTCTAGGAAAAACCAAAAGCAGTTTCCTTTCCTCCCTTAAAAAACTCTGAGGCAATTCAGTTTTATTGTTTGTAAACCTGTATCTTGAGACTTGATTAATGTCTTCATGTAGTGTGGCCCAAAGCATTACTGCCTCTGAACATGACTACCAAAAAGCACACTGAATCACCTGCCCCTACGTGTGCTGCAGCTATCAATTTGGGAAGTTCTCCCCAAACCTACTTTGACCCTGTCTTCAGGATCTTGCTAATCTTTCTGCTACCACAAGACCTCAAGTTCTTCTTCCCGCCCCCAGCCCCCATAATGACCAGCATTTTCACTTGGGAATACACATAAAAATCCTGCAAGTGATAAAGGAGTTTCCTGCTACTACCTGAAACAGCATTTCTTTTTCACTCTGCAGTCTAATTAAGAAATTGAACTGGCAGTCAACTTTTGTTTGTTTGTTTTCGAAGTATGCAAGTGTTACTGTAAGGACTTTTATGTATTATAAGAAAACTTACATATACTTTTTTGCCTTGACAGTGAGAAATCCTTACACAGGCCACAAATACCTATGTGGGGCACTTCAGACTAGCATTGTTCTATTAGAATGGGTTGAACCAATGCAGAAATTTATGTTAATTAAGGTAAGCATGCCTAAGTCATTTTTAGTATAAAAGCTTGTCAGTTTTCCTGTTCTTTCAGAAACTTTTTTTTCCAGTTAATTCTCAAGATTTAATGTAATAATTTAGGATTATATGGCAGAGTGGTGAAAATCTGCCCAATTATAAAAAACACAGTTGGCCTGATAGAAGTTTTGAAAGAGACTAGATAAATAGTTCAGGGATATGGCAATGGGAGCTGGAAATACTGGATCACATACACAGTCTGATGTCAAGAACAGGAGGTACTAAGAGAGCAGTGAAATATTGTTTGAATATGTTTTCTGGTTGACCTGCTCCATCACAGCAGAGGGACAACCTGCAGCTTGGCATTTGGCCTTAAAAAGTCAAGGGATAACCATAATGAAGGGGAAATTATTTGTTTTGGATATATGCCTATGTATTAATTTGCCCAATCCTTCCCATGGATGGTGTTTTGTGCCTTAGTTTCTCTAGAATCTTTAAAGAAAAAAGAATTTTTTTTGGCCACTCTGTGCTGCATGTGGGATTTTAGTTCCGTGACCAGGGATCTAACCCATGCTCCCTGCAATGGAAGCGCAGAGTCTTACCACTGGACCACTAGGGAGGTCCCTTTAATTAATATTTTTTAAAACATTTAATATTATTTAGCTATAACTTAAATTTAGAGGAAAAACTAACTTAAAATGTATGAAGTGCTGGCTCAGTCACCCCAAGGAAATACCAAATGAATTTTTTAAGCTATTTTCTTCACTATTTTATATAGAGTAAGTAGTCTTATTTCATGAGCATTTGATATCTCCATAGCAGTTGGGATCGGAATATAATTGGAGTGCATTCTTCCTCAGTTATATAATATAGAGTTAGGATGTTTAAAGTATTGGCTTCTGTTATTTAAAATTTTATGAGTGGGGAATCTAGTTTTAATTTTCACATCCTTATTTATTAACCTCAAAATTAACTAGGGCTAAAGAAATGAAAAAAAAGAGTTTCAAGAATTTACAACCCATTGAGGTCATATTTCCACAAATAAATTCACTGAAACAAAAATTCTTTAAACCAAAAACTGAAAGGGAAAATAGCCTTATAAATTATCCAGAGCAGAGCTTCTGAACCCAGCCCATTTCTGGCCACATGGTTTTGTTCTCAGTTCCTCTTTGTTCTTGCCTGTTTGACAAAAAGCATGACGTGTCCTAGATGGAGTGGTAAAGTGTATGTAGTTATTTTTCTACAGCCCTTTCCTTCCCTGTCTTCCTCCTTAGTCTCTTTTAGTATGTCCTTCCTATTCCTTTCATTCCTAACCTCTATCAGAATGAAAACAGTTTCATTACATCAGTTGTTCATGGATACTAATAGTCTGATTAAACCTTAGCATGAATGAATTTTACGTGTTACCTGATACGTTAAACTATTTATCCTAATATGTAGTGAAAGACCCTTTTCTCTGTTAAAGGAATTTTATGTATTCAGAGCATGCAAGAGAGAAAATATACTTTGAAGACATGGGAAGCTTAAAAATTATCCATCCATGTTTTCTCTTTTCTGGGTAGATGGTACCAGGGAGCCTGCCCCTGACTGATGAGGCCTGTTGCCAGTATTCTAGGATGTTAGACTTACAGTACAGTTCTACTTGCAGGCCTCCTTCACGACTTCTTGCTCTTCCCACTTTCCTTAAACTCCCTGAGCTACACGCCCCTATTCATGTCCCTTCATCTTAACCCAGTTCTTTCTCTGTGTCTCTTCTTCGAGATTTCTATATGTATATTTTGTTTCTACGTTTGGCATTATCTCAATTAGTATTTTTGATGTTTTCTATACTACAACTCTTACCAGGTATGTTCAAAAACATTCTTATGCTTTCCATATACTTCCTCCTCATGAGATTTCTGAGTAAGTTTTTGCTTCTCTAGACTACATTTTCAGTATAAATAAAAGTTATAAATTGAAGCAGACATTCATGTACTCATTACAAATCAGGCAGTGTTGTTTAACTAGAGAGATAAAGAGTAAGATATAGTCACTGCCCTCAAGGACCATCACCAATAGCAACTGGATTTTAAACTGTTATATGGGAATCCTCTTCTGTTAATGACTTATACATATTGTTTAGTTATTGTTGGAAGCTAAGTAGAAGTATTCACAAGGTGTTGGTTTTCATATTTACTGAGGAAAAAATACGGAAGCATTTGTTTTCTTCCTGTCTTACTGCTCTCTCCACATTTCAAAGAGAATTATTTTAAATGTTTTACCTTATTAAAAATAGGACAGATTTTATCCATAGCATATCCCCAGGTGGGAATGCTCCCAGAGAGGGTGTTTGGAGAGCGTTCGTGAAGGAGTGTCTAGACCTCTGGGATGGGGGCACTCGGGCAGTCACGGGGAAGGAAGAATGTGGGAACGACAGGTGTGCACAGAGCTTCACGTTCCAGCCATGAGGACCACACTGCATCTTCTGACACTTTAAGACTAGTAGTTACGGGAGCCCCATTTCACCCGTTTATTTTCTCTATCTTTATTTTCTTTAGAATTTACAGTGAGTTACCAGAGTAAAAAATAAATCAGTTTCAGTAGTTTTTAGAGATACTAACGATAGCCACTTGGGAAGTATAATGGAAACACGGCCCATTTATAAGAGCAACAAAAATATAAACTATATTAAGAGTAGACTTAATAAAATGTGTTAAGACCAATATATTTTTTAAAACCTTTTTATCGTGAAGAACGTTGCTAGCGCCTCAGACCTCCCCATGGCACCCCCTACAAAACAGCTGCCTTGTTTTCCATTTTTACCATGTAAGCATGCACTTCTAAATATTAGCATTAATTTTACCTGATATTTCAACTGTATACAAGTGGAATCATAAAGTATATATTCATTTGGGTCTCACTTCTGTGCAGCATGATATTTGTGTAGCTGTTGGATATAGCCATAGTTTGTTCATTTTCACTGTGGTCTAATTTCCCATTGTGTGAATGTGTCATCATTTTATCCATGCTACCATTGATAGGCATTTGGGTTACTTCCAGTTTTTGTTATTCTGAGCAATGCAGCTTGTGAATATTTTTGCATGTCTCCTGTGCGTGCATGTAGTCACGTTCTCTAGAGTGTATAACTAAGAGTGTTATTGCTGGGTTCTAAGAGATGTGTATCTCGGCATTAATAGGTATTGTAATTAACCATTGTGGTCACACCAGTTTATCCTCCCACCATCAGTGTTAGGAGCATTTGTTTGCTCTTCTCTGAGTAACCCTTATCATTGTCGTTCTTCTGGTGGGTGTGTATGGTTATCTTGGTTTTATTCCCTGATTACTAATGAAGTTAATGTTTTCCTCTATTTTTCCAAACTTTCAGAGTGTGGATTTAGTCTCTTTGTAGCAAAATAAAAATAATTTTAAACTTAGGTAAAATTAAAATGGGTTGCATTTTAACTAAGTTAATTTATTAAATAGAACCACTTGAAATACAGGGCTAAATTTCTCTTATTTGTAGTTGTTTTTTTTTTTTCTGTCCACACTTCTAAGGGGAATGTCTCTTGCTCATTGGCATTTCAGTTTTCTCATCCATGTTTGCTCAGCTGGATAAGAAGGCAGAGGAGTAGTACTGAAGCAGCCTGGGATTAGGAGAGAGGAGACTCTGCCACACAGGGTGGGGGCAGGGGGGACCCTGGGCCAGCCACCCAGTTGCTGGGTCTTAGTTTCCAACTCTGAAAAAAGCGGGTTGGACAGGTGATTTGTAAGTCTGTTTCACCCCAATATGTGAAAAATGTGTGGTTTCTAACTTAAAAAATTTTTGCAGTGCTTAACCTGAATTCTTTATAAAGATACTTTCTAATTTAGATTTTCTGCATACCCTGAGTTTCTGTGCGAAGAACCAATCTTTATAGTAGAGAGTACTATTTTATATATTCTCATAAAACTAAAAATTCTTATTAGTGTTCTCATGAAATTTTTTTTGCTTTTGTTTTCCTTTGTTTAATATATTTTGGTTTTTTCTAGCACATAGATTTTCCTATACCGTGTCCACTTAGAATGTTTGAAATGCTGGTCGTTCCTGAACAGGAGTACCCTTTAGTTTGTGTTGGTGTCAGTAAAGGGAGAGACTTCAACCAGGTGGTTCGATTTGAAACAGTCAATCCAAATTCTACCTCTTCATGGTTTACAGAATCAGGTTTGTGATTTTTAATGAATTATTAAGTAATAAATTTACTATATCTTTCATTAGGCAAAGGTTATTTTTAAAAATCTTGCAAAGGCCCTTTGTTCAGAGTCTTTGGCAACTAAGGGAAATGTTAAAGCACCAATTTGCCAGTAAATATTGATTAGTCAGGAGTTTGTTGGAAGCCTGAAAGAGTGTTAACAAAAGGAAAAGAATTGAGACTGAGTTTTTTTGGCATTGAAAAAAAAGGATCACAGACATTCACAAAAGTCTAAAGACAATTTCATGGCTTGCTGAATCCCAGGGGACTTGAAACAGCTTTCCTGTGAGGACACATTACTGAAGGAAAACATGGCCAGCCCTTGACACATTGTTGTGGCTTCTCTTTGGGGCCCCTAAGTTCTCTGTTAAGTTCTCCCTTTAGAGGCCCATCTTCCCTTTGAGACACAGGGTGAACTCCTGCTTTCTAATCTCTTCCTCCCTATTTAACAAGAAGGGATTGTTGGTTGATTAATATTTTATTTAGTGAATTTCAGTTGTCTTAGTTCTCCCAAGCATTTTAATTTTAAATCCTTTTCTACTAATTGTTGAATGAAGGGCCTCATTTCCTGACAAAAGAATTTTGTCCCTTCCTTCCCAGGAACTTTTGATTACTTCTCTTACCATAATGAAATCCCTTTATTAGAAGTTAAACATGACAAATATAATTCATCTCTGGTTTTGAGATGATGAGACAGAGTAAGAGACAGAAAGTATGTTTAGGGTTTTGTATCAGCTGAAATTATAAGCTAGTGGTTTCCTAAACTCTGCTGCACATTAGAATCCACCTGAGAAGCTTTTAACACTCTTGATACCTCAAGTCACACACACCCTGGATTAAATAAGAATATCTGGGGCCAGCAGCTGGGTGTCAGCAGATCTCCAAATGACTCCAGTGTTCGGGAACTAATAGTTACAAGCAATTTGTAAATCTCATTTTCCTGGCTTTCTATCTAGTAATGCTAGACTGGCTTCTTGACTAATTTTCACCAAGTGTGTAAGAGTCACAAAGATCTCGTTGGCCTGATGTACAGGAGGCCTATTCCATATCCTTCCAACCCTGGTTAGTTACAGAAGTACCAGGTCTAAAATACGTGTGAAGGTCTGAAATACAGCCATCCATGGATTTATTAAGATTCTAAATACTGTAGGAAGTAGAAAACAGGCAGGTTAGACTTTGGATCAGACCCACTCTCCAGAAACAAAGGCCTGTAGTTTAGCAGTTTCAGTTTTGATGTTCATACAAAGCTTGGGATATCCTACTTTTTGCTTCTTGGAAAACTATGTCATTTAAACATTTTCAGTTTGTGAAAACTTTCTTAAATCATTATTATAAAAATAGGGCCTCTATGCATTTTTATGGTGCTTCATACTTCTCAAAATACTTCAGGTTTTTTCTTAACTCATTTGGACCTGAAGTTATTTGTTTGACTGTCTGATTCATTCATTCAACAAATATGTATTGCATGTGCTAGGCACCACATATAATGACGTACACAGCACATCCCCTGGCCTTCTAAGCTTAAAAGCAGAAATTAATCATTGCCATAATACAGAAGATTAGACTCCTAATTTCACATATGAATAAAATAGTGGCATCACCAATAGTAATGACAATAGCTAACCCTCCATTAAGCACTCACTTAGTTTAGCTCTTGCATCAAATTTTGAATCCAAGCCACCTGGCTTAACCACTACATATGTATAGTTAAAAATATATATCCATTTCAAATTTAGTGATGTTCAGAATTCTTTTTTTAATGTCTCTGCTTTAAATATTACTGTTTTCTCTAAGTTTTATTGAGTTTTTTGTGTTGTAGATACCCCACAGACAAGTGTTACTCATGTAACCCAACTGGAGAGAGATACCATTCTTGTATGCTTGGACTGTAAGTTTTTATTTATGAATATCTTATCTTAATGAGTTTTTTTAATCTTAGTTTCTGAGTGACTTTTTTTCTTTCTAGGTTGTATAAAAATAGTAAATCTCCAAGGAAGATTAAAATCTAGCAGAAAACTATCATCAGAACTCACCTTTGATTTCCAGATTGAGTCAATAGGTAAGCCAGAGTTTTGTGTTTCTTGTTTGATTGCATTATGAACTGCTTAAAATAATTAGTCTAATACTTATTTGAAATTATAAAAATATATTACTAAGGGCTCATTCTTTTAAATTGTAGGATGTAATGAATATGAGGTGAATATCAGTCTTTGCTTTTACACATTCTCTAAAATAGTTTAACAACTGTGACATAATCTGTAAATAATGTTATTTTCCCTACAGATTTGACATTTTCAAAATAAATAATTAAATATCATTATTCATAACCTAGTTATGAATTTCCATTTTCTCCAGACTCCTGCACAGTTCCCCTATAAGTACTTTAAAATTTAGTACTCAGTATAGTCTTTTGTATTTTTGCTGTTGTAGCTCCTGATCAGAGATCCATAAGTATATGGAATTTCCTTCTTGCCATTTTTACATTTTGCTTGATGAGTTTTTTCTGAAAACGGATTTCTTACACAATCAGTATTCTAAAATGATTACATTCAGGAAAAATAAGGTGAAATGATCATACACAGTTTTTCTGGTGTCCTTTATCAGTAAAGATATTTGCATGTATATGCATTGGCGGATGGTAGGGCCAAGGGCAGATAGTTCATTTGTCTTATTCTTGGTCCTATTTTTATTCTTTCTCCCAGTTAGAATGCCTCTCTCCCAGCAAGCAAACACTGATGATAATAAGTCAGTTTTGAGGGACATCTGCTCAAGATGTTAAAATGGAATCCATATTTAAAAACACATAGCTAGCTCAATAAAGAAGACAAAGAACAGAAACTCAAAGTAGTATGCATTCCTGAGTGGTAAAGAAGACTAGCAGTGTCCCACAGGAGATGGGGAACCAGAGCCAGGCTTGTGGTTTGAGGTGCTTACTAATCAAGACTCTCCCCACATAAGGCCTCGTGGTTTTATAGGGGATTTTTATCCACTGTTGAAAGAAGGAATAGTTCCTGTGCTATACAGACTGCTTCAGATTGTAGACAAAGAAGGAATGCAGAATAAATCAATGTTTAACACTATTGATACTAAAATCAGTTAAATTATACAGAAGACAAAATTACCCAATCTCATGAAAATAGATTTTGGAAAATCCGTATAAAATACTAGCAAATAGAATTCCATATCATCAAATAGTAGACTTTACCTCAGAAAAGCAAAGATGGTTCAACATCAGAAAATTTATTTATGTAATATAGCACATTAAAGATTAAAAGCGAAAAGTTATGTAACTCTTCAGTAGATGCACAAAAAGCATTCAGTAAAATCTGTCATTCATGATTTTTTTTTAAAAAACAACTTTTTAGAAATTAGGAGTAGAAGGAAATGTCCTTCCTCTAGCAAAGCCTATTAAAAGTATTGTGTTTAATGGTTAAACTAATTCCCATTAAGTTGGAGAATGAGATAAGGATGTTTGCTGTCATCACATATCATCACATTTCAACATAGTCTCATTGGACTATGAAAAGGGAACTATGAGGATTAGAAAGAAATAAGTAAAATGTCCTTTTTTTGCTGATGGTATGAATATCTACTAGAATATACAGCTCTAAACTGTTAGAACCAGTAAGCAAATTCAGAGTTGCTAGATATGAGTAACACAGATGGATAGCTTTCTGATATGCCAGTAAGACATGTAATCAAACATATTTAAGACCATCATCTAGGAAATTCCAAATTATTGTTTAAAAGCATAAAAGAAGATTTAAACAAATAAACTACAGCGCGTCCATGGATAGAAACACTGAATATGGGAAAGATGTTAGTTCTTCACAGATTAATCCACACATTCAGTGCATTTGCAATAAAAATCCCAGTAAGGTATTTTCTGCCACTTGATAAGCTGATCTTAAAATTCATATGGAAGGGCTTCCCTGGTGGTGCAGTGGTTGAGAGTCTGCCTGCTGATGCAGGGGACACGGGTTCGTGCCCCGGTCCGGGAAGATCTCACATGCCGCGGAGCGGCTAGGCCCGTGAGCCATGGCCGCTGAGTCTGTGCGTCCGGAGCCTGTGCTCCGCAACGGGAGAGGCCACAACAGTGAGAGGCCCACGTACCGCAAAAAAAAAAAAAAAAAAATTCATATGGAAAAGCTAAAGGCCAAGAACAGTAAAATAAATTTTGACGAATACTTACCCTACTTGATATTGAAGCTTACTATAAATCTATAGTGATTAAGACAGTGTGGGATCAACACAGGGATAAATAGAAGAGTGGAACAGAAGAGAAGGCTCAGAAATAGACCTACGTGTAATTGGAAATTTACATCATATGTCAGTGGGGAAGTGATGTCCTGTTCAACAAATGATGCTAGTACAATTGGTTATCTGCAGGAAACAAAATCAGACTTTTTCCTCGCTGAATACACACAAAAATATATATTAAATATGTAAATACAAAAAGCAAAACTAGAATTTTTAGAAGGCATATATGCCTGTATCCCAGTAATTCTATTTCTAGGTGTCTACCCCAGAGAAAATTTTGTACATGTGTTTAAGAAGAGGTACAAGAATGTTTATTGCAGCATTTTTGTAACAAAAAAATTAGAAACATCATTTGGTTCATCATACTAAATGTATAAAAGTTGGAAACATCCAATATAAAGTTTACACTGATAATGTGAACTTACTGTGTTGTAATAGTAAAAACATGCATGAGAACAACAGATACCAAGTACGTAACAGTGGTTATCTCAGGGAGGAAGGAAAGGTTAGAATACAACTAGAGTAGGAGTTTATAGGGATGCTGGCTGTATTCATTTTTATTTAAAACAAAAAGCAAATATGGCAAAATGTTAGGATTTGAGAGTTAAATGGTGGATACGTGTGTTTTTAGGCTATTCTCATATTTTTCTATATGTTTGAAATATTTTATCAAAACAAAAATTTCTATAGCAAAAAATATTTTCAGTGAATTTTCTTTTTCTTATCAAAAAGATGAGTAAAGTCTGTATAGTATTTATGCTATATAGTAGTATATAGTGTATACTGTGTAGTTCTAGGCAGTATGGTAAAGATGCCATTATAAATATGGAATGACTAACACTAGTTATTAATTGAAATATTGTTATGCAAGGTAGAAAGAGGGATGAAATAATGCTGATCAGTTGAACTCTTGTACTATTAACAGTAACTGAGCTGTTCTTGCCTGCTAGTTTGCCTGCAGGACAGTGTGCTAGCTTTCTGGAAACATGGAATGCAAGGTAGAAGTTTTAGATCTAATGAGGTAAGTAATCTTTTAAAAAATTATGTCCATTAAATAGTCATGAAGCATGATCAAATTCTACATCACACAGTATTCTTTAACTTTGGAAAATTCCTGATTGATGCAAGGAATACTTGATTTGCTCATTTTATTGATATTTTCTATATTCAATCTAGTGATAAAATTAATGGCGCATACTTTATAGCAACCTCTCTCTGTCCATTCAGTCAAACAGTTTCAGTGCCTATTTTATGTGCTTCCAGATAATCAGAACAAGAACTTCCTAAATACTGCTAAAAGTGAGCCAACTCTGATTTTCTTTCAACTTTCCCAGGCCGTCACCTAGAACAAGAGTGCTGATGCAGGCTCTCTCTGTCTTGAAGCACCTTTTCTACTTTGTATTTCAGAAATAATGACCAATGCAGACGATAAGTAAAGGGTTCCACATTTCTCTTGAAGCCACCTTGCCTATTTCTGGTATTCTTACCTCCTTAGTCCTTCCTACCTTAATTTAACTCCAGGAATAATTGAACTCCCAGTCATATGAGATATTTAATTCAGTTCATCATTTATGCCAGAAAGTGCTGGGGTTATAAGCATGAACAAGACTGGTACTTGCCTCCTAGAATATTACAGGCAAGTAAAATCATCCTAAGTTCTTTCAATAACCCCAAGCCAGTCTCAGTAGTAACTTTTACTTGAGCATTGGAGGGAAAGGAAAACATTAGGTGCCTCAAGCAAGAAAATAGCTCATTTGTGTTTTAAACTGTCGTTTGTTAAGATCAGAGCATTCCTTCTAACCAGTAAACAGTATAGCAGAATGATCATGAGCGTGGGTTCCTGAGGAGACACCCGGGTTCAGTCTCAACTCTGCTGTTCAGTAACTGTGTGACCTTGACATATCACTTAACTTCTCTCTGCCTGTATTTTTTCATCTGTGAATTGAGGATAACAGCATAGTACTTATTTCATAGCGTTGCTAAGATTAAACAAAAGGAAGTATGTGATGTGCTTGGCACAATGCCTGGCCTATAGTAAGTATTCAAGAAAGGTGGATGCCAGTATGTTTCTTTTTTTTAAGATTTTTTTTTTTGTTTTAATGTGGACCACTTTTAAAGTCTTCATTGAATTTTTTACAGTATTGCTTCCCTTTTATGTTTCGGTTTTTTGGCCACAAGGCATGTGAGATCTTAGCTCCCCAACCAGGGATCGAACCTGTACACCCTGCATTGGAAGGTGAAGTCTTTAACCACTGGACTGCCAGCGAAGTCCCCTGCCAGTATGTTTCTAAGAGTAATTCCCGCAAGAGGGCTCACCTCTCAGGAAGATTTTTTTTAAATCACCTGAGGGAATGGAGCCTGGAGATAAGAACAGTCAACAGCTAATAAACACCAGGCAGAGAAAGAAAGGCATCATAGGATACAAGAGAATGGTTTAAAAAAGATAGTTTGCCCGAACAATCACCTGAGGGGCTTTTTCACACTACATAAGCAGCCCTTACTAAATACAGCCTCTCCAAAAATGCTATGTCCTTCAAGTAGGCAAATCCCAAAATATTGAATACTTTGAAGATCATGATGATGAACCGTTACTACTGAAGTGAGCATGTTGTATCCTTCAGGTGTGCTAAGTTACAAAAGAAGTCAAGAATCACTGACTGCTGTTTCCAGAATAATTTCAGTTTCAAAATCAAATTGTTTTTTCAGCCTACCAAATTTTGGGGAGAAGCTACTGCCATTATAATTGGGAATGTTTTGCTTTCAGTAAGCAATAAACAGTGGGTTTCTCTTTCTCCTGTAGACTTAGTCTTAACTCCCCAACTGGTAATTGGTCACACTGAGGACTTCTTTAAGGACATATGCCATTAGAAAATATTATTTCAGGAGACTTAGAAAGAAATGGGAAAGAGAATTGTTATCTACTGAGCATTTCCTTAGCTAGGCATTATACCCATTAATACTTACAAAAATACTGCAAGATACCACTGCACAGTAAACATTGTCTATCCCATTTTGCAGAAGGTAAAACCGTTTCCAACAAATTACATACCTTGTGCAATTGTCACAGCTAGTAAGTGGGAGAACTGGGATTTAAACTGGAGTCATGAGTTTGTCCCATCATACCACACTGCAGCCTTTTAAGTGAAAGGACCATACCTAAGTGGCTTACTGCTGCAAGAGTCTTGCTATTAGCATTAAGGTGACTGACAGGAGGTTTCTGATAAATAAAACGAACTAGGTGCTTTGCTTTTAACTTTTTCCATTGAGGTCTGTAGGCCAGCAAATGGTTTACTACTCTCATGTTTTATGATTAATTCAAAATTAGCCAAATTTTTCCTGGACTAACAAATGGATGCACTTATGCGCTGATTTAACAAGTTAACAGTCATACAGGGATCTATTTCCATCTTAGGAATTATGCTTCTTTTCTATAGAGTTATAAATTAAATGCCCATATAAAATTTTGTGCCTTTCATTTCAGAAATTAAATTGATATTTTAATTGAACAGGTCACACAAGAAATTTCAGATAGCACGAGAATTTTCAGACTGCTTGGATCTGACAGGTATGAAAAGGAGTTGTATTAAATACATAGTTCTAAACATGTTTTATAAATCCAACATGAAACTGGTTTCTTTTTTGAGAGAATTGAAATTTCTACAGTAATATATTCAACATTATATTTTTCATAATATAAGAATTCACAGGTCAGAAAGTTATGAAACCTTTGAGAATGTGCCTGATCTTCCAGTTACCAAGAATATATAGATCTGTCAGTACTGCTTTTGCATTAAACGTAATATCTAAAGTATGATTTACAGGACAAGAAAGAGGAGATACCATATGCTAGCAAACAGAAAAGTTTTCAGTTTTAGTACCAATAGGATTTGGAGTTCTATTCTTATTTACTTTCTGATTCTTGAACTACAGATTGTTTTTAGAATTCATGATAAGAATTAGGTTCCCCCAACTTATTCCTAGTACAGGTTTTACCCCTCTGACTCTTAGGACAGCACTGGCTTAGAGGTGGGAGGTGGTGGGCAACAAAGGTGTACTTCCCAGAGCTGGAACTGACTCTTCAATTATACTGATTTGCACATGGTTTCGGCCCACATATCAGATAAGGAGCATTTATTAGAGGCATACAATGAAGAAGCAGTGGAAGAATTTTCTGCTAACATTAGTTTTCAAGAATAACTTTGTTGTATGTTTTTTGTTTGTTTGTTATTTTAGGGTCGTGGTTTTGGAAAGTAGGCCAACCGATAACCCCACAGCAAATAGCAATTTATACATCCTCGCGGGTCATGAAAACAGTTACTGAGAAATGCTGTGCTTTGACAGTTAACTCTAGAGAGAAAGAACACTACCACTGCAACATTAACGGATGCTTGAAGCTGTACAAAAGCTGCAGTTACCTGGCTTCAGTTACTTGTAATTTATTGTGGCATGAGACAAGATGGGGAAATTTTTTGTTTTAAGTGGTATGGATATATTTAGCATATTGAACCACACAAGTGCTTAATTCACTGTTATGTAATCTTTGTACATATAGGCAGTATTTTTCTGTGAAACTTCATATTGCTGAAGACATACACTAAGAATTTATGTAGATAATGTATTTTATGAGATGTACAAGTTAAGTGTCTTATCTGTACAGATGTAAATGTTGATGAAAATGCAATTGGGATTAATATTTTAAGAATCCTTTAGTATATTCTTGGGTGCGGCTATATTACAAAATGGGATGCTGGCAATGAAACCGTACATTTAACACTATTGTATTTTTATTATATGTAATTTAGTAATATGAAGATAAATCTTGTAACTTTTAAAACTGTAATGGAGGCTGTAATCATTTTATAATCTTGTTTTTAATTTTAATGCAAGTACACTGGTGTGTTTATATTTGCACAAAGTATTGATATGTGATGTATTAAGTCACAAAAGTAAGCTGTGACATCGTCAATATGCATTTGGCTCCCCAGCATCTTTTAAAAATGTATTTGGATTGTTTTCTATGTGAAACAAACCAATTAACCCCCTGTTGTAGTAACTGGTCTTTTTATATTTCAGCAGAATCCTGTAAGATTGCTTGTCTGTGCTTAAAAACAATACCTTCGAAAAAATTTTTGAATCACAGAATAGCGGTACCGTGATGTAGCACTGCAGTTGTCTGAATTACGGTATGCACAAAGTATAAGTTAGCATTATCAAAGAGTCCACACTAAACATTTCTTATAATCACTTTGAAGAACTATAACATTCCATAGAGCAAAGTGGTTCAAATTTCTAGTGGGATTTTTACTTTTGTTGGCCTTATTTTATGATCATTTTCATGTTTCTTTTGATTTAGAGTATTAACACTTGGCCAAAATAATTTAGTTACTACCTCATATAAACAATATAATGGTTACTACACATCACAGGAACTTAGTTTTGGTTAAAGTCATTTTTGATTGCTTTTTTCCAGTGGAATATTTATATACCAAGTTTTAGAAAAATGCACACCTTGGCTCTTTTTTGGTATATGTTCTTTATATTTTAATGTGAATATATACACAAAGAACAAACTAAATTGTGATTTATGTTCTTCATTTATTTTAATTGACAGTGCTTTTAAATATGTTCCTGATTGTACATAGTGTAAAATAAACATGTTTTTTAACATGCTGTTGTATAGTAGCTTGTCATCTGGCTTAATCTGTATATAGTGAGACTAAAACATTAAGGAGAAAAAGTTTTTTTAATTATTCTAAAATCCTTAAGTAACCATTCTGATCCTTCAGATCTTGATTTTTTATTTGGTCTGTCTCCTCAATTTCATAAAGGGGTAATATTCCCACATTTGTGAAAAGGGCATCTTTTGTAGAATCTTCAATTTCCTGATCAGGAAAATTAGTGAAACATTCATAATCTTTTGGTTAGAGCGGGGCTCGGCAGACTGCACTTCTCAGCCCAATCCTGCGTAATGCCTATTTTTATAAATGAATTTTATTGGAACAAATTCGTTTGCATGTTGTCTATAGCTGCTTTTGCAAAAAATACAGTTTTCCCCAAAAAACTATATTACCCACAGAGCCTAAAATATTTACCATCTGACCCTTTATAGAAAGAGTTTGCTGACTCCTGGGTTAGAGAAAGGAAGGGAGAATGCAGTTCTGGAGGCAAGCGGGGGAAGATTATATGTGGGAAGAACTGGGTTGGGGATCACGAGGTGACATTTCTACTCTTGTTAATGCTTCTGCCTGTTGTTAGGACCTTGGATAATTAACTCCAGAACAGTTTCCTTATCTAAAAATGACTTCTAAATCATACAGTTGTTAATAATCATAGCAGCTGTGTACATTTATCACTCTGCTCAAATACATTCTGACTAATCTTAGCACTACTAACTGAATAATGACTTTTAAAAACACATCTTTATCAGTATAACATTATCATCAGTTTATTGAAAAACAGACTCATGGAAAAGATTTTCAAGAAATCAATATTCTGTCCTTGGCATTTATTGACAAGGTTGTTGATCCTTTTTCTGGGCCACTGTTTTTTCTAGTTTCCAAGTCCTATAAATTATATAAAGGGTCACATCTCAAAAAAATTTAACTTTCACGTTTAACTGTCAAGCATTTCAAAATATTTCCAGAAGATAACGTATACAACTGGTTGTGTGTTATGTATACAGACCCCTGGAATCAGTCTTTGAGATAGAGGCCCAGTAACCTATGTTTCTATGAAGTTATACAAATGATTTTGATGTGCAGCTCTTCATGAGAACCACTGGCCCAACATTGAATTTAAATCAGTGTTTCTGAGTGTGGTCCAAGTATCACTCGCCTCAGAATAATCTTTGATGACACTTAAGAATGCAATAAGAGGGCTTCCCTGGTGGCGCAGTGGTTGAGAGTCCGCCTGCCGATGCAGGGGACATGGGTTCGTGCCCCGGTCCAGGAGGATCCCACATGCCGCGGAGTGGCTGGGCCCGTGAGCCATGGCCGCTGAGCCTGCGCGTCCGGAGCCTGTGCTCCGCAGCGGGAGAGGCCACAAAAGTGAGAGGCCCGCGTACCGCAAAAAAAAACATAAAAGAATGCAATAAGGATGCACCCACTAACTTCTGATTGAGGATCTTTATTCACTCAAAAGGAAGAGAGCCACTGACTGAAATGTTGGAAAAGATCTGTTTCATCTTCATTGAAGTTTAAAGCTGTCTGTCTTGTTAGCTAGTTTCTTAGACATTGGTGTTGAGAAGAATGAGATCAATTGTTTCTGGGCCTTATTGGCATCATTCATCTTGCTAGTATGTCCCCAATTTCAGTAGAGACCAGGAAATAAAGGATAGGTATCCCTTTTCACCATTACTAGAAGAAGGATAAAAGTGTGCTATACAAAATATAATAATAAGTGCCCAATGCATGTGTTTGTGCTGTTCCACATGCTTTACATAGATTCTCCCACTGAAGTCCCAGAACAGCCCAATGAGGTAGGTAGGTATTGTTAACACCGTTTTACAGATGAAAAAACTAAGGCACAGAAAGATTAAAAAACTTGCCCAAGAATATAGCCGGGAAGTAGTAGAGCTAGGATTTGAACCTAGGCACTCAGTTCAAAGTGTATACTCTTAACTACGGTGCTAAACTCTGTACTACACAGAATATATGCAGTATATTCACCACCCTCTAAAATACACTCTAGCATTTCTCCCCTGAAATTAGACTTATTTTCTCCAGGAATTGGATTTCAAATTCTGATTTTCACTGTCTCTTTGCAGCAAGAGAAATTAACTCTCTGTCTTAATTTTTCACTTTATCAAAAAGGATTTTCCTTATTCAAAGCGTTTTGTATAAGAATAAAAGGATTTGCATATAATTAATTTTACAATTAAAGCTTATGAAATATGTCTAGTCAAAACTCATTACAAAGACTTTCTTTCAGTTTGCTCTTATGAGATAATTATTTAACTAACATACATTCATCATTTACAGTAGATCCAAGCTCTTTACTGGCACTGGGGAAAAGATGGAAAATCGTCATTCCCAGTATTCCAGGAGCACACTTGGATGAATAAAGATAGATTTAAAGAACAATTTAAACGGCCGTGCCTAATTCTGGTTTGGGAAAAGGAAAGCCTTTGTGCAGAACGTTGTATATAAGCCAAGTTGTTAATAGATGAAGAGGAGTGTATCAAGTGCAGAAAAAAATCAGGGTAGGGAGCTGTAGGCTAGACTAAGGCATATGCAAAAATGCTGCTTGTTCAAGGAATAGTGACGTTAAATGCAGCTGAGCTTAGAGTGTGTGGAGAAGAGTAACAAGGCATGAAGCTAGAAAATAGGGATGGGCCTGATTGTGAAGAGCTTTCTAACGAGAAGAGTAGCTCTAATAGTCAACAGTTGTGGAAACTGCAGAGATCAAATACCATGAAGATGAAAATAGCTGTTGGCAAAAAAAATAATAAATAAGGGGGAGGGACTTCCCTGGTGGTCCAGTGGTTAAGACTCGGAGCTTCCAATGCAGGGGATGCAGGTTCGATCCCTGGTGGAGGAACTAGGATCCCACATGCTGCATGGTGTGGTCAAAAAAAGAAAAAAAAAAAAAAAAAACAGCCGTTGGGTTTGTACCTAAGGTTATGTGATCTCTTGTATCCTTACTGAGAAAGTTACCTAAATAGCATGATGAGGGCAAAAATAATAGAGAAATAAGTTGGTGTTAAGCTTACCTGGGAGTATGTTTGGTCTTGAAGGAGGTAAAGGTTTCTGTTTTTGTTTTTATGTCTGTTTTTTGTTTCTAAAGATGGGCAGAGATTAGAACATATTTCTAAGCAAATGAAGGAAATGGAAAATGGAAGATAGATGACAAAAAGGGAGAAACATTACCTCTGAGGGAAGAAGGGAAGTATCGACATCCTAAATCTGGGCATGATGGAGAACATTTTACTGATGCTAAACAAAGTGTGTATGTGCTCATTAACAACAGAGGTAGTGTCTCCAAGTTCCTCTTGGAAACAAGAAGGGTAGACTTTGGCAAAAATTATCTATTCCATTGTTAATACCTATACCTCCATATAGCATTCATCACATTACTTGTTTGCTTGACTTGATTCCCCGCTGGGTGGCAAACATGTCTCTCACTCTGAATCAGCCCCACCTTAACTAGTACGATGCTTGCTGAATTACGAAAATGGCAGCAGTAGACCACAGGTAATACATAAAACTGCTTGTTACCAAAAAGCCTATGGAAGTCTGCTGGAAAGCTCTTTGGACACTAAGGCGGAACCGAAGAGTAAAGATTAATAATAAGAGGATCTGGCCACCCGAAGGTCTCTGCCCAGGCAGGAAAACGAACTTCTGTAACTTCAGCGTTTATATTTGCTTAATTTTAGTGCTCCCGAGGCCTTGGATAGGAACAGGACTTGGTATAATCACAGTGTTATGGAAAAGTGGTTAAAACGTTTCCCGAGTGCCTCCTTCAGGGCAGCTTAAAAGGGTTCTCGGAGGAGAAACTGCTGCTGCGTTCACACTCTGCCGTTAAGGGCTGGCCCAAAGGTGACCCACCGAGATGCTGAACCCGGGCCTTGGGCTTCCCTTGCGGCGGGCGCCGGGGGAACCGGCTCCGGAAGCCGCCCTGCCCCGCGCGGCCTGAGCGTCCGGTTGCCAGGGAGACGCCGCGGCGGTGGCGCACGGGAGTCGCTACGCAGGGGGCGCTGCCTGCGCACTGCGTCCCGCGCTGGAGTCGGGCTGAAGGGGCTGCTCGAGGCTGTGTCGCCGTCGCCCTGTCCGCGCCGTAAGTGCGGCGGTCGGCGGGCGGGGTCCGGCTGTGAGGAGGGTCGGCGCCGGGGGTGATGGAGAAAGAAGTGGAGTCTGGACGGAGGCTCCCAGAGAAGGGAAAGTTCCCTGAGAGAAAGGGCGCTCCCTTGCCGTTCGTTCGGCGGCCTCTGGAGGGACAGGCAGGGGTGGGGGAGGGGCTAGAGGTGACAGTGACTCCCGCTGGCCGCACGACCCACCCGATGCGGGCCCCTGGGGAGCGGAGCGGCTGCGCTTTGGGAGACACCTGTGTGGCGGAGAAGCTGCACTGTCATTAAATGTAGGGTCAAGACTAGTTTAGAGGCCTGGAAATCAAGTGGCTTATGCCAGAAGTCCAGATCTGTTATGTGTTCACATGAAATGTGAGGCTTTTAAACAAAATTAGTTTCTTGGATTATGTAAATTATATGGGCTTTGGTTTTCTGGGGGTGCTTTTAGTTAATCCTATTGTACTATCACTAGGACAAGTTTATAAACACTTGTGTGTACTTTTGAAGTTCTGCGATTCAGTATTATGTTTATAAAACATGCAGAATGGTTTTATAGCCCATTTTCCTGGTCAATTTTATTAAATATAATTGCATGTTTGGTTGCTCTGGAAACAATAATGACAACATATCAGACTGACTTGTAGCCTGTAGAATCTGTAACTGGTCTGGCCTGGTCCTGAAAAGCTCTCCTTACCCCCGCTCATTCCTAATGCCACTATTTACACAAGTTTCCTCTAAACTTTTAGATTAAGAAATTAATGTGTTTTTTCACCCCATTTTCTCTCCCTTTCTTAATTTTGTTTTTCTTCTCTCAGTGTATTCTTTAAAGGCTGGCTAGAGCCTTTATGGCCTGCTTTTGTGATACAATTGTGGAAAATAATCTGCCTTCAAGTGTTTTCTCGGTTTCTATGTGCATCCTTTTGCAAATCCTCAAGACTAAGGAAGTTAAATAGAAAATTTTCAAAGAATTTAATAATCTGCTCAATTATCTATTTTATCTGTCTATCTTCCTATATCCAACAATTGGCCCAAGTCGATACCTGCTTTTGCCTTTGTACACAAAACTTCGTTAACTTAATACTCAAATATTTGGTAACTTCTGAAGTCAGGAGGCCCTGTAGCCAAGAGGTACATAGGTTCAGACTGAAGGTGACTAATGATTAGGAAAAATATTTTCTTTTTTTTTTTTACATTTTCATCTATTCCCTGCAAGTAGCTATCTCACTCTTTCATCTTGATTTCCTGACCAGGTACTATTTTAACAATCAAAACGTATTACTGCCTTTGTTTAAAGAAGAAAGATACTTATTTAGTGGAAAGGTTAGAGAATAAAATTATGGTAGGATTACAACAGACAGGTTGAGCACCTACTATGTGCCAGACAGTGGGCAAACAAGGCACATCAGGTGTAATAAATAATGTGTAAAAAAGGAGTGGGGGAACTTAACTCAGTATGTGTGGAGAGAAAGAGCTTGCCTTTGGGGATTGGGGAGGGCTAAGCAGAAAAGACACTTGAGTTGAACTGCAAAAGATGAAGAGGATTTCGAGGTCAAATCTCCCAAGCAGCGGTTGGTATACGTAGAGACTTAGAGACTTGAAAGTGTTTGGAGAAGAATCTGAGAAGCACTGAGGGAAAGGTCCATTGGGACCAGGGTGGAAAGGACTGTAAATATCATACTACAGTTTGAACTTTATTCTGTGGCAGTAGAGGCCATAGCCACTTTTGAGGAAGGACGATATCTGATTATACTGATGACTGAGAAAGATGTTTTTGTTTTAATTGAAATATGCAGGAAAAAAAAGTGATTCGAGGGGCTTCCCTGGTGGCGCAGTGGTTGAGAGTCCGCCTGCGGAGGCAGGGGACAGGGGTCCGTGCCCCGGTCCAGGAAGATCCTACAGGCCGTGGAGCGGCTGGGCCCGTGAGCCATGGCCGCTGAGCCTGCGCATCCGGAGCCTGTGCTCCGCAACGGGAGAGGCCACAACAGTGAGAGGCCCGCGTACCGCCAAAAAAAAAAAAAAAAGTGATTCGACACTTTAGTCCCACTATCTATAGGTTTTTAAAATAGCTCTCTTTTGATATAATAATTTCAAAACTTCAAGCATAGTACAATTAACTCCCATACATTTACATTCATTAATTGTTTACATTTTGCTTGTTTCTATCTCTCTCTGGGTGTATATATATATATATATATATATATACATATACATATATATGCATATTAATTTTTCTGTACTGGTTGAGGGTAAGTTTGCAGACATCATGTCCCTTTATCCTTAAATAGTTCAGTGTATATTTCCTAAGAACTAGGACACTTACATAACCACAGTAAAGATTACCAAAATCAGGAAATTTGATATCTGATTCACAGTCAATATTTATGTTTCGCCAGTTATCCCAGTATGATTCTTTATAGTTCTTTATTTCCCCATTCCAGGATCAAACCCCAGATTCACATTACATTGCATTTTCACAACTCTTCAGTACTGTTCAGTCTGGAACAGTACTTTGACCTTTGTCTTTTATTTGTTAAGAACACAGACCAGTTATTTGTAGAGTGGTCCTCGATTTGGCTTTGTCTACTGTTTCCTCATAATTATATTCAGGTTTTGCATTTTTGGGCAGAAATATCACAGAGGAGATCCTGTGTCCTCAGTGGCTCATTTCACTCTTCTAGAAATTGCATGTAAATGGAATCACATAATATGTGTTTTTTGTGTGTGTGTGGTTTTTCTCAGATAGCATTATATATGTATTTTTTAATGTTTATCACATTATAGCATGTATCAGTACTTTGTTCCTTTCTGTTTTTTTTAAATTTTTATTGGAGTATAATTGATTTACAGTGTTGTGTTAGTTTCTTTGTTCCTTTCTATTGCTGAATAGTATTTCATTGAATGGATAGTCATTCATCAGTTGATGGACATTGGTTTGCTTTCAGTTTGGGGCTCTCATGAATAATGATACTATAAATATTTTGGGAACTCCCTAACGGTTCAGTGTTTAGGACTCAGCACTTTCACTTTTGGGGCCTGAGTTCAATCCCTGGTCAGAGAACTAAGATCCCACAAGCCACCGGGCCAAAAAATATATATATTGATATATATTTGCAAACATGTCTTTGTGCAGACGTATTTTTTAATTTTTCCTAGATAGATACCGAACAGTAGAATTGCTGTTTACATTTAACTCTTAAGACATTGCCAAATTGTTTTGCAATGGAACTGGGCCATTTTACATTCCCACCATTAATGTAAGAGTTCCAATTTCTACATATCCTTATCAATACTTGATATTGTCAGTTTTGTGGATTTTAACCATTCTAGTGGGTATGTAGTGGTTTCTTATTGTGGTTTTACTTATTTATTTATTTATTGGCCACGCCACATGGCCTGTGGGATTTTAGTTCCCCAACCAGGGATCGAACCTGCACCCCCTGCAGTGGAAGTGCAGAGTCTTAACCACTGGACCACCAGGGAAGTCCCATAACTGTAGTTTTAATTTATATTTTCCTTGGCTAATAGCATCCTTTCATGTGCTTATTAGACATTTGTGCATCTTCTTTGCTGAAATGTTTATTCAGATCTTTTTCCCATTTTTAAATTGGATTGTTTGACTTCCTACTGAGTTGTATGAGTGCTTTATGTATTCTGGATACAAATCTTTTATCAGATATATGATTTGCTAATATATTTGTCTTCATTCTCTTAATGGAACTTTTTTTTTTTGGAAAAGCAAAAGATTTTAATTTTGATGAATTCTGCTTTATCAGTTTTTTCCTTTATGGATCATGCTTTTGTTGTCATATCTTAGATATCTTTGCTTAATAAGATTACAAAGATTTTTTTCCCGTGTTTTTTCCTAGAAGTTGTATAGTTTTAGCTCTTACATTTTGGTCTGTGATCCATTTTGAGTTAATTTTGGTATATTGTGTGAAGTAGCTATCTAAGATTTTTGGTTTTTATTTTTGTTTTTTTTTGATTATCCCAATTGTCCTTACATTGTTTGATGAAAAAAAATATTCTTTCCTCGTTGAACTGCCTTGGCATCTTTGTCAAAATCAATTGATCATTGATCAAAGGGTTTATTTCTTGACTCTCTGTTTTGTTCCATTGATGTATATGTCTGTCCTTAAGCCAATACCATACTGTTGATTTACCATAACTTTATAATAAATTCATTTCGGTGGCTTCTCTTGTTGCGGAGCATGCGCTCTAGGTGTGCAGGCTTCAGTAGCTGTGGCACGCAGACTCGGTAGTTGTGGCACACGGGCTTAGTTTCTCTGTGGCATGTGGGATCTTCCCAGACCAGGGATAGAACCCATGTCCCCTGCATTGGCAGGTGAATTCTTAACCACTGCACCACCAAGGAAGTCCCTATAATAAAATTTGAAGTCAGGTAACGTAAGTCTTCCAAGTTTGTTCTTATCCCAAGTTGTTTTGGCTCTTCTGGGTCCCGTGTATTTTCATATAAATCTTGGATTAATCTTGTCGATTTCTACCCAAGAAGAAGCCTATTTTTTATATAGGGATTGAATTTAATCTATAGATGAATTTATGGAGAACTGACACCTTATTGAGTTTTCCAATCCATGACCATGGCATTTCTCTCCTTTTATTTAGATCTAATGCAATTACTCTCAGCGAGGTGGACAGATCTTGTACTTCACTTGTTAAATTTATCTGTAAATATTTTATTCTTTTGATGTTATTGTGAGTGGAATTGTTTTTTTAATTTTATTTTCAAATTGTTTGTTGCTAGTATAAAAATGTAATTTTTTATTGTATACTGATATTATATCCTACTACGTTGCAAATTGGTTCATTAGTTATAGTAGCTTTTGGCAGATTCAGTAGGATTTTTTATATACAGTAGCATGCCATTTCCAAATAATGGCAGTTTTTCTTTCCATTTCCAATCTATATACTTTTAGTTTCTTTTACTTGACTTACTGCACTGGTGAGAACTTTCAAAACAATGTTAAATAGAAGTGGTGAAAACAGACATCTTTTTCCTCAATCTTAGGGGGAAAGCGTTCAGTTTTTCACCATTAAGCGTGAAGTTAACTGTAGGTTTTTCACAGATGCCCTGTAGGAAGTTCCCTTCTCTTACAGTTTGTTGAGATTTTTATTGTGAATGGTTGTTGGATTTTTGTCATATCTACTGAGATGATCATGTCCTTTGTCTTTTTTTTTTTTTTTTTTTTTTGCGGTACACGGGCCTCTCACTGTTGTGGCCTCTCCCGTTGCGGAGCACAGGCTCCGATTGCGCCGGCTCAGCGGCCATGGCTCACGGGCCCAGCCGCTCCGCGGCATGTGGGATCTTCCCAGACCGGGGCACGAACCCGTGTCCCCTGCATCGGCAGGCAGACTCTCAACCACTGCACCACCAGGGAAGCCCATGTCCTTTGTCTTTTATTCTATTAATATGGTGTTTTACATTATTGATTTTCAGATATTAACCTTTCTTACATTCCTGAGATAAATCCCTCATAGTCATGGCATATATCCATGTTATATGTTTCTACTAATTATTTTGTTGAGGATTCTTGTGTCTATGAGAATAATGATCTGTAGTTTTCTTGTGATTTCTTTTTCTGACTTTGTATCAGGGTAATATATTGGCCTTATAGAAGCAGTTGTGAAATGGTCCCTCTTCTATTTTTTAGAACAGTTTGTGAAGGATTGGTATTAATTCTTCTTTGAATGTTTGGTAGAATTTATCTATGAAGCCATCTGAGCCTGGGCTTTTCTTTGTGGGTAGATTTTTAATTACCAATTCAGTTTCTTTATTTTTTATGGGTATAGTAATAAGATTTTCTATTTTTCCTTGAGTTACTTTGGTATTTTGTGTCTTTTTAGGCATTTGTTCAACCAAGTTGTGTACTGTGGTTGCATAAAGTTGTTCATAATATTCTCTGTTAATCTCTTTAACTTCTGTAGGGTGGTTCTGATTTTAGTAATTTTTCTTTCTTTTTTCTTAGTCCATCTAGATAAAGGTCCATTAATTTTGTTGATCTTTTTAAAGAACTAAATTTTTGTTTCATTGATTTTTTGCTATTGTTTTTCTGATGAAGAGTCAGTCAGTAAGCATATTGCTGTTCCCTTGTATGTGAATGATTCTCTTACTGTTTCTGAGATATTCTCTTTGTCTTTGGTTTTCAGCAGTTTGACTATGATGTATCTAGGTACAGATCTCTTTGTGTTTATCCTATTTGGGGATTTATTTAGCTTTTGAATCTGTAATTAGTGTTTTCCATTAAATTTAAAAAGATTTTGGCCATTATTTCTTCAAATATATTTTTCTGCCACTTTCTCTCACTCCTCTCTTTCTGAGAATCTCATTACAATTTATTTAAAAAATTTTTTTATATATTTTATTTTTGGCTGCATTGGGTCTTCATTGCTGCGTGCAGGCTTTCTCTAGTTGCAGCAAGCGGGGGCTACTCTTTGTTGCAGTGCGTGGGCTTCTCATTGTGGTGTCTTCTCTTGTTGCGGAGCACGGGCTCTAGGCATGCGGGCTTCAGTAGTTGTGACTCACGGGCTCTAGAGCACAGGCTCAGTAGTTGTGGCGCACAGGCTTAGTTGCTCCACGGCATGTAGGATCTTCCTGGACCAGGGCTCAAACCCGTGTCCCCTTCATTGGCAGGCGGATTCTTAACCATTGTGCCACCAGGGAAGTCGCCCATTACTATCGAGTTTTGTCCCACAGGTCTCTGAGGCTCTGCTCATCTTCAGTCTTTTATCTCTCTTTCATATTGGTCATTTTCTGTTAATCTATTTTCAGACTTACTGATTCTGTCTTCTGCCCTCTCAAATCTGCTGTTGAATCCATCTATTGAATTTTTAATTTCCATTGTATTTTTTGACTCTAAAATTTCCATTTGGTTCTTTTTTATACTTTTCATTCTTCTGTTGAGATTCCCTATTTATTGAGTCATTGTCATATTTTCCTTTAATTATTTAAATCATAATTTGTGTAAATTATTTGATCATATTTATAATAGCTACTTTTGAAGTCTTTGTCAGCAAAATCCAACACCTGGATCCCCTCAGAATTCACTTTTATTGACTTTTTTTCTGAGTATCAGTCACACTTTCCTTTTTCTTAGCATGTCTCATAATTTTCTTTTTTATTGAAAACTAGACATTTTGGATAAATATTATCCAGAAATTCTGGATTCTGATTTTTCTCCCCTGAGGATTTTTTTTTTAATGGGTTGATTTTTGTTTTTGCAAACTGCCTGTATTCCAGAATCTATCTCCTCCTAAGTGTATGGCTGCTAATGTTTCTGTTCAGTTTTTTTTTTTTTTGGCCTGGCTTTCTAGAAGTCACCACTGTCTGCATAGCTTAGTGGTCACTAATAATTTTGGCAGTGGTGGTACTCAAACACCTCCAGCCATAAGTCTTTCATCTCTTCTAATGGGTCAGCGTGTGGGTTGGAGAGTGCATTCAGAATTCAGTCATCCTCAAACCTGCCCAGCTTTAACTTTTCTCAAAGCTTTCTCAGGTCTTCCCTATGTATGCCCAGAGTTTCCCAGTTAGCCAGAGATGTGTGGAAAGTTAATCTAGCCCTTCTGTGGTTCCTTCATTTTTAGGACCTTCCCATAAATTTCTGGCTATTCTACACCTCACCCCAACTAGAGCCACATTTTCAGGCTTGAAAAACTGGTTTCTTTCCCATTTGATTCATACTGAGTATTTAAGCATTTCACTGACATTGTTGTCACAGGTTTTCAACATCTGAGCCATATCACACACATCCCCTCAGGAGAGAGGCTGCTGGCTCATGGCCAGTCCACACTGGTAATACTACTACACTCATTGAGCCAAGGTAGAGGGGTAGATGACGGATGGCAGCAGCCTCAGGCAAGAAGCCACTGACTCCCACTGTTCTTAAGTGGGGTTCTAGCAGCTTATCATAAATAAATACTTCTCCATTTGCTTATTGCTTTTGCTCGATTTCCAGATCCTTAAAATTGTTGTTTTTATTTTTGTTTTTGTTTTTTGGAGAGTTTTGCTTGGTCTTATACGTGTGTTTTAGTAAGATTTGCCAATCTCTTTACCCCACCATAGTCAAAGTCTGACCCCTTGTGCTTTTTTGTGGGATTTTTTTTTTTTTTAAGTAACTTTATTTCCTATACTGAAACCAGTCTGAATTCTCAATCCCTAATTGGGCAAATTTTGGTAACCTCTATTTTTCTAGGAAATTATCCATTTCATCCAGGTTTTCAAATTCATTTGCATAGATGCCTGCAAAATAGTCTCACGATTTTTTAAAAGTTCTTCTGTTTTGATGGTTATTCCCTCTTGTCATTTCTTATTTTGCATATTGTTGTTGTTTCTCCTTTTTTCCTTCATTAAGTTAGTTAATGATTTGTCTATTTTAAATTTTTCAAGGAAGCAGGATTTGGGTTTATTAATTAGATCTATTTTTTGTATTCTCTGCTTTATTAATTTCTGTTTCAATTTATTGTTTCCTTTCTTGTGCTTTATTTTGGTTTATTTTGTATAGTTCCTCTTGTATATTTTTAAATTTTGAACTTGATTTGTTAATTTTTAGTCTTTTATCTTTTATTCTATATGTTCATTTTGATCTCTGGCTTTTCTTCTCCTTACTGCTTTATGTCAGGGTACCTCAGCCATGTCATTATCGACATTTTGGATCAGATAATTCTGTATCATGGGGGTCTGTCCTGTGCCTTGAGGAATGTTTAGCAGCGTTCCTGGCCTCTGCATACTCATAACAATCAGAATGTCTCCAGGTGCTGAAAAATTCCCCTGGGGGCCAAAACTACTAGTTGAGAACCACTACTTTAAATGTGTCTCATTGATTTTGATATGTTGTATTTTCTTTATCATTTTTTAAAATTTTATTAGTTTAGTTTGTGTTTCCCTCTTTACCCAAGAGGTGTTTAATAGAAGGCTTTTTAGTTTCTAGGTAGAAGATCTTTTTTTATTTATGTTTTTAAATTTTGTTCCAATTTCTAGTTTGATATTTTATGATCAGAATGTTATTTATAATATTTATACTTTTTGAAACTTCCTGATGCTTTCTTTGTGACCTAATATATAAACAGTTTTTGTGACTATTCCATGTGTGCTTGAGAAGAAGGTATATTCCAGATTACCAGAATGTAGAATTCAATGTATATTTCTCCTAAAGATTTACTTTACTGGTTACATTGTTTAGGTCTTCTACATAGTTAAATATTTTTGTTCACTTGCCTTGTCTTTTACTGAGTGATGTGTTTAAGTCTCTCATTATTAATTTGTTTCTATACATTTCCTTGCATGTCCTACAGTTTCTGCTTTATAACAGTAATTGCTGTGTTATTGGGGGCTATTATATCTACATTGTGAATTTTTGCTCTTAGCATTAAAAACTGCCCCCTTTTGTCATATTTAATACTTTCTTAGCTTTAATTTTACTTTGTCTGACACCAGATCACAAACTCCTTTCTTATTGTTTCCATTTATCCTGTATACCTTTGCCTGTCTTTTTATTTTTATTCATTTATTTATTTATTTTGCGATACGCGGGCCTCTCACTGTTGTGGCCTCTCCCGTTGCGGAGCACAGGCTCCAGACGTGCAGGCTCAGCGGCCATGGCTCACGGGCCCAGCTGCTCCGCAGCATGTGGGATCTTCCCAGACTGGGGCACGAACCCGTGTCCCCTGCATCGGCAGGCGGACTCTCAACCACTGCGCCACCAGGGAAGCCCTGTCTTTTTATTTTTAACCTTTCTGTATCACTTTATTTTAGGTGTGTCTCTTGCATACACCTTGCTTTGTGAACCAAATTGAAAATCTTTCTCATTTAATAAATGACTGAAGCCCATTCATATTTATTGGTACAACTTATTGTGGTCCCTATTGTGCTGTATTGTTTTATGTTATAATTATTATGTACAGAATGTTAAATTTCCTGTGTTTCTTTATGTGTTATGTTGGATTTTTATTTTTTTAATTTCTTTTAGTATTTAGGAACGTTTGTATTTTTGTTTAAGTAGTTACCTTTAGACTAATACTTTGTTTTTTTTTTTTTTGGCTGCGCCGTGCAGCTTGTAGGATCTTAGTTCCCCGACCAGGGATTGAACCCAGACCATAGCAGTGAAAGCGCTAAGTCCTAACTACCAGACCCCAGGGAATTCCCTAGACTAATACTTTTTTTTAAATGCTCTTAGTCCTTGTTTTCTTATTTAACCTTTTATTCTCTGGTTTGTCTTTTTTTTTTTAATGGTATTTTTTTATTCCCACTTATTCAGTTATCAGTGAACTTATTCTGTTTTCCTTTTTCTCCATTCTTTCAACATATTTTTAGTTGCATTACTTGCTACATTATCAAAACTTATAACATCTATAAGTTGTTTTCCTTATGTATTATTCTTCCACTTGTGTATCTACCTTTGTTTTAGTGTTTAATTGAATACATTAAATGTTCACTATAAATCCTTTTGCTGAAGTTTTCCCAATCAACTCTTGGTTGGGTGAAAGTTATCCTCATAGATTTTTTTAAGAAGGGCTCATGAATGTAATATTCCTGGAATTCTTGCATGTTTTAAACTCTTTATCTATAACCTTGATACTTGAAGGACAGGTTGGCTGAGTTAAAATCCTTGGTTTTCACTTTATTCCCTTGAATTTCTTCAAAATGCTGCTGCATTTTCACTTTGCATTGTATGTTGCTCTTGATAAGTTTGATGTCACTCTAATTCTCTTACACTGAAGTTATTTAGTCTTATGTCTGGAGGCTATGAGAATATTTTCTTTATCTTAATAGTTTTATTCAAACATATCTCTGAGTTGATTGTTCTGGGTCAGTTTAGCCAACTACCTGATAGGCCTTTCAATGTGTACATTCAGATCTTAGTTCCAGAAATTTTTCTTGGTTTATAGTTTCAAATATTGGTTCTGTTCCATTGTTTTGTTTTCTTTTTTAAGGAACTCTAGTTATACCTTTGCTGTGTTTTTTTTTGCGTGTCTTCCATTTCAACCACTTTCTCTCTAAACAATCTCTTCCTTCTTTCCCCTTCATTTTTATTCTCTTAACTGCTATTCTGCCTTTCTTTAATTCCTCATATTAAATTTTTATTTCTATTCTCCTGTTGGCATCTTGTTATTTAGTCTCTTTCTGAGATTATTTTCCTTTCTCTTGCATTTCTTTCCTGAGTTCAATCAACTATCATTTTATTTTTTCATCAACATTTGGTCTTATTATTTGAGTTTCCAATTTATTTTTAAATTTTATTTTATTTTATATATTTTGGCCATGCCGCACAGCATGTGGGATCTTAGTTCCCCAACCAGGGATCGAACTCACACCCTGTGAGTTGTCAGCATGGCATCTTAACCACTGGACCACCAGGGAAGTCCCTGACTTTCCAATTTAAAGTGGCTCTTCCTATCTCCAAATGATTGTTAGAGGATATTTAAATCAGATATTGTGTTAGTTTTCTTACGCTTCATGGTTAGGTTTCTTTGGAATGATTTTTTTTGGCCATGCTGTGCAGCTTGCGGGATCTCACTTCCCTGACCAGGGATTGCACCAGGGCCGCTGCAGTGAAAGCTCTGCAATCCTAACCACTGGACTGCCAAGCAAATCCCTCAACCTATTTTTTTACTCCCTTATCAATCACTGTTCCAAGAAACTCCCTGGAATGATTTTTGTCAGCTGAGATATTTAATTCTCATTTCTATTCTGTTCTAATAATAGCTTCGAATGAAGATTGCTTTCCTCTGTTTTATTTCTTGGGCAGGTTTTGGCTTGCAGTAATTGACAGCCATCCCAGTTCAAGGGAACCTACTCTGTCACTGTACCAAAGTGCACTTTCTTTAATGGATAGTGCTTTTTTTTTTCTTAGCGGTGAGAGGAATATTTGCATTTCCTTCAGTTTGGGGATTCTCTTTTGTCTTGCAGGATTGCGAATTTATCCTCTTGTTTCTTTTTCCCTTCACTTCTCTAGTCTCCAACAGAGACTTACGCCTCACCCTTCCCACTTACTCTTCTCTTCCCCAGGAGTAGTGCACCCTGACTGATGCCTCCCGGATACCCTGTACTTTTAAGTCACGTCCCTATAGTGAATGCTCAGATCCACCAGGACACTCTCAGTACTTTTGCACTTGTAATGTATTTTTCTCTTCTGAGGAGTGATTCTAAGTCTATCTTAGGCCCTTCTTTTTCTCTTCTCTCTTCTTTTTTTTTTTAAATTTATTTTATTTTTATTTTTGGCTGCGTTGGGTCTTCATTGCTGCGTGCGGGCTCTCTCCAGTTGCACTGAGCAGGGGCTACTCTTTGTTGTGGTGCGCGGGCTTCTCATTGCAGTGGCTTCTCTTTTTGAGGAGCACGGGCTCTAGGTGCACGGGCTTCAGTAGTTGTGGCATGTGGGCTCAGTAGTTACGGCTTGCGGGCTCTAGAGCGCAGGCTCAGTAGCTTTGGTGCATGGGCTTAGTTGCTCTGTGGCATGTGGGATCTTCCCAGACCAGGGCTCGAACCCATGTCCCCTGCATTGGCAGGTGGATTCTTAACCACCGTGCCACCAGGGAAGTCCTCTTCTCTCTTCTTTATAGTTTTTCCAGATCCCATCCCACTCCTATCTTTGCTCTCTGCAAGGGCTTATAATGGCAGCTCAAGAGGTATCTCTTCCAGAATTGGGGGTTTACTTTTCTATTTAAGTTTGTAGATTCCTCTGTCTTCTTGTAATGTTGAAGGCATTGGGTTTATGTGGTTTTATTGTTCTGGTTGACTTCTGTAGCTTTGTGAAAGGTACATGAAGAGAGATTCGATTTAAGAAGCTGTCGCTATCCTTGGCTGCCTCGAAGTTTTCACCGTACGTATCTTGACAGGCCATTTAGGTGTAATGCGGAGCAGGTTTGTGAACTTTGGGTAAAGGCAGAGGATAAGAAAGAAGGCCTTTGGTTTAGAGTGTTCTGATTTCGAGGTGGTTCTGTCCATTCGTGTAGAGACGTTCATCAAACAGTGAGATATTTGGTCTGGGCCTCTTTTAAGAGATCGGGAATTACCGCTTCTATAAACGCTGGTGGCGTCCTAGTAAACTGGAATTAAAGCCATAAATTCCTTTGTGGAATTCCTGCCTTGTTGTAACTCCTGCCTGTGTATTTAGTTTCATCTTCCATGAACATATAAGGGCTTTAGAAAACAGATAATATTGAGATGTTACCAGATAAAGTACTATCTTCTGGTGCTCTATTTTATTGTATTCAGGAGTATGGTTGATGTGACAGAGATCTAAATATTAGCCTGAGCAATCAGTCATTATTGAACCTGTTGAAAGAAAAGGAAAATCATAGATCAGTAGATCAGATCACCTACTTGAGGAAAGAAAATAACACGAAGACTAAAACTTCATAATTAAGTTTTTGGCATATTCAAAATTTCTCTCAGTAACCATAGTACCTATCAAGTGGGTTAAATTCATAAATCTACAAAGTTTATGCCAATAACTTTCTAAGGCAAATGCCTAGTTTCTTCTGTCCTCTTCCCAGTCACCTATTACTAGGCTACAGAAAGACAAATGTAGGCATGCTTATATCTAAATACCTTTAAGATAATAATACCTATTTTAAACTACAGTGTAATTAATAGTTTTCAGAATATAATCTGTGATGGATTTTCCATGTGTTACTTGAGTGTGTATGCTTAAGTTTTCTTCCTTTTATAAGAGAGAATAGAATCTACAACAACAACAAAGAAATAGCATTTGTAAAATAGTGCAGTAAGTAGTCCTTTACCTCTTTTCCCAGTTGTCTGTTTTTATGGTTGCAAGTGAAAGTAGATGGTTTCTTTCTCCACTGAGATAATCTGTAGGTGGAAAAGACTGAATAATAGTGAAGTAAAAAAAAAAAAAAGTGTACTCATTTGAAACCTGAGAATTTTTTTAAGTGGTCAGCGCTTTCACTTGACATTTCATTACTCCTAATACCTGGATAAAGTGGTCTTCGAATTGTGCATTCCTTTGAATTCACTGAAAGGCAGTATAGTGTAGTGATTCAAATTTTGATCTCTGGAACCCGACTGCCTGGGTTCTCATTCCATGCTAGCTTCACTGTGCCTGTTTTCTCATCTGTATAATTGAATAAAAATAACACCTACTTCATAAAATATTTGTGCAGATTATTTGTAATTTGCATAGAACAATGCTACTTAATTGCTACCTATTATTAGTAGTATTAGATTATATCAACAAGATTCTGAGGTAGGATTTTTTGAGACTATTTAGAATTTGTGTATTTTTAATTGATATATGGATATATTTAATTATGTTGGCCTTATTTGTTATTTAGCATGTAAACCAGTTACCACAAAACTTATGAATGCAAGACAGAAAACTCAAACCTAGTATTTCCATAGAAGTCACTATGGATATATATGAAAACATCCATGATGAATTAGAGAAAGCTGCCCTCATTTTTGTGCTTTATTAGTATTTTCTTTAGGATCTAAGAATTTCAGGATCCGTTCCGTGATACGTATAAAAGCTAAGGGCAATAAATGATGCTCTAAAAAGATTTTCTTTTTGTTTTTAATGGCTGCTTTGTTCAACAGCCCTCTTTCTTCTCTCCACCAGGTGGCAGTAGAGCACTTTGTACCATGTCCTGTTCGCTACTCTTCCTAGTCTCTGCAGTATTGACGTGGTTTAGAAGGGAAAAGAAACACTGTACACCAGAGTATGCAGTGTTCCTTCAACTGGGTTTTACAGCATAATATTTTAATCATTTTCTTGAAGATAATGGCAACAATAGATTGGATAAGGTTCCTGTCCATAAATTCTTTTAGTTCAACCGAAGTACACACAGACCCATTGTAAGAAACATATGTAGAATCTTTGCAGTAGCTGAAATGACTGCGTAGGACTGAACTAAATTAACAAAATAATGTCCAGAAATTTTTTTTTCCCCACAAGGCTTCAAAAAATGGAAGCAACAGTCGTGCTTTTCCCTCCCCCTATGAATTTTTAGTAAAAGACTAAAGAGTCGCTTATGATCCAGTGGATCCTCCTGGGGAGGCCGGGCCGGGGAGAGGGCGCGGGCGCCGAGCGGCGGGGGCAGCGGGCGGGCGCGGCGACCGGGGCCCGGGCGGGGATCCGGGCAGCGACCGAGGCGGCGGCAGCGCCCCGGGCCCGCCGCCCCACCCCTCGGGCGGGGGGAACCGCTGCATGGGGGCGGGGGATCGGCCCTGCTGCGCTGAGCGGCGGCGGCGCCGGACCCCCCAGACGGGCTGGGGCTGAGCCCGGGGCCGGGGCGGGGTCTCCGGGGGGACCACGCCCGGAGGCCGGCCGGCCGCAGCATGGCTCACGGGCCTGGCGCGCTGATGCTCAAGTGCGTGGTGGTCGGCGACGGGGCGGTGGGCAAGACGTGCCTACTCATGAGCTCTGACAAGGACGCCTTCCCGGAGGAGTACGTGCCCACTGTCTTCGACCACAGCGCAGTCGGCGACACCGTAGGGGGCAAGCAGTACCTCCTGGGACTCTGTGACACAGCCGGACAGGAAGACTATGATGGGCTGAGGCCTTTATCTTATCCAATCACTGATGTCTTCCTTATAGGCTTGCTTCTCTGTGGTAAATCCAGCCTCATGTCAAAATGTGAAAGAGGAGTGGGTACCAGAACTTAAGGAATACGCACCAAATGTACCCTTTTTATTAATAGGAACTCAGATTGATCTCCGAGATGACCCCAAAACTTTAGCAAGACTGAATGATATGAAGGAAAAACCTATATGTGTGGAACAAGGACAGAAACTAGCAAAAGAGATAGGTGCGTGCTGCTCTGTGGAATGTCACCTTTAACTCGGAAGGGATTGAAGACTGTTTCTGATGAGGCTATCATAGCCATTTTAACTCCACAGAAACACCCAGTAAAAAAAAAGAATAGGATCAAGATGTATAAACTGTTGTTTAATTACGTGAGAAACGTCTTCAGTGCCCAAGTAAACTGTCCATTTCTCTCAGAAAGCATATGAAATGCTAAAGCTATACCCAGACCTCTTATAAATAATGAAGCAGTTTAAAACTTGAAAGGAAAAAAAAGAAAAGAAAAAAAAACACTTGTCCTCAGAATTCTATAAAGTTGATTAAGAATGTTTCTTAAAGGTCCAAGAAGCAACAAACAGCATCTGAAGCCACAATCTATTATAAATACTTTATTTCAACTAGAAGGTACAATCTCTCAGGGGTTTCATAGTTTAAAAAGCTACAATCACATCATGTTGTAACTACATAAAAAACAGTGCTGTTAAGTGGAACTGCCTGGCTTAGACCATATACATGTCTGCACAGTCTTTATGGAATCGGCACAAAGAAATATCTTCTCCCTTTGCTCCAATTAATTGTTCTTGTATGTAAGTTTCTTTCTATTCCAGTATATCCAGAGTGGTGAAGTAATAAGGCCAGCCACGTAGCCAAAGGTTGCTCCAAGCATGCAGGAGATGGGCCATTCCTGAGGAGAGAATGTATGAGATCGAGAAGAACAAATGTTTTATTATTACTTGAGCACAAGTGTAACCAAAATATTTCTATATTAAAGCTTAATGTGCTTTCTTAAAGAATGCCAGAAGTGTAATAAGGTCATATCTGCATTTATCATGAACACTAAAAATGGACACATTTTAGTTAATGTGCATTCAACTGTAACAAGGTTTCTGGCGATTGTAGATTTAGTTTAATGCTCCCCAAACTGCATGAGATACATGCTGAAATTACAAACTAAAACTTCGGGTCAGACTTTGCCATTAAAAAAAAAAAAAGACAAAAGAGTCATTCAATTATGAAGAGAAGCACGAGTATAGATGTCCAGATATTTTTAAGTGTATTTAAAATTAAGTAGAAATAAACCTTTGGCATCCTGGGCAAATTAGTTTTACATAGTAAACTGTGAGAGCGCTGTCCTTGGTAATGTGGTTAAACTGAGTCATTTTATTTTCCAGGTGCAACACTGTACTGCAAGTCAATCAATACAGTGATTTAAGTCACTTCAACTCAAATGGAAAAGTATGAGAAATTAGCTAAGATTGGAGAGGGGTCTTATGGGGTTGTATTCAAATGCAGAAACAAAACCTCTGGACAAGTGGTAGCTATTAAAAAATTTGTGGAATCCGAAGATGATCCTGTGGTTAAGAAAATAGCTCTAAGAGAAATATGCATGTTGAAGGTAGGTTAACTTCCTCTGTACATCTGTAATATCACGGTACTGGGTGAAATGGGTATGCCAAAATTACAAAGAATTTTAAAGTGATTTTTTTTTCCCATTGGACTGCAATTTCTTTGTATCAGCAATATATAAATTGATCATCACTTTGGACTTTGGCCGCTCTGATGTTTAAGTGATATTATGAGCACAGCTATAGACTGTTAAAATTGAAGTCCTGTTCTGGTTGGTAAATATTCACTGTCCTAAGTCCCCTCATCCCAGTGTTTATCCTCCCCTTCAGCCCTGGCCCTGACCACCACAACCCCAGCCCCGACGCCAGCCCAAGTGCTTCTCCCCATAAACCAGCAACTAAAAGAGCATCCTGTGGCGCAGAGGGACCCAAAGGGCCGTGCCAGGGCCCCTGTAGGCATCCGTATGGATTGGTCCCCGCCTGCGCGCCATTGGTTCCTAGACATTGAATATCACCCCCAGCTACGTATACACATTTTACACAAAGGTTTTGTTTTAAGTTGTTTTTACTCTGATAGGATTTGATATGTAAGATTCACAAGTTCTCAATGTAAATTTTTTCCTATCCTAAAAATCGTACAATTTTAGAGCGATAAGAAATCTTAGAGCTACTTCTCATTCAGCACGCTTATTTTATCGGGAAGGAAACTGAGGCAGAGGGCAGTGCTTCTCAAACATAAACGTGAATCAGAATCCCCTGAGGACCTTGTTGAAATGCAGATTCTGAGTCGAGGTCTGGAGTTGCCCTGAGATTCTGCGCTTCTAACAAACTCCCCGATAGCAGAGATGCTGCTCGTCTGTGGACCACACTTTGCACAACAAAACTGTGATCTCCTTAAGAACACACAGCCACGGCCGACCTTTACTTTTTTTCTCTTTACGAATTTATTTTTTTATTTATTATTTATTTTTGGCTGCATTGGGTCTTCCTTGCTGCACGCAGCTTTCTCTAGTTGCAGAGAGTGGGGGCTACTCCTCGTTGCAGTGCACAGGCTTCTCATTGCGGCGGCTTCTCTTGTTGCAGAGCGCAGGCTCTAGCCGCGCGGGCTTCAGTAGTTGTGGCACATGGGCTCAGTAGTGTGGCTCGAGGGCTCTAGAGCACAGGCTCAGTAGTTGTGGCGCACAGGCTTAGTTGCTCCGCTGCATGTGGGGTCTTCCTGGACCAGGGCTCGAACCCGTGTCCCCTGCATTGGCAGGGGATTCTTAACCACTGCGCCACCAGGGAAGCCCCTGACCTTTACTTCTGACGTGCATCATCTGTTTTAGGAAAACCCCAGTAATCCAGTTTTTAAAGGGAGATAATTATTACATTATCTGCTCTTTTCAAGTATTATTTGTAGCAGCTTTCCTCAACTAAAAAGTTTTAGTGTTTTGTTTAAAATATAATTTGATATGCACGGAGTTTTCCAGAGCACGTCCATCATGATTTTAAAAACAGTTCCCTGTTCCTTGTAGCCAGAAGAGAGCACTGGTCAGACAGCCAGCTCATCACAGAGCTAAGCTACAAGGTGTGTCTGAACCTGGCAATGGGCTGTTTTCTAATAGAAGATGCTTTTTATCCACCCCCTCCCACCAAGTCTTCCAGTAAAGTTAATGCTCAGGTAGCACCTCCCGGGTTACAAGTGCCCAATTTGAGGGTGCACTTGAAGGTAAAAAATAGCCAGATTCCCACTCACTTTGATCTCGGGTGATGGCTCTCAGAAGGTACATCTTTCCTGCCTTTGGCATGTTTCACCCATGCGTGCCCTGAGGAGATCCCTTCCGTGATAAATCTACCTTACTTTCCTCACATACTCCTGTTATTTAAATTCGCTTTGATTTTCCCCTCCTTATTACCTGTTTTACCTTAGACAAGTCATTGTTTTTCTGGGCTAAGTTAATTTGATTTACAAAGAAGATATAAATTGCCGATCTGCCCAAAGACAGGAGACTTGACTAGGTTAAACCTTGCCTTCACATCCAGCTGTGGCATCTGTGAATCCCTGGCTCTCCTGGAAGAGATTATTTCACCCCCATTCTAAAGTTTTTGCCTCAGTACAAAGGAGCTGGCTTACCTGTGTGACCTGTTTCCTCCACTGTTTGCCTTTCTGCTCTTTTAGCCAGTGGAACACATAGAAAACAAATTGATTTGGTGCTCTGGGCATATCCTTAGTGTATAATGGATTCCTTTTCCATATAATCAGGCACATAATCACAGGGTGATTTTTTTTTTGTTCTGTTTTTTTGGTCAAGTTGTGCTTACAGATAAGGGAGAGGATACTGTATGAGGCTCCATACTTAAGACTCTCTACTGGGCCTGCAAAATATTTATTGAGCTTCTACTGTATACAAAATACTGCATTCTCTCTCTTTATATAGCTTTCTGAGTAAATGGTACCAAGGGTTTGGAAAGTAGATTTGTCTACGATACTGGGAAAACAAGAGGAAGATGAGTTATAAGTAGGAGTGATCAGATGTCCTGGTTTATAGCTTTTGTCCCAGTGTTCAGTCTGGTTGGCACCCCTTTTTGTCTGGCTAGCATCTTCTTTAAAAAGCATAGTGGTTCGTATGTGAAATTATACAGTCACCTTACCTATAGGCAGGGTGGCCACACGTGCCGATTTGCCTGGGACAGTCCTGGTTTACATTCGTTACCCTGGTTGGATGATAAATTATGTAGTTACTTTAGTGATAGATTATTTTACTTAATCAGGGTTTTTCCTTTGGTTTACGACATTAAACAGAGGCTGCCTTGTGAAATGCTTCAGTTTGGGAATTGAATTTAACAGATTAAACATCTAAGCATAAGAGAGAACAAGAGACTCAAAGAACAGAGCTGAAAATAAGATAAATAAATTTAAAACACAGACTAACTGTAGGGACTCCTAGAATATGGAGTTTAATGAGATTTGAGGGTTGAAATCTAGTATTTCTGAGAGCCAACACTAAAGTCCAGGCTGGGTTTAAATCCAGCTGACATTTACATTAAATCTATGCCAGTATGTAAGCTAAATGGGTATTGATGCTTTTTATAGTCTTTTACTCAATAATTCCATTACCATTCTATATTAAGGTCATTTTATGACTTGTGTATTTAGAATTTCCACTAAATGCATAAAGGATTTTTTTATTTTAGTGCTTAGATTTTAAGTTGTACTTTATTTGCTGTCTCCAGAGAGATCCAAGCAGCTTAGTTATCCTTTATTATGGGGTATATTAGGTAAATTCTTAAATTTCTTCCAACTTTAAGATTCTGTGTTACTTACTAAGAGTAGTTTCTCTTGTGAGTAACTGTAGTAAAATTCTCTGCAAGAGATGCAGAGAGAATGATGAGCAAGGCCTTTTGCTCTTAAAATTGTAAGGGGTCTGGGAGAAACGATTACAGGAAACACATCACCAAACTTTGTATTTCAATCCTTTGCAGCAATTAAAACACCCAAATCTTGTGAACCTCACTGAGGTGTTCAGGAGAAAAAGGAAAATGCATTTAGTTTTTGAATACTGTGATCATACACTTTTAAATGAGCTGGAAAGAAACCCAAACGGGTAAGTAATCTAGAAACTGAAATTCTGTGTGGCCGGTTCCCAGTTTCATTATGTGTGGGATTAACTATGGCAAATTTCAAATCTGAGCCCCTTTCTACCCAGATGTATCTGCTGGCTCTCCCTCTCCAGTCTCAATTTAGGATGTACTCAAAGGGCAAATGAATATTAACCTAGAGTAAATATAATATATAGTATTTAATAGATAAATCTACTGCAAATATAAATCACAATGTATTTCAAGGCTAAATTATATGTTAGATTATCTGAATTCAAGGAATGAAGCACAGTTCAATATTAGGAAATGTACTCATATAATTCACTAATAGGTTAAAGGAGAAAAAGTACATAAGTTTGATAAAATTGTAAAAGGCAGTTGATAAATTCAACATCCTTTCCTGGTTACTAAAACAAAAAACAAAAAAACCTTAGCAAACTAGGATTAAAATACTCTTTACACACACACACACGCACACACATGCACGCACACACACAAAACTTCTTCAAATAAATAGCTACTTTTATATTCAGTGATAAAATACTAAAGAAACTGTCACTAAAGTGAGAAACAAGACATGAGAGCTCAAGCCAATGTAATGTACTAAGAAAAACAAATAGGATATATAATTTTGGGAAATGAGATAAAATTGCCATTATTTGCATGATATTATTATTCAACAAAATCTAACAGAATTACCTAGAGCTACTAAAACTAATGGAATTCAGTATAGTGACCACAGCACTCCAAATTCCACACACAAAAATTAACAGCTTTTGTATCAATCAGTGCTTTAGAAAATCTAGTGGAGAAGGATCCCATTCAAATATCAACAACAAAAAAGTTTAGGAATAAAGGTAAAAAAGAATTGTTCAGACTCTACCTAAAGACAGTTACAAAACTGAGATACATAAGGGATTTTATTTAAATGAACATATATTTCTGGATGGAAATGTTCATTATTATATAGATTCTGCCTCCCTGATTTATTTGTTATTGCACAACAATCGAATCAGAATGCCAACTGGTTTTTCTTAACTTGAAAAACTTAGACTAAACCAAGAAAAAAAATCTTTTAAAATATTTATTTATTTATTTGGCTGTACTGGGTCTTACTTGCGGCACACAGGGTCTTCATGGACGCATGTGGGATCTTCATTGTGGCATGCATGCGGGATCTAGTTCCCTGACCAGGGTTCGAACCCAGGCCCCCTGCATTGGGAGCGTGGAGTCTTAGCCACTGGACCACCAGAGAAGTCCCATAAATGAATAAATTTTTTAAAAAGAAGAAAGGGAACTCCAACTGCCAAATAATACATCATATTCATTTTAGAGATTCCCTTTGACAAAAAGTACCATAAACAAAACTAAAAAAGAAGTGACAAATTAGGTAAATTATTTGCCAGATGAAGAATTAATATAACTTCATATCTACATATGTAGATTTTGCAAATCATATTTCTAAAAAGATTAACACCCAGTTAGAATATATATTCATTCAGAAAAAATTTTAGTGAACTCCTACTGTTGTTTCAGGTTGGGTGCTAGGGATACAGTAGTGAACAGAACACACAAAAAAAGTTGCCTAATGTGAAAAAGCAAGTCATAAAAAGGGGGAAAATGACCAATACACCTATGAAAAGATGTTTATACTCCCTATTAATGAAAGAAATTCAAATTTTAAAATAAGGTACCATTTAGAATAAGGTGAGAAAATTTCTCACCTATCAAATTGGCAAATATTTTTCAAAAGTCAATATACCCAGCACTGTTAAAGTCAAATCCAGCACTCTCATTCACAGCTAGAGAGAGTGTATAATCAGGAGAGCAATTTGGCAGTATGTGTGAAAATCTTTTAAACAGTTTTCACCCTTTGACTAAGAAATTCCATTTAGAGAAATTTATGGTAAGAAAATAATCAGATAGGTATAAAAGTTATACATACGAATGGTCAACACATCATTATGTACCAAAAACAAGGGGGGGGACTGATATAATCTTCCAATGGTAAAGATTTGGTTAAGTGCAGTTTGATATATCCATACAGTGGGACACTATGCATTCAGTGCATTAAAAAGCAAGCTGTAGAATAGTTAATGTCCTGGGGAAATGTTCATGAAATGGTATGTGAAAAAATGAGGCTGCAAAGTAGAATGTTCAGTGTAATTGAAAGTTCATTTTGCCCTTTCCCAATATTCTAGTGAATGCACGTATTTTATTTTTTAAATAAAAATTAATTTTTAAAACAGTTAAAATGATGAATTAATTCATAGTTCAGCTTTATTATGAGCTAAATAGGATTTTGTATTTTGGCTTTAGAGGACAGATGTGTTCAGCCATCATATAAATTAATTTATAAATTAACATGCATTTTCATAAAATTAGAAATGTATGCTTAACGTCATGTATTGTTCAAGGCCCTGAAAATAAAACCTACAATACATACAATCCAAGTACCAGTTTAACTGAACTGAACATCTTTCTTTTCCTTCTGTGTACCCTAAGCCTTCCTGCCTATAGGACTTAGCTCATGCTCTTCCTTTAACCTAGAATATTCTAACCTTTTCCACTTTCCCTATCTCTCTCATAATCTCTAAAATGTGAAATCCTAGATATTCTTACCATCTCTGAGATTCCTCTATCTGGGTGGAATTGCTTCCCTCCTTTGAATACCCATGGAATTTTATTTTCATCCCTGTTATGGTACTTGGCACTTACTACCTTATATGTTTTTATGTGCATACTCTCTCTCTTCCCAGACTGTAAGTTTTTTGAGTGCAGAATTCATATCTAATTCATCTTAGTAGCGTCCTTAGTGTGCAGCATTCTTTTATTCACTCACTTCAGAAATATTTTACTGAACACTTCTGCTGGTGCAGAGAATAGGAAGATATAATGGCACAATCCTGTCCTCAAGAAGCTTAAAATCTAATGAAGAGACAGATATTCAAAATAGTAATTACAAATGACAATGTAGACCGGGTTACCATTGGTGCTCAGGATACAAGAGAGGAGCATCTCCAACATCTGTTGGTCCTGGGGTATCAGGAAGTTTCTGCAGAGAAGGAACCATTTGGGCTGAGACTTTGAAAAAGGGAAGAGTTGGCCAGGTGGACAATCTTGGTGGAATACCCAGATGTGAGAAAGAACAAGGCATATTCAAGCAACTCTTTTGTTCTGTATGTATTTAGCAACCACAAGGACCTCTGAACTACCCTACTTTCCACTCTAGTGGAAAGCGTATTTGGTGTATTTAGTGTGTTTTACTAGTGTGTATAGCAGTTCCAGTGTATCCAAAGTGCTTTGGGTCAGCCCTGAGACTTGGATCTACATAGAGCAATGCAAATATGAACAATGCAGAATACGCCACTCTTTCTCTGAAATGCTGGGTACTTCCAGATAACAATGATTAATTAAAAACATTCGTCTGTTTTCACTCCCTTCTTAAAATCTACTTAAATAACAGCCAAGAGAGTATAAACCCAGTGAATAGCAAACAGAGGTAAACAACCAGACAGCATACATACCAAGCCTATTCGACCATTGTTTATCAGGGTAAATTCACGGTTTGAAGAAATAACTGGTGTGTAGATATGAGATGATCAAGGTAGTGGAAGTGTGGGATGAGAGCTGTGGGATGGTGAGATAGTCATGAGACTTGAGGACTAAATTGTATCATAAAGAAGAACTAATTTAACACTGAAGTAAGATGGTGAAAGTGTACTGCTTCCCCTGCCAAGTGAAAGCTTCTGGTGTCCTCTACTTGGATAGAGGGAAAAGCATTTGTTAGATCAATGGCTGCATACTGAGTACTGAGACTGTGTTGGATTTGCTCCAGTTAAGAAACTACATGTACTTAAACAACTGCAACTGGTATCATCTGATTAAATTGAAAATAATCTATTCCCATTCTCTAAGATCCTTCTCTGTTCAAAATAGGTACAATAGGAGGGAATTCCCTGGCGGTTCAGTGGTTAGGACTCGGCGCTTTCACTGCCGAGGGCACGGGTTCAGTCCCTGGTTGGGAAACTAAGATCCCGCAAGCCGCAGAGCACGGCCAAAAAAAAAAAAAAAAAAACCAAATAGGTACAATAAGTAAACTAATTGGTAATGTGATAGGAATTACCACCCTACCAACAGGAAGGATTTCCCTTTACTATCATTGCACTATACAAAATGGGCTAATCCTGCCTTCAAGAAGCTTAAAAACTAATGAAGATATTTAAAGGAACAATTATAAATGACTGTCAGGGTATAAAAACTACCATATGGGTTTATAAAACTACAGCTATCCATTTCTGGCTGGTGACAGCACATCATGTACATCTGTAAATCATGTTTCAATTTCTTTTTTTTAAAAAATTCAGCTTTACTGAGGTGTAATTGACATATAAAGGGCTTAATTTCCTTCTCAATTAACTGATCATAGATAATTACCCATGCGACTATGGGTGTGGATTGGTGGAGGATGGCAGTGAATCATGAGCATTAAGAAATGCATTAGTTAGAAGAACACCAACGTCGTGTCCCAGATATGAAGCAGGGAGAGTCTTCCTTTGAAATGGCTTCCTGGTTTCCTGGGGATGATTGGCGCCCTGGATGGCAGAGGCCAAGAAGGAGTGCTTCACTTCCAGAAGTTACTGTAATAGGCAACAGAGCCAGAGTGGTGGGTTCTCCCACACAAAGGAGATGGGCAGGTCACTAAGGTTCTATTTGTTCTACATAAACTAGTAACTAGAGGCCTGGCTTGAGTCACCGTAATAGCTAGTTTGCAGACCCAGGGCCTCATGAATAAAGGGGAGCCAGCAGCTCTCCTTGGGGAATAGCCCTGCAATAACATCATATGTATGTACTTAATTCTTTCTCTTAGCCTACCCCAGAATGGTCTGTGGCCACTTACCAGGATAGTTGTGTACTGGGAAAAGAGAGCTACCCAATCTTTCAGGAATTTCTGGTCAGTGCTCTGCAGTAAAGCCAATCACCAGTGACTTTGAAAGCCACTGTGGTTCACCAGTTTGTGTGTGGGGTGGGGGGAGGGTGATGGGCAGCTTAGTGAGAGTCAAGTGGCAAATGAAATTTTGACTTGAATCCATCTCCCGGCAGTCCTAGAAAGTCCAGGAATCCATCCTTGGGGTTATTTCCCCATTTCCTAACTGGATAGTGGAAATACGTACACTAGCAAATGGAACAAGAGCCACTTGGCTCTGATCCAAGGAATGAAGGCTGCTATGGTGGGAGGAGCCTAGTAGAAGGGTCTGGCATGCTGTCTCTTTACCAAAATAGAAAACTGAAAGCAATACTGCAGATTTGGGGATGAATGTAGATTAGTGCTACCATTAAATACTTTGGAGAGACATAGAGGAGCATGTTGCCTGTGACAAGTCCTCTTTAACACTCCTGTCTCCTCAAAACTTTGGACTTCGTCCTCCTCATTTTACCAATGAATTTCTGGCATTGCAACTTCATTTGGCACAGGCAACCATTTAGTCCAGGTTCCAATCAACCAATGCAGCAATCACCCAATGCAGCAATCAACCAGTGCAGCGATCAACCAGTACAGCAATCAAACCAGTGCAGCAATCAACCAGTGCAGCAATCAAACCAGTGCAGCAATCAACCAGTGCAGTGATCAACCAGTGCAGCAATCAAACCAGTGCAGCAATCAACCAGTGAAGCAATCAAACCAGTGCAGCAATCAAACCAGTGCAGCAGTCCACTAGACTCACTGCTAGCTGCTCCAGGGAGTTTACTGAAACCAGGCTCGCTAGTAAGTGTGCCCATACTGTTATAATCCGCCCAAGTCTAAAATCTTGTTTCCTCCTCTCTGGTCCTACACTTATGAAATCCATTTCCACATACATTCTCCAGTATAAATTAGCATAATTTTATGGTTCTTTTTGCTGTGTAAATCTTCTTTCCCTCTCTTTAACATTGTAATAGTCCCCTTGGGACATGCTGGGATCTGACTTTAGTCAAGGTTTGGAGACCTTGACGGGTAGCAGGGAAAGAAACCTTGAGGAGAATTGGCAGCCACCCCATGCAACACAGCTGCCTCAAGTGAGATCCTTAGGGGGGTCCTCAACCAGGCAAAAGCAACCTCATCACACAAGCTCGGGGGCTATTTCACATGAGAAGAGACCTTTGGCAGGAAGTTGGGATGCTCTTAGTTCTATGAATACTCCCAAAGTGCCACATTTCAATTCTCAAAGTATATCTCTCAGGACTTCCCTGGTGGCACAGTGGTTGAGAGTCCACCTGCTGATGCAGGGGACACGGGTTCATGCCCCGGTCCAGGAAGATCCCACATGCCGTGGAGCGGCTGGGCCCGTGAGCCATGGCCGCTGGGCCTGCGCGTCCGGAGCCTGTGCTCCGCAACGGGAGAGGCCACAACAGTGAGAGGCCTGCGTACTGCAAAAAAAAAAAAACAAAAAAGTATATCTCTCAGTTAATTAACTGAGAAATTAATTAACCTCACATAAATTCAACCTGTGTTGTCACTTAGCACCCTGCAGGACTATTCTCAGCGTCCGATTTTTCAGTCATCTCAGGGTAATTCCAAAGGTCAAAGGAGTGAGTCTTAAAAATACAAGAAATAAGGGCAACCATTGAAACTTCTGGTTTCCTAACTGTGCTTTGAACCAAAATATCAAAGCCCTAAAGCTGTCCTTTTGTTTTTTCTTTAATTTTTCCAGTGAAGTGAGAAGCAGCCAGCCCAGCCTGCTTTTCTTTTATTACTTTCCCATATGTTCCCATATTGTTCAATCACATTCAGTCCAGCAAAGCCCTGCCCTGAATAGGCACTTCATTCCAGATGACCACAGGTGATTATGTAAATAATTGGTTCATCACTGGGTGCCCCATTTACCAGTGTTCCAGCCACTAATGGTAATTAGATCCCCCTGCCTTCAGACCCAACTAAGTCAGATAGCCTACATTCCCAAGGCCTTGACTTTGTTTCCCTTACCCACTTCTGGTATCATATTCTGAACTAATCAGGATTCAACAACAGAATTCACTCTAGCTAGTTAAAGCAAAATGGGATTTATTACAGGGTGTTAGTTTATACAGTTTCTGAGAGTGCCAGCGAAGGAAGTTTAGTTGAGGACCTATTAGGTACCAGTTACTGTTCTAGGCCCCAGAGCTACAATAATGGACAAGGTAAAGCCCTTGCAGAGTTACAAGCCTTTGGAGAACAATAAAGCACACTGAGGGACTAGAGAATGCCTGATGAGGGGCATAGGTGGGACAATAAAAACAAAGCTTTGGAGGTCTGTTCAGGGAGTAGCGGAGGCTAACTGGGCCAGAGTGGAGGTCGGTGGGAATGTGATAGGAGATGGGGGGTGGGGTGGGGAGAGTTAATAGAAGTGAAATCATTAAGAGGCTGATAGGCCACAGTAAAGGTTGGATTTTATTCTAGGATAACAAAGGTTTACAGAGAAGGACTCAATTCATCTTGGGTACTGATAATGAAATCAAGTTTTCCATGTCAAGTTATATAACAAACTAAAACAAAGATAATGAGCTCTGATGTCAGCACCAGGATTCCCCTGAATGGCTAAGAGAGCAGCCTCTGAGTGACCCAGTCTGAATTCCCTGACCCTGTCACCCTTATTAACCCCTACGGGCTTGAACCAGAATGTCTAGTTTTTGCTCTCAGTCCTTCACTATTCCAGTATTTGTTTGTGCACTCACCAAAGTATACTATTTAAACATAGAGTATCATTTGGTTTCTACAGAAGGTTTTATTTCACTCCAAAATGCCTTGAAAAATGCTGACTGTGTCTGAATAATGTTGCAATGCTCTACCTTTCTGGAATGAACACTGTGTGAATCTGTATTCTCTTTGATAACTATCTCCTCTTCCTAAGATCAGCGGTATTTGTTTGTAGTTGTTATTTTGTATAAATGTTGTTTTGCCTAAAATGGAATCTGCCTTCTTGGAATCTGAGCTCACGGAAGGATTCTGTTTTGAGCAGAAGCCATGACTCTTCCTGTGAGGTGCCCTTAAATACCCCTCTTTCGCAACAATAGTTGGGGAGTTTCTTAGGACATTGCTTCATGCCTAATTCGGTGTTACTAACACTAGTAACCAGGGTTCTGCCAGTCTCTGAACCCTTGCCCCTACCTGGTTTCCCAGTTCCAGTACTGGATCCTGGTGCCTAGAGTCCGTGGACCAGCACAAGCGTTCTGTTCCTACATGAATAGGGCCGTGTGTTACTCTTGACAGTTCCTCTCAGGATTTTTCTTTCTTTCTTTCTTTTGGCTGCGATGGGTCTTCATTGCTACTCGCGGGCTTTCTCTAGTTGCGGCACATGGGCTTCTCATTGCGGTGGCTTCTCTTGTTGCAGAGCATGGGCTCTAGGCGCGTGGGCTTCATAGTTGCAGTGTGCGGGCTCTAGGGCGCGTGGGCTCAGTAGCTGTGGCTCACGGGCTTAGTTGCTCCACGGCATGTGGGATCCTCCCGGACCAGGGCTCAAACCCACATCCCCTGCATTGGCAGGCGGATTCCTAACCACTGCACCACCAGGGAAGCCCTCCTCCCAGGACTGAGGTCCACTTCCCTTCCCTCCACCTCTACCAGCCTCATCTAAATCACTAGATCTCACCTGGATTATTAAATTAGCCTCCAAACTAACCTCCCCGTATCCACTCTGCCCCAGAAATCCATTCTCTATATATGTCCCTTGCCTTCTTGAGTCCTTTCAATGACTTCCCTTTGAACTTAGAGTAAAGTGCAAATTCCTGACCCAGATTGAGAAGGCCCTCGAGGGTCTGGCCCCCGCCAGCCTCAGCAACTTCACCCATGCTTTAGCCACACTGGCCGCCACACTCCCAGCTCTTTCACACCTCAGGGCCTCTCCCCATCCTCTCCAGGCTCTTTGTATCTTTGCACTGGGTGTCAGCCCCATCTACTCACCTCGTCTGACCCCAGACCCTCATATCCTGAACCTATGTTTCAATACCCAGGCTCTTAAGGGATAGACTTCTCAATAAACTTGTGAGGTATTATTCCAGGAAAAGTGAAAGCATAAATAACTTGCCGAAGGTTATAAAACTAGGAAGCATCACGGCTGAGATTTGAACTCTGTGCACAAATGGCTTTACTATTCCTTCTGCCTCATTAAAAAAATATAAATAATGTAGTCTCAGGCTTGGCTCTTAGGTAAAGGAAGGAAAGGATAAAGTTATACCAGAATTCAGTATAGGAAATAAAAACCACTCTAGACATTTTAAGTGGAAAGGGACTTAATACTGAGAATTAAATGCTTTCACAATACTGAGAAGAGCTAGAGTCAAAAGGCTGCCACCAGATCACTGATGCCAAGGGCTTGACACCATCACTGTGATCTGAGATGGGGAAACTGCTCTGAGCAAAATAGCTCCATTCAGTGGTTGCTATTTCTTGGTGTTTACCCAGACCTCACATGTCTTGTCACTGGTGCCATACCTGCGTCACACACAGGCCAGCCCACTCTTCTGCAAGACCAGCTCCATCTGCCCGATAATGAGTTCAGTTTTTAAAAAGTGATCTAAACACATGATTTAAATATCCAAATATGATAAAATATTAAAACTAAGTGATGGGAGTGTTTGGAATATTAGGTAATTTTACATTTTTTAATCAAAAAATCCTTACAGTAGAACATTTAGTGAAAAAAAAATCTTGTGTTTTCAGATTTTTGAAAATATGCCAACAACAACCTCATCTCCACGAGGGCTGAAAAGCAAACAAGACACTGAGAAAAATATTTACAGCATCTATGTAGGCTCTGATATACATTGAGTCTTCATAAATCAATTTAAAGAAGAGTAACTAGACCAATCGAAAAGCAATAAAGGGCATGAACAGAAAATACACAAAAGGAGAGAAGTGTAATGTTCAATAATGTGAAAATTAAAATCATTAGTAATTAAATGAAATTAATGAAAACCAAAGTGAGATATCTTTTTATTTTAAACACAGATTGGCAAACATAACACTGGCAAAACGGAATGTTGGCAAGACAATGAGGAGATAGGGACTCAAATGCACAGAAGCTTGGTGGGCGTGTAAATATGTACAACCTTGCTTAGAGAGGGTAGTTTGGCTGTATGTAACTGTGAAGGCATCATCCTGGGACAGTGATGCGAGCAATGGAAAGACATCAACAGAAAAGTTAAAGGGAATGTAATTGCTGCAATTTATAGAAATGGTTACACAAAATACACTAAGTACTCCCAGACAGAATACAAGTTGCCCAGATCCCCAATTCCCCAATGGAAAACACTCCCCAATATTTTCCACAGAGTGAGGAATCTTCAGGGGCAAGAAGCTCCCAGCCTCCCATTCTCAAGGGCCCTTTATTCTCCTCGGCCTCCCCTGGCTGTGTACCTGCCTGCTTACCAGGCGTAGGTAACTGTTATAAAACAACCCTGGCACATGCTTGAGTGTTTACCACCAACGTGAATTGGATGAACTGAAGGTCAACCTTCAAGAATGTCTTTTTTCCTGCAAAACCCAGTCTCAGGTCTACCTGAAGTTCATACTTGCAGGATCAAAATGTAATATGTGCCTACCATAGGTCCCAGAAATCCCACTTCTAGAACTTACCTTAAAAAGATAACTGCACAACTTCCATAGATGGATGAGTAGATATTCACTGAAGCATTGCTTCTAGAAATGAAAATCATGTCAAGCCTAATTGTTCATCAGTGGGGACTAATTATGTAAATTATGATACATCCATATAATGAAATCCTTGGCCACTGAAATATATGTATACATATTAGTATCTGTACCTCAATGTATAGGATGTTTCTGAAAGAGGCAGGGGAAGTTGCAGAGGATGAAATGGTTGGCAAGGCAGGTATGAGAGAATTCTTCATGGATATTCCTTTAACTTTAAAAATATTGAACCATATTAATGTATTTATTTAATATTAAAAGGTAACTGCAGAGAGAGACAGAGAGAGGGAGAGAAAGAGATTCCTAAAGGGACAGTCACTATAAGTTACAGCAATTATTTTGAGCTAGCAAGATTTGAGTCAACACTTTTTATTTCTTTACTTTTCTATATTGTTTGAATTTTCATGATAAGCATGGATCATTTTTACAGATGTAAAAATTTCAAATTGCAAAGCAAAAATTATATAACCAAAAGAAAAAGTAGTAAAGCAATTTTCGTTAAAACATTAAAAAAAAAAAAAAATTCCAAGACTCCCTTTGCATTGCATCCTTTGGCCATGACAAGCCCCGCCCATTCCATTTCTATTCCCAGTTCTGCTCCTGAAACCCTATCTTAGGAGTTTTCATTTCCTTTTTTGTTTTTTCCCCCAGAGTTGCTGATGGAGTGATCAAAAGTGTGTTAAGGCAAACACTTCAATATCTTAACTTCTGTCATAGACATAACATAAGTAACATTTTCTAACGTATTTGCTGATTTCTTCATGATGACTCTTTTCTTCTACTTAGCTTAGGGGTCTGATTTGAAGAGCTAATGACAGAGGGAAAATAAGAACCAAAAGAGCAAAACAAAAGAAAGTTACAGAATATGAGGAAAAGTAATGCATTATTCATGGCCCTTTTCCAATTTCTGTAAGAATCGAATTACTCATTCCTTATGAATTAAAAGTTTGTATAGGGCTTCCCTGGTGGCGCAGTGGTTGAGAGTCCGCCTGCCGATGCAGGGGTCACGGGTGCGTGCCCCGGTCCGGGAGGATCCCACATGCCGCGGAGCGGCTGGGCCCGTGAGCCATGGCCGCTGAGCCTGCGCGTCCAGAGCCTGTGCTCCGCAACGGGAGAGGCCACAACAGTGAGAGGCCCGTGTACCGCAAAAAAAAAAAAAAAAAAAAAAAAAAAAAGTTTGTATAAACTTAATGTTTCTTTTTGCCACAATACTGATTCCTATAATTATTTTTAAATTGGATTAAAATAAGTTTTCGGGATATCAGTAGTGTAACCCTCCATGGCACTTGATTTTGTTTTGTTTTTAATGTCTCTTAAGTCTTTTATTCTATAGCAGTCCCCCTTCCCCTACCTTTTTTTCCCCAACATTAATTTTTTATAGCCATGGGTACCAAACTTGAGCATGCATCAAAATCACCAGGAGGTCTTGTTAAGACACATTTTGCTGGGCCCATTCCCAGAGTTTCTGATTCAGTAGGTCTGGGATAGGACCTGAGAACTGACATTTCTAACAGTTTCCCAGTTGATACTGAAGCTGCTGGTCCTAGAGCCACACTTTGACTACTCCTGTGTTACAGAAATCATTTTGGCCGATTGCTTCCTATGTGTTACTTAACTTGTTCTTTCACCTGTATTTGCTATAAATTGGTGTTTATATCCAGAGGTCTGATCATACTCAGGTTCAGTTTTTTAGACAGGAATGCTTCACATATAGTGCTGTACACTTATTGCATCAACATCATGAGGCATATATAATGTCTGGTTGTCTTTCCCACTTTTGATTGTCTTAAAATAGATTAGTGGACTTCCCTGGTGGCGCAGTGGTTGAGAGTCCGCCTGCCGATGCAGGGGACTCGGGTTCGTGCCCCGGTCCGGGAAGATCCCACATGCCGCGGAGCGGCTGGGCCCGTGAGCCATGGCCGCTGAGCCTGCGTGTCCGGAGCCTGTGCTCCGCGACGGGAGAGGCCGCAGCGGTGAGAGGCCCGCGTACCGCAAAAAAAAAACAAACAAACAAAAAAAATAAATTAGTGGTTTCAGGAGGTGTTCATTTGATCCCCTCCATTATCACTTTCCCTGTCAATCTTTTTTTTTTTTTTTTCGGTACGCGGGCCTCTCACTGTTGTGGTCTCTCCCGTTGCGGAGCACAGGCTCCGGACGCACAGGCTCAGCGGCCATGGCTCATGGGCCCAGCCGCTCCGTGGCATGTGGGATCTTCCTGGACCGGGGCACAAACCCGTGTCCCCTGAGTCGGCAGGCAGACTCTCAACCACTGCGCCACCAGGGAAGCCCCCCTGTCAATCTTTTATTTCATTTTAGCATTCATAGATAATTATTACCTCTCTCCAGGATTTCATTAGGGTTAAAAGGTGGTGATTTTCTAATTCTATTATTCCTTCTGCATTTGTTAACTGGAATTCTATGGAGAAGAATTTACCATCATGGACTCTGGCTACTGTAAAGTACAGTAAGATAAATATGTGATTATTCCCTTTGTTTGTCAGTACTCAAGAGTGATGAGCCAGTGTGTTAGCAGCCTCCAAGAGTGAACAATGAACGGTTTTGGGGAGGTGTAGGGTATCGTTATAAACGAATGGATTTTATGTATTTGATGTGTTTCAATCCTTTGCAATAATTGTTCTCTCTGATGTTCAAATCTTAGGCCAGTGGGAGCTTCTTTAAGTAGGCTCTTGGGTGCTTTTGCTATAATGATAGTTTTTAAAAAACAACTCTAGACCTTTTGCGTTGGTGCCTACACGGAGGCAGTGTTGAGGCAAGGATACAGACTACCATATGGTCAATTTTGATGCCAGCAGAATATCTATCATAGTAGTCTAGGATTGCTGAAAAAGAGTACAAGATCATGGAACTAAATTTTAATACTTAGGAAAAGCTTCCTTTAGCTTTAAGAAAGTCAGTGAAGTTTTTGTTTGTTTGTTTGTTTTGTTAGGATAAGTCAGAAGCTTTTATTTTCTATTGATAGAGTATAGAGGGATATTGTCCACAAGATACATAAACCTGTTTTTCATGATGCAAATTGTACTTTCAAATATTACTAAAGATGATGCTGAATTGAATCCACATCTCTGTTGCTTTTCACCATGCTCTGAGAGGTATTCAAGTTCACCTAAGTTTGTTGCTAGAGTTTTATGGGTAATTAAAATGATTTTTTAAAAATTCGTTTTATCATAAGTGTTGTACATTATCCCTATATAATCAGACATTTTCCTGTGTACTGATTATAAGCTTGAATACAGTGTCTGTGGCTGATTTATCTTTGTATCGCTTCAGCCTAGCATGGATCTTTTTTATATAAAAGGTGCTCAGGAAACATTTATTGAATAACTGGATGAATGAATGAATGAATGAATGAGTGGGTCAACCAATCAACTTACCTACCTGATTACTACTTACTATTTCCAGTGGACCCAAACATTATTGTAGCTCAATGCAACTGCCACCATTTCTTTCTCTGCTTGGAACAACACGTTCTGTACCTTAAACTTTGAAATATTGAAAACCTCCAGTTTATAATCTATGGCCTTTATTAAAAATGGATAATTTTTCAGACAAAATTTCCTCCTCCAACGTGGAAATTACTTCTGAACTCTGGTTATCCCATTTTCTTATGCTATGGTAAGCTTTTATGTATCTTTTTTTTTTTTTAACAAACCTATTGTCTAAAATGCACACAAAGGAAAAAAATTCTAAATCATATGTAAGTTGTTACAATAGTACATCTAAAACCTTTATACTCTCCTTATTTTAAAGGAACCCTCATGATACTCTCAAAGAATAGAAAAGGCAGTCTGACCCAAATGGTGTTGCTAAAGATTCCCAGCTTTCAACCTGTGGTGACCATGACTACCTTTTTATCTCAAGAGTGGTGATCCTACCAAGGAAGGAAGGTTACGGTAGTAAGGGATTAAGGCCTTGCTACTCAAAGTGTGGTTTATAGAGATCACCTGAGAGCTCATTAGAAATGCGGAATCTCAGGCCCATTCAGATCTGACTCTGGACTTATGAAAATACCTACTCATTTTGTTCTTTTTTTACCCTATAATATGGCTAGATTGAGGTAACTAAAGTGACCATTTAGCATCATTGTGAACTCATGAATTTTTATATATTTGACGTATTGATTAGAGAAAAACAACTTCATGTCTGGGAATTCACTGGAGGTCCAGTGGTTAGGACTCTGCGCTTTCACTGCCGTGGACCTGGGTTTGATCCTTGGTTGGGGAACTAAGATCCTGCAAGCCACACGGCACAGCCAAAAAAAAAAAAAGAACTTCATGTCAAAATGACAAAATTACAGTGACTTCCAAAATACGAGTATGTCTGGCTGTAACATCCATCATCATCTTGTTGATGTCAATGACTTAGTTGTCAAGGAGGAGGTTTCTTTCCTCTCTCATGAGTATCCATCCGTAAGGCTCAAAGAACAACCTTCTCAGATGTCCATTCAGGCTATATAAAGAAGCAGCTTCTAGTAGGGAAGCTTCCAGAGATGATTCCTAAAATTAAGGGTCAGGTTTAAAATACCATGGATACCTCTTCTTGCGGGCTTTTGAGATTGTAAAAATGAGATTGCACATCAGCTGCAATAACCCAGTTTAAGCAATGTTTGCTAAAAGCTGTGTATGATACCCAAGTTTATCAAAGTGTTTTGGTTACACTGACTTACAAGTTATTGCTCTTAGGTGGAAAATAAGCTTATTGTGAGAGGCATTACAGAGTTTGCACTGAGTGCAACTTTGCACTGGAGAAAGTGAATGCTGTATGTCTAAGCATCTTCTGTTCTCCATACTCTGCTTCTTACTGTTCCAGTGATTTTTACTCTCTTTTTCTTTCTTCTATTATATAATACTCCATCTATCCTTCTTTATTTGTAGCTTCTCTTACCTGCATTACACTAAAATTTTTTTCAGATTCTTTGGGACATAATCAATACTTCATTTGCCTTTGTATGTTTTGGTTGGAAAATAAGTAGCTGTAAATTTCACATGGATTTGCATATTTAAATAGGCCAATAGACAGGTATCAATGTAAGTCCATTTACTTAGTAATGACACATATAGTACAGGAATTTTAGAATCTGATGCAAACTCACCTGAGGGATATAACCTATTCTTATTAAATCACTAATTATTATAGGTGAATATGATGCAAAGTGTTAATCCAGTTTTCATTAATGTGTTGCTTTAAAAGGTAGGATGAAAACTATGTTGGCTTATATTATAACAATGTGTTTTTAAAAATTGATATCGAAGGCCTTAGGACTTTTAAGAGACCTTAAAAGGTTTCTTCTAACTGCTGGTGGTACAAATTATGAGACAGTTGACAGTAATTGAGACAATACAAACAAGCTTCTAGTACCAGTGCCATTTTTGGGACCCAAAATGAATTTAGGGTTCAACATTTTCTCTTTTTAGATAGCTATTATAGAAGCAAAAAAAATATATTTCAAAATTGTCAATTTGACAGGAATACTTCAAGAGACTGACAGCACAACAGAGAAGTGAGGCAGAAAGAGTTGATTGTTGTGGTACTTAATCCAGAGCCACCTGCAATCACAGGATTGTTGCAAGGATGAACTAATTCATGTGGAAGTGCTCTGAAAAGTTCAGAGCTCTGCCTGAGGGCTGAGTTGTACAAGAAGAGCAACATCATTTTTATCTGTGTGCTTGTTTGGAGGGAGGATAACCTGGAAAGCTAAAGTTCTGAAGAATAGGGCCTGAGTTGTTTTCTCCTGGGGCATCCACAGCGTGGAATAGCCATTTCTGGACTAATAGTGAGTGAAGCTCACTCAGCCCACCTTCACCCACACCCTCAGCTTAGCCCTCTCACATTCAGGAAGGAGCACCTGCTTCACTCAGGGTCCTGGGGTGTTGCAGCAAGCTGTAAGCTCTCCACACATAGAGGACTCGGAGGGGAGAATGCCTCCCGCTGGTGACCCGCCCTCCCAGGGGCAACTCCAACAGCATCCTGTGGTCACGTTTCAAGAAAGCTGTTAATGGTTGCAGATTAGTTGGGGATACTCATCCCCTGAGGCCGAATATTTGGTATCTGTTGTTAATAGGTGACCATTATATCCCAGCTTGCCCAGGACAGTTGTGGGCTGTTGTCCTCCTGTAGTAATTAATAGAGCTCCCTTTCACACATCCTTAATAGAGCTGGATAATAAATAAGATGGTCACTCTAATGAATTTTGTTTTTGCTGTCATTCAAATGTTTTTCCAGTTTCTCCAATCTGCAATATTTGTGCAACCTGCATTGTGATTCTTGGGGGGCAGCCGTTCTTATTAGAAGCACTCTGAGTGTTACCTCGTTCAGGGTTACCTCATACTTGATTTACAAGGTTGTGTTAATTACTGCTGTACAACAGTGACTCCATTATACATATATATATTCTTATATCCTTTTCCATTATGGTTTATCATAGGATATTAAATATAGTTCTCTGTGCTATACAGTAGGACCTTGTCTCAGTCAGGGTTTTATCTCTTACTGTTTAAATAGGGCTCAGTAAAAAGTGGAAAAAATAATTACATGATCCTCCTTTCTCAAAAAAAATTTTTTCAGTTTTCCTATCCAATAATTATTTTAATTTCTTTCCTAATATAGCAACTTTTTCTTCTTTTGGTATGATAAGATTTACAAATAAAAAAATGGCAATTTAAGTTTTTAGAAAAATGAAGGAAAACCGTATTTGTGTTTATCTCACAGGCTTTGTTTATCATTTAAACTAATAGTTAAATGTTCATTATGCTTCGTTGTCTTGATGACTCGGGGAAATAATTAAATATTTTCTTTTTTTTTTTTTTAATTTATTTTTTTTATTTTTGGTTGCATTGGGTCTTTGTTGCTGCAAGCAGGCTTTTCTCTGGTTGCGGCAAGCAGGGGCTACTCTTCGTTTTAGTGCGCTGGACTCTCATTGCCGTGGCTTCTCTTGTTGCGGAGCTTGGGCTCTAAGGCGTGCAGGCTTCAGTAGTTGTGGTACACAGGCTCAGTAGTTGTGGTTCACGGGCTTAGCTGCTCTGTGGCATGTGGGATCTTCCTGGACCAGGGCTTGAACCCGGGTCTCCTGCACTGGCAGGCGGATTCTTAACCACTGCGCCACCAGGGAAGCCCAAATATTTTCTTACAGTGTATTCACAGAGATGTAAAACCTGAAAATATTCTAATAACTAAGCAAGGAATAATCAAGATCTGTGACTTTGGGTTTGCATGAATTCTGAGTAAGTAGCAATTTTTTACTAACTTATCCAATTCAGATGATTATGAAATGATACAGTTAAAATTCTTACTTTAGATACTGAATGTATGCTGATTGTTATATTGTTATTATTCAAAAAGGGAAATTTCACTGTAACCTTTTAGTCAGTACATCAGTTCACACTTCACCTCCATCCAATCAACTACAATTTATTGGATGTCACATTTATGTACTTTGCCCCATAGGAAAGGAAAAGAACTACAAGATGCATTTCTAGTCTTCATGCACTTATAATCTGAAGTAAAAGAAACAAAAGAATAATACAAGATGACTGGCAATAAAGTACTAAAGCGAAAGGGCAGATGGTTCCCTGGAGGGAGATATTAATGTGGTCTAGAGTGGTTGGGAAAAACTTCGTGGAGCTGATGAGACTAGGAGAGTAAACAGAAAATGACAGAGAGGATTCAGAGACAGTGCTGAGAAAAAAGAAGTCATCCCAGAGAGGGAGGAACCAAGGGAAAGGGGGACAGATAATGATGTCTCCTTGAATCTAGAGCTGTGCAGCAGGCAAAAACAGGCATTAACAACAGACACACTGCACGGGGGGCATACACATAATCGATATCCTGAGAGGACCCAGACACAGGTGACTTGACAATGCATTGAGAAGCTGGTTTATAATTGAAGTTACACTGTAGAAATTCTCCCTACCCCCTCACCCCGGTCCTCTCTTTTTGGGATTCTATAGATGTTAACTAGCTCAGGTACCTTTGGAAGTTGAATTTTTTTTAATTGAAGTATATAGTTGATTTACAATATTATGTTAGTTTCAGGTGTACAGTATAGGGATTCAGTATTTTTGCAGATAATACTCCATTATAGGTTATTACAAGATAACGGGTGTAATTCCCTGTGCTGTACAGTGGATTGCTTATCTATTTTATACATAGTATGGGGAAGGTGAATTTACTCTCTGAGTACTGTTTACGCGATGAGTGCCTCACTGCGTGAACTGTTAGGAGTGTCGTGGCTCCTGAGAATTACTGAAGCTGATCTGAATGCCTGACTGCTCTCAGGAGTAGTTCCTCTCTTGGGAGAATGTGACCCACCTGATTTGACTGATGCAGTTGCAGTTCCAGGAGATGCCTACACTGATTATGTCGCTACAAGATTGTACCGAGCTCCTGAACTTCTTGTGGGAGATACCCACTATGGTTCTTCAGTCGACGTATGGGCTACCGGTTGCATTTTTGCAGAGCTCCTGACAGGCCAGCCACTCTGGCCTGGAAAATCAGATGTGGACAAACTGTATCTGATAATCAGAACACTGGGTATAAGTTGCATTTTATGGCTTACAGAGTTGCTAGAGTGTTATAGTAGTGGTATGTCACTGTAATGAACAATAAGACCTTTCTTTTTTCTCCCAAGTGCTACTCAGGATGGCTGTTTTGGGTTGTAGCCAAAGCCCAACCCTTTTCTCAATGTGTAGAGCCATAACTTCTGTCAGTGAGGAGTTTTCAGATGCCTTTCCAAGTCAAGTCAATTAGCCGAGGAATAAACTATAGATTTACTTTCCTTATCAGCCTAAGATAGGGCTAAGGGTATGAGTCAGCTGCATAGAGCTTACTCTAAAGATAATTACTCAAATGCACTTTCTATCCTCTGTAAAAGAGGATTTTTCCCCTTTCCTCTAGCACAGGGGTCAGCAAACTTTTTCTATAAAGGGCCAAATGGTAAATATTTTAGGTTTTGCAGGCTATACAGCCTCTGTTGCCACTCCTCAAATCTGCTTCTTTATACTTAAGAATTTACAAATTACTTTCACACACACCCTCTCTTTCAGTCTTAAGAAAAGCCCATTAAGGACATTATAACATTTTTCATTGTGCCTGTTTTTACCAATGAGGAAACTGAGGCTCTGGGAGCTTCCATGAGTGGCCTAAAGTCCTACAACTAGTTAAGTGCAGAATAAGAATGGACTCAAATGCTCTCTTTCATGAGCTTTCATCACGATGCAGCGTCCTCAGCACTTGTCTACTTCCACCTGGTTGGAAGAGAACATAACCCAAAAGATCAGCTGCAGCTTTACGCCAGCAGCATGGATGCAAACAAAGTGATGGGTATTTATTAATCCCTTCCCATAGGCTCTCCTGGCAGCATGGCTGCTGGGCAAGGGAACTACTGTTGTCTGGTCTGATGCAATTCCCTGTGTGGTCCCAATACATTCTGCTGGAGAATTCCACAGCATGAAAAATGTGGGGTAGCATATCACTACAGGCCACACCTTAAGCTTATGCTGTTTAATTGATTTCCTACAAGTTTGTGGAAATTTACATTAGGCAGATGTTAGACAGACCTGAGTCTGAATTCTGGGTCTGTCACCTAATGACCGTGTGACTTTAGACAGCTGATCAAACCTCTGAGCCTCATTCTCTGACTGGGACAGTATAAATGAAAAATAGCAACGATTGTGAGATGGTTATGAGATTAAATGGGATCATATGTGTAAAGCCCTCCAGACCACTTGCTTACCTCCTCTTTTGGTGGCGGCTGAATGGCAGACCAAACCATGTGTGGCAAAGAGAGATCCTTGGGAGCATTGACCTTACCTGAGAAGGTATGTTTTTGCAGTGACCCATTCCTCCCAAATCTGGAGGGAATGATCAGGCTCAGTATTTCTTTCACATCTGGAACTCAGAAGTTAACCATTTAAGCATTATGTTAAGCATTTAGCACTATGTTAAGCATTTAAGCATTATGTTAGTAAATTTATCATGAGTTATGTGGTTTGTATTTTACAAGAAAACTAATCCCAAGACATCAATCTACCTTTAAAAGTAACCAGTTTTTCCATGGCATCAGTATTCCTGAACCAGAAGATATGATAAATTGCTCGATTCTGGTGTTTTGTTATTTGTGTTGCTACTTTCTTTAAAGGGGTAGTTGTTTCTTCTTTAATGTTTGTGCTTTGGGCTCCTGTTTTCCTTATGACACACTGACACAGGTCAAAAAAACTATGTAAAAACTACATAAAATGAACCAGGAAAATGATTTAAAAGTTTACTTGCCCTATGTATTCAAAGATTAATTCAGGGCTTCCCTGGTGGCGCAGTGGTTGAGAGTCCGCCTGCCGATGCAGGGGACACGGGTTCGAGCCCTGGTCTGGGAAGATCCCACATGCCGCGGAGCGGTTAGGCCCGTGAGCCATGGCCGCTGAGTCTGTGCGTCCGGAGCCTGTGCTCCGCAATGGGAGAGGCCACAACAGTGAGAGGCCCATGTACCGCAAAAAAAAAAAAAAAAAAAAAAAAACAAAGATTAATTCAATTTTAAATTTGAAGTGAAAGTATGCTTAGTTCCTTCATAAATACCATGATCCTTTTAATCAAAACACTCTGGTACCTTGCCCTGAAATAATTATGAAATAATTATTTTCTCATAAACAGTACTTACCATAGTTGTCTCTATTTTGAAAAAATAATGCATTGTCTATCTTCTTCAGCTTCTGAAACAAAGCTCAATAGAAACTATTTCTTCACAACATATATTTCCACATGGAAGGTCATTCCACAAAATGACCCTCGTTGTATCCAAATCAAAACTGCAAGCCACAGTGATCACCTCTACACTCTTCCTGTGGTCTTTGCCTTTTTGTGGGAATCTACCAATGACAACTTGACCCTCTTACTCTCTGTAGTCATTGATTTCCTGTCTGTTACCTAAGTTTGGGCTATGATCTTTAAAACTCTGTATGATCTAGATTCTGCCTATAGAATGCAAGGACGGTCAGGGGAAGCGTGTGCCACGCTCCAGCTGTGCTGGAGGTGGGGAGAGTCTGCAAAGCCAGGTCATGATTTATGGCACCTGTGAACCATCAGATTCAGGTGGTCCCAACTTCTCTAAACACCCTGTTCATCTTAAATTTATTTCGTATAATACCTTGATTTATGTACTGGATTTCTTTTTTATTATATTTGTTAAGGCTTTTAACAAATATAATAGAAGGTTAAAAGTTGAATTACAAGTCTAGAGGTTGAATTACAAAAGATTATTTATATAACATGTTTGATTTAAAGACCAAAATACAACAAATTCACATGTACTTGCTGCCTAGTTAAGGAAGGAGAATATTGCCATTGACTTGGAAGCTTCCCCGTCCCCATGTACTCTTCCTCAATCCCATTCTCTTCCCCCCTTACTATTCTGAATTTTGTGTTCATCATTCTGTTGCTTTCCGTAGTGCTCTTAATTATGCAGCTCAGTGTATTTTCATTAATGCTCAAAGCATTTCTGTAAGTAGATCAGGCATCCCTATAAGTAGATATTAGGGTACTATTGTAGGATTTCAGAAGGGGATATTTAGCACGAACATTTACCAAACACTAATTGCAAAACACTGTGAAGTTAATAGCTTCAATTTTTCCCACTACACTATACAGTCGTGTAAAATTATGTAAAAATATGATTTTAAAAAATCTTCAAAATCTAACCTACTAGGGGGTCTTTCTCCAAAGTATTCTTAATGCTAATATATTTAAAATATCCATTACTTTGTTGTTAGATAACATTGAAATGCTTTACTTTGTTTTTTAGGAAACTCTTGAAGAAAAGTTCTCAGATGTTCATCCTGTGGCTTTGAATTTCGTGAAGGTACCTAAGCATCAATTATAACCATTACTGACTGCAAATCGTAATGATTGAAGCTGGTAACTCTGGGGGGTCGTGGACAGTAGGGCAAATAATGCCAAGGTAAAAATGTAGTCATTGAAACAGTTCAGGAACTGTAAAATAATTACAGTTAAAGGAACATCAGTGGTTTACACAGTAATCTTTCTAACATATCCATTAAAATTAGTAGAAGATGAAAGAGTATAATTAAGGTCTGCCGTGATGAAGACCATACTTCTTCTGCATTCATTAGGAAATTTGACTGTTAAGTCAGTATATTCAAGACTGTGGACATTTATGAGGATAAATGTACTCCTTAAGTTTGAAGATCAAGAACTGTGCTGTAAAAAATAAAACGAATTGTGCTGTAGAGGGAAGAGATATGGGGATATATGTATATGTATAGCTGATTCACTTTGTTATAAAGCAGAAACTAACACACCATTGTAAAGCAATTATACTCCAATAAAGATGTTAAAAATAAATAAATAAATAAAATAAAAAAATTTTAAATAAAAAGAACTGTGCTGTCCAATATGGTAGCCACTAGTTACATGTTACTACTGAGCACTTGAAATATGGCTGATTAGAATTGAGATGTATTATATTTCTATGAAAATTACTTTAAAAAAGAATATAAAATATTTCATTAATAGTTTTTAAAATATTAAATGTTGAACTGATAACATTTTGGATACACTGGGTTAACTAAAATTTTAAATTGCTTTTTAAAAAAATCAGTAGAAGATCAGGCAAAATCAGAACCATGCAGACACCAAATATAGCCCCTGTACCAGGGCCAAAAGAGATAGTCAAACAAAGGACAAATTCTAATAAAAAGCAGAAGAAACTCATCTATGACCAGTATACCATTCATGCTTGACCAACTGAGGCCACGATAGAAAGTGTGCCTCTTCCATTCAGTGTGGACGCTGAAAGCCTTTAGTGGTATAGGGATGGAGATACTAGTATGAGTATCTATCTTTAACAAGCAATTAAGTTATATTTATAGCAATGACTTCCATACCACTGATCAGAATGACTACTCATTAGAATGAGCTTTTTAAAAATATACATTCCAGGGCTTCCCTGGTTGCACAGTGGTTGAGAGTCCGCCTGCCGATGCAGGGGACACAGGTTTGTGCCCTGGTCCGGGAAGATCCCACATGCCGCAGAGCAGCTGGGCCCGTGAGCCATGGCCGCTGAGCCTGCGCGTCCGGAGCCTGTGCTCCGCAACGGGAGAGACCACAACAGTGAGAGGCCCGCATACTGCAAATATATATATATATATATATATATATATATATACATTCCAATAAATAACCTCAGATTTACGGAAGCAGAATCTCTATGAATAGGACCTTGGAATTTGTATCTTTAAGCCTCCCCCTAGGTGATTATGATAAGCAGCCCAGTTTGAAACTCTTCTGATCTAGAAAGTAGAGCCATCTGGATGACCTAGAGTCAACTTTGTAGACCAGCCTTTGTGCTAGTGCTGGTCACTACCCAGGTGCTATCCAGGGTGCTGGATTCCTTCAGTATGAGTCCTCCTGAGACTCGGAGGCCGACACCTCTGAGCTCTCAGACTGCCCTTACCACTGCTCCACTGGACCTCACCTGCCTTCTACCTGTCTCACTGCTCTTACTTGCCCTAACCCAGCACTCTGCAGGCCCTGTCCTGGAAGTCTAATTCTCCAACCTTGTGCTGGACAGGTTGTTCTGACCCACCTGCAATTTAGCAAAACCCCCCGAGGGGTTGGTGGAGAGTAGGTCAAGCCCTGTAAGCCCAATCCATTCTCAGGTGGCTTCTCAAACTTGAACAGGTATTAGATTCACCCTGAAGGCTTGTTAAACACAGATTGCTGGGCCCCACCCCCAGTGCTTTTGATTCAGTAGGCCTGGGGTTGGACCAAAGAATTTGTATTTCTAGCAAGTTCCCAGGTGATGCTGATGTAGCTGGCCTAGGGACCACATTTTGTGGAGCCCTACAAACTATTTGCTTTGACAAGTAATAAAGAAATGTCATTGGTGAAACGCACTTGACCTACATTTACCCCCTTCGAGACATTGAATGTTCATCAAGCCTACCCTCAAAAGACTTTGAAAGGGCAAAAGAAGAGCAATTCCAGTTATTAACAAGTTCCAAGTACTGGATAACATACAAACCTGAAGATTTTCTAAACTCGTATTTGCTCTACCAAGTTATTATTCAGAGTTTTTGGGCACAGTAACAAAACAGGCTCCTCTTTTAATACCTTCTTTGCTCTTCCCGTCTTCCATAGGAGTGTCTGAGGATGAATCCCGAAGACAGGTTAACTTCTGCCCAACTCCTGGAGAGCCCCTACTTTGATTCTTTTCAAGAGGACCAAATAAAAAGAAAAGCATGTAATGAAGGAAGAAACAGAAGATGTCAGCAGGTACCTCCATTCAAAAGTTAAAGTGCTGTAAAAATGATTCTTTATTTTCCTTCTCTACCTTTCAAAGTGAGACTAGGCAGGCACCAAGATCTTCTCTTTGCACTGGTTTAATTGTATTTGTTTGTCTAATAAATATTGGTGACTGATGTCATAAAACCATAAAACTATGAAAATATACAGATTGTCACAAAATCTTATTGAAATACACTTAAGTTATTGCACAACTCTTTTCTTACACTGATTCGATATCCCCCCTGCCAGGTCATATACCCAAAACACAACAGTTTCAAACAAGTAAGCCCCGATTACAGCAGAACTGAGTTCAGCATAATGAAGAATCCCGGTACCTTCTGTAGCCTCCAGATGCCCAGTAAAGGAAACTTGACTCTTCTGTCTTTTCACCCGTGGCAGGCACCTTAGTCTGCCTTTCCTAGGCTTTTCCTGGAAGCCAAGGACAAGCTCTGGACAGATACAAAGAGCTGAAACTCAGATATCTCAGAACCAAATCCTGTCCTAAAATGTGCCAATAGTGTAGAATAAATACAGTGAATATAAAGACGAACACTGATTCTGTAGCTTATTAGGCAACTACCATTTACTTGCAAAACTTTGAAGTTAAAACATAAACTCCATGAAAGTAGGTTTCTTTGAGGTTGGATTTTTTTTTCCCCTCACCTGTATCCCCAGCACCTAAAACAATATCTGTTACATCAAAGGTACTTAATAAATATTATCCAAATAAATAAGTAGGTGAACATTGCTTATTAATAAGCCAAGATGGTAATTTTCCATTTTTCAGAAACTGACACTTGTCACATTTTGCATTTGCTTAATCCTCCACCTCTGATCTACTTTTTTGTTCATTTATCTTCTTATTAGCATCTTTACCATAAAGGAAGGTCTCTTTCAATAGTTAAAATAGAAGTTTGTTGGGAGAGAAAGATGTATCCAAAATAAAAATCCAAATTTGTATTACATAGGTCATTTTACCTTTAACTGTTCAAGTTACATGTTTGCAAGTTAAGCCCAATACAGTTTACTTAAATAACCAAAAAATAAGGGTTTGTTCAAATGAGTCTGAGGCAGCAATTTGAAATACAGTGTGAATTTTGTGTAAAAACACTGTCCCCTCAAAAACATCTCACCAACTTCCCCAGCTTTGTCCTGGGAGGGTGGATGGTGGCCCTGCTCCATCCTGCATCTTGGTCCCTGATCCACTTTCCACCACGCTCGCCTCCATGTGGGTGGGGACACTGCTCTCCCTTTAAGTCTCCAGTTCACAGCTGTGCTCCCCTTTCTTTAATACTTTGTGGCCCAGTTGATACAGATCAGGGATTTTACAGAAGGCCTTCCCAAAGACCCAAGACAACAGAAGGAAAAGAAACACCAAGAGCAGCATGCACCTAGAGAATGTCATTTACAAAGACGATGTCATGTTCTCCGTGCTTAGCCATCTGCATCCTGTCCATCTCTATGTGCTAGCCCCACCAGAGCCCTCACCACGAGACCATGCCTAGCCGCCTCCCTCCACCAGGTGAAGTCCATAGAGAGCAAGGCCAAGAGAAAGACAGGGATGTCTTTCAAGTTCTGGTTTTCTTTCTGAGCACACACCTCTTTCCTAGACATTTTACCATATCAGAAAATAAACTAAAAGTTAAGAAAGATCTTTTCCTATAGGGTGTTTTCACTTTGTGAGTTCAAATTTCTACCTAGATCTTAGTTTCTATATCTCTGAGTGGATAACCAGCAATTTCCCAAAGACTAAATGTTTAAAGTTGATAGTAAAGAGGTTTTAAATCTTTGCTGTTCTGCCAATATCCTAAAATTAATATCCAAAATTAAAAATTTGAGATGGATAGAATGTAGACTCTTAGAATTATTGTTTAATAGCTGGTGGACATCTATCTTTTAAACCCTGAGTAGATACTCATAAATGAGTTTATTGAAATAAATCATAGTACATCTCTGAGAATCCTAGAATAAATCATAGAAACTAATTTTCAAGTATCAGAGAATCACAATTTTTGGAAAAAGTAACCCTGTTTAATTTTTTTAATTGATGTCTTTTGACATCTTTGCACCATATGTATCCTTCTTGTTTTACCACCTTTAAATCAAACTGTACCAATAGGAATTATTTTCAATTTACTTTCCTATTTTTGTCTTGTTCTGCTATTAGAATCAACTGTTGCGTCTCATACCAGGAAGCCACATCTCCCCACACCTGATGGAAGAAAACAAGTCTTCCAGTTAAAATTCGATCATCTTCCAAACATTTAGTTCTTTCAAGTGGAAAGTAATTTAATAGGTACACATTTTTGTACCAGAGGAATAGGGATTCTCAGTGTTTCAAATGCAAATGAGCCATATGAAAATTAAGATGCTTTCTAGAATTGTTTTGCTCTGATCATTACTGATTCCTCTGCCCATGCTTTTTACATGCCAACTTTATCTTTTAGAACATTTTCTTTAAATGTTACAAAGTCTGAACCTGCACATATGGAGGAGACATTTTCAATTTCATCAGAGCAGCCCCTCTTGAAGCAATGTGTATCGAGAATTTGTGAGCTTATACTTTGATTTATGAAAAAGATTTACATTTATCATCTTGCTTCAGCTGACCACATACTGTCTTAGAGCAGTATTAAATAGCTTGCCTAGCTGTTGTTTGTGTAAGGAATAGCATTATGTTTCTGCATTTTAATTCACTCTTATTGTAACCAGGTCTGTTGAGTAATGCTGGTGTTTTATTTTGTGTTTTTTTATTGGTGTAGGAAGGGAACCTTGAAATGTCATCTAGCTTCATCCCTTAATTCCAGGGCAGACTCTACTTTCTCTGTCTCATAAGACATTGACAATTCTATTTTTAAAGCTAGGTAGAGAACATGCCATACATTTACATAGAAAATAGTGGATGAACTGCAAGGAATTACCATCCTTGTGTCATCATGCCCTAGGATAATTGACTGCTGACTCTATTGCTCTCCTTTGATGCATCACGGTTCCTTATCCTTTTCTCCTCCTGACTAAATCATCTCAGTACCTAAACCTGTCCTCCTGGGTGTATTTTCTGCATTGTCAACACTCTCTTCCAAACATTTGCATCCATAGCCTCTATAAACTTGTGCAGCCCTACACTCGGGCATCATGGTCAGGTCAAGTTTGTAAACACTTTTGAGAGCAGGAAGATTATCATTCAATTAACTTCATTTTGTGTCTCTTATCCAAAAAGACACAGACAAACAAAACACCTCAATAAGTGAGCTGAATTTATGTTGGGATATTTTCCCAAGTAAACTTGACACACACACACATACATACATACATATATGTAAATATATGTTTATAATTATAAATTTTGAAGCATCATAGTAGATGCCTTTTATCCTGGACATCTAAAAATGATACAGACTGTTTGAAAGTACTTTGAGTTTGCTAGCAAGGAACTCATGTAAAATAATAGCATGAGGCTGTCTATCATCACTGTCTGGCATAAAGGCACAAAATAGTGATGTCTCTATCAATAAATATTAAGATTATTTCATTAAATTTTTTCTGCTCCTGGGTCTGGCATGCTTACCTGAACATTGTCAGATTTTGTGAATTATGCATAATTCCAGAAATTCCTTGTATTTGGCACCAAGGCACCAAGCATAAATTGTTATTAAGAAAACACAGTTCCACCTTAACATTCATCTCTGTCTGTTGCACATATAAATATGGCTCTGTAAACTTCCAGAGAATCTCATTCAGTTACTTGGGCGCATCTCTTTATTAAGGAATTATGGCATCTAAACAATAGTTCCTTGCTCACTGGAAGGATATTTTAAGTGGGCTTATTTAGCCATTTAACGTACTCAGTGTGAATATAAGCTGCTAAGATCTTCTTTATTTTCATCTTTTAATCAGAATGTGCCTCTTCAGATTTGTATGTTTCTTGCATTTTTAATAAGATGATACCAAAGGTGCAAGGACAATGAGAAATAAAAAGTAAAAGGCAACATTGATTAAAGATTTCTTTTTAGCTTTCATAGTGCTTTTATCATTGAAGCCTTCTTATTGCCAAACCACGCATGCTGCCCCAGCTCTCCTAAGTGTATAGACACATATACACTATATATATATATATATTGGGTTGGCCAAAAGTTTGTTTGGGTTTTTCCATAACATCTTACGAAAAAACCAGAAGGAACTTTTTGGCCAACCCAGTAAAAAATATATATATATATATACACACACATACACAAACATATATGCAGGTATTAAGAAGACAGCACAAGACTCCATTATCCATTTTATAACTGTACTTCAAACAACAGTGGACTTTTGGACAGGGGTTGGTAGGGTGACTGTCTTCCCTTAATTTTTGCTTACATTTAAGAATCAATTCAAACTAGCATTTCTCTCTCAATTTTTTTCCTTAGACAAATCCATCGTTTAGGTATCACTGAGGAGAGGAGAGGGGAAAGCATCTAATGCTTAGAAAAATGTTCCGATGCAGTCATATTAGCTTGAAGAAAGGGAATCTTCTGATGACATTTGCATACTTCTCTCTCCCTGGGTGGCCCAGGCCCCGGAGCACTACAGCTGCCTGTATCACTCAGGGGCACATGTCTCAAAGTGAGACTCTTTTCAAAGTGCGTATTTCTCACCTCCATACTTCACAAATTCCCTCGCATTTCTCAGTCACATGGAAGACAGTTGCACTTGTGCCCAAATTAAGTAATGACTTTTGTAAAAGTTATCCTCAGCAAATAGGCTTGCCCCAGGCTCTGTGCAGAGCCTCACGCGATTCTATAACCATGTGTTTCCTTTTACAGTCTTGCACAGTTTCTGGCTTACCTGGGACTTGTCTCACCCGTGCCAGCTTCCAGGCTTTTTAATTTATTTATAGAGCTCTTTCCCGGTGCTGTCCAAATACTACACTGTCATGGTGAGTGACGCCACCTAAATACTCCTTTTCGCCACCTCCGTGAGACCTCTTGGCTCCCTGGTTTCCTCAGACTTTCCACACACGTGTACCTGGGAGTCTCTAAGCTTCTTGCTTGCTTGCTTGCTTGCTTGCCACAACAGTGAGAGGCCTGCGTACCCTCCCCACCCCCCAAAAAAAAATCTTGAAAAAATTGAAGTGTCAGTATCAGGTATTAGCTAAATCACAAATATGCCAATTTCGAATGCACATAGTTAAGACAAAGATAAAATGCCTCTCACAAGTTAAAGTAATATTCTGGGTATGTGTGTGTATTTGTTTTCTACTGGAATCGTTAACAACTTCATTCTTGGTTTAACAGAAGACTGAAAGTCTTTAAGAGTGGTAGTTTAGAGAATAATAGAAATATCATCTGGTCTGCGAGTTAGGCCACTGGGTTCTAGGCCTGGCTTGCAGCTCTCTGTGTAGCCTTGTCACAACATGTAACTTTATTTTGCCTTCATTTTCTCATTTGTAAAATAAGAGCGTGGATAAAGGAGGTGATTTTTTAGGCTCCCCTTCAGCTCTAAACTTCTATGATTCTCTATAGCACATGGTGTTTGCGTCCTGGACATATCTCCCACTAGAAGAGGCTTTCTAGAGATTGTTTAACAATATCAAGATAAATTTTGCTGTTTATGATCTAGCCAGGAGCAAGGAGATTCTCTCTCTCTCTCTCTCTCTCTCTCTCGCCTGCTTTCTTTCATACTCACACAAACACACACACAACACCCCCTGCTAGTTCTATCAAGTCAATAGCAGTTTACAGACAACCACCTAACAGAGGTTAAATTTTATAAATGAAAGTGGATTTTAAAGCTAACTATCACTGGATTTTAATTAATGTAAACCAAACAGGTATGCTTTCAAAATGCAGACTAATATGTAATCACTCTTTGCTGTTTTAATCTAACTCTAATTAGCTTGGAAATGACATATGCTGTGAAATACTAATTTAAGATAACCATTAAGGCAAAGAACATTCAGTACATCTCTAACTTCAGTAAAGCTTTTAGTAGTTTCAGTAAATGATAACTTAATGGAATTCTACAAATAGATCTGAATTATATCTTTTTTATATTTCAGCAACAGGGACGCAGGCTCAGTCAACCTTATACTTAACTTATTGTTTAAAGCTTATAATCAAGCCAAGAATTGGTTATCCTATTTAACAGGAATATAAATGACTTCTATTTATAAAGTTAAAATTCTTCTTTTCTGTTGTGAACACTAGTCACTGACTGCATCTCTAAGTATTGTTATATTGAAGATGTTGTATGTCTACTTAAGATTTTAGAGCATATTTGTATAAAAACATGTCCATTTCAAATCACATGAAATTATAACTATATTTCAATTAGCACTGATAATTAGCATAATGGCAATTTATACTCCTAGAAACAATTCACTACCAAGCAGTTTTAGCTGTATTATGTTACATATACATAATATTTTTAGAATTTTTCTTAAGGTACTTGGAAAACCTAAGGATGGGATTAAATACTTAGGTGACTTTATGTTTGAATATATAACTTAACCTGAATATGTTCTTTAGCTTATTTTAATAAAAGTTAGAACTATTTCTGTCTCCTAATTTCTGTTCAACTCAGCTATTAGTCCATTGTCTATTACTTTGTATTCAAGTGAGAAAAACTGTCATCTTCATATATAAATTCCAGAATTTGTTATTTAATTTCCTATCAGTTGGAATTTCTGAACAGCTGATGTGGCAGATTATTCCTTTTTTTGCCTGGGGCTGGGAATTTTACAAATGGAAAAACTAGCAAAATCTTACAAATGGAAAAACTAGCAAAATCTTTTCCAGTCTGACTGGCTAGATGTTTATCTCTGAGAACATCTTTACAACTTTACTTTGAGGCTGTAAGATTCTTTTTCTTTCAGTTCAGATATTTCTCTGGCCCTTTACAATACTTAAACTACAAGATATGAAATGTTCTTGTATCTTCAAGCCCAAGTTATCACAACAGTTTCTATTGTAGGTTTAAAAAGACAAAAAGGCTCAAGACCAAACTTAGACTAATGATCAAATGAGAGAAAAACAATTGGTAAAATAATGAATGAGGTCACTATTTAAATATGCTTCAATTCTTTCATTTTCTTTTGAACTAACCTTTCTGCTTTCATTATTTTTAATGGCACTTATGTAAAAAGAGTGCGGTCAGTTATTTCCAGCAGTAACTGCAACAATTTCAACCCACGTCAGTTTTACCATGACACTTTGCTAGTCCTCTTATCAAGAGGTGAAGTCTCCCTCCCTCTCCTCATCTTGTGACCTGTGTCTTCCTTAGATGCCCTGTGCCCTTGAAAGCCCTGGCAGCTTCTGCCTTCTCTCTCTGGGGAAGCCAGCGTCCATGCTGTAAAAAAGTTTGGGCTAGATACTACTAAGTAATAAGATACCACGTGGAGAAGAAGAGGCTGCTGGAGGAGCACCAAGGGGCCAATCATGTGAGTAAAGCCTTCCTGGAACTTCCAACTCTAGTGTAGCCACCAGCTGAATGTCACCAAATGAGTGTCCCTAGCCAGCATCAGGTAGGACAGGATAACTGCCCAGATGAGCCCAGTCAAGCTACGCAACTATTAAAAATAATAAGTCAGTGGTTTTAAACCACTACTTTTCAGGTTGGATTTGTTATGCAGCAATAGATACCTGAAAGAGTATGTTTTTAAATTGTATACCATTGCAGTGGAGAAACATGCTCTCGAATTTTATGCAAACTTAAAGTAAGGCATAAGGTCTGATGTTATTTTTTTTTAATTTTAATGAAGTATATTTGATTTACAATGTTGTGTTAATTTCTGTTGTACAGCAAAGTGATTCACTTATACATATATATATTCTTTTTCTTTTTTTAATTTAATTTTATTATGTGGCTGCATCAGGTCTTAGTTGTGGCACACGGGATCATCATTGCAGCTTGTGGGATCTTGCATTGCGGCACACGGGATCTTTCACTGTGGCGCGCAGGCTTCTCCCTAGTTGTGGCGTGGGCTCCAGAGCACACAGGCTTAGTTACCCCATGGCAAGTGGGATCTTAGTTTCCAAAGCAGGGATCGAACCCACGTCCCCTGCATTGGAAGGGGGATTCTTAACCACTGGACCACCAGGGAAGTCCCCTATACCACATCTTCTTTATCCATTCATCTGTCAATGGACATTTAGGTTGTTTCCACATCTTGGCTATTGTAAATAGTGCTGCCATGAACATAGGGGTGCATGTATCTTTTCAAATTATGGTTTTGGGGTCTGATGTTATTTAACCTAGAATTAAGTACATACTCTAGGGACTCTGAAAATCATTCTTCCCTGTTACCCATTGGCCTCTACCTTTGAATCTCATTTATCTTAGTCAAGGCTGCTATACTTCCAAGGGGGAAATCATCTTCTCATAGAGCATGTATAACCACCCCATGTGGGAAATCTAAAGCACCATAATGAAGAAATGGTCCAGACATTGTAGTCTATGAAATTCTTGCTAGAAATCTGCTTGATTTCTTCACAGTGATTTAAGAGGAAATTTCCTTCTTTTTGCATTAAAAATATTCACATCCATGTTAGATAACTGGATGGATGCCAGAATACTCATTTTCTACCTTTCGCCACCAACCCCCCCAAAAAATAACCACTCAGTCAGTTTGGGTCCTGATGGGTGTTTTTGAAGCAGTGCACTTCACTCGTCTTCCCACTCACTAGACATCACCTAGATCATCTTCCGTCTCTTAGGGGAAAGACTAATCACACTGAAAGAGCTTCTCCTCATAACCAAAGATCTCTAGCACTTTTGACTATTCAAGATAGCTGGTGCCATTGTCTTTCCACATTTCCCCTCTTTCTCTTTTAACTGCAAAGGCATCCAACCAGAGGTGATTTTGGCTTTGCCACTTATAGGTCATGACCTTTGATAATCAGTGTTTTCAACTCTAAAATGAGAATTTTAACACCTGATGTTGTTAAAGTATTAACTGAAACAATTATGTTAATATACTTTGTAACATAAAGAGCTATGTAAATACCGATTATTATTTTTAATACGTTCTAGAACTTTTGAATACATTTACTTCTACAGTTAATATGTGATCCCTTGAAATAAATCTATAGAGTTTTTTAAAATACAGTAGTTGCCATGTTCCCTCCCAAAGAAGTGTGAGAACTCATCCTACTCAATGGCTCCTGTCTTCCATTTGGTGGCTCTTGCATTTCCAACATGAAAGGATCTTACCTTCCAGCAAACAAAAATGTCAAGTTTTTCTATGTATACAATTTAGTTTATTGGCACTATTTAAAATGTCTGCTTATTGCCTAGCAAACACTACCAAGTACTAGGAAGAAACAGAAGTAAAGCCCTCAGTGGAATATGTAGCCACCAAGAAGAATCAGCTTAATGGGATTTAACCAGAAGGGCACAAATTAAAATCTCACCAGAAAACCTAAAGACACCAACACCAGCATCATGAAATAATCTGACCATGACTCCAAGAGACTTCCTAAAGTGTTGGAATCATCAAAGATAGGAGAGTTGGCTGGGGAGGCACAACTAAATTTTGAAGAAAAAGCATTTTAGGTATGGGAATACACAAAACAAATTTAATATTGTGTTTTGTTAAACAGCCCAGGATGATTAGTTATAGGAAACTCAACTAGAGGAAAAGCAAGAGATCCAGGCTAGAGACGTGAGTCTTAATTTAATCTCTGTATTCTGGCAACTGAAGTTATATAAACAATTTTTATTCCTGAGGCAGTGAGGAAGTGCCGTGAATGAGAAGGAAAGTCAGGCCTAATCTTTGAGAAATACTTGCACTGAGAGGAAAAAGCACAGGAGGGAGAACTGTCAGAGGCACCAGGCAGAGGAAGAATCAGTGTTTGTCACTGGTCCAGCAGCAGTCCCCATCTGAAGATCTCCTTTCCACCGTTCCTCCCTTCCTCTTTCCTAATTATCCTCCTCTCTAGCCACACAGCTACTTTTCTTGGATTTGAATCCCTATCCTATGTCTTCAGTTTCTTCCTTTACCAAATACCCATCACTCCACTCTACTCTGGCAAAGACAGGCTCCATTATCCAATTAACTTCCTCCTGGATTTGCTAGTCTCCTACTACCAGTACCTATAATATTCAGGTCAGAGAAAAACATCCTGAATTTAATTTTCTCTAATGTAAGAACCCCCTTTAAAACACCAGCACTATCTTATATAAACTAAATTTGGAAGTAATCTTAGATTGAATTCAAATAGATCTATAAGATATATTTGTTTTAAAGATTGACATCTCATTGGATGTCATACACTCTGTTATTTCTTCAATGTAATCCCCTTTAGGGGGGAAAAAAAAAAACCCTCACCAAAATTGACTCCATCAATGTTCCCTCTAAATCATGAGTTTTTAGCCATGAGTTGGCTTCAAGGGATCCATTGGAAGTTCCCTCCTCCGTTCCCAAATCCAGATTGCAAGTGTAACCGAGGGCTATTATTTCCCCAAACTCCAGAGATCTTTGCTGGGTTAATACCTGGACAGCTCACAGTACCTCTAACCTAGGGCAAAGGACCTCTTCCCCTTTGCCCTGCTACTTACCAGCTTGCCTTTCCCTGCATCTCAAGCTCTTTATGACTTGAAATAGCGCAAAACCATGACTAATTCCACCTTACAGGCTGACTGGCCTAGAAGAGATAAAAACCCCTTCCTCATTCTGCCTTAAATAGTTAACATTTAGAAATGCATCTGGGGGCTTCCCTGGGGCTTCCCTGGTGGCGCAGTGGTTGAGAGTCCACCTGCCGATGCAGGGGACACGGGTTCGTGCCCCGGTCTGGGAGGATCCCACATGCCGCGGAGCGGCTGGGCCCGTGAGCCATGGCCGCTGAGCCTGCGCGTCCAGAGCCTGTGCTCCACAACGGGAGAGGCCACAACAGTGAGAGGCCCACATACTGCAAAAATAAATTTAAAAAAAAAAAAAAAAGAAATGCATCTGGGTTCCAAAATAACCCCACTGAGAAGCTATTAGGGAGATAAAGTACCAGTTAGAATTTTTGTGTGAATTTGTTTAAAGGAATAGCTTTCCCAAGAGCTGTTTGTCATCAGAATGTTGAGAAAATAGAGGTGTGGGCTAAGGTAGGTGGGACTGTTGGATGGCTGGAAGGCAACATGAGGGCAAGGGGTCTTTCTTTAGGGATTGGGAGTAAAGGGCAACACAAGGGGTGAGAAATGGAGGTGGAAATATGCCTACAACAAACCGTGTCCACTTTGAAACTTTATCAGTGCCCTCTCTGGCCATCATTTCTTACAAAGAACATGCATCAAAGCAGCATGGGGAGGTGGACATACCTTGGGTTCTAGAGCCAGATCTGCTACTAACTACATTGTTTTGAAGTGTTCCCTTCTCTCTCTGGCTGTAATAAGGAGTAGTCAAGCTCAGAGGTTTTGTTTTGTTTTGTTTTGTTTTTTGCGATACGCGGGCCTCTCACTGTTGTGGCCTCTCCCGCTGCGGAGCACAGGCTCCGGACGCACAGGCTCAGCGGCCATGGTGCACGGGCCCAGCCGCTCCGTGGCATGTGGGATCTTCCCGGACCGGGGCACGAACTCGTGTCCCCTGCATCGGCAGGCAGATTCCCAACCACTGCGCCACCAGGGAAGCCCAAGCTCAGTGTTTCTAAGGATCCCTCCAGCTAAGATATTTTGTGAAGTGACATGGACAAAAGGCTGTCATCTATCTCTTGTCTTTTTCCTGTGTCCTCTTCCACTCTCCTTTTCTCAGGTCTGTGGACAGAGTAATGGTCTAGCTAAGGATCACACTCTATCTGCTTCACAAAGAAGGAACTCATCCTGTGTCCTTCCACTTTCCTGATCTACTCTGGGGTCTCCTTTCTCCCTTCTGTCTGCTGCAGAGAGCTAGCTCCTTATTGGCAAACGCAAAGTCCTGGGGGTGCACTTGCTTTGCAAGAGCCCGGCTTTCATTTTGTAAGCAAATCAAAGATACATGAGGTATTAGATGGTTTATGTTATTCAGCACTGAGCTTGGGTTTTGTTTTGTTGCTGCTGTTGTTTTGTTTTGTTTCATCTTGGAAAGCACTTTAAACTCCTTGTTGCCATAGATGATGGCACACCATAAATAGACGAGCTGGATGCCACTCTGACCTGGAAGAATACCATTCTTGCCCATAAGTGCACAACATGCCCTTTGATCAATAACATCGACAAAGAAGACTACACATGGCTGAGAGAATAGCTATTAAGCACAAGTGAAATTGAAACTTCAATTTTCAAATTGCACAATTCCTAAGGATTAAAGTAAATCCTTGGCCAGGATCCCAAGAAGACTCCATCTAGCAACATTGCCAGGAGATATCCCGGCACTCTCAGTATGTAAAATCCCAGAACATTATTTACAGTACTTTTATTTTACCTCAACTTGCTAACCACATCACCTTATCTTGCACAAATTTACAATGTGTTTTTTTTTTTTTAATTTTTCAGAATTTTTAAACCCATAATGGAGTGGTAATAACCAATGCAGTTGAATATTTTAGGAAATTTGACAGGATCAAAGCTAGAGAGAAGCATTAAATAATGATAGAAACCTCAAGCCTTATGTAGTATAAAGGAAAGAAATATTTTAAATCAATATTCAGAACATAATGCAACGATCATATGTTGATATACAAATCATTGACAAATTATGGAGGCAAATTATGGCTTTTTCGATTCATCCTTAATTTCACCAATTTATGCATTTACACGTGTATTATTACTTCTTTTCTGTTGGCTTTTATGTTCTTGATAGATTAACTGGTCCAAGGGAATTAAATTACAGTCAGCTCTTATCCGATGTCAGGCATCGTACTGGATGCTTTATATCAATATAAACACTCCCTAATATACTCTACCAAACACCGTAGGAAGTAGGTATTGTTAGCCACATTTTACAAGTAAGAAATCTCAGCTTCAAAGATGTAGCCAGGGGCTTCCCTGGTGGCGCAGTGGTTGAGAGTCCGCCTGCCGATGCAGGAGACACGGGTTCGTGCCCCGGTCCGGGAAGATCCCACATGCCGCGGAGCGGCTGGGCCCATGGCTGCTGAGCATGCGCGTCCGGAGCCTGTGCTCTGCAATGGGAAAGGCCACAACAGTGAGAGGCCCGCGTACTGCAAAAAAAAAAAAAAAAAAAAAAAAAAGATGTAGCCAGAAAGTAGCAGAGCCAGAAAGTAGCAATCTAAAAACTTCAGAAAACTTCCACCAAACTTTTCACTTATTTTTGCATTTAAAGGTAGTAAGCATTTAAAGGTCTGAAGCTAACCCTAACTGTAACCCTAACCCTAACCCTAACCCTTGTTTTGGGGCATTTTCAATTTTTTGCTGAATTCTTATATCCTGATATTTGTAATTTCCTTAAGGCCAACCTTAACTAAAATAACTATGTAAAAACACTGTGTCCCAAATTATAGCTAGTCCCAAACTATAACAGGGTGTTTGGTCTCTTTGCCAGTAGATCTCATCACATTTGTAAGTGAAGGCATCTGCATATTCTTCTTCTGTATATGCAGGGTCTGGCTCTAACCAAAGTGATGGTACTGAAATTATCATGAAACGTGAGCAGTCTGAACACTACATAAAAAGGTATAATTTAAAACAGAGTCCTTTGTGAGATTACACCAATCTTCTGATTTTTACAGATAAGGGAGCCAGAACCTTGAAAAAGGTAAAGGACTCAAAGAAATGTCAAACATAGATTAAATAGGTGGTCAAAACTTTGTTTTATTTAACTACTTGTGTCTCTTCATTGCCTTATTTGATCATGGATTTGAGGCAGTTTCTATTTATAATAATTATAAAATAAAATGAGAGAATAATTTCCTAAAGCAAGGATGATGAAATGTTCTAAAATTAGAAAGTGGTGATGGTTGCACAGGCTATGAAAATACTGAATGACACCAAATTGTGTACCTAAAGAGTAAATTTTATGGTATATGAATCATATATCAATAAAACTTACTTTTTTCAAAAGAGCAAGACTTTATTTCTTTTAATAGGTTAGAGGATAAAACAAAGGATTGGTGGCTTTTTAATTTTTATTTATTTTTATTATTTACTGTCTCTCTTCTCTATTCCATATTAGAATATCACCAGTGAATTGGCCCGTCATATTCGCTTAATGAATCAAGAGCATTGATCTATTGCCACTGATTCTCAATTGTGGAGTATTGGGCCAGGTTTCAAAGTTTCTACTGGGGTTGAAAAATTGTTTTTGAACAAGATTCTGGAATATATTTCCAAAGAGAATGCATTTTTCCCATGAGAAATCTCTGAGTAAATTAAAAGCCATAAACTAAGGGGTCTTGTTGATTTCTATTAAGAAATAGAAAGTTAAATCTGTTGCTCTTATTATACAGGCATACATTTGTATACAAGCATACATTTCAAACAAAATCTTTTAAGATTAGTACACACAAATTGATCTAGGAATCCTCCTCCAAATTTTTTTTGAATATTTTTTTAACATCTTTATTGGAGTATAATTGCTTTACCATGGTGTGTTAGTTTCTGCTTTATAACAAAGTGAATCAGCTATACATATACATATATCCCCATATCTCCTCCCTCTTGCGTCTCCCTGTCCTTCAAATTTATCATAGAATATAACGAGCTCAGAGAAAGACTTGAAAACAAAGATATTCATCCTAGCATTATCATTATTTATAGTAATAACAAAGCTAAAACAAATCTAAATGTCCAACAACTGGAGAATTTTAGGGTATAGTGGAATATTGTACAGTCCTTTAAAATGGCATTTTTATTTATTTTAAAATCTATATTATTTTTCTGATTACAGAGATAATAACAATATACATATTATTTTAAAATTTTAAACTGCCAAACATTTCCACACAACTCCTTCTCTTAAGACATAAACAAAATTAAATGCTTGGTGAATATTTTATATGACCATCCTATAATACTGCTTTGCAACTTGCTTTGTTCACTTCATAATGAATCTTTGCACATCACTTTCTGCACATCTCCCTCACTAGCTTGTTTTTGTTTTTGTTTTAACATTGTTAAAAATTATTCAAGACTCAGGGAGATGTTCATGATATAATGTTAAGCGAAAAAAAAAGCAGACTAGAAAACATTAAATATGGTATGATCCTAAATTGGGTAGGAGGGGAAGTGGCAAAGATTATACACAAATTCATATAAAGACTGAAAGAAATACAACAAATTGTTAATTATGGTTAATTCTAAGTGGTAGAATTGTGAGCAACTTTATTTTCTTCTATCTAATATTTTGTATTTTCCAAATTATCTATGATGAGCATGTTAAAAATAGCACTGGCTTTTTCTGTTTCCAAAAATAATTTCGGTTTCTTGTAGGCAATCTGGAAAATGCAGATAAACCCAAATAAGAAAATAAGAAGTCACTCACAATCCAACTACCCTGAGATAATAATTGTTGTCTTTTAGATACATTTTTTTAAATTGGGGTATAATTGATCTACAATGTTGTGTTAGTTTATGCTATACAACAAAGTGAATCAGCTATATGTATACATATATCCCCTCCCTCTTGGACCTCCCTCACACCCCCCATCTCACCCATCTAGGTCATCACAGAGCACCGAGCTGAGCTCCCTGTGCTATACAGCAGGTTCCCACCAGCTATCTGTCTTACACATTAAGTAGTGTATATATGTCAATCCCAATCTCCCAATTAATCCACGCCCCCCCCAAACAACTTTGTGTGTGTGTGTATTTTACAAAGATAAAATTACGCTGGCCATAATTTTTGTAACTGAACTTTGTCCCTTTGTCACTTAAATGTAGTGTGAACGTTTAAAAAATTTCACTGAACACTCTTCTACAAAATGTTCTTTTGGCTACACAGGACCGTAATTTATACATAGGATTCAGTTATTACCATTTTTGCTTTTATAATTGATGTAGTGAACATTGGTATGAGTAGATCTTTGTGCATATATACTGTACAATATTTTCACCTGGATAAATAGCTAGAAATGGAATTGCTGAGTCAGATGGTCTGCAAAATTTTAATGCTTCTGATACTTATTGCCAAGACATTCTTCAGAAAAGATTTAGCAAGTTTTCCTCCCAACAGTGGAATGAAAAATTGGTCATTTTCCACACCTTCAGCACTGCCAGGTGTTAGTAATCTGGAAACTGACTTTTATTATTTTTTCTCTTAGTAGGAAAATGATAAATTTTTTTTACAGAAAACTTAGAATGTACAAATAAGCAAAGAAAATAAAAATCATAAGGAAATCATTAACCACTGATTCTTCCTCTGTCTATATATATGTGTGTATATGCACATATGCATATGTACATATTTACTTCTTTTTTTTTTTTTTTTTTTTTTTTTTGCGGTACGCGGGACTCTCACTGTTGTGGCCTCTCCCGTTGCGGAGCACAGGCTCCGGACGCGCAGGCTCAGCGGCCATGGCTCACGGGCCCAGCCGCTCCGCGGCACGTGGGATCTTCCCTGACCAGGGCACAAACCCGTGTCCCCTGCGTCGTCAGGCGGACTCTCAACCACTGTGCCACCAGGGAAGCCCCCATATTTACTTCTTAATAAAAGTAAATCATGTAATAAATGGCAGCTAATACTTATTAAGCATTAACTATTAGACTCTGTGCTATGTGTTTAAAGTGAATTATCTCATTGACTCCTTATGTCTTTATATAATAGTACTTTTAGTAGTTAATATGTCTATATTTTAAAAAGGAAAGCTGAGTAGAGGGATTAAGAAACTTGCCTTAGGTTATATGGTTAATATGTGGCAGAGCTGAGATTAAACTTTTAGTTTTTCTGAAGATTCCTTGTTCTTATGTCCATTAGGAACCCCTAGAAGGTTTCATATTCCCTGTCATGGGGGATGGCCAACTTTGCTAAAAGCATAAGTACTGACCTAACCCTTTTACTGAAATAAGAGTTTTTATTATTTTGAATTTAAAAGATGCTTGTGTATAAATGAGTGGATGAACAAAAAAACAAATAGGGAGGGAGGGACGAATCTTCAGTACAGAAGAATTCCAGATAATATACGTAGATACTGTTCCCTCCAAGAGATGGAGCTCAGCTCCCCTCCCCTTGAGTGTGGGTTGCACTTAGTGACTCTGTTCCAAAGAATAGAGCATGAAAAGGGAACATATAGTGACTTCAGAGTAGAGGGACCTGGCAGAGCCCACCTACCCGTGTGATCCGTGTTAACATCACCAGGGATCAGTCGTCATGGTGATGACATGGACCCCCTGATCTGGTGCGAAGAGAAGGGTCCTTCCCCTCTGGTGTTCTTCCCACAACCCCAGTAGAGTCATGAGAAAAAAGCATCAGAGAAACCCAAACTGAGGGACAGTCTACAAAATACCTGACCTATACTCCTCAGAACTGTCATGGTCTTGAGAGACAAAAACTAAGAAATTGTCTCAGATCAGAGGAGACCAAGGAGATATGACAACCAAATGCAATGTGGGGTACCAGACGGGATACTGGAACAGAAAAAGGACATTTGTGGAAAAACTAGTGAAATCCAAATAAAACCTGGAATTTAGTTTAGAGTCATGTACCAATGTTGGTTTCTGAGTTTTCACAAATGTAATATGGTAATGTAAGTGTTAACATTAGGGGAAACATCAGCCATATCTTTGCAACTCTTCGTAAATCTAGAATTATTCCAAAATAATTTTTTTTTTTTTAAAGAAAAGGATGCTTGTTTCAATACAAACACCACTTGTGGGTAGCGGAAATAAGGTTCCAGCTCTGGCAGACTGTTCAAACTATCAGGGTCTAAACCAGTCTCCTCTCTTTCATTTTTTTTTTTTTTTAAATTATTATTATCATTACTATTTTGGCTGCACCATGCAGCATGTGGGATCTTAGTTCCCTACCAGGGATTGAACCCATACCCCCTGCAGTGGAAGCATGGAGTCTTAACCACTGGACCTCTACAGAAGTCCCAGTCTCCTCTTTTTCTGTTCTTGCTTCCCAGTTAAGGATCCAGTGTCCAGCCAGAGTGTGGCCAAAAGGAAAAACTCAGATGAGGCAGGGCAGGCTGATCTCTAGAGCTTGATCCCAGGGACACAACTAGTTTTCCTGTTAGGTTTTTTTTTTTTAATATTTAAGAATTTATTTATTTATTTGGCTGTGCTGGGTCTTAGTTGCGGCATGCGGGATCTTTAGTTGCAGCATGTGAACTCTTAGTTGCAGCATGCAGGATCTAGTTCCCTGACCAGGGATCAAACCCGGGCCCTGTGCATTGGGAGCTCAGAGTCTTAGCCACTGGACAACCAGGGAAGTCCCAGGGTTGTTTTTTTTTCATTTCTGCAGAACTGAAAGGCCTCTGGTCACTCTTATTGATTGGTCCATTTCTCTGATATATTTCTAACTCAGTTATTAGTGAGCAAAGGAGGTGGTGGTGAGGTCCACTCCTGGGTTGACTTCAAGCAGCAGGGGTTGGGTACTCCTACTTCAATGCTGGCTGACATCACAAATGAGCATGGAAAAGAAAACTGTGTTAAGATTATCAAGCAGTTCCAACCTGGTCTCAGCAAAAATTGCTCCCACAAAGAAGGGTGGAGAGGATAAGAAGGGTTGTTCTGCCATCAACAAGGTGGTGACCAGAGAATACACCATCAATGTTCACAGGTACATCATGGGATGGGCCTCAAGAAGAGTGCCCCTCAGGCCCTCCAAGAGATTAGGAAATTGCCTCGAAAGAGGTGGGAAATCCAGGTGTGCACATTGACACCAGGCTCAGCAAAGCTGTCTGGACCAAAGGAATAAGAAATATTCCATACGGTGTCTGTGTTTGGTTGTCCAGAAAATGTAATGAGGAGGAAGATTCACCAAACAAGCTCTATACGGTGGTTACCTGTGTACCTGTCACCACTTTCAAAAACCTACAGACAACGTGGATGAGAACCAATTGCTGATTGTCAAAATCATAAAACTGGGAAAAAAGAGAGCGAGAGATCACCAAGTACCCAGAGGACAATATAACCCTGTTTGTTATCTTTAGCTGGACTATCTCTCCAATATTTCTTTAGATCATGAACCAGGGCTGTTTCCCTGGTTACAAAGGCCAGCTCACTAGGACAAAGGGCACAATGGTTGTGTTATTCCAGGAATTTGTAATGGCAAATGCCAAGCTTTCATGTGAATATGTGTATGTGTCCTGAGCATTCGGAAGAGACTATTTGTAGACTTGTAGATTACTACAGCTCTCAACCACTTTGTAAACTGCTGCCTTATTTTTTCCCCTTACTAAATCATGAACATCTATTCATATTATTAAATGTTCTTCTACAAATCTTCCACAAATGTGATCTTCTCAAAATGACTAAATAAATTAAGAGGTGCACATCAAAGGAATACTCTGTGTATTTGAAAGAATGAGGTAGTTCTCCATGTGCTAATATTGAACAATCATATTCAAGAATTAAGTATAAAAAGCCAAGGGCAGAGCAGTGTGGATAGTAAGCTATCATAAAAGAAAAAATGTATATGCATATATATTATTATATGTAATATATATATGGAAGACTGTCTCTGGAAGGATTGAAAGGGAAACTGATATCAGTTGCCTTCAAGAAGGAAACTCAGTGGCTAGAAGACATGGGTGGAAAAAGGTTTATTTTTTTTTTACTGTATAGCCTTTTATATCTTTTTAAAAAATTTTGTAAGACACTCATGAATTATTTCAAGGACTAATTTTTAAAAATTACAACGTTATAGTTAGTGCCTGCCTAGTACATACATTAGGTTATTTCCAATTATCACTATTATATGTAACGCTTCATGCCACACACCTTAGTAGCTAAATCTTTGCCTATATTCTAATTTCCTTCAAATAATTACTGTACGTGAACTTGCTGAATCCAAAGGTGGGAACAGTTTTAGGCTTTTGGATATGTTTTGCTAAACTCTCCAGAAATGACTGAACTTAACATATTTTATTTCGCTACACCCTCACTAACAAGAAAAAGGTTCTATTTCTTTTTACTTTGATAGGATAAAATATAATATAGATGTGTATATTTATTTATTCCATTATATTTTATACTATATATACACACACACACACATATATATGTATAATTATATGGTTTGTTTTGCTTCATAAGGAGCGCATGGATGGTAAGATTTAAGTGCTTGCATATATGAGTACATGTTCATAGTTTTTATCAATTATAGATTCTAGAGTCAGAATAATTTCCTCTCACAACTGTGAAGACAGGGCTCCATTATCTTGCTGGTCTTAAGTCTGACACTGTCTGACTTGGACCCTTTGTAAGTTACCAGATCTCTTTCTTCCCCTCTGGAAGCTTTTAGAGTTTGGGCTTCGTATTAATTGGCTTTCACTAGATTATGCTGCGTGACAACCTCAAAATCTTAGTAGCTGACAACACCAAATATTTATTTCCTGCTCATGTTACTGGTCCGTGACTGCAGTTTGGCTGCTGCAGCTCTTCTCCAGGTGGTGGATTGAGAATGGGCTCGTGTGTCTTCTCGTTCAGGGATCGAGGCTAAAGGAGTGGCTCCCATAGGGGCTATGCCCCTCTCATGGCTGAGGGCCCAGGAACAAAACGCCTGGGGGAAACTTGCAGTGCCTCTAGAATCTTCTGCTCAGAAACGGTACAAGTCACGTCTGCTCACCATGTGATGCTTAAGGCAGATCTCTGAGCCAAGCAAATCACAGGAAAGGGGGTGGTGAATAAGCCTTCTCCTTGGAATTCTCAATTTTCTTCTAGGAAGTGTCCAGACATAAGTTCAGCTCCTTAAGTTTTACAAAAATTTGACTCATCTAAAGCAATTTGTGGGTAATAGTCTTTACTAAGCATTGGAAGAAAATGAGAAGGCAGAGGTGGGGTATTTATAGCAGTGGCACAAAAAAAGTTCAAATTTGAATCTGGACATTCACGAGCATAAAAGTCCTTTGACTCCCCTCCCGCAGGGGTCTTTTTTCTCCCACCTCACCCCATGCAGCAACCGTACATCTTGCTCTCCCCTCTGTCCTCCTATCTCTCCTCCTCACCCCCTCCCTCTCTTCGGTTCTTGGAATTTGGGGATCGATATTCTGGAACTTGAGCAGGAAGCAGGTGACCTGACAGAGGAAGATTAAATGTGCCTGTCTCAGTTATCTTTTGCTGCCTAACAAACCACCCCAAAACTTAGCAGCTGAAAACAGCCCTTTTATTATCTCTCCCAATTCTGTGGGTAAGCTGGAGCCCAGCAGGATGGTGATTTCTGCTGGTCTCAAGTGGGGTTCTGATGCTGCTGCAGTCAGATAGCTGTGGGGCTGGAACCTCCAAATGGCTCCACTCACATGTCTGGCTGGGAGGCTGGGCCCAGGTGGGCCTCTCTCTCTACCCCTGTAACACCAGGCCCTTTCTCTCTCCAGGTGATCTCTCCAGAAAACGCCTCCAGCAGGGCAGCAGGCCTTCTACACGTTTCTCAGGCCTCCAAAATATGCAAGAGCAGAAGCTCCCAGGCCTGCCTAAAGCCTAGGCCCAGAGCAGGTAGGCTGTCACTTCTGCCACTTTCTGCTGGTTAAAGTGAGTCCCAGGGCCAGCCCAGGTTCAGGGTGGCAGGGAAAGCACAGAAGCATGGCTGGGGGCCACCTTTGGAGAAGAACACCGCAACGCCTAACACAGCAGCTAATAGGATTCATGCCTTTGTTAAGTGTACTTATAAAGTAGTAATCAAAGTTAACAGCATCTTAAATATTATTAAATATTATTAACTATTAAAGTTATTGATATTAAGCTGAATCTTAGTAGCTGACAACACCAAATATTTATTTCCTGCTCATGTCACTGGTCCGTGGCTGCAGGTTGGCTGCTGCAGCTCGGCTGCTGCAGCTCTTCTCCAGGTGGTGGATTGAGAATGGGCTCGTGTGTCTTCTCGTTCAGGGATCGAGGCTAAAGGAGTGGCTCCCATAGGGGCTATGCCCTTCTCATACTTACTAAATATTAAAGTATTGATATTGGGCTGAATATTATTACTTTGTTTTTGTTTGTTGACTGAAGATTTTGATCCCTTTTATCCCTCATTTCCACCATCCTTCCCTTCCAAATAGATACAACACGATTTAGTGCCTCTGCTGGATACCTTCATACCTTTAATTGATTTTTTTAATCAATCAACTACACTCAGTTCATAAGGTGAGAGATGTTTATTGCAACATCATCTCGCCTCTCTTTACCTAACGTCTGTCTGCTGTAATTTGTAACATTGAGGTTGATAACATTTACCTGTTCTGCAATCAGACTTGTTTTCCATGCCTCTCTGTAGACTGATTCTAAAAGTTCAAAAACGGTAGGCAGTCAGGGCAGGTCTTGGGGACCACTGCCAGAACTCGGACTTGGACTTTGAATGGGATGAGGAGTCCTTCCAGTCCTCTTCTGCTGTGTCCTCAGCCCTGACTCTGCTGGCCACCTGCAGTCAGTGTTTTCTAAATGAAAGGAGGGGAAGGAAAGATAGCGGGGGGAGAAGGGGGGTATCTGTGGCAATTTTAATCCACCACACCTGCTGCGGAGAGGGTGGGAGTTCCAGGTGTGACGATCTGACCAGGAGTACCATGGAGGACCATACCATACTGCCCACTGTACATCTGAATAGAATGGTATGACTGCATTTCCTTTTTCCCTAAGTGTTGCATGCAAAAAAAAAAAAAAAAAGTTTTACTTTCATTTAATTAATAGCTAAGTATGCATAGAATTCTGTATTAGAAACACCTTCCCCCATAATTTTAAAGGCATTGTTTCATAGTATTCTAGCATCCAGTCATGCTGACAAATTGATCAATTTGATTTTCACTTCTCTACAGATTACCTGTTTTTGCTTTTGTTTGTGAGTCTGTTTCCTCTGTTTTCTCAAAGTGTTTAGTGCTCCTCTCTTTACCTTTAGTCTTCAGAATTTTTACAGGGCTGAATCTAGGTGCAGGCTTGTATCCTCCCCTTCTCCCTCCCTCCCTCCCTTCCTTGTTCTTTCATGTCTTTCCATATATGGGCAAAGCTTGTTGACTGACAGGTTTCCTTGAAGGCGAGCAGCTGAGGAACAGGCTGGAGTTCCTAAATGCCGACAGGACACGTGGGGCTTTGTTCCATTCCATTAGAGGGACCCCCTGTGCTTTGTGTCAGGGTTGGGTGGGAGTGATAAACGCTTGTTGCCAGGTGTTTCTGCGAGGCTTCGGGGAGGTAGGTGCGCGGGGCTGGCTGCCCCACGTGCAGACGGGAATGAATACCAGTCTCTCCCGTTCCCCATCTTACTGCCTCTTTGTACCTGGAATTTCCAAGCCACCTTGCCTAGGTTCTTCAAGGCATATCCGCTTTCTCCAGAGCTGTATCCCTTTGTCCGTACTCCACGCTGTAACTCTTTCCACATTTCATCATTTAGCCTCTCCTTATACGTTAGCCATCTTCTGTAGACCTGTTGAAATCTCTCATCTGCTGTGGCTTCCCCTCCAGTTCTCTTTGTTATTTCAGGTTTCTTTGAAGCTACTCAAGCAGAAAGCCTGAAGTCTATCAATTTCTCTGCTTCGGAAGCACGATGTCATATAAAAGATAAAAGGGGGAAAATATCCACTATTCAAGAAACCTTTTTCTTCCTCTCCCTGTGTTCCTTTCTTGATCCCTCAAATAGCATCTATGATCTTTTGGGAGAGTGGAGGATGAGCCTCCACCTTTCCTTCCACCTTAGCTCGCCCACTCTTTCTAAAGAGGAGTAATCGTCTGATGGGTGAGGTCAAGAAAAGGGTCTTGCGGCTGGACCCCTTCTCGTCTTTCTAGGGTCAGCCTGTCCTTAGCAGACCTGAATTCTCTCTCTTTAGCCTATTGTGTCAGTGAGTCCAATGTTAGCAGAGAGCAGTGAAACAGCCCTGGGGTTTGTCTCCTGAGGCGTTTTCTCCATCTAGAAAAGAAAGTGATATCATTACCCATTTCTGATGGCATTACCCTTCAATTTTATTAAACCTGTATTAAAATATTATTAAATATTTTTTATCCATTCGGAACTTAAGTGCAGAGTGCTTACAAGGAGTGTATTAGAATGATGGATGGATTTCTTGGTTTGGGGTGGGCTTGAGCCAAAAGAAGTGTGATAACTTCCAAAAAACAGAACACAAGAGTTATGCAGAGTTATCTCCAAGTGGTTCTGGGTGTATTTTATTATCCACAAAATGGACATAAATATTTTCCGAATGCAGAAAAAGCAGAATGTCAAAACACAGTGTAACAAGGTAACTTGATGTGAGATTGAACCTCAGAATGTTTTGAACTCTTAGGGGAGAGAGACTGAAAAAGAATAGACGGAACTTGGTTTAGGCTAACAAGGGCTTTTGGTGCCTCAGCGTAATTTATGACTAAATAACTCAGACATTGAGAAATATGCTGACATCACATTTATTTTCCATTGGCTTTTGCTCTCTGTTTGGGGGGAAGAAGATTTCCCGTAGAGGAAATTGATATTCCACTATTGACCATCTTTACATCAGATAAAGAAAGGCCCAAAGTGCTTTCATTATAGGGTGGAGCCGTAGAAGGGGTAAAGCAGGCCAGCAATAAAGCAAAGCAAGGTGGGCCTGGTATGGGCACTGCAGACTTATCTGCTACGCTGCTGCCTCAGAGCAATTTCCTTCCTTTGTCCCCAGATGGTCTGTAATGTCTCATTAAAGATTGTAGCCTGGTATTGATGTACAGTGAAAAATTAGAGAACTTTCATATAGATGTGATGGGGCAGCTAAGGAAAGAACAGTCAAGGGGTAATAGCCAAAGTGACTGTATTGGAGTAAAAACCTAACATCTGTAAAGAGAGACTCCAAAATCCAGTGGTTCAAACTACATTTAAGTTGACCTCTCTGTCACATAACAGTCCAAGGTGGCAGTTCCAGATTAGTGGACATCTCTGCTCCACACAGACACTCAGGGACCCGTGTTGATGGGGGCTCTGCCATCCTTTACATGTAGCTTTCAAGGTCAGTCTAGTCATCACCAGTTAAGCCAAAAGGAATGGTGAGGAGGGAAAGTCCAGTGCCAGGAATTTCCTCCTAAGTAAGGGAGATGGAACTTCCCCACATCACCCTTACTCTTGTTCTATCTGTTGGAGCTTCGTCAGAACATCTAGGAGCAAGGGGGGCTGGGCAGTGTGCTCTCTGGATAGGCATGTCCAGGCTACATCTCTTTTCCGTGGAAGAGAGGGTACTTAGATCTTGATGGGCAACCAGCTTGCTCTGCTACTGTGGTCACAGCAGAGACCAGATGATGCCTGTGGAGTAATGAGCTCAGCAAGGGGGCTGTGATGCCAAAGGGGCAGGGTGGTTGCTTGAAGACTTGACTAGAGCAGAAGACGACAAGAGAAACCTATTCAGGGACTTGCCTGAGGCAGTAAGAGCTGGGAAACACTTTAAAGGGGGTTAATTTCATGCAACGAAGTTGGTGGGGATTCATCATCCTCATTGGAATGACAAATGATTTTTTTTCCTTTGCTTTTATTGAGAGGCAATGTGAGAGAGTGGAAGGAACAAGGGGCTTGGGATCAGAGGCTGGGCTTAAACCTTAGTTCTACCTGCCACTTAGCAACTTCGAGATTAGAAGTTGCTCATTTTCAGTTTCCTCATCTGCCAACTGATAAGACCCTTCCTCCTTAGCTTGCAAGATTGTTGGGAGAGTCAAGTGAAACAGGATTTTAAAGTCCTTTGTAAACAATAAAATATCATGCAAATATAAAAGGACTTATAATAGTAATAAACTTAGTTGGTTTATCCTGCTATGAAATAACATAATGCAAGAATCTAAGCAACAAAAGCCTCAAAACCCATAGACCTTTGGCAAACTCTACTCTGCAAGTGAGTGTCCTGGGTTGAATTTAGTAGTTCGTAGTTTTCATGCTGCCTCAGACCCATTTTGGAATGAGGGAAGGTTTATATAAAAATATTAACCAAGGATCATAAATCTGAAGGAGCTGAGACATAAGCCTTTTTGCTTCCCATTTTTTGCCATTTGGATATGTGGCCAGAAGGTATGCAATATCTAGCAGCATTGTCTTGAGCCTACCAGAGTCTTCCTTTCGCAGGTCTTGGGTAAGGAAGGAACTTTAGAAGTGGTAACTTCACCGTTCATCTTCAGCTTCTAATGGTCATCTCTAAGAAGCAGAACCTCTCTGTATATTCAATAAAAAAGGCAAAAGAGGGCTTCCCTGGTGGCGCAGTGGTTGAGAGTCCACTTGCCGATGCAGGGGACACGGGTTCGGGCCCTGGTCCAGGAAGATCCCACGTGCCACGGAGCGGCTGGGCCCATGAGCCATGGCCACTGAGCCTGCACGTCCGGAGCCTGTGCTCCGCAACGGGAGAGGCCACAACAGTGAGCCTTTTAAATTCTGTCAAAGCTAAAAAAATACTTCAAAACAGTATGTAGAAATATATTATTGGCTAAGTTTACTAAATCATAATACTTCTTTTTCAACCCTATATAATAATTATATCAATGTTTTATTGAAATTTGGTTAAGAAAGTTTTCCATTTTCCCTAAGGTCAATCAGTTATTCTTAGAAATTAATTGGATATTGTCAAATTCTTATTTTTCACAAGTAAATTATAAAACCTATTGAAACTCTTCCTTTTTAAGATTTTTAAACATGTTAGAAAGTTATGTTTCCAATTTTTTCATGTGTGTACATATGCAGGTTTTTATTTAAAGGTATAATTATATTGTTTGAGGTATTTAAAAAGTCATAAAATGACTGGGACCCACTTAAATGAGGTACCTAGAACAGACAAATTAATACAGAAGGTAGGATAGTGGTTACCAGAGGCTGGGGGAGAGAGGAATAGGGAGTTATTATTTAATGGGTACAGAGTTTCCGCTTGGGATGTTGAAAAAGTTCTGGAAATAGAAAGTGGTGATGGTTGCACCACACTGTGAATGTACTTAATGCCACTGAACTGCGCACTTAAAAATGCTTAAATGGTAAATTGTATCTTTTACCACAATAAAAAACAAAAAAGGAACAAACTACTGATACATGAACAACACAAACAAGAGACTTGTCATCTCAATGACATTATACATTATGTTGAGCAAAAGAATCCAGACACAAAAAGGAAAGTACATATTGCACGATTCCATTTACATAGGTTCAAAACAAGTCTATCTATCTAACCTATGGTAATAGAAATCCTAACAGTGGTTGCTTGGAGTTAGGCTGGGGTGAGTAAGATTGATTGGAAGGAGGCACAAAGGAACTTTCCAGAGGGATGAAAATGCTCTATACCTTGATTGGGTTTACACAGGTGTCAACTTAAAAAAAACACACAACCAAAAAGTTGAGAGTTATGTTTTATTTGGGGACATTACTGAGGACTATATAGCCCTGAGAATCAGCCTCTCAGATAGTTCTGAGGAACTGTTCCAAAGAGGTAAGGGAGGAGCCAGGCTATATAGGAGTTTTTGCTGAAAAAAACCAAAAGGAATGGGTAGTAGTCGAACATCAAAAGATTACTGCTAATCACAAAAAACAGACATCTCAAGTTAATGATTTTAGTGTTTTTCTATGTATAGAAAGATGCAAGAGTCTGGGCTGTCAATTATTCCTTTGATACGCATCTCAGCTACCTAGAGCCCTGTTCAGTTTATCTCCCCTCAGGATGCTGACTGGGGGGTGGGGTGGGGGTGGGGTGGGGGTGGGGGTGGGGGGCCTGCAGTGGCTGATGGCTTGATGGAGGGCATAACTCATTGTTTACCTGAATGGCAGGCAACAGTCTTTGTTTACTGAAATGACAGACAGCATTACTTGTCCACACAGGTGTATGCAATTGTCAAAACTCATGGAACTGCGCATCTAGTATTCATGCATTGAGTTCTATGAAACAATATGATGAAATAAAATAAAACCAAATTAAAATGTTTTAAACTGAAAATAAAATTTTAAAGATAGGGGCTTCCCTGGTGGCGCAGTGGTTGATAGTCCACCTGCCGATGCAGGGGACACGGGTTCGTGCCCCGGTCTGGGAAGATCCCACATGCCGCAGAGCGGCTGGGCCCGTGAGCCATGGCCACTGAGCCTGCGCGTCCGGAGCCTGTGCTCCGCAACGGGAGAGGTCACAACAGTGAGAGGCCCGCGTACCGAAAAAAAAATTTTTTTTTAGATAGAGTTGTGAGACATTACAAAATAAAATGGTACTGGAGGGAAGGGGGCAGGGCACAACCTTTAAAAGAATGACATCGCCCAAGGACATGACATAAACTGATTAGAACCAAATAGGTCCAAGATGGCAGACAAGTCGACTTCCACTAGACCTTAAGCCTCAGGATACATTCATTGTAACACACCAGCATGATAAATGACACACCCACCGGCACCATGACAGTTCCAGGGCAGACCATAAACGTCAAAAAGTGGGCAGTGGCCCAATTCCTGAAAATCCCCACCCCTTCCCCAAAACAGCTGGAATACTCCTCTTACTCATTAGCCTATGAAATTACCCACCTCTATAAAAACTGACATCCCCATACCCTGGAGCCGCTCTCTTCTCCTGAGATGGCCCACACTGCGTCCGTGGAGTGTATTTCTCTCTAAATAAATCCACTTCTTACCTATCACTTTGTCTCTCACTGAATTCTTTCTGTGATGAGACATCAAGAACCTGAGCTTCATTAAGTCCTGAGACCTTGTGTGTGATCTCAGTTAAAAGACCATGGGTTCATGTTCCAATCTGGGTTTTGGCCGGGCTCAAGTCCTGGCCTCTGGGTTCAAGCCCCAGTCTGAGATGCATGGTTTCAGTACAATAAAATACTGCTTCAAGAATTTAGGTTTTTTTTAAGTAGCTAGAGCTCATCTCCTCAGTGCTCAGGGGATGTCAACATGAAAAATCCACAGATCTCAAGAACTTAAAATATTTTCCATTGTGTTTTGTTTTTGTTTGTTTGCTTTAGGTATTGAGATGACTTAACATTCATCAGGAAAAAACTGAACTAGTCGAGAATGTTAATCTCAACTCCAAAGTACAGTATTCCCCCATTATCCACGGTTTTGCTTTCTGAGGTTTGTCCCCAGAGGTCAACAGTGCTCTGAAAATATGATATGGAAAATTCCAGAAACAAACAATTCATAGGTTTTAAATTGTCGGCTATTCTGAGTAGTGGGGTGAAATCTTGTGCCCACCTGCTCCATCCCATCCAGGACATGAATCATCCCTTTGTCCAGTCTATCCCTGCCTGTTAGTAGCCATCTTGGTTATCAGATTGGCTGTGCGGTATCACAGTGCTTGAGTTCAGGTCACCCTTATTTTAATTAATAATGGCCTCAAAGCACAAGAGTAGTGATATTGGCAATTGGGATATACCATAGAGAAGCTGTGGAGTGCTTTCTTTAAGTGAAAAGATGAAAGTTCTCCAAATAATAAGGAAAGAAAAAAAAAAACTTATCCTGGTGTTTCTAAGATCTGCCATAAGAACTAATCTTCTATCCGTGAAATTGTGAAAAAAGAAAAGGAAAAAGGAATTCGTGCTAGTTTTGCTGTTGCACCTCAGACTTGCAAAAGTTATGGCCACAGTGCATGGTAAGTGCTTAGTTAAGATGGAAAAGGCATTAAATTTGTACAATAAGATATTTTGAGAGAGAGACCACATTCACCTTTTATTACAGTGTATTATTATAATTCTTTTATTATTACTTACTGTTGTTCATCTCTTACTGTGCCTAATTTATAAATTAAACTTTATCATAGGTGTGTATGTATAGGAAAAAACATAGTCTATTTAGGGTTCGGTACTACCGCAGTTTCAGGCGTCCATGGGGGGTCTTGGAACATATCCCCCGCAGTTAAGGGGGGACTACCATATTGCTTTCCCAAGTTATCTCCCTTATGGTCCATGGATTCTTGAGAATTTTCTGATTTTAGAAAAATACTCCCTTACATACTAGTTTTACTCTGTGGCATTCTATTTAATGGAGTTTTAATTTCAAGAAAAAGAAATTTAGTCAGAAAAATATTCTGCTTGGGTTTCTCCCGAAAAAGGCCTAAAGGATAGATTAACTCATCAATGCAAACTAAAATGTAAATCCCAACCAAACCTTCTGGGAACCACACCCAACTTCCTGGGTAGCAGGGCAGAGCCTGGGGAAATGGGGCAGCCAGGACTGCAGGGGGTAGGAAAAGAGAAGGGGGAAGGGGATCGCATTTGTTGAACCCTTTTCCAGGACATACAGTATTTTAGGAGCTTTACTGTAATTGTGTCATTTAAAGAATATAGACAAGAGTATGGAAAAGGGATTCAAAAAGAGGTTAAAAAAAAAATTCCTTGGCTATCTTTACCTACCAAGTAGAGTCATATCTTAGCAGAAGCCAACAATGACAGATTCCAGGAAGGACTGGGTGGAAGTGGCTGCCAAGAAGAGTCACCTGCTAGGAACTCTAGCACCTCCTCACCATGCCCCACCCTCACCCCTCCAAACAGGGGGCTGAGCTTTTGCAAGACTTGTCTAAACAGCCAATAAAAGAAAGTGTGTGTTTAATTTTGGAGAAAAGGCCTGCTGTTTTACACGATTATTTTTAATTAGCTATTTTCTGGAGGTTGATTAAATTTGGAAATAATTGAATCTTGGGAACTATTTAAGAACCTCAGATTGTAAACCCAGGGCTGCCTCGGGAATCTGGGGATGCATTGTCACCCTGTGACCAATTGCCAGTCCTGAAAACAAGCATCTTTTGTCTACAGAAGAGATCGTGGTCATGCAAATTTTTCTAGTTCTTCTCTGCTTAGAAAGAGAATCCCATCTGGCTGACTTCTCTTTTTTCTCCAGTTCTCCTATATGAAATATGCAAAACACAAATGCCTGAGCCACCAGAGCAGCAGATTATGTCGCCTGTATATTGAAGATAAAATTGAAACATGGCAAAAATTTAAAACCTGCCCTTGGGAGAAGCATGTAAAAGATACTTTATTTGCATAATGATATAAAAATTTTAATAAGTCCAGGATAGAAATAATTATGGAGAAGAGAATTATCAGTTTGAAAAATTCAGTCATAAGTGAACAATAAGAGAAATAGTTGAAGAATCTAGAATATTTAAAACTAGGATGTGAACTCATTTTAAATTTTAAAAAGTTAAGATTTTTTTATATTGTTAAGATTATATATCTAATCCAATTTTCAAAGCATTTTCATACCTAATAATTTTCATATTATCTAACATTCATGCCTATGGGGTAGAGAGAGACATTATTATTAGACTTATTTTATAGATGAAGAAACTGAAGCTCAGAACAGTTTTGCCCAAGGTTATACCTGAGTTGTAGTTGGAACCCACATGCAGGTCTTGACATTCAAAATTCCTGGGCCCTTGTCACAGTATCCCACTGCTTCTGTTGTCTTCCTAAAAATATTATGAAACTAAATAATAAGTTAATCATAGAGCAAGCTCTTTAGTTAATTATAACAGCAACAACAACAAAAATCCCATTTACACAGTCAGAGGAACTGAATAGACATTTTCCCAAAGACGACATACAGATATCCAACAAGTACAAGATGAGATGCTGAACATCACTAATCATCAGGGAAATGCAAAACAAAAACCACAGTGAGCTATCCCCTCACAAGTGGCTATCATCAAAAAGACAAGAGGTAAGTCCTGGTGAGGATGTGGAGAAAATGGAACTTTTGTGCACTGTTCATGGGAATGTAAATTGGTGCAGCCATTATGACAGTGTGAAAGTTCTTCAAAAAATTAAAAACAGAACTACCATATGATCCGGCAATTCCACATCTGGGTATATATTCGAAAGAAATGAAAACAGGATATCAAAAAGATACTTGTGCTCCCATGTTTATTGCATCATTGTTCACAATAGCCAAGGTATGAAAACAACCTAAGTGTCTATCAATGGATGAATGGATAAAGAAGATGTGGTACATACACATAATGAAATATTATTCAGCCATGAGAGAGAAGGAAATCCTGCCATTTGTGACAACATGTAAAGACCTTGAAGGAATTATGCTAAGTGATGTAAATCAGAGAAAGACAAATACTATATGATAACATTATATTTGGAATCTAAAAATGCTGAACTCGTAAAAACAGAGTAGAATGGTAGTTATGAGGGGCTTGGAGTGGGCGAATTGGGGAGATATTGGTCAAAGGGTACAAACTTGTGGTTAGAAGATACGTTCTGAAGATCTGATGTACAGCATTGTGATTATAGTCAACAATACTGTGTTATATACTTCAAAGCTGCTAAGAGACCACACCTTAAATGTTCTTACCACAAACAAGAAATAATTATGTGACCTGATGGAGATGTTAGCTAACACTATATTGCAATATTAAGTGTATCTAATCATATTGCAGTGTATCAGATCAACATGTTGTATACCATACATTTATACAATGTTATTTGTCAATTATATCTCAATTTAAAAAAAAGAAAAAAAAAAGAAGAATGCCAGCTAATAAATGTTCAATGGATGATGGAAATTTACCATATTGCAACCCCAGTGTTATAATTCATCCAAGCAGGGATTATCTAAATCAGTTCTCAAATGTCAGTGTGCTGCAGAATCACCTAGACACTTGTTAAAACACAGATTACTGGATGCCATCCCCAGAATTTAGAAGGTCTCGGGTGGGGCCCAAGAACTGGCTTTTCTATCAAGCTCTCAAGTGATGCTGGTTCCAGAAATATACTTTGAGAACTACTGATGTAAACAATTGGGGGATGGGTTGTTGAGAAACAGGTTATTCACACAAACAAGGGTTATTTAAAACAGAAAGTACTTAAAAGGAAAAAAAAAAAAGAAATGAATCAGAGTGGGAGAAATTACCAACATCTTTTTCTGACTAAATTCAGTTACTGTTCACGTTGTTATCTGATTCTGGAATCTCGGGATCTGAAGAGGGCAGGCCTTCCCTAAAAAGCCAGGCAAAATCACATCTAAACTTTAAGAGCTTTTTAGGACCAACGATTCTATTTCTATTTCCACTATTAACAGACTTGTTTGACCTTGGGCAAGAACTTGGCTTTTCTTTAGGCTCTATCTAGTTTAGTTTCAAAATTAAGATCTTGAACTAAGTGTTTTCCGTGGGCTTAATGGCAGAGTGTTACAAAGCCTGAAGAAATTACGCTGGAAAAAATGACTGCATCCTGCAGCTCTGAAATCAGAAAATAGCAATACAGAGACACCATCTCTAGTGAAAATTATTTTTATAACATTGCATCAGGGATTTCTTTTTCTAAGAAAGATGCTTATCTTAGCATCTTAGCAATATAGATTTTAAAGGAATGTGAACAAGAAATATTGTTAGACAAGTTTTAAAAATCAATGTTGCTGCAGCCAGTCTGCATTATATAGGGGGTTAGAAATCACTTTACTCTGCAGAAATAAATAAGTAAATAAATAAATTGCCACTTTCTTGCTAGATGTAAAACCATAAACCACTCTTGTAAAAAGTTTTGTGCAGTAGTGAGGTAGCTTAAGGGAGACCTGATCAGGAAAAAAATATGTTTCTTTGCTACCAACTCTCTGTAAAAAGCAGCTCATTTATAATCATTGCAGTTTAGACAGGTCCCAGGTTTATCTCCTTTATAGACTCTCCATTCCAGTCTTGAGGCCATTCTGAGGAATAAATGGAGTTGGAGCTATGATGGTCATCATTTGAAGGGTCCTCAAAGACCATCTTCTCTTGACCACAACAAGGAAAACACTGCAAGGACCACCAGAAATACACAGTGACGCACAGTTCCCATCCCTGAAGTGTAGTGCCAAGCGTGTAGAAAGCTGGAAATACTGAGACTTTGTAAGGTTGACTACCTCAGATTTGCTGTGCTCATTGTGGACTGCATGTGGATCACAACTTCTGTGTAAGAAGGTTATAGCTATTAAGTGTTGATGTGAAACTTGAAAGCAGCTCTGCTGGATTCCTATCAGAAATCCTGCAGAAAGTCAGCCACCTGGGTTCTAATCTGCTGTAAAAGATGAAGATTTAGTTGACCTTAATAAACCTGTCCTGTGTCCCATCCATGAGGAATGCTCCTAGTGGGCTGTGGCTGTATCAGACTTCCTGGAACGTGCTGCTCTCAAAAGAGCTGATGTGTTCAGGTAATCTGTGTAGGGCTATGATTTATCATTTAAACTTTCAGTTGTATTCTGAGGTAACCACAAATTAAATTCAACCAAACTCGGGTCCACCAAGTGGGAAAAGGGGTGGAGGAGGGAATAATCTTGTTTCTTTTAGTAATTTTTTATTTGGGTTGTGGTTTTTTCTGTGTTCCATATTAAGGCCTTTTTTTTTTTTTTTTTTTTTTTTTTGCTTTGACTTGGAATAACTTCTCAGAGCATATTGCTTGGTTAAGTAACTTGAAATAGACATTAGAATTGCAAAGTGTCTCATGAATTTGCCAATCCCTAGATCCTAGAGTGGAACCAAATAGCCTTAATGTAAAGGGCAGTGAATGCACGGGGCTCTACTTAGGAGCTGCTAAAGCCTCCTCTAAATCAGGTCTAAATTGTATAGAAAACCATGGTGGAAAGAGTATGGTTTCTGCTCAGGCCAAGGGACTCACTGACCTGTCCTTACAAAGTCAAAGCAATGTGAGCAGAACCTCAACTAAAACCCACTTTCGTTTCATGGATCTTGCATGATCTTTGACAAGAATTCCAGATACACTTGTGCCCAAATGTTTAAGGTATTAGACATTCTGTAGATGCAGTGATTGACTAGTGTAGCTCTCTAACCAACCCTCTGGTGTGTCTTTATGTTGTTCATTTGGAGAGTCAGGGGCAAAAGAAACAGATGTAGCACTTCTGTTTTTAATAATTACGCCTTAAACTATCCAGTAATTTTTAGTCCTGAAAAGGCACATGAGGAAGCTATCCAGAATTACTGAAAAGTCTTTCCATTATAATGAGATAGTCTGGTAATTTCCTAGTTTTGTATCTTTGGTTCAATAAAAATATTTCAAAGTGGCATGGGACCACTTCATGCAGAGTCTGGGTTTCTCTATAATAATTTCTTTTGCCAAATGCAGGAGTTGCAGGCTTGCTCCTGGCAAGAGTGAAGCAAACGGGTGAGTTGAACTATCCTGATGTGGGAACATTTTCCTCTAGGAGTTCAGTCTTGATAAAAGTGTCAGTGCAGGAATCACACTCCTTGGGAGGGTTACAGTATCACCTGACAGGACCTGCCATATCTGGGCAACAGTGTCGGCATTATTTGAAGTGGCAGGCAGGATGCCTACATCCTGATGTGTTTGTGTGAGCCAGCCAAGGAGAGGTCGGATGATTGAGAAACAAGGGATTCTTGGTTAAACAGAAGACTTCATTTGGGAACCAAAAATCTTAATAAATAATCTTTTGGACCTTGAGCCACATATTTCCCCTGAAAAGTATGCATTTTTTTTTCTGCAAAATTTTGTTGGGGGTTATGTTATTGAGGGATGAACTGAGATGAATATGTGGAACTGTTATTTCATGGCATACTGTCCTAGAAATCTGAAGACCTGCAGGAGATTTGAAAATTCCAGCCCTTGTTATAACTTTTGAAAAGACTGAAATTATCAAAATGCACATGAATCAAGTTTTAATATACTATATAATGGGTGGATGAGGCTGTCCATTGTACCATTTTTTTCTTTGAATTCTCAGGCATGGTTTGGCAGTGCAAGAACTCTGTAACATTTACAAATTCAGTAAAAAGTAAATATATGGGAAAAAATACCATCATCTCTCTAGCTCCTAGCTTTTTACATGAATTTCATCATTTCATCCGCCAGGAAAGTGCAGCTCATCTTGATGAACATGCAATGGGGGAAGGGTGGTTCCCAAAGGAAAACTTTCACCGGAAGAAGCTGGGAAAGAGACTGGACAGGCAAAAGTAAGATTGCATGGTTCTGTGAAATTAGAGTCTCTGAGGAAACAGGAGTTTGGAGTTAGGCCGTAAGGCACTTGGGAAGTAAGACTTGGGTAAGGAATAGGGAGGTAGATCATAGAGAAAGCCAGGGGGGAGTGAGGTTGTGGGCAGCTTGAAGGCAGAGCCTGTCTGTAGGATGACCCAGAGAAACTGGGCTTGCTTTCATTTTTCCTTATGTTGCAAGTGGATTATAAATATCACTTTCAGAAAAGCTGATAAGGCCGAAATGATGCAGTTCTGGGAAACACTTTTGTGAATTTTTACCACATGTTCCATGAATTTTTACCACAAACAACTTCGTGAATTTTTACTTCCACCTCCCGCTACTTCACACTCTTCTAACCCAGCAAGATACCCTTTTGTCACCCTCTGTCATAGCCATATGTTATAGAGCTAGGAAAGGAGGGCAAAGCCAAGCCCTAAACTGTAGACCCACTCTTCTCGGTCTGCAGGATCCTTAGCTTTCATCTCCAAGGGGCCTTGGAATTTCCAAAGTCTAGTTGGGCTGCTGCCTTTGAAATAAAAGCTCGAACCAGAGGTGCCCGATTGAGAGCCCAGGGGGAGAAGTGTGTCTAGTCTTTGGCTCACCTGCATTCCATGATAATTATATTACAACAGAAACACATAATTAAAGACATTCCAAAGTGCACTGACACATAGACATTTATTTCTTTGACTTTAAGAAAATGTTCTAATATTTCAAAATCGAAAAGATTTCTAAAATTGTAGAAGATGGCGTTTCTTTTCTCCTTCTGATGGTGTTATACCATGCTAAATTGACTTAGCACGGCTCTCATTTTTGTGAGACTCAGTGCTGGTCTCATTTTTTAGAGCATATAAGGTGCCCCAGTACAGAGTGGTACCTGCATAGATCACAAACATGGAAATGTGGTTTTGGTTTCATGAACTTAGGCCAAGGATCCACTTTTCTAGTACTGAGTTTTAAAGGTAGGAGTTGAATTGTGACTAATGATCCTATTTACCGCCTACAAACAAAATGCTGAAGAACAAGAATGGGATTGAGCAAGGGGACCTCTTCAAGTCAGAGCCTGCCGGCAGCCCAGCTGGACCTGACAACAGCCTTACACACCGGTGTCCTTCAAAAGATTAAAGAATTAAGCTATTGGAACTTTCCTCTCTTGAACAGTCTCCTTTTTCAAAAAGATAAATCTGAAACAGCAGTGTACACCCAGTCCTTGGCATGAGGAAACCGGGACCGAGTGAAACAAGTATTGACCTTGGAGTCAGCTGACCACTTTGCACTGGGTGATGGAGAGGAGTGCACTCACACTAGCTAAGCCTCAGTTTTCTCCTCAGAAAAGTGGGGATACTAACACCCACTTCATAAGCTAAAATATAAGTAAGGAAGCTAGAAGGTTGGAAATGCTCTAAAAGTGTTAGTTTCCTTTTGCCTTAGCCAAACCAGTTCTTCGAGAGTGGAAGCTCAGGGTGATAGAGCATGGTCGGAGCATTCAGAATGAAGGAGAAGGATATGGCAGAATGAGGGAGCTCCAGGTTGATGGTTTTGATTTTCTTAATAAAAGTCAAAATTAAGAGCAAAAGGGAAGTGGAAATGGGTGAGGGAAATAAGGTATAAGAAAAGAGGGAAAGGTGTAAGTTAGGTGTTCTGAAGATTGATGTATAGAGTTTACAAGAGATTTGGTAGACTTCCCAGTGACAGTGAGTGCCCTTTGGAGGCTTGTGATCCTGAAATGAAGGTGACACCTGCTATACAATTGTATGGTTCTGTAACACAGCTCAAGTGCACATGTGCAGACACAAACTAGTGGATGTTTGGGGTTATCTGAAGCCAGACTTTTTGCAAGGCAAGTATGGTAAAAGGAGAGAGGCAAGGCAATGCAGAGTATTTTCAAGGGAGTAATCACAGTGGTAATCATGGAATTTAAGCTAAATAAGGAAAGAAGAAAAGACAGTAGGAGACTTCCCTGAAAATGCAATGGAGCAATATGGATATTTATTCCACTTCTGGTATGAATTATGTTGCCTTTACCCTTAGAAGGCCAATTTTATTTTAAAATAATAATTTTTTTAAATCTCCCTCACATTAGCAAACTAAATCCGGAAGTTTATTAACAGAATAATACAACATGAGCAAGAACAGTTTATTCTAGGAATATATGAGTACTTAAATATTACATCAACAAATGAAAGAAAAATAACCAAATGACCACATCATTAGATATGGTATCAGTTATCTATTGCTGTGTAACAAACCACCCCAAACTTTGTAGCATGAAACCATTTTGTACACTCATGGATTCTGAGGGTCAGTAATCAGGACAGAGCACAGCAGGGACCATTTATCTCTGCTCCACAATGTCCAGAGCCTGACTGGGGACGCTCAAAGCCTGAGATGACTTGATGACTGAGGGACAGAATCATCTGGAGGTGTCCTTACTTGTTTGGCACTTGATGCTGGCTATTGGCTGGGACCTCAGCTGGGCTGTCAGGTGGAAAATTTATACCTGCCTCTCTGGGTACTTTCTCCATGGGTTAATCTGAGCTTTCTCATAGCATGGCTGATGGGTTCCAAAAGTGAGCATCCCAAGAGAAGAATATAGAAGCATGGAATTTTTATGATCCAGTTTCAGAAGAACATAGTATCACTTCTGCCATACTCTATTTGTCCAGGCAATCACAAAGATCTTTCCAGGTTCAAGGAGAGATGATATAAACCCCACAACTCAATGGAAAAAGTGTCAAGCCTGTGGGATGGGAGATAATGTTGTGACATCTTAAAAAACATAATCTGCTACAGATATTAAAAACTTGTTTTCTCAAATTCAGCATCCCTTGCCTTTTTAAAGCTCCTATCAAAGGAAATAGAAGGATGGTTCTATATCCAAAATAATTGAAAGAAGGATCTCAAAAAGATACTTCCACACCCATGTTCATAGTAGCATTATTCATGATAGCCAACAGTTAGAAGGAACCCAAGTGTTCACTGACAGATGAATAAACAAAATGCGGTATATACATACAAAGGAATACTACTCAGCTTTAAAAAGGAAGGAACCTGTGACATGCGCTACAATACAGATGAACCTTGAATTCATTATGCTACGTGAAATAAGCCAGTCACAAAAAGACAAATACTGTATGATTCTACTTATATAACATAACTAGAGAAGTCAACCTCATAGAAACAGAAAGTAGAATGATGGTTGCCAGGGGCTGAGGGAAAGGGGAAATGGGGAGCAGTTATTTAATGGGTACAGAGTTTCTGTTTTGCAAGATGAAAAGAGTTGTGGAGATTGATTTCACAATAATGTGAAGATACTTAACACTACTGAACTGTACACTTAAAAACGGTAAATTTTATGTATGTGTATTTTATCACAAAAAAAAAAGAAATAGAAGGGGACTTTCTGGCTATGCTAAAGAATACTGTGGCAGATATTGCATACTGGTACGTTCTAGAATGAATGCACAGATGGAAGATAAACAAATCTGTTTCCCGGGCTCTCTTGTGGTGAGGGCTCAAGATGTGATTTGGGTCCCATCAAACAGAAGCACTCATGTGAGGCTTTGATTTGGAACTGAATCCTCTGTGGGGAAAGGTGGTGTGCAGAGCATCTGCTTTGTTGATGTCGACTGCAGTAGAGGTGGCAAGGTTCTGGAGCCAGCTGCTATAGCAGCAGCTTATTAATTTGGCAGATGACTTCTTGATTCAGCAGCTTTCAACATTGGTGGTGGAAGCATTCCCAATTTTGGTCAAAGCAGAGTGGTTATGGGGTCCAGGAGTTGCCTGGATCCTGTTCCTCCCACCTTTATGAAAAGCCTGGAGGCAAAATCATCATGGTTTGCATATAAAATGATTGTAAACAGAATCAAAGACACTGAGTTAAAAAGAAAAGTATTGGAACTAATGAAAGAGTTTAAATAAGGTAGCCAGATTGAAGTCAACTATATTTTTTAAAAAAAGCTTTTTCTTTAACTCAACAATAATCAAGTAGAAATGTAATTTTTAAATCCCATTCCAAATGACAATAAAAGTTAACAAGAACAAGGAATAGACGTACAAGAAATGCGCTAGACCTGTTCAGTACATGGGTTCCCTTTTGGTCCTTTTTTCTCTGTTTCACCTTCAGAATATGTTCCACATTCTCCTAACTAAAATTAATAAACAACTAAAAGGAATATTATAACAAAATACTTCATGAGGACTGTTTCCCCTGAAGTCTCAGTCATAAGAAAACCTATTTTTCCATGATCAGCTGAGCAAATTAAAATTCAATTCTTCTTTAGTTGTTATTGTTGTTTCCTATCCCTAGGTTTTATTGCTTTGTTTTAACTTCTACACTAGAGTTAAGAAAACAAAAACTAGACACACCGTAAATCAAGGCTAACTTTTTCATGTTTAGACAAGGGAGGTTAAGAGGAAAACAATTCTGAAGCAGCAGTGCTTCTGCCTCAGGGAGAAAAAGTTTTAATATAATCCTTATGAAACTGTGGTCCTGGCATTCTCTTCATAAGTCATGCATGTATAAGTAATTTTCAAAGATTTAGGGAAATCAACCATTGCACAAAGGATGATGGGATGTGTTATTTTGTTTTTGTGGTTTTTTTCTCTCTCTTTTTTCAGAGTTGCTCGTAGTTTATTGGACAAAAAAATGAAGAGATTTTTCTCATTATTTCTTCTCTGTCAGAAGCAGTCAAAGAAGAAGGATAGATCTGAGGAAGTTTGGAAACCTTAGCTATATGTTTCAAAAACTCTGTTTAAGGAACATAATCAAAATTAGGGTAAACTGCAAGCTCTTAGAGATTCAGAGCTATATTAATTTCTGCACATATTATGAGAAAGAAATCAGTTTTGAAAATTATCGATGTATTTCTAAAATCAATGAATTTCACAGCTTATATGGATGCATCATGATTTAAAATATCAGTTGATGTCCTTTCCATTTTTTTTTTTTTTTTTGGCCACACCATGGGGCATGTGAGATCTTAGTTCCCTGACCAGAGGTTGAACCTGCACCCCCTGGAGTGGAAGCATGGAGCTTTAACCACTGGACCACCAGGGAAGTCCAAAGGAGTCCTTTCTTGAAGGGACATCTGAGCTACACAACATCTCCATGTCTGCCACAACAAGTTAGCATCAGTGTTACATACAAAACAAATTATGTGCTGCATCCTTACAATTTTTTATTTTTAAAAAATGATATGGATGTAAAACCTATAAACAACATCAGTTTTTAAGAAATGCCAACTGACTAATTGACCTGATTTGTTCTAACATTTGCTTTATATACATTCTTGGAAGAAAACAGGGCTTTTGTAGGTCATGTGTGTTTAATAAAATCTAGAGTAACTCCACTAGTATGGCAGATCATTAAGCTCTCAATGGGGTAACAACCCTGATATACAACGAATTGACAGCAGATTTATTTGTGTAATAAATTTATCTGTTGTAATTAAGCTACGTGCTATACAAAATGAACATGGAATAAGACAATAGTATTTAAAAATCACTTGTCTTATATAGTTCATAAGGCACTACCACCTCAAGGCATGAGGTATGACTTCAGAGAAACTCAAAACATTGATTCATAGTCCTTATAGATACTAGTATAATAGGAATAGTCACTATTCGGTAACTAACTAAAATTTTCTCCTTTGTCTTATTATTACTATACCACTCCTAATGAGCACCTCTAAAGACATTAAGAACATTAAATAATTAGCCCTCTAGTTTGTCAATATTTATCAAAATTGCAAAATACTTTCCCATTGGCCCAGCAGTCCTTCTTCAGGGAATTTATCCTCAGATATACTTGAATACAAGCAAAATAATTTTACTTATTCCACCACTGTTTATAATCAAAAGTTAGGGGAAAAAACCCAGATGTCCCTCAGAAGAAAATTAATAAAATAAATTATTGTATATCCATTTAATAGAATTATATACGATAAAAACATGAGCGTGTTCTCATGTATGGATTTGGAGAAGTTTTTAAGATAAATCATTAAGTGTAGAAAAAAGGTGCAAAAAAGTGTTTGCTATGATTTGTTAATAAAAAGGGAATGTAAGAGCATATATTTTTAGGGCTTCCCTGGTGGCGCAGTGGTTGAGAGTCCGCCTGCCGATGCAGGGGACACGGGTTCGTGCCCCGGTCTGGGAGGATCCCACATGCCGCGGAGCGGCTGGGCCCGTGAGCCATGGCCGCCGAGCCTGCGCGTCCGGAGCCTGTGCTCCGCAACGGGAGAGGCCACAACAGTGAGAGGCCCGCGTACCAAAAAAAAAAAAAAAGAGTATATATTTTTAGACATAATAAATGAGTTTAGCAATGTTGCAAGATAGATAAAATTTTAAAAATCAGTTGTATTTCTATATACTACCAATAAACAATCTGACAATAATGTAGGAAAACAAGCATTTACAATAAGATCACAGAGAATAAAATATTTAGGAATACATTTAACAAAAGAAGTACAAAACTTATACTGCGAAAACTGCAAAACATTACTAAAAGAAATTTAAAATTGTACAAATGGAAAGACAGCCCATGTTCATGAATCAGGAGAGTCAATATATTTTTTAAATTAATTATATATTTATTTAGGCCGCGCCGGGTCTTAGTTGCGGCACACAGGATCTTCGTTGCAGCATCAAGTCTTAGTTGAGGCATGCATGTGGAATCTAGTTCCCCGACCAGGGATCGAATCCAGGCCCCCTGCATTGGGAGCATGGAGTCTTACCCACTGGACCACCAGGGAAGTCCCTCAATAGTAAGATGGCAAGTATTGTATCTGATAAGAGACTTGTATCCAGAATATATAGAGAACACAACTCAATAACAAAAAGACAAATAACCCAATTAAAGAATAAGCAGGGGCTTCCCTGGTGTCGCAGTGGTTGGGAGTCCACCTGCCGATGCAGGGGCACGGGTTCGTGCCCCGGTTCGGGAGGATCCCACATGCCACGGAGCGGCTGGGCCCGTGAGCCATGGCCTCTGAGCCTGCACGTCTGGAGCCTGTGCTCCGCAACGGGAGAGGCCACAACAGTGAGAGGCCCACGTACCAGGAAAAAAAAAAAAAAAAAGAATAAGCAGAGGCTCTGAATAGACATCTGTCCAAAGAATATACGAAAGGTGAATAAGTACATGAAAAGATACTCAACATCATTAGCCATCAGGGAAATGGAAATCAAAAGAAAAATGACATACCACTTCATATCTACTAGGATGCTTATAGTAAAAAAGATATACAATAACAAGGTGCTGGTGAGGATATGGAGAAATTGTAATCTTCATACATTACTGGTTGAAATGTAAAATGATGTAACCACTTTGAAAAACAGTCTGGCAGTTCTTCAAAAGATTAAACATAGGGGTACAATATGCCCCAGCAATTCTACTCCTAGATACAAACCCAGGAGAAATGAAAACATATGTTTGTACCAAAACTTGTACACGAATGTTTGTAATGACATTACAACCAAAAAGTATAGTATAACCAAAAAGTATAGCCAAAAAGTGGAAATAACACAAATGTACATCAACTGATGAATGGATAAATAAAATGTGGTATAGCCATACCATGGAATGTTATTCAATACTAAAAAGAAATGAAATACTGATATATGCTGTAATATGAAGGAACCTTGATATTATGCTAAGTAAAAGAAGCCAATCACAAAAGACCGCATTTTGTATGATTACATTTATTTGAACTCTATGGAATGGGCAAATCTATGGAGGCTGAAAGTAGATTATTGGTTGCCTGGAGCTGTGAGAGTTTGGAGAGAAATGGGGAATGGCCGCTAGTGGATATGAAGTTTCTCTTGAGGTGATAAAAATATTCCAGAATTGATTGTGGTAATGGCTGAATAAATTTGTGTATACACTAAAAATGCATCGATTTGAATGCTTTCAATTGTGAATTGTATAGTATGTGAATTATATCTCAATAAAGCTGTTTTTTAAAATAACTTATGTTTGTACAAGTTAATACTATTACGAAGAGTGAAAATAACTTTATATTGGAGAAACTTGGTTGACTCCACCTTAACCAAGTAATCAAAATTAGCATCACTACTGATGGGATAAACTGTCATCATGTACCCCCTGATGTGATACACTCAGGATACCACACATTTGCTATTCGTATCCAAAATACAAAAACCTGAATCTTATCATTGGAGAATTTCAGACAAACTCAAATTGAGGGACATTATAAGACAAAATGGCCTGTCATCTTAAGAAATGGCAATACCATGAAAGACAAAGAAAGTCTGAGGAACTGTTCCAGATTAGAGGAAACTAAAGAGACACAAAAACTAAATGCAGTATATGATCCTGCACTGGATCCTAGACCAGGAAAAACAGTCTCTGTAAAGAACATTGTAGGGACAATTAGTGAAATTTCAATAAGGTCTGTAGATCAGATGATAGTATTGAAACCATGTTAGCTTTCTGAATTTAATAATTTTATTACAGTTAGGTAAATATAAGTCCTTGTTCTTAGGAAATGCACACTGACTCACTGAAATGCTTGGGGTAGAGGGGGATGATGTGTGCAAATTGGTCTCAAATGATTCTGAAGAGATATTAGACACACACATTTATGTATGTGTGTATATATGTATGTGCGTATGTATATATGTATGTGCATATGTATGCATGTATGCATGAAGAGACAAGGACAGAGATAGAGACAGAGAGGAAATGATATAGCAAATGGGGTAAAATGTTAAAAATTGGTAAGTCTGCATGAAAGTTATATGGGAAACTTTGTCCTGTTTTTTTTTTTTAAATAAATTTATTTATTATTTTTGGCTGTGTTGGGTCTTCGTTGCTGCGCGCGGGCTTCCTCTAGTTGCGGCAAGCGGGGTCTACTGTTCGGTGCGGTGCGCGGGCTTCTCCTTGCGGTGGCTTCTCTTATTGTGGAGCACGGGCTCTAGGCATGTAGGCTTCAGTAGTTGTGGAGCGTGGGCTCAGTAGTTGTGGCGCACGGGTTTAGTTGCTCCGTGTCATGTGGGATCTTCCTGGACCAGGGCTCGAACCCATGTCCCCTGCATTAGCAGGTGGATTTCTAACCACTGTGCCACCAGGGAAGTCCCTCTGTCCTGTTTTTGAAACTTTTCTGTTAAAATATTGTATTTGTGTTTGCAGCAACAAACTCTGGAGGAATATATAAGAAACTAACAAAAAATGGTTACCTGCTAGGGAATTGGAGGGAAGCACTATAGCTGATGGGCAGGGTGAAAATGAAGACACTTCATGAATCACGTGGATGTATTACTTATTTGAATTTTTAAATGCCAAGTTATTTTTTAAAATTAACCTTTGAATATCTTTGAATTACATACCATGGTTACTCATATTCAGATATTGAACTCCTTATACAGTGGGTGCTTACCTGATGAGGTTACTTCCTCTGGACTCACATTATACAAGTTGTTTTAATAGATATTAAGCAACTTGCTTAAGGCAACAAAGAGCAATAAAGGACTTGAGTTGGTTGACCTGAGTTCAATCCAAAATGTAGCCCTTATTCTCACTCTTCAGTTGCCTTTCCAACCCTTAGTATCTGAGACTGAGAAGCTTTGGAGATGTTAGCCTTTTGCTGCTGCGGAGAGGAGGAGAAAAGAGAAACTGGCAGTCAGTACAGATGCTTCATGTGATTTGTCTTTAAACTACTGCCTACTTGTGTCTACTTCTAGCCTCTTCCAACTCTGATCTATAATTAAGAGCAGGTAGATTTTATTTCCTAAGTGCATTACTGAGATTGTCACAGTCAGTTCAGAATTGTCTATGAAGCCACTGTGCTCTCTCTCTATTGGCCCATTGTAGCCACCACCCCCCTCCTCTGTGTGTAGTGTGTGTTTGTAACATATTATGCATACAACAAAGAGTGTATGTGTTTAAATTTTAAAATAATAAGATGAATAGTTGTGTACCTACTACTCAGGTTAGAAATAGACCATTACCAGTATCTCATTAGAACCTTGTATAAAGCCTCCCCAGTTGCGAACACTTTCTACGCTATTTTTTCCTACAATTTACAATATATCTTAAAGATCTCTCCATGTGCATACAACCTTCACAAGAACCATTATGAATTCAGTATTATTTTAATGTTTTGTTATAATTTGACCGCTTATGTATGTATCCATAAAAATATTAGTTTTCTAATGTTGCATAACCCATTATCCCAAAACTTAGTGGCTTAAAACAACACACATTTATTATCTCATAGTTTCTGAGAGTTAAAGATTTTGAAATGGATCATCTGAGTGCTTCTGGCTCAGAATCCCTAAAAAAGTTGCAGTCAAAATATTAACCAGATTTCAATTATCTGAAGCCTTTACTGGAGCTGAGGGATCTATTTCCAAGACTGTCAGTGAGGGCTTCCCCTAGAGGGTTGCTTGGGTGTCCTCAGAAAATGGCAGTGATTTCTCCCAGAATGAGAGATGAGAGAGAGAGAGACAGTAAAGTGACCATGTCTTTTAAGACTTAGGCTCAGAAGCCACATACATAATTTCTGCAAAATCCTATTTTTGCAGGTGACTATTGCCTAGGATTGTCTATTCAACATGGGAGTGTTATCTATACTGGGGAAGGAATACCAGGAAGTAAGGCTCATAGGGCCGTCTTAGAGGTTGGGTATCACAATAAATAACATACAACTCAGTTCTACTTTTTTTGTTTTTTTTTGCACCTTATATAGTGAATCATATAGTGTGTAGTTTCCTGTGTGTCTTGCTTAGTGGTTTTTTTGTTTGTTTTCTCTTTTTTCTTTTGGAGGTTCACAGGCACATTTTTATATTATCAATGTTATTTTTAAAGGATTTACCTATGTTGATGTGTGTCTTAGGTCTTTTGGGCTGTTATAACAAAATACCATAGACTGAGTACCTTATAAACAATAGAAATTTATTTTTCACAGTTTTTGAGGCTGGGAGGTCCAAGATCAAGACACCTTCAGATTAAGTGTCTGGTGAAAGCCTACTTCCTGGTTCATAGATAACAGTCTTCTCTCTTGTCCGTACATGGTGGAAGGGGAGAGGCTCTCTCTGCAGTCTCTTTTATATTGGTACTAACCTCATTCATGAGGGCTCCACCTGCATGTCCTCCCCACTTCCCCAAAACCCAATCTCCACATACCTTCACATTGGAGATTGGGATTCAACATATGAATTTTGGGGGGAACATAAACATAAACTGTGGTTCCTTCATTTTTGCTGCTCTATAGTATTCCACAATTTATTTACCCATTCTACTGTTTATGCTATAACAAACAATGAAGTGAGGAATTTTCTTTGGGATATATATGCTATGGGAATAAATCTATGCCAGTTTGTATAGGACATGCCCATATTCATATTTCAAGAAAAGAAATAGTTATCTAAAGTGGTTCTTTTTCTTTTTTTTTTTTGCGGTACGCGGGCCTCTCACTGTTGGGGCCTCTCCCGTTGCAGAGCACAGGCTCCGGACGCGCAGGCCCAGCGGCCATGGCTCACGGGCTCAGCCGCTCCACAGCATGTGGGATCTTCCCGGACCGGGGCATGAACCCACGTCCCCTGCATCGGCAGGCGGACTCTCAACCACTGCGCCACCAGGGAAGCCCTCTAAAGTGGTTTTAATCATTTATTTTCCCATGGCAGTGGATGAGGATTTTAATAGCTTTACATCCTTGCCAAAGCTTAGCATTGTTCAACTTCTAAGTTTTTGCTAATTCAATGGGCATGAAATAATACCTCATTGTGGTTTTAACTTGCTTTTCCCTGATTACTAGTGAGGTGAACATCTAACCATCATTATCTCCTTTAAAGTAAACCACCTGGGGACTTCCTTGGTGGCACAGTGGTTAAGAATCCACCTGCCAATGCAGGGGACATGGGTTCGTAGTCCTGGTCCAGGAAGATCCCATCCCACATGCCGTGGAGCAACTAAGCCCGAGCGCCACAACTACTGAGCCTGCGCTCTAGAGCCTGTGAGACACAACTACTGAGCCTGCATGCCACAACTACTGAAGCCCGTGTGCCTAGAGCCTGTGTTCCGCAACAAGAGAAGCCACCGCAATGAGAAGCCCGTGCACAGGAACAAAGAGTAGCCCCCGTTCGCCGCAACTAGAGAAAGCCTGTGTGCAGCAACGAAGACCCAATGCAGCCAAAAATAAATAAATAAATAAATTTATTTTTTAAAAAATAAAGTAAACCACCTGTCCTGGATACTAATTCTTTTTCGGTTGAGTTGCAACTACTTTCTCCTACTTAATGGCTTGTGCTTTCACTTTTTGTATGCCTTATTTTGATTTACAGAGGTTCTTAGTTTTAATAAAATCAAATTTATCAATATTTCCCTTTATGGTTTGTGTTTTTTTTGTGTATTAGTTGAGAAATCTTTTCCTACTTTGAGCTCGTAAAGATATTCTTTATTTTCCTTTCACAATTTTATAATTTTGTTTTTTACATTTAAGTCTTTTATCCACATGCAGTTGTTTTGTGCCAGGTGTGAGTTAGGGATGTAATTTCACTTTTCTACATGCATTTATCAGCTGTGCATATTTCATTTATTGAGCACTATACCCTTTCCTCACTCATCTGCAATGCTTGCTGTGTCATGAATTGTTTCTGTGTATTTGGTCCTCCACAACAAGAGAAGCCACCGCAATGAGATGGGTCCACTGGTATGTTTGTCTGTTCCTTTTCTGATACCACGTTGTTTTAATTACTCTAGCTGTGTAATGTCTTCATATCTGGTAAGTCAAGTTCCCCTACCTTGCTCTTTAACAGAAGAACTTTTTTTTTTCTCTTCCATATACATTTTAGAACCAGTTTATCAAGTTCCATGACAAACTGTTGGGAATTCAATGAAAGTTGAATTGGATTGGGGTGCAATCAGTTTGAGGAGCTATTACCACTTGAATCAACTGGAAAAAGACTTTTGCCAAAAACAAGACTCTGCCGGGTTCCAGGAATAGTCCTAAATATCTTGGAGAGCTTTTGATCATGTCTTCTAATTGTACCTACCTTGCTCCCCACCATCTTTGCCCGAGAGAGAGAGAGAGAGAGAGAGAGAGAGAGAGAGAGAGAGAGAGAGGTGGGGCGTGGGGGGGAGAGGAGGGAGGATCAAAGTATTAACTAAAGATGATAAAGGATGGGTAGCCAGTGGTTTTATCAGCCACTGCTTTCTCTGGTGTATTTTTCTGGGGACATAATTGGAGAAATGGAACTGAAAGGGGGATTGGGAAGAAAGACAGGGTGAGGGGAAGCATTGAGAGGATATGCTGCTGGAAGAGAAGACCTTAACTTTATTGATGGCTGAAACCGCTGTTTCTTATGCCTATTGGACTCTAAAGTTTAAGGGTAGGAATCCTAAATGCGGGCTGAAAAAGACTTCAGAAAGAAGGAGGCATATGTGCTGGCGGCGGCAGCGTGGATAAGAGTTTCACGGTGAGCGTGTATATGGGAGGTGGGTGAAGCTGTGGTGGGATTGGAGGAAGATGATGAAGGGCATTCTAGGCAGATGGAACAGAATAGGCAAGAAACGAGACAGAAATAATGGGTTTATAGGAGGCAATAGTAGTTCATTTTGAGTGAGTGACATACCTGGAAAGATAAGTAGTGGCCCCATTGTGCAAGGCCGTGAATACAAAGCTAAGGACTTTGGACTTTATTCTGGGATGACCGTGGAGACTCGAACGGGAGAGAGTAACTGCATCTGAAGTTTGCTTCAGGAAGATCGTTGCGGCTGCACCCAGGCAGGGAACCCTGTGACTGCGTCCTGCTGCGGCGCGAGGCAAAGCGCTTAGTGCTGCACTCCCACCTGCAGGGGGCGCGCCGCCAGCCCAAAAGTCCTCCCCGCCTCCTTTCCCGCTGACCGTGTTCTGACTCGACGCGCTCAGAACTCGGCTAGCCTGCTTGGACGCTCCCCCTTCGGGCCTCGGCTAGCCTGCCTGGACGCGCCCCCGTGCGTCACGTCCGCTCAGGCTCCTGGCTCTTTAGAGTCGAAGGTGGGGCGCGAAAGGAATCTCTGCGCCTGCGCCGCGGGGCCACAGTCAGGGGTTGCAGCTGAGGGGCTTACGGGGCTTTCGCGTCTCCAGTAGCAAGTTCCTGAGTCCGCCACGGTCGTCTTCTCTCGCAGCACGCCCATAGGTTTTGATTTGGCCCAAGAGATACAAGCGAACGATGTAGAGGGGCTCGATTGCTCCCTGACCTTAGCGGCGCCGAACCCAACACCACTCCCCTTAGGTCTCTCAGCTGCGAAGAGCCGAGTCTCTTCTCTGCAGTTTCCCTCCAGCTGCTTGCTGTCAGTCTGCAGCCAAAACGTCCATACTAGTGAAAACCTGCACCGGCCGCTAAGCATGCCCAGCCGGGCTTTAATACATGTTTCTAGGGCTTGTTTACCTCTGCAGTCAAATCAGAGACTCGGAGTTGAAGGGGACCTTGGAGGTCATCAAGTCCCACCTCTTAACCCTCCCCGTCGTCCCGAGTGAGCGAATGTACGGTTTTTACTTGCACACCCCAGAAGATCACCCGTTTCTTAGGACAACTCTGATTACGTAGTCTTCCTGAAAGTTTCCGCCATTCAACTTTTATACCTTCAACAGTATTTATTGAGAACCTACTATGTGCCAAGTGCTGTAGTTCCTGGGGATACAATGATGAGCTAGAGTGAACACATAAGATTGTTGATCTTGGAGTTTACATTCCAGACGGTGGGGGCGGCGGTGGGGGGAGACCAACAACGAAAAATAAAGGCCGTGATTTATGCTTGCGAAGAAAGAAGCCAAGGCTTATGGGAGAAAAGTATAGGTGGAAACTACTTAGCGTGATCACCGAAGGCCTCTTGGAGGCGGTGACGTTTATAACCAGCCAAGTGAACAGGAACAGAATGAGTTACAGGCTGAGAGAAGAGCAAAGCCCTTGAGGCAGGAAAGAGGATGGTGTTTTCTAGGAATAGACAGAAGGCCAGTGTGACTGGAATGTGGTGAGCCAACGTTGAGAATGGTGAGAAAAAGTTGAGAATGGAAACAATAGCCAGATGCATGTTTTGTGGGTCATGGTAGGTAGTTTGAAAAGTATTCTAAGAGCAGTAGGAAGCCCAGGAATAACTTGGGGCAGAGGCTTGATCTTAATTCAATCGTTTAGAATCACACAAAACCCCATCACATATCATATATATTTTTTCATATCATTACTTTAGAGATTTGAAAATGGCTGTCATGTTTTCCTCTGAGACCCCTTCTCCTACCCCCAACCCCTCTCTAAGCTATGGTTACTTTACCTCTTTTTACCCAGAGGATTTATGGATGATTTTCAAAATGTCATTCTGAACACTTTGAAAGTGTGGAGAACTTTTAAATGTAAATCATATGTGTACATCTTTAAAGGAAAGGAACCAAGACTTTTATGAGATTCTCAAAGAGGTCCCGTAGAGATTAAGAACCGATGCTTAAACATTTCTCATCTATGTGATTCTGGTTATTGTTCTCTGAAATAGCAGGGTACAGTATCAATTTCAACTCAGGCTGGTTCTTTAAACTGTGATGCAAAAACAATAGGATTGCTCCGAGGATTAAATGAGATTATGCTCAAAAAGTGGTAATGGTAAACCATGAGGCGCCAGCCACCCAGTGCTACTGTTAAAAGCAAACACCTGCATCCCTGGGATGGAGGAACAATTAACAGATAATGCTCCTTTAGCATTCCACAAACATTCACTAAGTGCCTATTCTGTGTAGAGCCCCTAACCCTGGTGAAAAAGATCTGCCTTCCAGGAGTTTGTTATCTAGTTGAAAGGGCCTTGTAGAGATACAAAACACGTTAAGCTAAATGCCCGGAGAGAGGACTGAGTAAAGTGTTCCTGGGTTCTGGGAGCTGCAGGAACGGTGTCAATTTCCACTGGTGGTAAGTGGTTATTGGAGTTCATATTTGAAACGGGTTTCAAAGATGAACATATTGCATTTAAAAACACACACAAAATCAACATTACACGTACACATTTTATTCTTGGTGATGTGGAAAGACCGATTGGAGACATTGCGATCACTTCTATTATGCCGTAGGTTTCGTGAGAAAGGCACCTATCTTTTGTCCAGCCTGTTTACTATACATTGCATGCTCTGGGCAGTCCTTATCTTCACGCTCGGGAACAAAGTACACAGATACACACCCCTTTCCGAAACGAAAGGCCCAGGGACTCCGAGAGAGGGGTGGGATCCTTCTCGGCCCAACCACACAATGGGGGTCGCTGCACCGTAGCTCGCACCCCACCCCGCAGGCCCCACTCGGCCGGGGGTTCGACCGCTCGGGGCCCTGTCGCTCCTCCCCCTGCAGCCCTCGGGGGCGCAGCCACAGCCCGGCGGGGCGCCCTCCCTCGCTCGCTCGCGCTTCCCTCCTCCTTGGCTGGGGAGCCGGAAAACCCGGAGCGAACCGGCCCTGCCCGGCGACGCATGCTCAGTAGCAGGCAGGTTCAGTTCGCTAGTAGGAAGCTCTAGCGCTACACCGGCGTCGGCGGCGGCCGCGGCGGCACCTCAGGCAGCCGGATTCCCCAACAACGACCTCGGGCCTTTCCCCTCCCCCGCTACACCCCGCGCCCAGCCCCGCCCCGCCCCGGGTCGCTCGCGTTTCGGGGTCCCTGCCGCGCGGGCGCCGCGGCCGGAGTGTCTGTCCACACGCCCTCCCCCAGCCGCCGGCTCCGCCGCGGGGCCAGGCCGGGCCCGGGAGCGCAGCCCCGGCGGGCGGGCGGGCGGGCGGCGACCGCGGCGGAGGGCAACCCGGGGCGGCGCCAGCGGGCCGGGGAGGAGTGGGGGCCCGGCCCCGGGGCGGTGGTGCGGGATGCCACCGCCGCCGCCTCCGGGCTGCGTTCGCTCTTCGCGGCTGGTGCCCGTGTCGGGTGGGTGGCCGGGCGCGGGCTTCGCCCCCCAGCTCCCTCTCCGGGGCTAGCCCGGCCGCTCGGCGCCCCGAGGGGGCCGGGCCGTCCGGTGGTGCCGCGGCCCTGTTCCGCGCTAAGAGCTCGCCCTCTCGCGGCTCCCCGGCCCGGCCGCCGCCGCCCCTCTCCCAACCCGGAGGCGCCCCGGGGGCACCATGCAGGCGCAGCAGCTGCCGTACGAGTTTTTCAGCGAGGAGAACGCGCCCAAGTGGCGGGGGCTGCTGGTGCCTGCGCTGAAAAAGGTGAGGAGCGCGCGAGACCCCGCTTCCCGGCTGCAGCCCCTGCGAGGGCGCCGGGCCGGGGCTGGGGAAGGGCTGGGAGGCGGGGCGCGCGCGGAGCCGTCTTTCTTCCCGGTCTCACCGCCTCCCAGAAAGGACGGCGCACACCGAGAGGTTCCCTCACACTCGCTGGCTCTCCGTGTTGACATTCGCCCGGTGTGGTGTGTGGGAAGGCCGCAGGGAGCCTGGGAGAGTTTGTCCGAAGAATCCCACCGCTGAGAGCTTACTGCCCTGCCCCTGGTTCAGAGACGAGAGTTGGAGGAGCCTCCGTTTTCAGTGGAGGTCAAAGCAGGCCACTTTTCCGCCTTCTCGGTGCTCTCCCGGAGCTGCTGTCAGCCTCCGGTTTTAGGTGTCCAGTCTGCTCGTCTAAGTGGGCTCCAGAATGCTCTGGCCATAATGCTTGCTCTAAGTAATTGCAGAGCTCGCCTGCCAGCGGGAACAGGGCCTGCTTTGCTCGCCCTCTGTAATCACTCTTCACTCCCCTGAATTCCCCGACTCCTCCGATTCACAGAGGCGGGTGCGCATGCCGCTGGCCTGCCTGCCTTCCTTCCTTCCTTGCTTTCCTTCCTTCCCTTTCTCTCTCTTTTTCTCTCCCTCCCCGCGCCCCCCCCCCCCCCCGTGTCTCTCTCTCAGAATCTTGGTACTGTCATTCGGTTTGTTGATTAGAAATTTTAACATTTCTGTGTTTCTTCGAGTTTGCCACATTGTTATCTAAAGTTACATACCCCGTGATCTGTACTTTTACACGTTTTAGTATAATTAGGAAATGTTGTTACATTTTCAGAGCTTCTGAAGCAACGTTGTGACTTAATAATACACTAAAACATCAGCAGCTGATCTCTGAATGAATATTAAAAACTATCAGATTATTTTTTGTTTTCCTTTTACCTTTTCTTATAAATATAGGGATAGCTTTACTCTTTTAATAGTGTTTCTAAATCCCCATTTCTTGTTGCTCGAAGAATGTTTCATGTTATCTGATTTAAAAATATTTTTACTCCTCACTGAGAGTTGAGATTATAGTGTACCTTTTCTTTTAAACATTTATACTTTAAAAAAACTATGTTTTAAGAGGTATCTGATATTTCTCAAAGGCCAGCAACTTTTACTTTCCCTTTTGCGATGTTCTCCCTCTCCCTCTCTTGGTAGCTCACAATGGAACCTATTTGGTTTGTTAGTAGAATTTGCTCATATATTTCAAATATAAGTTCCTGACTTTTTTGCTCAGGTATCTGACTAGTCACAGATATCTCTGTGATAATGGTTTTCTAAGAAAACCAAATCTTTGCCATATGCCTTACCTGCTTTATTCATTAGAAATCCTGTCAGGCTCTCACTCTGTTTACTTTTGCTTTACCTGCAAGCTTGCCATCTTAGGTTGAAATAGAAGGGGAGTAGGAAGTCTCAGTGATGCTAGAAGCAGGTATCCTGACCAGGGTGGGGAAGAGACAAAAATTATTGAAAATATATAAAAGAACTAATAAAGCACTATCAGTTTGGGGCTGTTTTGCTTGGAAGCAAGCAGCTCCTATCCCATGGGAGTCACCATGAAACCCTATCAGTTGAGGGTCCTATGAGGTAGTGAAAAGAGCACTGGAGGATTTAGCACACCAGGTCTAACTCTGCCACACTGGTGGCCCGTGCTGAAATCTGTCCACAGAAGCATTTTTTTTGGCTGGCATAGTGTTGTTTTATTTTTAATGTAATCAGATGCCAGTATTTTCAAATGGGAGATATTACATAAAATCTGAATTTTGAGCTTTTCTTGGAGAATAGGAAGATCTCTCCACATTGGGCCAGCATTCAAGCAAGGCAGTAAGCTGCTGGAGCTGAGTAAATGGCTGCCCTCTTTAAACAAGGCATCTATCTATCTCAGATTTTCCACAGTCCCCACCAGTCCTCTTTGCTTATTTATATAAACCCGCTTTGACTTTAAGCAGAGATACCCTTGCTTGACAGTAGAAGTGATGGGAGAAGGTGGAAGTGTACACAGTCTCGCTGATGTGTGAGATTCTCCCGATTCTTATTTAAAGTATCCACTAAAGATGATTTTAAGCCACCAAAGACAGGTTGAAAATATATTTGGTAGCTCAAAACCTGCATTTTCATCTGCTTGTTAGACATTTCCTGTGGATATCTCCATATCTTCTTTTAGACTTATTGTACTTATTGTACTGTTTGCAGATGCATCAACTTGTGTTATCTAACCTGAGGCTCTTTGAACATCCAGGTTTTCTTCACCTGGACGGCCTTTTGCCTGGCCTAACACCACTCATCCTCTGGACTCTCTAGACCTCAGATCTTTTCTCAGATCCTCAGGCCTGAGTTGGATAGTCTTTCTTTCAATCTAAATATTCTTTTAGCACCCTAGCCTAGCACTTAACAATTAATTTTAAGGTCCTATTTCTTTCCTGTTTAAGTTCCCCACCCCAACTAGATTGGCTCGTCTTTGGGAACAGGGATGATATTTTACCCTCGTTTTATCTTCCATGTGTACAGTGCCTGCCACCTGGTTGGCACTTAAATTTGAATGAAAGGGTAGGGAAAACCCAAACAAAATGATCAGCTCCCTCCCTTTCACCTATTAAAAAAAATTCTTCTTGATTTATTAGCTGTATTATTTTATTTGACTGGTTCAAAACTTTGGAGTCATCTCTGATGACTTATTACTGCCCACACCCAGTCAGAGCCTGTAGCTTCATTCCCCTTGACACGTTCTTTTAATCTAGTCCCCCTACTCCCACTGCTCTTGAGTCCCCTTTCCCAGACTGCTGCTGTAGCCTCTTTACTGAGTTCACTGCCCCTCACCTCTCCTTTATCTATTTTTCAAATTTCAGAAGTTATAGGACACTTCTGAATGTGTCACACTCTTGTTCAGAACCGTTGATGTCTTTTGAGGGCATAGAATGAAGTGTATATTCTTTGGAATAAATTTGATGGTGATCTATGGTCTGGCTTCATCCTGCTTTTCTGGATGGATTGCTTACCATAGTCTTTCATATACTTTATGCTTCAGCCAGACTGGACTACTACTTTTCCTGAAAATCCCCAGAAGGTCTCAATATATCTGTTAGTCTAAGTCCTACCTTATCTATTGCATAAGCATATTGTGCCTACTGCAGACCAAGTATTGCTCTCAGCACTAAGGATTAAAAGGTAATTGACATCATCCAGAAATGACTAAGTTCAAACATGATGGGAAGTGGCAGAAGATGAGTTTGGAGAGGAAACTGATTTCTAGAGGATTTTTTGTATGTTAAGCTAAGGAGTATGAATTTTATCTTGAGGGGATAGATGGCATTGAGGAATTTTAAATAGGGGAGTAACATAAAATTTCAATTATAGAAAATCCACTTTGGCCATAGAATAGAAAATGGATTGGAGAATAATGAGACCCAAGGTAAGGAGAAAAGTTAGAAGAAGGCTAGGGTTAATAGTCCAGCCAAGAGATGATATGCATTTGAATTAGGATGGACGTGTGGAGATGGATTTTATTTGAGAGATGTTTAAAAGGTAGAATTGACAGGATCTGGTAACTCACTGATTGATTGGGGGACATGGTAAGAGTAGGAGGATTCTTAAGTTTCTGGTTTGAGTGCCTTTAGTCAGGATAGAGAATGTAGGAGGAGAACCTGCTGGGGTGGAAAGAGTGGCATTATAAGATGAGTTTTGAACTTGTTGATTTAAAAGTCATTTGGGGTTATCCAGGTGGACTTGTCAAACTGGCAACTGGTTGTTGTTATCTGGTGAAACAGATTTGGGACTTCCAGGTGTGTGAGTAGAGCCTGAGCATAGACGAAGCTTATATCCTATGAAAGACTTACATATGAATGTTCATGGCAGTTGTGTTCAGCAAAAAATTGGAAACAACCCAAATGTCCATCAGCAGGTGAATTAATAGACAAATTGTGATAGCCATACATTGGAATACTTCTCAGCAGTAAAAAGGAACGAACTATCGATATACAAGACAACGTTGCTGAATCTCAAAATAATTAAGCTGAATGAAAGAAGCCAAAGAAACCACCCCCTGCCCCCTCAAAAAAACACCATATTATATACTATAAATGTCTAGAAAATGCATCCACAGTGACAAAAAGCAAGTCAGTAGTTATTTTGGGGGGAGGCTTTTATGTTCATTTGTCTTGATTGTACCAGTAGTTTCAGGAGAGTATACATATATTAAAATTTAACAGATTATACAGCTCAGATATGTGCAATTTATTGTATGTTAATTGTACCTCAAAGAAGGTGTTAAAAAAAGTAGATGAGGCCACCCACTGAAAATAATTAGAGATAAGAATGAAATAAGGCTGACATCAGAACTGGGGAAATAGAATGGACAGTAGGGTGTAGGGGGAGAGCAGAGGGAAAGGCATGAGTAAAGGAGATTAAGGAGGAAAGAGTCAGGTAGAAAGAATGGGACCCTAGTGTCTGAGAGGCTGAGAATGGAAGGAGTTTCAAGAAAAGTGTCATTAACTGTATCAGGCTATAGAAAAGTCAAATAAGGGGCCTGAAAAGTGTTAGTTAGATTTGCCAGCTTAGGGGTCACTTATGTCCAGGCAGTTTCGGTGTGAGGATAGAAGATGGAAGAGCATGGAAAAAGAATAGCAAGAACAGATGAGTTTCTTCAGATTTTTTTTTCCCCCCTAGAAGCTTGGAAATGAAGGGGAAAGAGATACTTCTGTGACAAGAAGGGGATTCAAGTTGGGGAGGACACTTGTTTTTTATTTGAAGGTGATGGAAACTTGTGTACGTTAGGAGGCTTTGGGGAAGGAGCTGATCGAGAATGCTAGTGAAGATACTGAACAAGATGAGCTCAGGAACACAGCAGTGGGATTTGCCTTGAATTATTTGCCAGGTACTATTTTAAGTGCCTTGCATGTGTTCTCTAATCCTCACAGTATACTATTATTGTCTCTATTTTATAAGAGAGAAAACTGAGGTTTGGAAAGGATAACTTGGTTACAGAGTCTGCACTTTTAAGCAGTATTGATGATGATCCGCTGCCTCTGGCAGGAGTGACGACATCCTTTCTTCTGAGGTGGGAGGAGGTGAGATAAAATGGGTTTGTAGGTTGGGGAGCAGGTAGTTCATGCTCGGTAGCCACTATGTTCATGATGGAATGAAAGGCAAGATCCTTTACGTAGAGTGAGGAAAGAGAAATGAGTAAGGAGTTTAAGGAGCATAATCCAGTTTTGGAATTGCTGCTGTGGAGTCTGGAGAAGGAGCCAGCCAGTGAATGAGAAAGGAATTGCTCAGCAGTGCTGAGTGTGGAAGTTAGAAATTTGGAGTAGCATTCACTGGTCTAGTGGTTGTGAGATTTTCCTCGGGCAGCACTCATCAGTTTAGGTAAATGGGTAGAGAAGGGTAGTTGGTTGCAGGTGGCTGCAGTAGAGACGAAGAGAATAGAGATATTTCAGATGATTGGAAGTTAAGCTATAAGAGACATAATGGAGGTGTAAATGAAAGCTCCATGGATTAGAAATCTCAATGAGTTAGAAGATGAGGGTAATGGGAGCAGGTAAGGAATTATTTTACAATTTACACCTGGATTTTATAATTTACATTTTACTGTTTGCTTTATCACATGCCTATCCATCTCTCTATCCATCCACCAATACATCTTACGTTTTGATGGATTTCAAAGTTGTGGACGTCGGTACACTTTACCCCTAAACACTTCAGCATGTATGTCATTAACTTAGAGTTCAGTATTTGTTTGCGGTTCTTTTTGTTTTTTAGGTAAAATTTACATATAATGGAATACACAAATGTTAATTGTACCACTTAATGAATGCAAATGAATACAACCTATGCCTCTACCAAGATATCGAGACTCCTGAAATTTCCCTCATGTGCCTTCTCAGTCAGTTCCTGCCCCCAACCTCCAGAAGCAACTGCTCTTCTGATCTTCTATCATCCTACCATAGGTTAATCTTATCTGTTCTAGGATATCATATAAATAGAATCGTACAGTATATATTTTTGGAAAGGCTTTTGAGATTGTGTTTATGAAGAATTCATTCCTTTTTTCTATCATATGAACATGTCAGAAGTTTATCAAGTGGATGTATACCAGGGACGTTTCCAGTTTGGGGCCATTATGAATAAAGCTGCCATGAATGTTCTTATACAGGTTGTGTTGTAGAAATGTTTTCATTTCTCTAGGGTAAATATCAGGAGAAATGGCTCATAGTGTAAGTGTCAGCTAGTTTTATAAGAAACTCCCAGACCTTTTCTCAAAGTGGTAATACCATTTTATGTTCCCACCAACAATGTATGAGAGTTCCAGTTGCTCTACATCCTTGACAGTATTCAGTGTTATTAGTCTTTAATTTTAGTCATTGTGGTGGGTGTGTAGTGGTATCTCATTGTGGTTTTTTTTTTTTTTTTTTTTTGCGGTGTGCGGGCCTCTCACTGTTGTGGCCTCTCCCGTTGCGGAGCACAGGCTCCGGACTCACAGGCTCAGCGGCCATGGCTCACGGGCCCAGCCACTGCGCAGCATGTGGGATCTTCCCGGACTGGGGCACGAACCCGTGTCCCCTGCATAGGCAGGTGGACTCTCAACCGCTGCGCCACTAAGGAAGCCCAGAAATATTTTGTTTTTTGATGCTATTGTAAATTGTTTTAAAATTTTATTTTCCAGTTGTTTGCTACAAGTATATAAACAATACGTGAAAATTTGGAGAGCAATAAAGAGAAGTTGCAGGGTGACAGATGTGCCCAGGCCTAGAGAGAATTTAGTCCAAATGGGAGATGAAGTAGAGAGACTTCTAAGGGGAAAGAGAGAGGGAGTTTCAGAAATTTTATATTGTTATCAATTGGAAGTCCTTAAATATGCATTGAGTCCTTCAGTATGCTGAAAATGCATGAAAAAGAAAGGCATTATGAAACTCAAAAAAGTTGTTTAATAAAGATGATATATCTGAATAAAAAACAAAAGCATGTAGCTGACTTTTGTATATTGATCTTGTATCCTTTGACCTTGCTCGTAGTTGTTTTGTAGATTTTATAGAATTTTCTACACAATTATGTCATCTGCAAATAGAGTCTGATATTTATTTCTTTATTTCTTTTTCTTATTTTACTGACTAGGACTTCCATTACAGTGTTGAATCAAAGTAGTGAGAGTGCTCATCCTGCCTTGTTCTCATTTTTAAGGGAAAAGCATGTCTTATTTCACCATTAAGAATGATGTTAGTTTTCATTGATGCTCTTTATCAGATTGAGGATTTCCCCTTCCACTTGTAGTTTTCTGAGAATTTTGGGGTTTTCTAAAATCATAAATGGATATTGAAGTTTGTCAAATGATTTTTCTGTGTCTCTTAAAATAATCATAAGGTTTTTCTCCTTTATTCTGTCAATATTATGGTAAATCACATTAATTGATTTTGAATGTTAATGTACATTTTCTGGATAAGCCATAGCAGATAGTATTTTATTGATATCCTGCTTTGTGTCAGTATTCTAGGCACTATGCTTGGTACTTTACTTACTTATCTCTGTTCTACCCATTGACTTTTCAAGGTGGTGATTTTTACAGCTGAGTTTTACAGATGAGGAAATGGATCCTCAGGCAAATTGCTCAAGATCTTGTGACTAATGAGTAGAATCAAGATTTGAACTTAAGTCTGTTTAACTTCAAAGACAACTCTTTCCACTGTACTGTGTTTCTTCCTTTGGGTAGGCAGTATAATACAGACAATGGTGTTCTAATTGTCCTGCACCTTAGGTTTTAGGGAAGCAGTGTCTTAGGAGGGAAGGAGGCTGAATGAAGAGGGTTTTGAAACTCCTTGAGTTTGGCTGAGAAGCTTAACTCTTTTACATATTGGGGCTCTGTGTAGAATTGCATTTGACAAAAGGATTCTGCTGTATAAAAAAGTAATAATTTTAAAGGTGGTAGTTAATGAAAAGACAGCATAGACCATAAAGGAAAGGGCTGAGAAGTAATGGTCTTGGGATGGCAATAGGAAGCTAGGAGACTATCCTTGTATGTTTATATTTGGGAGTGAAGGAAGTGACATTTTAGTGGAAGTGGGAGTTAGCCAGGTGAGGATGAGGAGGAAGTGTGTTCCAAGGGTTTGTGGTCCAAAGAGTCTTTGGAGTCCAAGAGGAGCTCAGCATCTTAGGAATTCTGAGTAGCTGGAGTCTGGAGCGTGGGGCCAGGTCTTATGAACCAAATTGTTGCATTTTATCTTGTGAGCAGTGAGGAACCACTGAAAGATTTTAAGCAGGATATTGATAATTAGATATGAATTTTGAAGGATCACTGTCTGCTCTGTGGAGCCTGGATTAAATGGCAGCAGAACTGTAGGCAGGAAGGTAGGTTAGGGGACTTTTGCAGCAATTCATGGAAGGGATGATGGTAGTCTTGACTAGGGCAGTAGCTGTGGGGATAAAGAAAAGTGGACAGATTTTTTAAAAAAATTTTAATATTTTTTATTTTTTATTTTTCATGTTTAACAATCTTTAATTCAAATGTGAAAGTTCAATACAAGCCGTTCGTAGGGCTTGGGACTCGTTCTTTAAAAAACAAGAATGGAGGAATGCAATAAAATGATCTTTCCATTTGTTCTTCAGAAACTTTCAAGGAAAGGATAGATCATGGGGCCATAAAAGATCCATTTAAGTCATACCCACTTTCTCCCCCTACCAATAGTCTTACACCCATTCCATAATCTTAATACACATTCCTGAAGGAAGATTTACAGTTCAGCTTTGCTTACATAGCCATTTAAAAATACTTAGCACCGGCTTGCTTCCTATAATGCCAAACAAATCAAATCATGAAACTACTTCAATATGCATTTCTTCTTTTTAAAACAAGGGGGTACTTAAATGTAGAAAGCAATACTTAGCCTACAAATACATTTCCCAGAAATGGCATATGCCACTCAAAGGCCTAGACACCCTTATGCTTTCCAAGTGGAATACCTAGCCTAATGTGCATAGAAGCATGAATGGCAAAGTTGAAGATCAAAATCTTAACTATTTTTTCTATTTATTTGAAGCACAGTAAAAAAAAAAGAATTGGTACACTGTGGAAATCAGTGGCACAAGGTACACTGCCATAAATTGAGGGACAGTATACAGTTAAAAAAACAGGAAAAAAAGGAAAAAAAAATCCCACTTCAAACACTGCATTCATTACATAATTTTACCTGCCCAAATAGACCATTTACAAATATTAGGTCAATAAACTGCTAACATCCATAAAAAGGTAGCTTTCTTACTAAAATGCAAGAATTTAAAAGATTGGTATCTAAACAAGAAAAGACAAAAACAAACTGGAATGAAAGCCTAGATACCACATTGAAAATTGGGGATTTTTGTTTGGGCCTTCATACTCTTCTCTCCCTCTACCATATCCTGCCGGAGTTCCAGGCCTCATTCCTCTAGGACCTTGTCCACCCACAGGTCCCGCACCTCCCTGCCCAAAGCGCTCAGTACGCATGTCGCTTCATCATGGAACCACTCATTGTTGCCGGTGGAACTCCAGGATTAGCTTCATAACCTATGCCACCACCACCACCTAGAGGTGGAAATTTCTGGCCTCCTGAACCATAGGGATCTCCCATGTTCATTGCTCCTCCACCACCCATTCTCGTGTCTCTTTCTCTCGGATCCATGTAGCCCATCCGGATCCATGTAGCCCATCCGGCTATAACTTTCCTCTCTTTGGCGTCTCATTTGTTTTTCCATCTCACGTTGACGAATCATCATCTCTTCTTCCCTCCTACGTCGTTCCTCCTCTTGCCTTAATTGCATCTCTTTACGTTTCTGCATTTCTTGATTGTGAAGTTCTTCCATGCGTCTTAATTCTTCCTGGCATCTCATCAGATCTTGACGCAAAAGATGTGCCTGATGCTCATGATAGGCATCTTCCATTTCAAAAAGTGGACAGATTTTATTTTATTTTTATTTATTTTTGGCTGCGTTGGGTCTTCATTGCTGCGCGTAGGCTTTCTCTAGTTGTGGCGAGCGGGGGCTACTCTTCATTGCAGTGCACGGGCTTCTCATTGTGGTGGTTTCTGTTGTTGCGGAGCGCGGGCTCCAGGCGCGCAGGCTTCAGTAGTTGTGGCATGCGGGCTCAGTAGTTGTGGTTTGCGGGCTCTAGAGCGCAGGCTCAGTATTTGTGGCTCACAGGCTTAGTTGTTCCGCGGACTGTGGGATCTTCCCCGACCAGGGCTCGAACCTGTGTCCCCTGCACTGGCAGGCGGATTCTTAACCACTGCACCACCAGGGAAGTAGTGGACAGATTTTAGATTTAGAGGTAGATTGGTAGTTGAATGACAGGGTAGTGAGAGGAGTCAAAGCTGATTCCCAGGATTATGGCATAGGAGTCTAAGTGGTAATGGTGATGAAATGGGGGATAGTGGGAGAGGAACACCTTTGGAGGGGAACTAGGAAACCATCAGTACTCTGGGAATGAGAAGGTGAGAGAGAATTGTGATAGGAGGAATTTACACATTGTGGGTAGTCAAGCGTGCAAGCATGGAAGGCATCTTTGTTGGATTGTCCTTATTAATTACAGGCAGGTACAACGTGAAGGCCCTGATGATGTCTTTCAATGTACATTTCAAATACCATCTCCTCTACAAAGGCTTTCACAATTCCATCCCCTAAATAGAATGAATCTCTCAATTTCTTTAGTACTTTATACTTCAATTTTAGTACTTAATGATAATCTACCCTTTAAAGTTTGTTTGTATCTGTGGCTTCTCTCCTCCACTATATTGGGAGCTATTTGAGAGCACGATAGGACCCTACTCACCTTTGTATTCCCTGTAATGCTTAGCATATTTCTCATGTATAGCAGGTGCTCAGTACATATGTTGAATTGTATGAAGTTCTGATCTTGTCCCCTCAAGAATATACTTACTAAGGAGTTAGTTGAGATCTTTACCAGTCAAAAGGCATTGGAATTGTCATGTTTGGTGTATCCTATTTTAGCAAATAGGGAAACAAATAATTCATTTGAAATGGCAAAATAGAAAAAAAAAGTAATGCTGCAAGGGAGAAGCAGATGCCAAGATGGGATTAAGCATGCAAGAAATTTATTAGGAGAAGTGCGTGTGAGAGAAAATGAAGACAGGCAAGGAGAGTTGTCAGACTGATGTAAGTCTGACTCCAAGTGAAGGAGAGAGGTAAGGAAAGAAGTCTGGGTGAAAGTGTCATAGTTCTAAGGAAGTTCACCGAGACCTCAGAAGTCCTTGAGCCAGAGTTGCCTATCACAGAAATTCCTCATCTCCCAGGACTAGGGCTGCCTCAGTATGCCTGTGGTGCTCTTTGACTGGCAGCAGCCAGTGAGAAGTGTGGCCTCCATGCACAGTGATAGATTTCAGAGTGCAGCAGCTGGGGCCCACAGTCAAGTATTTCCCCTGGAGTCAGAGATCTGAGAGGCTCATTCTCATAGCCAGCCAGGGTCATGTCTGTGGCTATAAATTGCCTGATTTGGGAGAATTTAATTACAGTATTCCCTCAGTTAAAGTGGTAATTTGTTCCCCCCAAACCCCTTAAGCTTTAAGAAAAAAATACCTTAGAATGAGTTCTAAAAGTCAAAACTTAATTGTCATTGATATTAATAGTACACAGTTAGCTTTAGTAGTTATCAAATAAAGTTTGCGTTTCATATTCAAGTTTATTTCATAATTAAACCTTTAATGTACCAAACCACAAAGCAGTAAAGATGAAAGAAAACAATGCAAACGATACGTGTATTATTACTATATGAACTAGTGAACCAGGAGCACTTCAAGCACTTCAGCAGTACCTTGAGTAGTCCAACCATCCAGTTATGAAGATGAGTGCTTGTTGACTTTCCTTTCTAGACTGAGCTACCTCAGGCAGACAAACACAAATCAGTAAAAGAAATTACTCATAAAGTCAAATTCTGGAAATCTCCCATTGGAGTTGGGGAAGGGAGCATACACTGGAGAAAAGAAGTAATTTAAAGTTTTGGTTTTATGGACCCTGAATTACTCAGATATTATTTTTAAAGTAGGTATTTTAAAATTGTAATGGGAAGATGATTTTGAAAAGAGTTTCAAAATTTTCCTGCTGATTTTGACTGGTTTGGTTTTATTCACCAAATTTGTTGAGTATTTATTGTATGGCAAACATTATGGACAACTAAAAAATGAAACATAATTGTTGCTTTTATGAAACTTGTATATGGTGGTTAAAAGAAAATCTGTAATCTTCCCATATGTGTTAAAACACTCCAATCCTAGTATACAGAAAGTTTGGTTCAGGGTTAAAAATAAAAATTTTAAAAATAGATAAAAAATAAATAAGTCTTGGAATTAAAAAAAAGTTTTTTAAATTAGCAGAGACTTTTTGTAATAAGCTAACTTAAATTCCAGTTATTCTTTTATAATTCCTGAAACAAACTTTTCCCTTTCTTGTCCCTTATAGACAAGTCCCATTTTCTATTTTACTTACAATCTAAACCATTTGCAAGTAAATTGATTTCTGTGTATGGCTCAGTAGTTTGTAATGGAATGTACTTACTGATAATTGCATTCACAGCTGTTTTGTTTAAGGACTTTGATAGGATTCTGATTTCTGTCCATGTGTTTAATAACTTTTTCTCTTATTTATTGTGGTAAAAAATATATATATGTATAACATAAAATTAATCATTTTAGCCATTTCTAAGTGTAAATTCAGTGCCCAAAACTGCATGCATAAAGTTGTGCAACCATCACCACTATCTATTTCCAAAACTTTTCATCACCTCAAACAGAAACTCTGTACATATTAAGCAATAACTCCTAACTTCCCCCTCCCCCAGCCCCTGGTAACCTCTAATCTACTTTCTGATTTTATGAATTTGCCTATTCCAGATATTTCATGTAAGTGGAATCATACAATATTTGTCCTTTTGTGTATGATTTATTTTAGTTAGCATAATGTCTCATCCATATTGTATCAGAATTTAATTCCTTTATAAGGCTGAATAATATTTCATTGCGTGTGTATACCACATTTTGTTTATTAATTCTTCTGTTCATGGACACTTGGGTTGTTTCTACCTTTTGGTTATTGTGAGTAATGCTACAGTGAACATTGGTATACAAGTATTTGTTTGAGTTCCCATTTTCAATTCTTTTGGGTATATACCTGGAAGTGGAATTGCTGGGTCACTTGGTAATGCTATGTTTAACTTTTTGAGGCACTGTCATACTGCTTTCCACAGCAGTCACACGATTTTACATTCCTACCAGCAATGTACAAAGGTTCCAGTTTCTCCACGTCTTCACTTATATTAGTTATTTTCTGGGTTTTTTTTTTTTTTTTTTTTTTTTTTTTCTAATTGCCATCCTAGTTGATGTGAAATGATACCTCATTGTGTTTTGGTTTGTATTTCCCTAATGACTAATAATGTTGAGCATCTTTTCATGTTCTTAAAGGCCGTTTGTATATCTTCCATGGAGAAATGTCTGTTCAAGTCCATCGCCCATTTTTAAAATTAGGTTGTTTGTGTTTTTGTTGTTAAATGTTAGGACATCATTGTATATTCTTGATATTAGACCCTTATCGGCTATATGATTTTTAAATATTTTCTCCCATTAAAACACAACCAAAAAGCTGTCTTTTCAGTTTCTTGATAATGTCCTTTGCACAAAAGTTTTAAATTTTGATGAAATTCAGTTTATCTATTTTTTTCTTTCATTGTTTGTGCTTTTGGTGTCATATCTGAGAATCCATTGCAAAATCCAAGATCATGAAGATTTACCCCTAAGTTTTCTTCTAAGAAATTTATGTTTTAGCTCTTACATTTAGGTCATTGATCCTTTTGGGGTTAAATTTTGTATTTGGTGTGAGTTAGGTGGAACTCACACCGAATACATGTGGAAATCTGTGGAAAATTCATTTCCACAGATGTGGAAATGAATTCATCCTTTTGCATATAGATATCTGGTTGTCCCAGCACCATTTGTGGAAGAGCTTGATCTTTCCCCACTGAATAGACTTGGCATCATTGTCAAAAATCAATTGACCGTAGATGTATAGATTTATTTCTGGACTCTCTATTCTATTCCATTGGTCTATGAGTCTGTCTTTATGGCAGTACCACACTGTTTTGATTACTGTAGCATAGCATTAGTAAGTTTTGAAATTAGGAAGTGTGAGTCCTACAACTTTGTTTTTCTTTTTTATGATTCTTTTGGCTATTCAGCAATTCCATATGAATTTGAGAATTGGCATTTCCATTTCTGCAAAGAAGGCTATTAGAGTTTGATAGAAGTTGCATTGAATCTGTCGATTATTTTGGTTAGTATTGGCATCTTAATATAAAGTCTTCCTACCCATGAACACAGGATGTCTCTCCATTTATTTAGGTCTTCTTTAATTTTCTTCAGCAATATATTGTAGTTTTCAGGGTAAAATACTTCCACCTCTTTGGGTAAATCCATTCCTAGATATTTTATTCTTTTAGATGCTATTATTCTTTTAGTTGCTAAATGGAATTACAGTCCTAATTTCCTTTTCAGATTGTACCTTGTAGGTATATAGAAACACAACAGCTTTTTGTGTGTTGATTTTTGTTCTGCAACTTTGCTGAATTAATTTACTAGCTCTGGTAACTTTCTTATGGATTCTTTGGGACTTTTCTACATATAGGATGATGTCATCTGCAAATAAAAATAGTTTTACTTCTTCCTTTCCATTTGGATGCCTTTCATTTCTTTTTCTTGTTTGATTGCTCTGGCTAGAACATCTAGTACAGTTTTGAATAGCAGTGGTAAAGTGGGCATCCTAGTCTTATTCCTGATCTTAGGGTGAAAGCTTTCAGTTTAGCTGTGGGTTTTTCATAGATGCCCTTTGTCATGTTGAGGAAGTTCCCATCTATTTCTAGTTTTAGGAGTGTTTTTATCACGAAAGGATGTTGGGTTTTGTCAAACGCCTTTTCTGAGTTAATTGAGTGATCATGTGTGTTTTCCTTTATCCTATTAATGTCTATTATATTGATTTTTTTTTTAATGTTGAATTGCTTCTGCATTCTTGGGATAGATCCCAGTTGGTCAAGGTGCTGTTTTAATATGCTGTTGGATTCAATTTGCTAGTATTCTGTTGAGAATTTTTGCATCTATACTCATAAAGCATATTGGTCTGTAATTTTCTCGTGATGTCTTTATCTGCCTTTGGTATTAAGGTAATGCTGGCTTCACAGAATGAGTTAGGAACTGTTCCTTCTTCTGTTTTTTTTGGAATTCTTCACAGGTTGGGTAAAATTCATCTGTGCTGCTGTCTGGTCCTGCATCTTTCCTTGTTGGAAGGTTTATTTATTTATTTTTTAAAAAAAATTTTTGGCTGTGTTGGGTCTTCGTTTCTGTGCGAGGGCTTTCTCCAGTTGCGGTGAGTGGAGGCCATTCTTCATCGCAGTGCGCGGGTCTCTCACTGTCACGGCCTCTCCCGTTGTGGAGCACAGGCTCCAGACGCGCAGGCTCCGTGGTTGCTTAGTTGCAACTTAGTTGCAACCGCGGGCTTAGTTGGTCCGCGGCATGTAGGATCTTCCCAGACCAGGGCTCGAACCCGTGTCCCCTGCATTGGCAGGCAGATTCTTAACCACTGTGCCACCAGGGAAGCCCTGTTGGAAGGTTTTGATTAATGAGTCAGGTTTTGATTACTGATTTCTTGTTATATGTCGAGATTTTAAATTTCTTCTTGAGTCAGTTTAGGTTAATTTGTGTGTTTCTAGGAATTTGTTCATTTATTCTATATTATCTAGTTTTTCGGTGTGTAATTGTTCATAGTATTTTCTTACAGTCTGTTTTATTTCTGTGAGGGCAGTGGTAATAATGTCCCCACTTTCATTTCTGATTTTAGTTATTTTTGTCTTTTCTTTTTCTTAGATGGTCTATAAAAGTTTTGTCAATTTTGCTGTTTTTTTTCAAAGAAGCAGCTTTTGGTTTCATTGATTCTGTCTATTGTTTTTCTGTTCTCTGTTTCATTTATCTCTAATTTTTATTATTTCCTAGCTTTGAGTTTAATTTCTTTTCTAGTACCCCGACATGTAAAGTTAGGTTGTTGATATCTTTTTTCTTTTTTTTTTTTTTTTTTTTTTTTTGCTGTACACGGGCCTCTCACTGTTGTGGCCTCTCCCGTTGCGGAGCACAGGCTCCGGACGCGCAGGCTCAGCGGCCATGGCTCACGGGCCCAGCCGCTCCGCGGCATGTGGGATCCTCCCAGACCGGGGCACGAACCCGTGTCCCCTGCATCGGCAGGCGGACTCTCAACCACTGCGCCACCAGGGAAGCCCTCTTTTTTCTTTTTTAACGTAGACATTTATAGTCATAAATATCCATCCAAGTGCTGCTTTTGCTATATCCTGTAAGTTTTGGAATGTTGTGTTTTTCCTAAGTATTTTCTAATTTCCCTTAGGATTTCTTCTTTGAACCTTTGGATGTTTAAGAATGTGTTGTTTAACTTCTACATATTTGTGAGTTTTCCAGTTTTCCTGCTGTTGTTGATTTCTATCTTTATTCTTAGTCAGAAAAGATTCTGTCTGATTTCAATCTTTTTAAATTTATTGAGTCTTTGTTTTGTGGCCTAACATATGGCTTATCCTGGAGAATGTTCCATATGTACCTGAGAAGAATGTGTATTCTACTGTTACTGGGTGAAGTGTTCTGTATATGTCTGTTAGGATTATAGTGTTCAAGTCCTCTACTTCCTTATTGACCTTCTATCTAGATGTTCTGTTACTGAAATTGGTGTATTGAACTAATATTTCTCCCTTCAATTTGGTCAATGTTTACTTCATATCTTTTGGGGGTCTGTTGTTTATGCGTATATATTTATTTGTTTTAAAAAAATTTTTATTGAAGTATAGTTGATTTATAATGTCGTGTTAGTTTCAGGTGTACAGCACAGTGGTTCAGTTGTGTGTGTGTGTGTGTGTATGTATTCTTTTTCAGATTCTTTTCCCTTATAGGTTGTTACAAGATACTGACTGTAGTTCTGGGTGCTATACAGTAGGTACTTGTTGGTTATCTATTTTATATATAGTGGTGTGTATATGTTAACATATATGTTTACAATTGTTTTATCTTCTTGATGAATTAACCCTTTTTTCAAAATAAAATGTCCTTCTTTGTCTCCTGTAACAGTTTTTGATCTAATGCCTATTTCGTCTGATATTAGAATAACCACACTAATACTCTTTTGTTTTCTGTTTTCATGGAATATCTTTTTCCATCCTTTCACTTTGAAACTATTTATACTTTTGTGTATAAAGTGAGTATCTATAGGCAGCATATAGTTGGATCATGTTTTTTAATCCATCCTGCCAATCTCTGGCTTTGATTGGAAAGTTTAACCCAATTAAATTTAAAGTAATGGCTGATAAGGAAGGACTTCTGCCATCATTTTGCTTTTTTGTTGTGAAATTTTATACCTTTTTTGTGGCTCATTTCCTCCATTACATACCGCCTTCTTTTTTTTTTTTTTCTAATTAGTTTGTTGTAGTGAACCATTCTGATTTCCGTCTCATTTCCTTTTGTGTGTATTTTTAAAAAATATTTATTTATTTGGCAGCTCTGAGTCGTAGTTACGGCATGCAGGATCTTTAGTTGAGGCATGTGGGTTCTTAGTTGTGGCATGTGGGATCTAGTTCCCTGACCAGAGATAGAACCTGGCGGAGTCTTAACTACTGGACCACCAGCGACATCGCTTGTGTGTATTTTTTAGATATTTTCTTTGTGGTGAATTACATTTAATGTCCTAAATTTATAACAGTTTAGTTTGCATTGATATGAACTTAACTTCAATAACACAGCTCAGTCTTACCCCCTTATGTTGCTGTCATCACAAATTACATCTTTATACATTGTGTATCCAGTATCATGGACTCATAGTTATTTTTTATGCATTTGTCTTTGAAATCCTATAGGAAATACAGCAAAGTTAGAAACCAAATGTACAGTAATACTCGTTTTTATATTTGCCAGTGTATTTACCTTTACTAGAGACCTTTATTCATCATTTGACTTTGAGTTGCTGTTCAGTGTCCTTTCATTTCAGCTTGAAGGACTATCGTTAGCACTTCTTGTAGGGCAGGTCTGATGGTAGTGAATGCCCTCAGCTTTTGTTTATCTGGCAACATCTTAATTTGTACCTCATTTTTTTTTTTTTGCGGTACGCAGGCCTCTCACCGCCGTGGCCTCTCCTGTTGTGGAGCACAGGCTCCAGACCCGCAGGCTCAGCGGCCATGGCTCATGGGCCCAGCCCACTCCACGGCATGTGGGATCTTCCCAGACCGGGGCACAAACCCGTATCCCCCGCATCGGCAGGCGGACTCTCAACCACTGCGCCACCAGGGAAGCCCTGTACCTCTTTTTTTTTTTTTTTTTTTTTTTTGCGGTACATGGGCCTCTCATTGTTGTGGCCTCTCCCACTGCAGAGCACAGGCTCCAGACGTGCAGGCTCAACGGCCATGGCTCATGGGCCCAGCCGCTCCGCGGCATGTGGGATCCTCCCAGACGGGGGCACGAACCCATGTCCCCTGCATCGGCAGGTGGACTCTCAACAACTGTGTCACCAGAGAAGCCCTTGTACCTCATTTTGAAGGACAGTTTTGCCAGATATAGAATTCTTGGTTGACATTTGTTTTCTTTCCACACTTAAATATGCCATCCTACTGTATTTGGGCCTCCATGGTTTCTGATAAGAAATAAGCTGCTGATCTTATTGAGGACCCCTTGTACATGAAGAGTTGCTTCTCCTGCTGCTTTTAGGGTTTTGTCTTTGTTTTTGACAGTTGGATTATAATGTGCCTTGGTGTGTGTTTCTTGGAATTTATCCTACTTAGATTTTATTGAACATTTTGAATTTGTAGATTAATGTATTTCATCAGATTTGGGGTGTTTTCAGCCATTATTTCCTCAAATGTTATTTCTGTCCCTTTCTCTCTCTTCCTTCTGGGACTCCCATAATGCATGTTCTGGTCTACTTGTTATCTCACAGGTCCCTTAGGTTTTGTTTACTAGTTTTTAAAAAAGCATTTTGAGCATATTTAAGTTAGTTGTTTGAAAGTTTTTGCCTAGTTAGTCTGATGTCTGGGCTTCCTTAGCCAGTTTCTCTCAGTTAATTTTGTTCCTTTGAACATGCCATACTTCCCTGTTTTTTTGTATGCCATGTGATTTTTTTTCTTTTTTTAAAACTGGGCATTTGAATACTATAATATGGTAACTATTGAAGTCAGATTCTTCCCTTTCCCCAGGGTTTGCTGTTTTATTGTTTGTTTTTATTTGGTTTTGTTTTTGATTGTTGAAGGCTATCAATATGTTTGTTTAATGACTTTCATAAGTGATTGTTTTTTTCAAACACAGTATTCCTTGGTGTGTATAATCACTGAAGTCTCTGTTACTTAGCCTGTGTTTCCATAGTATTTTGACAGAGATTTCTTTGCGCTCCAGGAGCTAAAAAAATCAACCAACCAAACAACAACAGAAACCTCTCCCAGTCTGTACAGATTGGCTCTGTGCTGGTGCACTCTTGTAACACCTTGTGAATTGCCAGTGGGACATAGCACTAATAATTAGAGTAAAATTTGGATCTATATCCTGAGATTTGTCCATTGTGCTGTGTAAGATAAAGTTTTCTGCTTTTCACAAGAAAATAATTTCTATTTGGTTTAAATTAGTTGTGTCATAGTATTTGGTTTTTAAAATTCTTAGTTCTTGACTTAACAAGCAGAAGGTACTTTCAGAACCCTTGTTACCCTGTTCCACTGGAGAACCCAATTAAATTCAAGAAATATTTGAGGAGCTTCTGTATGCAAAAATCTTGTGATTGGCTTCATAGGGTAGTAAAAGGATAACCAAGATTTTGCATCAAAGTATTTATAATATAGTGAATGATAAGACAGTTCCAAATATAGATATCATTTAAAGAACTAATATAGTATCTTCAAAAAAATAATGCAGCACAAATGTGTAAATCTTTTAAATCATTGGATAAATGGTTGAATTAACTATGTTCTAGATATATACACATACATAACATAACTTTGAGGAGCTAAGGCTAGGGTAAGAAGTACTCCTGAATAGATATAGGCTGCTTCAGTATTTCTTAAACATCTTCGTTTTTTAAAGTAGTAGTCTGTGAAATTCTATCAATTGTACTTTCATTTAAATTAACAAATATACTTTTTTATAAAATCACAAATACGGTTGTCCCTTGAACAACACAGTTTTGTACTGTATGGGTACACTTATACATGGATATTTTTCAGTAGTAAATACTACAGTACAACACTGTTGTTGGTTAGTTGAATCTGCAGATGCAGTGGAACCATGGATATGGAAGGCCTGCTGTTAAGTTACATGTGGACTAAACCCCGAGTTGAATGGCCACCTGTACCTTTAGGAAAATTTAAGCTACATGTTATTTACATTAGTTTATTTAGAGTGCCTTTCTCAATATCTGTAACTGAAATCACACCTGTTCATGAGAGATTGAGAGTCTTAGTGGGTGGAAAGGGAGACAGTGGGTTATTTAAGCACATTCAGTGTATTTTGGAGGGTGGCAAGGCTTTGGGCATTTAGGACAGCATGACAAAAGGGATAGAGAGAGGAAGGTGAGACATTGATATCAAAGATGACATTTACATTGTTGGAAATTTTGACTAAGGTCACCTTATATATGGGAAAGGGGAATAATATGCTCTTACTCCTCCCTCCCTCCATTCCTTCCTTCCTTCCTTCCTTCCTTCCTTCCTTCCTTCCTTCCTTCCTTCCTTCCTTCCTTCCTTCAAAAACCACAGAATTTCCTGCTCTCAGTTTCTAGAATTCAAAGTTCTATCTTAGAACTTTGGTTATGTTATATAATTTCATTAAGTAGATTATAATTTCCTTAAGTAGACTTTTCTGAGATTCTGAGGATTTAATCTCCATTTTATAGCATATCTGTGGGTACATGTGTTCTCACCATCAAACAATCTCTAGGAATAGCAATCAGTTTATAAATTTGAAATAATTTTGAAAAGATAACTTCCATTAGAAAGTTTCTACCTTAAAATAAGCATTTCAACAATTAGTATCAAATTTACGTAACATTTTTGTTTCATATTGTATACTACAGTGTTCTTTTTTAAATTATTTATTTATTCCTGGCTGCATTGGATCTTTGTTGCTGCACGTGGGCTTTCTCTAGTTGTGGCGAGTGGGAGCTACTGTTCATTGCGGTGAGTGGGCTTCTCACTGCAGTGGCTTTTCTTGTTGCAGAGCATGGGCTCTAGGCGTGCAGGCTTCAGTAGTTGTGGCACATGGGCTTAGTTGCTCCGCAGCATGTGGGGTCTTCCCAGACTAGGGCTCAAACCCATGTCCCCTGCATTGGCAGGTAGATTCTTAACCACTGCACCACCAGGGAAGTCCCACTACAGTGTTCTTAATTGCATTGCTACTTTACATTTTTACACTTACCTGTTTGCTATTGAACTCATCAACATTTAATAATCCATAGTAGCAAATTCTTGAAAATACAATTAATTTATAAACTCATCTTAGTCTTTGGTAATTTTTTCAAATGTTTTTCATATTTACATTTTTTATATAGTTAATATACTTTTCAATATTGAACATGACAAATATAAAAAGTATCCTGTTTCATTTTTTAAATTAAAAACCATAATGCTTTTAAAAGTGATTTTAACTTATAGAACACAATCACAGAATTCAAAGCTCAAAAGATTATACAGTGAAAATCTTCCATCTCCTCTGCTCCACTTTTCTTGCATTCTACGCAGGGGCAACCAATTTACAAGTTTCTTGTGTAGAGATTTTTCCATGATAAGCTTGTGTATGTGTATATATGTGTGTGGTGTGTGTGTGTGTGTGTGTGTGTGTGTGTGTGTGTGTGTGTGTGATACACCGTTTTTTAGTACCTTTGTTTCCCCCCCCCTTTCAGTATATTTTGGAGAGCATAGCAGTTAACATTATCACCTTTATGCTTTTCAATGGCTACATACTGTTATTTAGTTGTACTATAATTTAACTAGTCTCTCTCTCTTTTTTTTAATTAGGTCATGTCTTTTATTAACTAGTGTGCAATTACTTGTCTTCTGGTTTGTTGAAACAATAGGTAAGACAACATTTGCCACAATACTGTGTGTCAAAGTGGTTCACCATAAAAACTCCAGCACCACGTTCATCTGAAGGGCGCTCCTGATGAAGGTGACTGATTTTGCCATTCTCCTCCACCTTATAGTATTTCAGAACAGCCAGCTTAACCTTCTTTCTCTTATGCTTGTTCTTCTTGAGAGTGGTGTAAGACTTCTTCCTTTTCTTAGCACCACCATGAAGTCTCAACATTAAGATGAAGAGTGGACTCCTTTTGAATGTTGTAGTCAAAGTACGTCCATCTTCCAGTTGCTTGCCAGCAAAGATCAGTCTTTGCTGGTCAGGAGGAATTCCTTCCTTATCCTGGATCTTGGCCTTTATATTTTCTGTTGTATCTGAGGGTTCAGCTTCAAGAGTGATGGTCATCCCCGGAAGGTCTTCATGAAAATCTGCACCTTGGCAGCAGTTCTGCCGCAGATGACAGATCCAAAAGCTAACTAGTCCCTTATTGAGAAACATTGAGGTCACTTTCTGTCTTTTTGTATTATAAACACTTGTAGCAAAAACTTGTATATATGTCCTATCACATATGAGTGAAATGTTTCTTCATGTCTCTTGCCCATTTTCTAGTTAGATTGTTTGCTCTTTTACTGTTGAGTTTTGAGAGGTCATTATATACTTTGGATACTAATCCTTTGTTGGGTCTGTGGCTTGGAAATGTTTTGTCCCACTACTTACCTTGTCTTTTTATCCACTTTCCAGGGGCTTTTTCAGAGCAAAAGTTTTAAATTTTGGTGAAGTCCAATTTATCAGTATTTTACTTTAAAAAAAATATTTATTTATTTATTTATTTTGACTGCACTGGGTCTTAGTTGTGGCACACGGGATCTTTGTTGCAGCATGCGGGATCATTTTAGTTGCAGCATGCGGGCTCCTTAGTTGTGGCATGCGGACTCTTAGTTGCAGCATGCACGTGGGATCTAGTTCCCCGACCAGGGGTCAAACCTGGGTCCCCTGCATTGGGAGCGTGGAGTCTTACCCACTAGACCACGAGGGAAGTCCCTGTCAGTAATTTTCTTTTATGGGTTGGTGTCAAGTCTTAAGTACTCTTTGAATATCCATGGATCCTGAAATTTTTTTCGTGTATTTTTTCCTAAAAGCTTTATAGTATTACATTTTACATTTAAGTCCATGATACATTTTGTGTTATTTTTGTATAAGGTATGAGACTTAAGTTGAAGTGCATTTTTTTGCCTATGGATGTCCATTTGCTCCAGCACCATTTGTTGGAAAGGCAGTCCCTCCTTCATTGAATTGCTTTTGTACTTTTGTCAAAAATTGGGCATATTTTTATGGGTCTATTTCTAGGTTCTCTCTTCTGTTCCATGTGTTTCTCTCTATCTGCCAATGCTACACAGTTTTTATTACTATAGCTGTAAAATAGGTCTTGAAATGGGGTAGGATGGTTCCTTTCATTTTATTCTTTTCCCAAATTATTTTAGTAATTCTAGTTACTTTTCCTTTTCATATAAATTTTAGAATAATCTTGTCAATATCTACAAAAAATCTTTCTTGGGATATTGGTAGGAGTTGTGTTAAACCCATTTATTAATCTGAGGGAGTGGGAGAATTGGCATCCTTACTATGTTGAGTCTCCCGTTCCATGAACATAGAATGTCTCTGCATTTATATTTAGATTGGTTTTCTTCATCAATATTTTGTCATTTTTAGCATACAAGTCTTGTGCTTGTTTTGTTAGATTTGCACCTAATATTTTGGGTTTGTGGGGTTTTTAAAATTTTTATTATTTTATTTTGTATGTCCATGTGTTCATTGCAAATAGAGTTGATTTTTTTACATGTTTACCTTGTATCTTATGACCTTACTGAATTCACTTATTTGTTCTAAGTTTTTATTTTTTTGATTTTGTAGATTCTTTGCAGTTTCTACCCAATCACGTAGCTGACAAATAGGGATGGTTTTATTTTTTCCTTTCAAATTTGTGTTTTTTATATCCTTTTCTTGTTTTATTGCACTGGCAAGAACTTTCAGCACTATTTCAATGAGTATGTTGAGAGTGGACATTATGTCTTTTTCCCCAGTTTAAGGGGAAAGTATTCAGTCTTTCACTCTTAAGTGTATCTTAAGTATACGTTTTTGTAGATGCTCTTTATCAAGTTGAAGAAGTTCCCTCCTATTCCTCTTTCTCTGAGAGGTTTTTTTTCCTGCATGAATGGGTACTGAGTTTCGTCAAATACTCTTTTTTTTATTTACCTCAATTGAGATGAATTATGTGGTTTTTTTCTTTAGCTTTTCAATGTGGTGGATTACATTGGTTGGTTTTAGAATATTGGTCTAGACCTGCATCCCTGGAATAAACTCTGCTTGGTCATAGTGTATGATTCTTTTTGTATATTGCCAAATTTGATTTGCTAGTATTTTGTTAAGGATCTGTAATTATGAAGGATGTTGGTCTGTAGTTTTCCTTTTTTGTTCTGTGTTTACCTGTTTTTTGTGGGTTTTTTAAATCAGGGTAATACTAGCTTAATAAAATGAATTTGAAAGTATTCCCTTCAATTCTATTTTCTAGAAGAGATTGTGGAAAATTGGTGTTAATTCTTTAAAAGTTTGCTATAATTTTCAATGAAACCATCTGGACCTGGAGAGGTTTTTGGATGTTTTGAAATTACCAATTCATTTTATTTATTTAAGAGGTATAGGACTATCCAAATTATATTATTATTATTATTATTATTTTTTGTGGTATGCGGGCCTCTCACTGTTGTGGCCTCTCCCGTTGCGGAGCACAGGCTCCGGACGCGCAGGCTCAGCGGCTATGGCTCACCGGCCTAGCCGCTCCATGGCATGTGGGATCTTCCTGGACCGGGGCACGAACCCGTGTCCCCTGCATTGGCAGGTGGACTCTCAACCACTGTGCCACCAGGGAAGCCCTATCCAAATTATTTACTTCATATTGGGTAAGTTGTGGTAGTTTTTTGTTTTGTTTCGTTTTGTGAGAAATTGGTTCATTTCTTCTAAATCATCATTATATGTTGGTGATGAGTTGTTAGGATTAGAAAGCCTCCCCTAGACACCCGAACAGTATAAGGATGAAACATTCTTCATGGTTTTATGATGAAAATTATAATCTTTTAGCTATTATGGCTCTCTGAAGAAAATGTTCAATCAAAAGATTAAATCATACAAAGCATTTAACATTTTCAAACAGTTGCCTAGTCACAAACTTTTAAAAGAGATTATTCATAGCAGTAAGTTATGTTTATCAAATATTTGAATAGTGTTTCCTTACTGTCCTTTCGTAGTTGCAGGGTGTGTAGAGATATTCATGTTTCATTCCTGATTTATTCCTTATGTTGGTAATTTGTGTCTTCACTTTTTTTTTTGTCAGTCTTGCTAGATGTTTGTTGATTTTTTTAAAATTAATTTTTATTGGAGTAGAGTTGCTTTACAACTCTGTGTTAGCTTCTGCTGTATAGCAAACTGAATCCGTTATACGTATACATATATGCACTCTTTTTTAGAGTTCCTTCCCATTTAGGTCACCACAGATCATATATGGTAGGTTCTCATTAGTTATCTATTTTATACATAGTAGTGTATATATGTCAGTCCCAATCTCCCAGTTCATCCCACCTCCCCCTTTCCCCCATGGTAGCTGTAAGTTTGTTCTCTACATCTGTGACTCTTATCTCTGCTCTGTAAATAAGTTCATCTGTACCATTTTTCTAGATTCCACATAAAAGCAATTTTATACGATATTTGTTTTTCTCTTTCTGACTTACTTCACTTACTTCACTTTGTATGTCAATTTCTAGGTCCATCCACATCTCTGCAAATGGCACTATCTTGTTCCTTTTTATGGCTGAGTAATATTCCATGGTATATATGTACCACATCTTCTTTATCCATTCTTTGATCAGTGGTCATTTAGGTAGCTTCTATGTCTTGGCTGTTATAAATAGTGCTGCAGTGAACATTGGGGTGCATGCATCCTTTTGGTTGGTTGTCAGTTTTTGATATCTTAAAAGAACCAACTGTTTCACTGATTTTTCTCTGTTTTTCTGTTTTCAGTTTTATTGATTTCTACTGTATCTTTATTATTTCCTTCCTTTCTCTTGCTTTGCTTCTAGTTTGCTCTTCTTTTTTTGAGATTCTTGAGGTGGGAACTTAGGTTATTGACTTGTGGCTTTTCCTTTTGAGGCTTTTCCTTTTTTTAAATTTCTCAGCAGTTTTACCTATGTCTCACAAATTTTGATATGCTGTATTTTCATTTTTCTTTAGTTCTGTTATATGTATTTTTAAATTTCCCCTGATAATTCCTCTTTGATCCATAGATTATTTATATAAAGTGTGTTGTTTAGAGAGCTGAGTGGCGGCCGTGGATACTCTGGGTGCCTGCTGTGCATGTGTGTGGCCACCTGGTGTGCACAGGCTCTGGCAGCAGCCACGGGCTGGCCAGACTGCGGCAGTTTTCTGGATGACAAACAATGGCCCAGCACCGTGTCTCAGTACAACCAGGAGGCCGGACAGTGGAACCAATTCTGAGCCGCCTGTTGTCAGGCCTGAGCTCCTGTGGTGGGAGTGCCAAGTCCAAACCACTGGACTAACAGAGAACCTCAGACTCCAGGGAATATTAATCAGTGTGAGCTCTCCTGGAGGTCCTCATCTTGACACCAAGACCTGGCTCCACCCAACTGCCTGCCACCTCCAGTGCTGGATGCCTCAGGCCAAACAACCAGCAAGACAGGAGCACAGCCCCACCCATCAAGAAAAATTAGGTGACAAAAAAATATGGTACAGACAAAGGAGCAAGGTAAAAACTTACAAAACCAAATAAATGAAGAGAAAATAAGCAACCTATCTGAAAAAGAATTCAGAGTAATGATAGTAAAGGTGATCTTAAATCTAGGAAATAGAATGGAGGCATGGATCAAGAAAATACAAAAAATGTTTAACAAGGACCTAGAAGAACTGAAGAACAAACAAACAGTGATGAACAGCACAGTAATTGAAATGAAAAATACACTAGAAGAACTCAGTAGAACAATTGAAGCAGAAAAATAAGTGAGCTGGAAGATAGAACGGTGGAAATAACTGCTGAGGAGCAGAATAAAGAAAAAATAATTAAAAGAAATGAGCACAGTCTCAGAGACCTCTGGGACAACATTAAACACACCAACATTCAAATTATAGGAGTCCCAGAAGAAGAAGAGAAAGAGAAAGAGTCTGAGAAAATATTTGAAGAGATTATAGTCGAAAACTTCCCTAACATGGAAAAGGAAATAGTCAACCAAGTCCAGGAAGCACAGAGTTCCATACGGGATAAACCCAAGGAGAAACATGCTGAGACACATATTAATCAAACTAACAAAAGTTAAATTCAAAGAAAAAATATTTAAAGCAGCAAGGTGAAAAGCAACAAATAACATACAAGGGAATCCCCATAAGGTTATCAGCTGATCTTTCAGCAGAAATACTGCAGGCCAGAAGGTAGTGGCAGGATATATTAAAAGTAATGAAAGGGAAAAACTTAAAACCAAGATTAGTCTACTCAGTAAGGATCTCACTCAGATTCGATGGAGAAATCAAAAGCTTTACAGACAAGCAAAAGCTAAGAGAATTCAGCACCTCCAAACCAGCTTTACAACAAATGCTAACAGAACTTCTCTAGGAGGGAATCACAAGAGAAGAAAAAGACCCCCCCCACACAAAAGTCCAAAACAATTAAGAAAATGGTAATAGGAACATACATATCGATAATTACCTTGAATGTAAATGGATTAAATGTTCCAACCAAAAGACACAGGCTGGCTGAATGGATACAAAAACAAGACCTTTATATACACTGTCTACAAGAGACCCACTTCAGACCTAGGAACACATACAGACTGAAAGTGAGGGGATGGAAAAAGATATTTCATGCAAATGGAAATCAAAAGAAAGCTGGAGTAGCAATACTCCTATCAGATAAAATAGACTTTAAAATAAAGATTGTTAAACTGTGACAAAATGAGAGAGTGGCATGGACATATATACACTACCAAATGTGAAATAGATAGCTAATGGGAAGCAGCCACATAGCACAGGGAGATCAGCTCGGTGCTTTGTGACCACCTAGAGGGGTGGGATAGGGAGGGTGGGAGGGTGGGAGACGCAAGAGGGAAGAGATACGGGAACATATGTAAATGTATAACTGATTCATTTTGTTATAAAGCAGAAACTAACACACCATTGTAAAGCAATTATACTCCAATAAAGATGTTAAAAAATAAAATAAATAAAATAAAATAAAGACTGTTACAGGAGACAAGGAAGAACACTACATAATGATCAAGGGATCAATCCAAGAAGAAGATATATAACAATTGTAAATATTTATGCACCCAACATAGGAGCACCTCAATACATAAGGCGAATGTTAACCTAAATGGGGAAATCGACAGTAGCACAATAATAGTGGGGGTTTTTAACACCCCACTTACACCAATGGACAGATCATCCAGACAGAAAATAAATAAGGAAACACAAGCTTTAAATGACACAATAGACCAGATAGACATAGTTGGTGCTTATAGAACATTCCACCCGAAAGTGGCAGAATACACTTTCTTCTCAACTGCACACCAGACATTCTCCAGGATAGATCACATCTTGGGTTACAAATCAAGCCTTGGTAAATTTAAGAAAATTGAAATCATATCAAGCATCTTTCTGACCACAATGCTATGAGATTAGAAGTCAATTACAGGAAACAAAACTATAAAAAACACAAACACATGGAGGCTAAACAATACACTACTAAGTAACCAAGAGGTCACTGAAGAAATAAAAAAGGAAGTCAAAAAATACATAAAAACAAACTACAACAAAAACATGACAACCCAACACCTATGAGACACAGCGAAAGCAGCTCTAAGAGGGCAGTTTATAGCAATTCAATCTCACCTCAAGAAACAAGAAAAATCTCAATCTAACCTTACACCTAAAGCAACTAGTGAAAGAAGAAGAAGAAGAGGAGGAGGAGAAGAAGAAAAAGAAGAAAAACCCCAACATTAGTAGAAGGAAAGAAGATTAGAGCAGAAATAAAGGAAATAGAAATGAAGAAGACGGTAACAAAGATCAATAAAACTAAAAGCTGGTTCTCTGAGAAGATAAACAAAACTGATAAGCCTTTAGCCAGGCTCATCAAGGAAAAAAGGGAGAGGTTTCAAATCAATAAAATTAGAAATGAAAAAGGTGAAATTTCAACTGACACTGCAGAAATACAAAGGATCATAAGAGACTACAATAAGCAAGTATAATGCTAATAAAATGGACAACCTGGAAGAAATGGACACATTCTTAAAAAGGTACAACCTTCCAAGACTGAACCAGGAAGAAATAGAAAATATAAACAGACCAATCACAAGTAATGAAATTGAAACTGTAATTAAAAATCTTCCAGCAGGGTCTTCCCTCATGGCACAGTGGTTAAGAATCCACCTGTCAGTGCAGGGGACACAGGTTCCATCTCTGATATGGGAAGATCCCACATGCTGTGGAGCAACTAAGCCTGTGCAGCACAACTACCGAGCCTGCACTCTAGAGCCCACAAGCCACAACTACTGAAGCCTGTGTTCCTAGAGCCTGTGCTCTGCAACAAGAGAAGCTACCACAATGAGAAGCCCACACACCACAACAAAGAGTAGCCCCTGCTTGCCACAACTAGAGAAAGCCCGCACGCAGCAACGAAGACCCAGCACAGCCAAAAATAAATAAGGAAATTAAAACAAAAAATCTTCCAACAAAGAGAAGTCCAGGACCAGATGGCTTCACAGGCAAATATTATTAAACATTTAGAGAAGAGCTAACACCTGTCTTTCTCAAGCTCTTCCAAAAAATTGCAGAGGGAGGAACACTCCCAAACTCTTTCTACAAACCACCATCACCCTGTTACCAAAACCAGACAAAGATATCACAAAGAAAATTACAGGCCAGTATCACTGATGAACATAGACGTAAAAATCCTCAACAATATACTAGGAAACAGAATCCAACAACACATTAAAAGGCTCACACACCATGATAAAGTGGGATTTATCCCAGGGATGCAAGGATTCTTCAATATACACAAATTAATGTGATATACCATATTAAGAAATTAAAGAATAAAACCATATGATCATCTCAATAGATGCAGAAAAAGCTTTTGACAAAATTCAACACCCATTTATGATAAAAACTCCAGGAAGTGTGCATAGAGGGAACCTACCTCAACATAATAAAGGCCATATATGACAAACCCACAGCCAACATCATTCTCAATGGTGAAAAACTGAAACCATTTCCACTAAGATCAGGAACAAGACAAGGTTGCCCACTCTTGCCACTCTTATTCAACATAGTTTTGGAAGTCCTAGCCATGGCAATCAGAGAAGGAAAAGAAATAAGAGGAATCCAAATTGGAAGAGAAGTAAAACTCTCACTGTTTGCAGATGTCATGATACTATGCATAGAAACTCCTAAAGATGCCACCAGAAGACTACTAGAGCTAATCATTGAATTTGGTGAAGTTGCAGGATACAAAATTAGTGCACAGAAATCTCTTGTATTCCTACACGCCTATGATGAGGGACTTCCCTGGTGGTCCAGTGGCTAAGACTCCACGCTCTCAAGGCAGGGGGCACTGGTTCAATCCCTGGTCAGGGAACTAGATCCCACATGCTGCAACTAAGAGTTCGCATGCCGCCACTAAAGATCCCACGTGCCGCAACAAAGATCCCGCATGCCACAGCTGGGACACAGTGCAGCCAAATCAATCAATCAATATTTTAAAATTAAATAAAAGATAAAATTTGCCTGTATACTAACAACGAAAGTTCGGAAGGAAATTAAGGAAACAATCCCATTTACTATTTCAACAAAAAGGATAAAATACCTAGGAATAAACCTAGCTAAGGAGACAGAAGACCTGTATGCAGAAAACTATAAGACACTGATGAAAGAAATCAAAGATGACACAAACAGATGGAGAGATACACCATGTTCTTGGATTGGAATAATCAATATTGTGAAAATGACTGTACTTCCCAAAGCAATCTACAGATTCACTGCAATCCCTATCAAGCTACCAATGGTATTTTTCACAGAACTTGAACAGAAAATTTTGCAATTGGTATGGAAACACAACAGACCCTGAATAGCCAAAGCAATCTTGAGAAAGAAAAATGGAGCTGGAAGAGTCAGGCTTCCCAACTACAGACTACACTACAAAGCTACAGTAATCAAGACAGTATGGCACTGGCACAAAAACAGAATATAGATCAATGGTACAGGATAGAAAGCCCAGCGATAAACCCACGCGCTTATGGTCACCTAATCTATGACAAAGGAGGCAAGAATATCTAATGGAGAAAAGACAGTCTCTTCTATAAGTGGTGCTGGGAAAACTGGACAGCTACATGTAAAAGAATGAAATTAGAACACTCCCTAACACCATACACAAAAGTAAACTCAAAATGGGTTAAAGACTTAAATGTAAGACCGGACACTACAAAACCTTTAGAGGAAAGCATAGGAAAAACACTCTTCGTTATAAATCACAGCAAGATCTTTCTTGAACCACCTCCTGGAGTAATTAAACTAAAAACAAAATAAACGAATGGGACCTAATTAAACTTAAAAGCTTCTGCATAGCAAAGGAAACCATAAACAAGATGAAAAGACAACCCTCAGAATGGGAGAAAATATTTACAAATGAAGCAATTGACAAGGGCTTAATCTCCAAAATATACAAAACAGCTCATGCAACTCAATATCAAAACAACAAACGACCCAATCCAAAAATGCACGGAAGACCTAAGTAAACATTTCTCCAAAGAAGACATACAGATGGCCAAGAGGCACATGAAAAGATGCTCAACATCACTAATTATTAGAGAAATGCAAATCAAAACTACAATGAGGTATCACCTTATACCGGTCAGAATGGCCATCATCAAAAAATCTACAAAGAATAAGTGGTGGAGCGGGTATGGAGAAAAGGAACCCTCTTGCACTGTTGGTGGGAATGTAAATTGATAACAGCCACTATGGAGAATGGTATGGAGGTTCCTTAAAAAACTAAGATAGAACTACCATATGACCCAGCAATCCCACTCCTGGGTGTATACCCTGAGAAAACCATAGTGCAAAAAGACACATGCATCCCAGCGTTTATTGTAGCACTATTTACAATAGCCAGGACATGGAAGCAACTTAAATGTCCATCAACAGAGGAATGGATAAAGAAGGTGTGGTACACATATACAATGGAATGTTACTCAGCCATAAAAAGGAATGAAGTTGGGTCATTTGTAGAGATGTGGATGCACCTAGAGTCTGTCATACAGAGTGAAGTTAGTCAACAAGAGAAAAACTAATATCATATATTAACACATATATGTGGAATCTAGAATAATGGTACAGATGAACCTATTTGCGGGGCGGGAATAGAGAGGCAGATGTAGAGAACGGACATGTGGACACCAGGGGAAGGGGAGGGTGGGATGAACTGGGAGATTAGGATTGACATATATACTACCTTGTGTAAAATAGTGGGAACCTGCTGTATACCACAGGGACTTCAGCTCGGTGCTCTATGATGACCTAGATGGGTGGGATGGGGGAGGTGCATGGGAGAGAGGTCCAAGAGGGTGGGGATATATGTATACCTATAGCTGATTAACTTTGATGTACAGCAGAAACTAACACAACATTGTAAAACAAGTATACTGAAATGAAATGAAATGGGTTGTTTAGTTTCCAAGTGTTTCAAGATTTTCCTGTTAACATTCTGTTATTAATTTCTAGTTTGTTTCTGTTGTGGCCAGAGAACATATTCTTTCTGATTTCAGTTCTTTTAAATTTGTTCAGATTTGTTTTGTAGTCCAAAATATATTCTATCTTATTTTGTGTTGCTTGGGCACTTGATAAGAATGTGGTTTCCTCTGTTGTTGTATGGAGTGTTTTATGAATGTTGAATAATTCTTGTTGGCTGATGGTGTTGTTGAGTTCTTTCAAATTCTTTGTGATTTTCTGTCTAGTTGTACTAATTGTTCAGATAGGGGTGTTGAATTGTTCAGCTGTAACTGTTGATTTGTCTCTATATTCTCCTTTCAGTTCTATCAGTTTTTGCTTCACATTTTAGAGATGTGTTGTTTGGTGGATACACATTTGGGAATGCTATGTCCTCTTTTTTTTCTTCCATAAAGTAAAGCCTTATTTCTTTTTTTGTTTGTTTTTACTTTATTTATTTATTTATTTATTTATGGCTGCATTGGGTCTTGGGTGCTGCACATGGGGTTTCTCTAGTTGGGGTTTCTCTAGTTGAGGTGAGCGGGGGCTACTCTTCATTGCGGTGCGCGGGCTTCTCATTGCAGTGGCTTCTCTTGTTGCGGACCATGGGCTCTAGGTGCGTGGGCTTCAGTAGTTGTGACTCACGGGCTCTGTAGGTGTTACTCGCGAGCCCAGTAGTTGTGGCTCATGGGCTCTAGAGTGCAGGCTCAGTAGCCGTGGCGCATGGGCTTAGTTGTTCTGCAGCATGTGGGATCTTCCCAGACCAGGGCTTGAACCCGTGTCCCCTGTATTGGCAGGCAGATTCTTAACCACTGCGCCACCAGGGAGGCCCATGGGAATGCTGTGTCTTCTTGATAGGTTGACCTTTTCATCATTATGTAATGTCCCTTTCTGTCCAATAAATTTCCTTGCTTTGAAGTCTACTTTATCTGATATTAATATTGCCACTTCTGCTTTCCTTTGATTAATGCTTGCATGATATATCTTTTCCTGTTCCTTTATTTTTAACCTATTTATATCACTATATTTGAAGTGACTATCATGTAGATGGTACATGGTTAGGTCATGTTTTTTAATCCACACTGTAATCTCTGCTTTTAATTGCTATGACCATTTTCATGCAGTGTAATTATTGCTATGTTATGGCTTAGCCTGCGGGGGGGGTTTTCTGGTTTTTTTTTAATGGAAGTATAGTTGATTTACAGTGTTGTGTCAATCTCTGCTGTACAGCAAAGCGACTCAGTTATACACATATATACATTCTTTTTTTATATTCTTTTCTGTTATGGTGTATCGCAGGATATTGAATATAGTTCCCTGTGCTATACATTAGCACCTTGTTGTTTATCCATTCTAAATATAATAGTTTGCATCTACCAACCCCAAATTCCCAGTTCATCCGTCTTCTTCCCCCCACCCTTGGCAACCACAAGTCTGTTCTCTTATGTCTATGAGTCTGTTTCTGTTCTGTAGATAGGTTCATTTGTGCCATATTTTAGATTCCACATATAAGTGATATCATATAGTATTTTCCTTTCTCTTTCTGACTTACTTCACTGAGTATGATAATCTCTAAGTTGCATCCGTGTTGCAAATGGCATTATTTCTTTCTTTTTTATGGCTGAGTAATATTCCATTGTATATATGTACCACATCTTTTTTATCCAGTTGTGTCGGTGGACATTTAGGTTGTTTCCATGTTTTTAGCCTGCCATTTTAGATACTATTTTCTGTTTGTTCAGCTTTTCCTTTCTGTTTTCTTTTTCCTGCCTTACTGTGGGTTACTTGAACATTTGTTAGAATTCCATTTTGATTCCTTTATTGTGTTTTTGAGTATTTCTTTGTATCACTTTTTGTGTGGTTGCTCTGAGTATTACATGATGTATACAGTCAACCCCTGAACAAAGCAGGGGTTAATCTGTGCATAACTTATTGTTGGCCCCCAGTATCTGCTGTTGCTCCGAGTCTCCAGGTTCAATCAACCATGGACTGTGAAGTACTGTAGTATTTACTATTGAAAGATATCCCCCTATAACTGTGGAGAACCATGCAGATCAAATCCACATTGTTCAAGGGTAAACTGCATAACTCATCACAGCTTATTGGTATCATTTCATCAGTTTGATTGAAGCATAGAGAAACTTTATCTCCCTCCCTTTATGAGATTCTGTTTATAGGATGATTGCCTTCGTATAGAACCACATGAGACAGTATTATAATTTTGCTTCAACAATCAAACATAATTAGAAAAGTGAAGAAGAGAAGGAAAGCCTATTGGATTTACCTATATATTTTCTTATGTGTTCTTCCTTCCTGGTGTTCTGAAATTCCTTCCTTTTGTTGTTTGCCTTCTGTTTAGATAACTTCTTTTAGCCATTCTTTTAGGGTAGGTCTGCTGGCAACAGGTTTTCTTAATTTTGTTTCATTTGAGAATGTTTTGATTTCCTCTTCATTCCAGAACAGTATTTTCATTGGGTATAGGATTCTGGGTTGATGGCTCTTTTCATTTAGCACCTAAAAAATATTATTTGACTTCCTTCTGACCTCCCTGGTTTTAGATGAGAAATCTTCTGTTATTTTAATTGTTTTTCTAATGTAGGTAAGGTGGTTTTTCCTCCAGCTGCATTCAAGCCAGTCTATTTAGGAAATCTACTCTTGCATGTGTGTATGATTTTTTTGTGTGAAAAAGAATTTTTTTCCCAGCTGAAGTTGTATTACATTGCTCTAAAATAGAAATGACTTAGAAAGTTTAGTAAAATTATTTCATAATGAAAGTACTACTTTTTAGATGCTAATGGTAGTTTTACTTAATTCTTCATAGCAGCTATAGCTACATAAACTAACTCTTAAAAAGAAGGTCTCCAGTGAAGTAAAAAAAATTACATTTATCTATTACCCACCCCACCCCTTTCTAAGCCAGGGTACTTTATATTTTCAGATTCTATTAGCAAAGGTAATTTTTCATTCCACTGACCCTATTTGAAATTTGGAATCGAATATTTCAGTCTTTAATATATGTACTGTAAAATTACCAAGGCTTGAAAGTAGTGAAATCTCTTTATGACTATATTTTAAGTTATCTGTGTTATATTAGCATTTTACCTGAGGTAGTTTAAAACTTTGCCCGGTCGGAAAAGTATAAGTAACCATTTCTGGTTCTTATTTTCAGATCTATATAATAAACCAATTCTAGTTTGCTTTTGCTTTCTTGGATTTTTGTCTTCTATTCAGTATTTAGGTTGAACAATTATGAAGTTGGTAAAAACATAACTTAATGCTCTTATTGATACCTATTAACAGTTGTATGTGGAGTGAATTCTACCTTTTAGAATGATTAAAGTGTTAAAGGACTCAACTTTTTACAGAATTTATTTTGTTGTTCTACCATTAAGTAACTCTTAATTTTTTCACATAGTCACCACTGTGGAAAAAAAATATCATGCATAAATGAAAACATTTCTTCTGTGGTTTCTTTTTTAGAGTTTGAGTATGTGATGCTTTTTAGCAATTCATAGTACTAAGCTGTTTTAGTCTGGATACTTCGGTTACAGCAAAAATACAAGTTTAAAAATAAAAGTATTTTAAAATACAAGTATTTTTTAAAAATAAAAGTTTTAAATGGTTTACATTTAATAGCTGATATGTTGGTAACTATGGGCATCTTCATATTGGTTTTATAACCTTCTTAAAAGTAAAAAAATAACTTAAAAGATTGAGACCTTCCTGTGACTCACTTTGTGGGATCTTGTTCCCTTTTAAATAGTAATAATCGTTCAGTATTCAAATTCAGATAAAAATAATACAGATACATTTGAAATAAAAGTGAAAATCCCTTCCTCTATCCCACCAGGCTTACTCCCCAGAATCTACATAGCCTAATCTTTTATACTTTAAAACCCTTGTTCTTTCCTCTCAGTAATGAGCTCTTCTCCCTTTTAAAAAATAGAAGCAAACAACAAAAAAAACCAAACAAGATCTTAAAGAAAAATTCAGTATATTACAGATCACAAAGAAAGTTTTTCTCTTTTTCAGAGTCAATGTGTAGAATTATGCCTCACCTTTACCTGGTGGTACTTGGAGAATCCCTGGGGAAGCACTCAGTTCTGTGCTCATAATTTGAAAACTCCTGCTCCCTTTGTGCTTCTGGTAATTAAAAGCAAGAAATTAGTTGAACATTTTATGAAGGAGACATACTTCTGGTTTTTAAAAACATGTATTTAAAAAGTAGCCTTATATTTCTAATGTAAATGTTGCTTTGTCAGAAGTGTCAATATTTGGAACAAACTTTGGTAATTAATTTTTAAATAAGTAAGATATAATTCAAACCAGGCTTAGTTAGGATGGGTTTCCAGAATGCTGTCAGAATTCATATAATGCTACATATAAAGTTATTTTCTATATTATCTAATCAGTTGTTTTAGGCATACTGCTGAAACTACTCCAATGAAAATATATGTTTTTCTTGATTCTTTTCATTCTTTCTTTTCTTTCTCTCTTTTTTTGGGTAAGAGCTTTACTGAGATATAATTTGTATATTATACAGTCCACCATTTAAAGTATATAATTCAGTGGTTTTTAGTATATTCACAGAGTTGTACAACCATCACTACATTCAATTATTAATCCGTTTCATCACCTCAGAAAGAAACATTGTATCCTTCAGCTGTCACCACCACCCCCCAGCCCCAGGCAACCATTAAGCTACTTTCTGTCTCTATAAATTTGCCTAGTCTGGACATTTCATATAAATGGAATCATATAATACGTGTGTTCTGTGACTGGCTTCTTTCACTTAGCAGAATGTTTTAGGTTCATCCATGTTGTAGTATGTATCAGTATTTCATTCCTTTTTACAGCCAAATAATAGTCCATTGTATGGATATACTACATTTTATTTATCTATCCATCAGTAGTTGGACATTTGACTTATTTACATCTTTTGGCTGTTAAGAATAATGTTGCTGTAAACATTTGTTTAAAAGTTTTTGTGTGGATGTAATATTTTCAGTTCTCTCAGAGTGGAATTGCTGGGACATGTGGTAAACTTCATGTTTACCTGTTTGAGGAGCTGCTAGACTGTTTTCCTAAGTGGCTGTATCAGTTTGTACTCCCACCAGCAGTGTGTAAGGGGTCCAATTCCTCCCCAGTCTCACTAACACTTAATTATCTTTTTGATTCTAGCCATCCTAGTGGGTATGAAGTGATATGTCATTGTGATTTTTATATGCATTTTCCTATCAAATAATAATGTTAGACATCTTTCATGTGCATATTGGTCATTTGTATATCTTCTTTGGAGAAATATCTATGCAGATTCTTTTCCCTTTTGTTAATTGGGTTCTCTGTCTTTTTCTTGTTGATTTGTGAGTGTTCTTTGTATATTCTGAATACAAGTTCCTTATCAGATATATGAATTGCAAAATATTCTTCCCATTATATGAAACAGAGCATTCTTATAACATTGTGATTAATACAGAAAAAATTAATTTAAAGCTTATATAAACATTTAATTTTCAGTAAGTGAAAATGTTTAGCACTTGAGCTGTTCTAATCATGGGTTCATCATTAATGTTTCAGTTTACTTCAAGCTTGTGCCTTAGGTCAGTTGTTCTCAAACATTATTAAGCATTAGAATCTCTTAGGGGGTTTGTTTTAGTACTTTGCTGGGACCCACTCCCAGAATTTCCTAGGTTCAAGAAGGTCTTGTGTAGGGTCCAAGGTTTTACATTTCTAACAAGTGATGCTGATGCTCTTGGTTCCTGAACCTCTGCTTTAATGATCTCTATGAGCCATCATAAAATATTAGAGAAATACTGATAAGTAGCAATTTCTACTTGTCTACTAGATAAAATTTAGATTTACCCTCCGTATTTGCACATATAATTTGTATATATTTGCATATACATAGTTTCTTATACTATTTAACTATGGTTAAATATTTAACCATGGTTAGTGGCTGAATTATTTAGTTTCTTTCAAAATTCTTGCATACATAAAGTATACTTTTCTTCCTAGGGTTGTCTCCCTACAGATCCTCACAAATTTCCCTGAACTTAAGAAAATATCTAATAATCAAAGAATGTTAGAACTTAAAGGAATTTTAATCATCCAATTAATCCCTTCTCTCCTTGCCTCAGGTAGAGATTAATTAACTCACTTGATCCAAGATTACATAGCTAATTAATGGTGCATATAGGTAGTTCTTAGTGAATTTATTTCCAATAATTCTTTTTTGTTTGAAGAAAAGTACAAATTTATATCAGCTCATATATTTTTAGTGATTTTCAAATATAGATCTCCTTGGTAACATTTCTTTAGATATTGATAATAAAAAGCTTAATATTTTTGAAATGACTTAAAACTTGATTCTGTGCTAAATGGTATTTTATCACTTTACTATATACCAAAAACCCCACGAATTTAGCCTGACAGATAATTAGGCTTTAAAAGGTATGATTTATAGGTGTTTTTGTTTTTTCTTTTTCTCCCAGCTTTATTGAGGTATAACTGACAAAAACTGTATATATTTAAGGTGTACAATGTAATGTGATGTTTTGATATACATTTACATTGTAAATGATTACCACAATCAAGCTAATTAACATATCCACAACTCACATAATTATCCTTTTTTGGGTCGTGAGAACATTTAAGAAGTACTCTCTTAGCAAATTTCAAGAATACAATATAGTATTATTGACTGTAGTCACTGTGCTGTATGTTAAATCTCCAGAATTTATTCATCCTTCATTACTGAAATTTTGTACCCTTTGTATAAGGGGTACATTTCCCCTTATAAGTGTCTTCTCTCTTCTGATTTTAAGCAAAGGAAGCATATGAGGAAGAAGATAGATGTTAAAAAATGTGTGCTAATGAAATATGGGACAAATTTCCATGAATAAATTCATGTAAAACAGTACAGTGAGCAGGTTAATTATTTCTTGGAGACATGTTACACCTATTAGAAAATTCAGAGGAGTGTTGAGAAAAGGACATGTAATAGAAAAAGTATAAAGCTGCCTGCCCTGTGCCCTCTCCCCATCTCCTCCCAGCGCCCCTCCGTCCCAAAAATCTCCCTGGCCAAGTCTGCTTAAGGGAAAAGACAGTCTTGCTTTCACCAGTCTAGGTTATAGGCTAGTAAATACTCACTTTAATAATTACAGAAATACTAAAATCTTTTTTTCATTTAGCCCTTCACCTTAATAGTTAAGTTTTGGGGGGGTTGCCCCCAAATTAATCTGCATTGTGTCTTTTTTTTTTAAGTTTTAAAAAAATTTTATTTATTTATTTATTTATTTATTTATTTTTGGCTGTGTTTGGTCTTCATTGCTGCATGCAGGCTTTCTCTAGTTGTGGTGAACGGGGGCTACTCTTCTTTACCATCCGTGGGCTTTTCATTACAGCGGCTTCTCTTGTTGTGGAGCACAGGCTCTAGGCATGCGGGCTTCAGTAGTTTTGGCACGCAGGCTCAATAGTTGTGGCTCACGGGCTCTAGAGCACAGGCTCAGTAGTTGTGGCACATGGGCTTAGTTGCTCTGCGGCATGTGAAATCTTCCCAGAATGGGGCACGAACCCGTGTCCCCTGCATCGGCAGGCGGACTCTCAACCACTGCGCCACCAGTGAAGCCCCAGTACTATTTTTTAATTAAAGTATAGTTGATTATGTTAGTTTATATTTACAATATTAGGCATATAACATAGTGATTCTATATTTTTATAAATTATATCCATTTAAAGTTATTATAAAATATTGGCTGTATTCCCTGTGCTGCACATTGTATCCTTGTATCTTATTTATTTTATACATAGTGGTTTGTACCTCTTAATTTCCTACCCCTATCTTGCTTCTGAGAGAACCCCCAATACAGTACTATTGTTACTTATTTTATTGCTTAGTTGTTCCAGCTTTGGCCATTAGGAGCTCTTTCATGTTGGCTTCTGTTGAAAACTGCTTTATGATTCAACTTTTTCCTCAGTTCTTCCCTTTTTTGAGGGATGCCTAATATAGGATCAGTGTTTTATGAAAAGTGGGGTCTTCTGATTAGCCACCTATATCAGAATCATCAAGGGTGTTTAAAAAAAACAAAACCACATTTAACATCACTAATCATTAGGGAAATGAAATTGAGTACTACAGTGAGATACCACTTCACACCCACTAGGATAGCTATTATCAAAAAGTCAGAAAACAATGTATTGGCAGGATTTGGAGAAATTGGAACCCTCTTGCAGTACTGATGGGAATGTAAAATGGTACAGCTGCTGCGGAAAACATTATGGTGGTTCCTCAAAAAACTAAACGTAGAATTACCATATATTCCAGCAATTCTGCTTCTAGGTGCAAGCATACCTTGGTTCTAGATCACTGCAATAAAGCAAATGTTGCAGTAAAGCTAGTCACATGAATTTTTTGGTTTCCCAGTGCTTATAAAAGTTATGTTTCTATTACACTGTGGTCTGTTAAGTATGCAATAGCATTATGTCTTTAAAAATATACATATATTAGGGCTTCCCTGGTGGCACAGTGGTTGAGAGGCTGCCTGCCGATGCAGGGGACACGGGTTCATGCCTCGGTCTGGGAAGATCCCACATGCTGCGGAGCGGCGAGGCCCGTGAGCCATGGCCGCTGAGGCTGCGCGTCCGGAGCCTGCGCTCCGCAACGGGAGAGACCACAACAGTGAGAGGCCCGCGTACCACACACACACACACACACACACACACACACACACACACACTACATATATATATATATATATATATATATATATATATATATATATACACACACATATATTAATTAAAAAATAATGCTGTTGGGAAAATGGTGTTAACTCCACACAGGGTTGCCACAGACCTTCAATCTGTTAAAAAAACAAAAAAACACAGTATCTGCTAAGCATGATAAAGTGAGGTATGCCTGTATATACCCCAAAGAGTTGAAAGCAGGGACTTAAACACACATTTGTACACCAGTGTTCATAGCAGCACTATTCACAATAGCCAAAGGTAGAAACAACCCAAATAGTCATTGCTGGATGAATAAGTGGATAAACATAATGTGCTATGTACATACAATGGAATATTATTCAGCCTTAAAAAGAAATGAATGAAAAAATTAATGTAACCTCTCACATCGCTAGGCTAAAGAAGAAAAAAATCACATGGTGATATCAGTAGAGGCAAAAAAAGTATTTGACAAAATCCAACTCTCATTCATGATAAAAACTTAGTAAACTAGGGGTACAGGGGAACTTCCTCAACTAGATAAAGAATAGGTACAAAAAAACCTACAACTAACATCATACTTAATGTTGAGAAACTCAAAGCATTTCCACTAAGATCAGGAACAATGCCAAGATGTGCCCTCTTAACACTGTTTTTCAGCATCATACTGGAAGTCCTAGCTAATGCAATTAAACAAGAAAAGGAAATAAATGGAATGCAGATTTGGAGAGAAGAAATAAAACCATCATTGCTTGCAAATGACATGATTGTTTATGTAGAAAATCTGAAAGAATGGACAAAAAAACAACTCCTGAGAATGGACAAAAAAACTCCTGGAACTAATAAGTGATTCTAGCAAGGTTGCAAGATATAAGGTTAAATTACAAAAGTCAGTCACTTTCCTGTATATCAACAATGAACAAGTGTAATTTAAATTACATAGAATGTAGAACGTATAAAACCAAGAGTGAACGCTAAGGATTTTAGGTGGTAATGATGTGTCAGTATAGATTCATCAATTGTAACAAAGGTACCACTCTGATAGGGGGATGTTGATAACAGAGGAAGCTATGCAGGTATGCAGGCAGATGGTATATGGGAAATCTCTCTACTTTCTGCTCAGTTTTGCTGTGAAACTAAAATTGCTCTAAAAAATAGTCTTTTGATTATTAGGAGTTATCAGTTTAAAAAAGAATGAAATCTGGGGCTTCCCTGGTGGTGCAGTGGTTAAGAATCTGCCTGCCAATGCAGGGGACATGGGTTCGAGCCCTGGTCTGGGAAGATCCCACATGCCGCGGAGCGGCTAGCCCCGTGTGTCACAACTACTGAGTCTGCGCGTCTGGAGCCTGTGCTCTCCAATGGGAGAGGCCGCGACAGTGAGAGGCCCGCACACTGCAATGAAGAGTGGCCCCCACTCGCCGCAACTGGAGAAAGCCCTCACACAGAAACAAAGACCCAACACAGCAATAAATAAATAAATAGATAGATAGATAGATAGAATGAAATCTGATATATGCTGCAATGTGGATGAACCTTGAAAAGATTTTGTGAAGCAAAAGAAGCCAGGCACAAAAGGATAAGTGTTGTATAATTCCACTCATATGAGGTACCTACAACAGTCAAATTCATAGAGACAAAAAGCGGTTACCAGGGACTGAGGAGAGGAGGGAATGGGGAATTATTGTTTAATGGGTACAGAATTCCATTCTGGGATGATGAAAAAGTTCTGGAGATGGATAGTGGTAATGGTTGCAAAACAGTGAATGTGCCTAATGCCATTAAATTGTGTACTTAAGAATGGTTAAATGGTAAATTTTTTGTGTATTTTACCACAATTTTAAAAAAGCAAAAAACCTCAGGTAATTGTTAAGCATGGTTTCGGTTAGAACCACTGATATATGGGATTATATAATGCAAAGTGGGATAAACTGGATTTTGTTGGTACTATATCTAAAGAGAAATTTGTCAAATTGATGAGTTCACGTACATACAATCTTCATCTGTTTTTAATGTTCAACTGCTATAATTTGTACCTCACTGCATGTGGTAATGTGAATAGTGACTACTTACAATTATTTAGCATTCTACCATTTAAAGTACTTCTCAGTTATATGACTTCATTTGATCAAGTGTCCTCTGGAGATGGGTAATGATATTGCCTTTTTCAGGTGAGAAACTTGAGATTTAGGAGATAGGATTTACCTAAGACAACAAATACGTACATACATACATACATACATACATACATACATACATACATACATACATACAGGTAAAGTCAGACCTCCAAGATAGATCTTCTGACAGCAACTCTCATTATTTCCCCCACTGGCAGTCTCCAAGAAAATAGGAGGTCTTGTTTAAGTTATTAGAAAGATCCCATGGATTTAATTGTTTTGTGAACTGAAAAAATGAAGTTTTTAAATGAATCATAAGACTTAATACTTTATTTTGCAGACTATCATTTGACAGCTCTATTGTTCTTACCATACTGCTTAATATTTACAAAATCAAGATACACTGCTTCTATATAAGGAAGTATTTTTATGAAGCAAAAACATGTGATACTTTATAATAAATACTAATTAATGCTAGTTATCAGGAAATCTGAAGCAGATCTATCATTCTGTGGTACTGTTTTCTTCTCTTGCATTGAACTAATCTCTGTACCCAACCATTTGTGCATACTATGCTTTTCATTATTCTTTTAGACCTTCCCTGTGAAGAATGTATTCATCACATTTGAGCCCAAGAGTCAGTAGGCTCCCTTCTTTGCCAGGGACATTTAACCATGTTCTAGAATAGTAGAAAGATGTAGGGAAAAGCCATTTCTGATATTCTAGTTTAATACTCATACCCCCATAGCCTTCCTAGCTACCATCATGGAATTGGTGTGGTAAGGGAACTGTGGGCTACAGTTTTCAAAGCATTAAAAAATGCCTCTAGGGGGCTTCCCTGGTGGCACAGTGGTTGAGAGTCCTCCTGCCAATGCAGGGGATGCGGGTTCATGCCCCAGTCCAGGAAGATCCCACATGCCGCAGGGCGGCTGGGCCCGTGAGCCATGGCCACTGAGCCTGTGCGTCCAGAGCCTGTGCTCCGCAACGGGAGAGGCCACAACAGTGAGAGGCCCGCGTACCGCAAAAAAAAAAAAAAAAAAAAAGCCTCTAATTTCTGCTGGATAGTATGGGATCTGTAGGAGGAAAAAAAGTTTTATTGTTTTTTTGTGACATTTTTGTTTTAACAGTGATCTGATATTTACTTCTTGCTATTTTCAGAGGAGCACAATGTGATAAACTTATTAAAAATAAAATTCCAGGCTTGTTTACCCATATATTAAACTGATTGTTTGCTAGTTTCATATCTCAAAGATACCTCAAGCATAATGAAGTCCAGATCATCCAGATTATCATATAATCATCTCAACAGATGGAGGAAAAGTGTTTGACAAAATTCACCCTCCATTTATGATAAAAACTCTCAACAAAATTGGTATAGAGGGAGTGTATCTCAATATAATAAAGACTATATATGACAAGCCCAGAGCTTACATCATACTCAACGGGGAAAAGCTAAAAGCTTTTTCCTTAAGATCAGGAACAAGACAAGGGTGTTCACTTTTGCCACTGGTATTGGTACTGGAAGTCCAAAGCAATGAGATAAGAAAAATAAAAGGCATCCAATTTGGAAAGGAAGAAGTAAAACTGTCACTCTTTGTGGATGGCATGATTTTATATTTAGAAAACCCTAAAGACTCCACCAAAAAAATAAAAACTGTTAGAACTAATAAATCAATAAAGTTGAAAGGTACAAAATCAATATACAAAAATCTATTGCATTTTTATACACTAACAGTGAACTATCAGAGAAACTAATAGAGTAATCCCATTTACCGTTGCATCAGAAAGAATAAAATAGCTAGGAATAAATTTAACCAAGGAGATGAAAGGACCTGCACACTGAAAATTATAAGACATTGACAAAAGAAATTGAAGAAGACACATGTAAATGGAAAAATATCCTGTGCTCATAGATTGGAACAATTTTTAACATATTGTTAAAATATCTATATTACCCAAAGCAATCTATAGATTCACTGCAATCCCTATCAATTCCAGTGGCATTTTTCACAGAAATAGAGCAAACAATCCTAAAATTTTTATGGAAGGAACCACAAAAGATCCCAGATAGCCAGAGCAATCATGAGAAAGAACAAAGCTGGAGACATCACGCTCCCTGGTTTCAGAATTATATTACAAAGCTATCATAATCAAGACAGTATGGTATCAACATAAAAGCCATGTAGATCAATGGAACAGAATAGAGAGTTCAGAAATAAACCCCCATATAGATGGTATGTTAATTTGCAACAAAGGAGGCAATAATATACAATGGGCAAAGGACAGTCTCTTTAATAAATAGTGATGGGAAAACTGGACTACTAACTTATCATACACAAAATTTAACTCAAAATGGATTAAAGACTTGAATTTAAGACCAGAAACCATAAAACTCCTGGAAGAAAACATAGGCAGTAAGTTCCTTGACATTGCTCTTGGAGATATATTTTTGGATCTGACTCCAAAGGCAATGGCAACAAAAGCAAAAATTAAAAAATGAGCTACATCAGGGTACCCAACCCCCAGGCCACGGACCGATACCGGTCCGTGGCCTGTTAGGAACCAGGCCGCACAGCAGGAGGTGAGCAGTGGGCGAGTGAGCGAAGCTTCATCTGTATTTACAGCCATTCCCCATTGCTCACATTACCACCTGAGCTCTGCCTCCTGTCAGCATTACGGTGAGTTGTATAATTATTTCATTACATATTACAGTATAATAATAATAATAGAAATAAAGTGCACAATGAATATAATGCGCTTGAATGTACCACTCCAGCACCCCGGTCCATGGAAAAATTGTCTTCCACAAAACTGGCCCCTGGTGCCAAAAAGTTTGGGGACCGCTGAGCTACATCACACTGAAAAGCTTATGCACAGGAAACCATTAATAAAAGGCAACCTAGTGGATGGTAGAGGATATTTGCAAATCATATACCCGACAAGGACTTAATATACAACATATGTAAGGAACTCATACAACTCAATAACAAATAAAACAACCAGTCTTATTAAAAAGTGGGTAGAGGGTCTGAATAGACATTTTTCCAAAGAAGATACACAGATGACCAACCATGCATATTAAAAGATGCTCAACATCACTAATCATCAGCGAAATGCAAATCAGAGCCACAGTCTGACACACCTTATACCTGTAAGAATGACTATAATCAAAAGGACAAGAAATAACAAGTGTTGGTGAGGATGTAGAGAATAGGGAACCTTTGTGCACTGTTGGTGGAAATGTAAATTGGTGCAGCCACTATGGAAAACCGTTTGGAGGTTCCTCAAAAAATTAAAGATAGAACTACCATATCATTCAGGAATTCCACTTCTGGGTATTTATCTGAAGAAAATGAGAACACTAATTTGAAAAGATTCATGCACCCTTATGTTCATTGCAAGCAAGATATGGAAACAATCGAAGTGTCTATCAGTGAATGAGTGGATAAATAAGATGTAGGATGTGTGTGTGTGTGTGTATTCACACACACAATGGAATACAATAGCCAAGATATGGAAACAACCGAAGTGTCTATCAATGAATGAGCAGATAAATAAGATGTGGGGCGTGTGTGTGTATACACACACACAATGGAATACTAATCAGCCATAAAATGAATGAAATTTTGCCATTTGCAGCAACGTGGATGGACGTTGAGGGTTTTATGCTAAGTGAAATAAGTCAGAGAAAGACAATTACCATATGATTTTACTTATATGTGGAATTTTAAAAACAAAACAAATGGACAAACAAAATAAAACCAAACTCATAGATACAGAGAATGAATCTGTGGTTGCCAGAGGGGAGGGGGGTTGAGGGGTGGCAAAATGGGTGAGGGGATCAAAAGGTACAAACTTCCAGTTACGGAGTAAAGTCACAGGGATGTGATGTACAGCATGGTGGCTGTGGTCAGTAATGTATTACAAACTTGAAAGTTGCTAAGAAGGTACATCTTAAAAGTTCTTATTACAAGAAAAAAGGTTTATGACTTTGTATGTGACATATGGTAACTAGTCTTATTGTGGTGATAATTTCACAATGTATACAAATGTTGCATCAATATGTTGCACACCCGAAACTAATTTAATGTATGTCGATTATACTTTTAAAAAGAAGATATCAAGCATAATGAACTGAATTCTTAATCTCCTTGTCCTCGCATTTACTAAAAAATCTGCTTCTTACAGTTTTCCTCATCTTAGTAAATGCATCTGCATCTGGTGCATCTGGCCAGTGATGTGGGCCCTACCTAACCAACCCTCTCTAATTTCATTTCCTTCACTGTCCCCTTCATGTCTGTACACGCTGTTCCCTTTGCCTAGAATATCATTCCTCTCACTTCACCAATCCACTTTTTACCTAAATTCTACTCACCCTTCAGGTTTCAGCTTTAATCTTCATTTCCAGAACCACCCGGTTAATTTAGGCCCCTTTTGTAGCTTCAGGACATCCTTTAATAAGAATACCAGTAATAGCTGCAGCTAACATTTAGTAAACCTTGACTGTGTACTGGTACATAATATTCTCAGAAGGATTAAGTAATTTTTTAGGGTTACTCCCTGATAATTTAAAGAACTGAGTTTGAATTTAGACAATTTACCCCACATTTAACCTCTTCACTACTCTGCCTCTTACTGTGTAGTTACTTTTGTGATTACTTGTCTTGTTCCCCTCTTGTACTTCTAAGCTCTGTGAAGGCAGAGACTATGTCTGTCTTATATTCCTAGTATCTAGTTGAACATATGCATAAGTGCATTGTCGTATTTGAAATGTAGCCTCATTTACTCAGAAAGTCTGAAAATGGTTAAAATTTACAAGAATGTCACCTGGAATTCACAGATGACATTGACCATTTTACCTTGTAGAAATGAAAGTATAAATGTGGAGAAATCTATTTAGTTCATCTCGTAAATCAGTTTACTGTTAGTGATTATACATCAAGGAACCCGATCTATTTGGAGAAGATTGAATTTGAAAAAAAATTTCCCCCTGCTTTTGATTCACTAGATTTTAGAATCTAATGCTTAGAGCTTATGGGCAGTCAATTGGTGAGTTTTATTAGATATTTTAGTCACAAACTGCCATCTGTTGGTATTTTGGGGAAAACTGTCAAAGAATAGACAATAGACACACATGTGTTATGACTTGGTATTCCAGCTTTAAAGATGCCTCTTAGAGATCAAAACTTAAAGTAGAATAGAATGAGTGGGAGCCCTAGGGTAAAAAAGACGGGAATATTATAAAGAGCTCCTACCTGTGTCAGGACATCACTGATAAGGGATTTCTCTTTTGGAAGATTTTTGAGTGTGAAGATTAAGGAAATGCTTTGAAGAAGAGCTAAAACTCCATCAGAGATTCTTTTCTTGAGTCAGTTCTTTGTTTTATTGATGGGAACTCTGTTATCACAGAAAGTAATAAAAATTGTCTAGGAAGGCCATACTCATTGTTTTTAAAGCAAAATAAATGAAAGATGATGTAAACTTGGCACTTGACAGGTATTTGGAATTTGATGTGCATAGTTATTTTCTGTGGGAAAGGACTTTGAATGTTGTCTTTCCCATCGCTGATGTACACAGAGCAGAAAAGCAATCATGAAATTTTTTATTTAGATGAAAAATAAAATGAAAAAATTTAAATCTACATTTTATATTTACATGAAGTGTTACCAAAGTGCATAAATATGACAGTTATTTTCAGTACAGGTTTTTTTGGGTTTTTTTTTTTGAGAGGGAGGGGTAGTTTGTTCATTCTTCCCCCCTTTTTCTTCCCTTTCATCCACATTCCTGCCCTGCCAGGTCCTTCTAACCCATATTAATAACCTAGGTTATATTATTCCATAGTTTTCTCCATGTTGTCATGTTCATGTACAGATGTATATAATACATTATACATACATACAAGTTTGTATGTGTTTGTATTGTATGTTTGTGGTTTTTTGAGTGTTCCTGTACTTTAAAGTTTTCTGTCTTACTCAAGAACACCTTAAGGAAATCTGTTAAATGGCAAAGCTCTCATTTATTCTTTTTAACAAGTACAAAGTTGTATTAGTTGACCAGGGCTGCCATAACAAAGTACCACACACTGTGTGGCTTAAACAACAGAAATGTATTTTATTACAATTCTAGAGGCTAGAAGTCCAAGATCCAGGTGCTGCCGGGGTGGATTTCTTCTGAGGCCTCTCTTCTTGTCTTATGGATAGCTATCTTATCCCTGTGTCTTCTCCACAACCCCAAAAATAAAATATAATAAAAATCACTTCATAAAAACAATTTCAACTTTGTTTCCTTAGGTATAGTACAAGAACCTTAAACTAAGGTGTTAAACTTGAATTTCTTACCTTCCTAAAAAATATTACCCTCTTCTAGTATTTCCTATCCTAGTGAAATTAGTGGTTCTCCCTCATTGCTGTTCTCACTACCCCCAAAATAATTATCCAAACTTACCTCCTCACTTCTTTTACATCTGCCACTGCTTCTACATTGTTTCAGGCCTTCATTGTATCTTTTTACACAGGCTGCAGCATCCTTCCAACTAGTTTTGCTTTCTTCACTTTCATCTTTGTTTTAACCCATCCTTTATACTGACACCAGAAAGATTCTTCAGCAAATAGATCTAATTATGTCAATGTCTGTTTGAAACCTTTCTATCATTTTCTTCTGCCCTGATCACTTCTCAGCTTCTTAGCATGACACACAAGCCTGCCCTTTCCAGTCTTAGCTTTTCCCAGGTGCAGTCTTTGATCCAACTCTTACAGTTTCCCCAATACATCATTTTGTCTTGGCCTCTATGCCTCTTTATATGTTACCTCTTTTAGTAAAAGCCCTACTTCCTTTTCTGCTTCCCTGTTGCACCTTATTCATCCTTTATAATCCAGTTCAAGTGTGTTTTACTTGTGAAGACTTCTGATACTCCTCACACACCATCAGCAAGGATCACTCTTTTTTTTGGTTATCATTGTACCATAAATATAACTCCATTGTAACCTCATAACACTGTGTTAAGTCACTTGTTGACATGTCTAGCTCCTCTGTGAGCTGAACTCTTTGAGGGCAGATGTCATGTTCTCATTCGTCTTCGTGTCCCCAGCAATGAGAGGAAATCGGCGGGGGGTGGGGGGGAGAAAAATGTTACATACATGGGGCTAAAGGCTAATTAACAAGCCGTAAGAAATGCGAAAATATTTTCAGTCAATTTTGTTTTTGGAAAAAATTTAAGTTCTCTGATTTGTTTTATTATTGTTGCTTTTAATTTTTTTTAAACAAAGGCTTTTTTGCTTTGATTTTTAAATAAACCTCAAAATGAGGAGAAATAAGAACCTAAACATTGACTAATTGTAACAATGAGAAATTGATTTAACAGTCCAAATCTTTATTATTTGCTGTGGTAAAGGTTTTGAGCATACCAGTTTTATTTCAAATTCTGTTATATGTTTAAATAAAAGTAGCAGATCTGGGCTCAAGATGTGACAAAGTACAATCCAGAAGGTTTCTAATTCTTCAGAGAGCCATTAGCTAGAAAAGGCTATGAAAGATTCATCAGAATTCAACTTAGTGTTTTCTAGCAGTTTACCCAAGGGGTTCCTGAATACAGTTAGAGGACTCATGAATCAAACAGCTAGGAACTGATACAGATCTAATCCCTTTGCTTTTCCAGATTCCATAAATCTGACAATAATAGCCACAAAGTTGCTTCTGAATTTGTTAGAAATTACTAGAGACAAAATGAACTGTCAAGACAGAAGCCAGCAGTCCTTAAGAAATGTTTAAAATTCAGTGGGTGGCATCTTTAACTGAATATGATGATTATTCCTTAATCGAATATGATGATTATACCTCAAAAGAATTACTGTCATGATCATATAAAATTCTTATTCATGACTATCATTCATTTTTTAGTGAAGTTTTTGCATTTACTTTACTTAAATTACCTAAGATAAGTGCATTTAAAGAAGCATATGAAGTTTTCTATGTCAGTAAACCTAAGTATAAAATATAATGTTTTTGAAAACTGCATGTAAAGGAAAACCCCCATCAACTTTAAACCCAAGTCTAAGTGCATATTATAATCGCTCTCATGCACACACCCTTAGTGAATGTTAGTTGTAGATAGCTTCTAAAGGCTGTCATAAAATTTGGCAGTGTAACCTATTCTGTATAGTCCTGAATAATTTGGATCATTTGATCTATTAAATATCTTTGAGTACCATTTAGATGGAATGGAACACTTTAGGTGTAACACTATCTCATAGAAGTGTTTTTTTATCCTATCTGTATAAGGAAATGGAATGCTACATCTGTCTGCTCATTAAAGAAATCTCTTAACAGCATCTTCCTTGAAAGAATAAAGAGCAAAGTCTGTATTTCAGGAATTGGTGTTCTGCTTGTCTTTAAGCATTTACCATTGTACATGTTTTTCAGTCAGAGATTTTGAAGTATTGTTTTTAGAGAATTAAAATAATTTATTAGTCTCTTGTATGAATGAACCTTATGATTCTGATTTGACAGATTTAAGATGTGATAAAGGTTAATCTCCAGAAATTTAGGTGAACATATGGCATCATGCATTATTTTCTATTTAAGCCTAATTCTTTGTTTGATTTATTTACCTGATAGGTTTTATTTGGCTATTAGTAACCATCAGTGAATAAAACTGAATTTGAATTTCTAAAATTTCGTGTATCATACAAGGTGTCAAGCTTAACATTTTAACTATAAGTGATAAGCAGTATCAACGGTTTTTGGTTTGTTTTTTTAAACCATAGCATTTCACCACTGTATTTATATACAGTTCATTTGATTCTATGTAATAAACATTGATTTTAGTTCTGACTGCCTTTATATGTTGAATGGTTTCTGCCGTAAGGGTTTATTCTTCTGAAATCAACCAGACTTCTAGCATTACCACCACCCCTTTTCACTCTTAATTCTGAGGAAGAGATATTTTCTTCTTTTCACCCCTATAACACAGAGGCTTTGAGTATTCCCTGAATGTCAGGGGTTTAGAGTGAAAAGCAAAGAGAAAATGATTCTGTAGGTAGATAAACAAGGCCTTGCGTAATGGGAGCATCAATAGAGGAAATAGACAAGGGAACATGTAATTATAACTCAGTAGGACAAACCCAATAACAAAAATGTGATACCTAGTACAAGGATTAGCACAGCGGAGTGTAAGACCCATAGAGCAGGGGCTGTTTTTTATTAATCTCTATATATCCAGTACTTAATAGGTTCAATAAATCAGTTAAATGAATGAGATTAATTCTGCCTTAGAAAGAGACAACAAGCAAGAAAATCTACCCAAATGACACAAGATCTGGGGTTTGAAAGTCAGATAGGTAGGCGAAACGGTAAGAGAATGAATGATAGTCATGGAGAACAGTGTGCGTGAAAACTGCATGCCATGTTTCACAAACTGTGAATAGTATGAATTGCTTCAGCATAAAGTGTAAATTGAAGAGCAGCTAAAGATGGAGCTATATTAGTAAAGAATTATACAGTTTCTATGGGTTTCTTTGAAAAACATTTAAAAAATATAATCTGATCAATTTACATTTTCTTGAACACTTTCTAAAATGTTTTGAGGTACCTAAACCACTTCCTCAAAAGGCTTGATATTTTTTAAAGTTAATTAGAATTATTGTTGATTAAATATTTTCATCCTTTTTATATATATATAAATATCTTTATTTTTTGGCTATGCTGGGTTTTCGTTGCTGGGCATGGGCTTCCTCTACTTGTGGTGAGCAGGGGCCAGTCTTCGCTGCAGTGTGCTGGCTTCTCATTGTGGTGGCTTCTCTTGTGGTGGAGCACGGGCTCTAGGTGCACAGGCTTCAGTAGTTGTGGCACACAGGCTCAGTAGTTGTGGCTCACCTGCTCTAGAGCGTAGGCTCAGTAGTTGTGACGCATGGGCTTAATTGCTCCGCGGCATGTGGGATCTTCCCGGACCAGGGCTCCAACCCGTGTCCCCTGCATTGGCAGGGAGATTCTTAACCACTGTGCCACCAGGGAAGTCCCTAAATATTTTCATCTTAATATTTATTATCTCTAGCAATTTAGCTTTATGTCAGATTTTTAGTATATTTACAATTTTATGTAATACATGGGATCGTTTGTGTAATCAATGATCATTTTACCCATTTTGAATGATTTTACCTTTTCAGATGATAAGATTTATAGTGCTGCATTTACATTTATGACATGCTGATGTTTCTTAAAGTATGACCGCATACTTCAAGCCAAGCTTTAGGGACTTCCCTGGCGATCCAGTGGTTAAGACTCCACACTTCCACTGCAGGAGGTGTGGGCTCGATCCCTGGTTGGGGAACTAAGATCCCATATGCTGCGTGGTGCAGCCAAAAGAAAAAAAAGCGAAGTTTTATATAGAAGCCCACTATATAAATAGATACAGTTCATGGACATTCTACTCCTTATGCTGATGGAGCTACTAGGACTCCTCCAAGTTGACAGGGGTTTAGTGGAAAGAGCTTTGGCCTAGATACCAGGAGGCCCAGGTTCAGCATTACTAGTTAGCTACAGGATTGTGGGTGTCTCCTTTTTATTATCTACTAAATAAAGGGACTGAGTGAAATGACTTCTAAAGTCTCCTTTACTTATAAAATTATGTTGTTTTATAAATCTGTAGCTATATTTTATGTGACGCTGGAGCCTTGAATAGGAATGTAACCCCAATTATAGCTACATTTTCCAGGACTACATCTTGGTGAAACCAGGGGCTGTCTGTACTGTTTTTCATTTGTGAGATATAGTTTCTCTTGTTCAACATTTATAATAAGTTCCTCCCCACTCCCCCGCCCACCCCATGTATAGTTGAGATTTTGGTAGGTTAGGTGGAGATATCTAGCAAGTAATTTGGTATATGGGTCTAAAAGTCAGGAGAAAAGTCAGGACTACAGATTTGGAGTCATCCATGCAGGTGATAAAAATGTGGAAGTAAATGAGATTAGTTGCGAGAGAGAACAGAAGAAGGGAGCAGACAGACAAGGATGGACTCCACATTTGAGGGGTGAAGGAAGATATGGAACTCTATAAGGAAAAAATGGAAAAAGAAACAAGAGAAGCAGAATAGATTGTGTCACTGATAATAAGAAAAGAGAGTTTAAAAAAGTCGAGAGCCCTCCACCAAAAAAAAAAAAAAACCCACCATGAAGTGTTAGGATTCACTTTTCATAAGTCAACCATGAAGGTAAAGGGTATCTAAGAAAACAGTTTAAGCCAATGAGGGCATGCAATTCAATGGATAAAAATAAAACTGCTGTCAAAAGTTCCAGGGGGGGTTTTGTTTTGTTTTTAAAAGGTTTTTTAAAATTATGCTTAGTGTTGAAGAGGAGTCTGTTTACAAGTTTCACTGCCTACACAGATTAGTCAGAATGTGATGACCTGGTGAATAGAAAGCTGAGAAACATGAATTCTGGGTTCTAGTCCATACTGCATTCATTATTTTAACTGCTCAACCATTCAGTCATCTCATAGGGTGAGAGATTTGTAAGCAGATCAGTTACAATCAGGTTGGTAATAGCTATACCAAAAATGACAAAAAGTACTTGGGCAGATGATTTAAGCCTTTTGGGGCTCAGTTTCTTCACCTGTAAAATAATAGTAAATTGTTTTAAACATCAGAATTAATGTAGCACCCCTCACACAGTTCTGAATTGTCATGTTATTTGCCTCTAAAATACTTCTCTTTAAAAAGTATTATAAGTGCATATATATGTTTATATGCATGTCTATGTACTTTTAATATATATTTTAAAATTCATTATATGGTATACTTTATAATAAAATTTCTCCATACATTGAGGCTGTCAAACCCTCAGCTAATGAGGTGTATGTAGTAGGACAGACCATACTAAATGCTCTTGGCTAGTGAGTACTGTATACTTTGATCCAATGAGAGCTCTGAGAGCTCTACCGGCCTTTAGAGAGTTGAGCATATTTTGAAACATGTATTGTTTGTCTCCTGAAACTGATTTTTCTGCCATTTTTTAAAGTAGGGAACAGTTTTGACCCATAGTGAATGACAAAGGAATGCAAGTAAAGACTATCATGCTGGTTATTAAAATGTAAATTTTACAAAAACCGGTGGCCTAAGATGCCTCCGAGAAATGGTCGAGGAAAATGAAGGTAAAGATTATTGGGCATTTATGAATGAGTGACCATCAAGTTATCTTCCTGAAGCATAGACAGTCTCACATTGTCAAAAGTGCCCATTTTGTGTCCTTTGATATAGGATGACTTTGTGTTCAACAGACATTTATCAAGCTTGTATTATGTGCCATGTACAGCGCTGATGCTGGAGTTACTTTGATGAATAAGATATATCCCAATTCTTTGGTGAATAAGATAAATCCCTCTTGGATTTTATCATTGTGTAGGAAAGATAGAGTTAAACAAGGGACCCATAGGAGGTCAATTTTGCCCAAGCACTATGTTGACTAAGTGTTCTAACTACCACTGGTTCTTGGCAAAAACCATATAAACTGCATCTTTTATCCCCAGCTCAGCCTCTCCCTCCCTCTCTATATTCCCACACTCCAGGATAACCATGGTTTAAGAAAAAAAAATGGAAATTATGCAATTAAGTATCTGAATCTCTAGAAACATGTTAATAAGCACGTATGGTGTGCGTGGCTGGGAAAAAGGTTAAGAATTCCAGACTTGGGTCATAACATTCAAATCTGTATTTGCAAGCCAGACCATGTTCTTGAATACAAACCCACACTTAAAAAAGCAAACTTATGGGCTTCCCTGGTGGTGCGGTGGTTGAGAGTCCGCCTGCCGATGCAGGGGACACGAGTTTGTGCCCCGGGCCGGGAAGATCCCACATGCCGCGGAGCGGCTGGGCCCGTGAGCCATGGCTGCTGAGCCTGCACGTCCAGAGCCTGTGCACTGCAATGGGAGAGGCCACAACACTGAGAGGCCCACGTACCACAAAAAAAAAAAAATTATTTGTTTCGTTTGTTCAATTAGATGAAACAAGCCTACATTTTAATTACTTTGCTTTTTGTTTATAGGTTCAGGGGCAAGTTCATCCTACTCTTGAGTCTAGTGATGATGCTCTTCAGTATGTTGAAGAATTAATTTTGCAGTTATTAAATATGCTATGCCAAGCTCAGCCCCGAAGTGCTTCAGATGTAGAGGTATGATAAATTTTGCCTTGTGTCTAATATGTGTGTTTATTGTAATGTCAGTGAAGGGGGAAAGAGTTTGCTTTTCAGTTCCACAAAATATATATATGTATTTTAAAAATAATGACTGGATTTATTTTAACTTTGTATTGAGTGTATGATAGCTTGTATATGTTTTTGCTGTCAAACTATTCCATTATTTGCTTTTAATTTAAAATGAACTTTTATTGGCCTCTAAACACTGCTTCTTGATGCTAGAATGACAAATATACCTTTAAGAGTGGAATTTGTCAAGTGTTTTTATTTGTTTGTTTTTTAAAGCCAGCTATCATTTCAAAAACATTTCAATTAATCCTTTGATCTTCAGTTGCTAGGTGTATTTTAGATAGAAGTGTACCATTTTCCACCAGTTGGAAGGGAGGGAAACATCTAAAAATCTAGGAAGGAAGTTCTGTAATCTCCTACAAAGATGACATGGCTCCTCTTTTTTTAGGGCTTATAGTTTAGTGGAGATACAGGTAGGTATATGGGTGATAACGTAATGTGATGTACTATGAGAAAAGGGTATGTGGGAAACGAAAAAATGGGTAAACTAATAACACAGGCTTTGGGGCTTAAGGTTAGCTTCTCAGAACAAGAGCCATCTAAATGGAGTTCTTGAGGAGTCAAGATTGAGAGAAGAAAGGAGGTTTGAGTACCAACTGTAGAAAACGGGAGATAGAGCTGGAAATACAAAAGGGGTTTTCTGGCGATGATGAAGGATCATTTGACTTTAAACACCTTGAATGTATAGTATACAAATCTTTGCATTTCTGTGACATTTCTTTTGCAGTACTCGTTTGGGCACAAAAAAGATGGTTGAGTTGAATGGCATTTCACCATGGATATATAATGGCAGAACAGTAGGGCAAGAGAATTGTGGAAATTGGTAGTAGCAGTGCTTTACAACCCTTTTCAGGACACAACACAGTAGAATGTAATCATGATTTTGCAGTACACAGTGACTGGGGAGGAGGTGTATCTCTGTCTACCCCAGGCCCTGCTGTGTTCCCCTGAGGGGTGAGGGATTGGTATATAGTTATATTCAATAGGAAGCTCAGCTGTGAAAAGAGCATCAGAGAATCAAATTGGATAAGGAAAAAAGTGAAATTTAAAAACAGCTGAAAAAAAAAACAGCTGATATTTGAGTGCTTGCTATAGTATCATACACTGGTTTAAACACTTCCATGTTTATATAAGTTTCATTTAAAGTTTTTAATAACCCCATGAAGATGTTGCTGTCTTTTCCTTTAATAAGATATAAGGTCCAGAATATAAGGTCTTGTTCACTACCAAATCCCCAGCACCTAGAATATTGTCTGGCACTGAGAAGGCGCTCAGAAAGTATATGTTGAATGAATTAGTGTGGAAACTGAAGCACAGAGAGGTTAAATAAGTTGCCCATGGTTACAGCTAGTAAGTAGTGAAGCCAAGACTCCAACCCAGAAAGGCTAAGCTTTCTGAGCATAAATTCTACTAAACTATTCTGCCAGGTAGGAGAGGGGAAGGTAGATTGGCAAAACGTGGAGGGAACAGTATTGGATTTCCCAATAAGATCAGAGAGCTGATAACACTAGAATACCTGAGTGATAGAAGTAGAATAGATTGAGATCAGAGACAGAGTTGTTAGAATTTAGGATTTCTAAAGTAACATAGTTACAAAAGCAGGATGTGGCCATGTAGTGGTAGCTAGACTAGACATGAAGGTCCCTATAATGAAGTGTTCAAGGAGTTAAGAGGTCAAAATATTTTATGTGTCCTTAATTTAAACAACAAAGTCACACAGGATGATGGCAGGACTTTACATGAGAGTGGAAGAGTGATATTCCAGAATCAGCTTGGGGAGTGGAAAAGATGCTAAATCCACCTTCATGTGGGTTTTGGGACAAGGGCATTTCCTGCTCTAGAAGTCTTTAGGGGAGATCCAGGTTTCAATTGAGGCAAAGAAATACTAAGCAACACTAAGTTACAGAGGTTGTGGATGTAGAAAAGATTGTGTACTATGGAATAGTAATTCACTTTGATTTTTAAAGTAATTCAAAGTAGGTTTATACATTTTTATCCCATTTTTCCATTGAATTATAAGTAAAATACCTTTTATTCATAGTTTCCTTTAGGCACTTATTAACATTGGGCTTTCAGAGTAGATCTTGAATAGAAATGGTTGCCTGACTCTCCTTGTTAACAACTCCGTTTGATCTTTTGGACCCTGATTAGGTTCTCCCACAGTGTTCATAAAATGTAGCATCCAATCCTATATGTAGTGTATTAGAATGGGGTTACAGATCGTATCATCATTCTGATGTTAGTGTATTCCAGGTATTTGCTAGTTTGAAAACACTACAAACCGAAATTCAGCTCTTTCCAAATTATGTTGTACTATACCTGTGTTTATCTAATTTTCTCCTTTTCATTAATATAAAAACTAACATAATTTTCCAGTATTGAAGGAGATCTCCATGAGTTCTCAAAAATTACTAATGAGTCTCTCAGTCTTCCACTTGCACAGATTTAATCATTATGTAGGTACTCACGATTCTAGATAATAAGGGATATTTCATGGCTTTTTAATACTCAGAAAACTTCTGAGATATTGAAGATATTTACCCTCTGCCCTGTTGTGCTATTTTTAAGCAAGTAACTTGGACGTTTAAAATAGATGTAGCCATGGGATATTCCAGTGAGCTGATGTTTTGGTTGGGAATGGACTTTTTGAAAGAGAATATATGACAGTAATAGAAGTAGCGATCAGTTGTGTAATAGGCTTTGTAATTTCAAAGTACTGTTATAGACATTTCTATGCCCTTCCAACAACCCTGTGGAGTATAGTTATTGTTCTCCTTGTTTTATATATTAGACAGTTAACCCGCAGAATGGTAGAACGGATTTTTTAAAAAGATGGAAATCTAGTTCTTTTCCAATCAATAGTCAAATACCCTTCTTTGTGTACCATTCCTGGAAGGGTATTTATTTAAGAATATGGAGATTGGAGATATTTAGATGAATATAATAGTGTCTTCAGATTCTTTTATCAGGAAATAATTTTCTTTAATTTCTCTAATGCATTTATGGAACTTTCTTTTAAAATAATAAGGGCCATGACTTTAGCAAGCCCTTCAAATAAATTTTGAGATAAGGGATAATTCATAAAAAAAATTAATTTGAAGGCCGTATAAAAAATGTGCTTTAAGAAATAGAGCAGTCTGATTTAGTGGAATATGTGAATTTTATTTCTGAAGAATACATTTTGATTACTTTAAAGTATAAGCATAATTCAAAGTAGGGTGGCAATTCTTGCTTAATATTCGGCCCCTAGGGGATTTGTTTCAATGAAAAAATAAAAGTGATTTTTAGTTGACCTATAGTTTTAGGAAAATAGATATTTCAGAAGTGCTTGAAAACTAATGGGTTACATACATATCTATAATCTTGCTTATGCTAATTTAAAAGTTTTGATAAATTGTGCTACAGATTATCACAGACTATGAACTATCGTAGTTCAAATGAATGGGATTTTGTTTTGTTGCTGTAGCTAATGTTCACTAATCCATGGCACCAATATTTGAATATCCACTATTTGTCAGGCAGTGTTCCAGATGAATAAGGTAGTATATATAAACTCCCTGGGAATGCAGAGAAGGGGTATATATTATTTGGTCCTGTCTTTTTAAAATAATGTTTTAAAAGATAGTGTATAAAAATTCCTCCAATCTGGTTTGCTCTCCCTCTCCTCATTTTGTATACTTAGTCATTTTAAAAGTAGAAGTAAAACCAGTAGTATTTTTTCTGATATATCCCTGATAAAGTATATTTTTATTTATTTATTTAAAATTTTTATTTTAGTGGAGTATAATTGAGTTACAATATTATGTTAATTTCTGCTGTACAGCAGTGATTCAATCATACATATATTGTTTTTCATATTCTTTTCCATTATGGTTTATTATGGGATATTGAATATAATAGTTCCCTGTGCTGTACAGTAGGACCTTGTTGTTTATCCATAAGTATATTCTTTTTTTTAAAATTAATTAATTTTTGGCTGCGTTGGGTCTTCAGTGCTGCTGGTGGGCTTTCTCTAGTTGCGGCGAGCGGGGGCTACTCTTCGTTGCGGTGCGCGGGCTTGTCATCGTGGTGGCTTCCCTTGTTGCAGAGCGCAGGCTCTAGGTGTGCGGGCTCAGTAGTTGTGGCTCGTGGGTTTTAGAGCACAGGCTCAGTAGTTGTGGCGCACGGGCTTAGTTGCTCTGTGGCATGTGTGATCTTCCCAGACCAGGGCTCGAACCCATGTCCCCTGCACTGGAAGGCAGATTCCTAATCACTGTGCCTCCAGGGAAGTCCCCCATAAGTATATTCTTTTAAATTTCTTAAGTCTTATTCTTTCGTAATTGTACTTGTTCTTTATTTCTCTCTGGTTGACTAGACTGATTTCCATTTGTAATATCTTTTTTTTCCTGTTTCCCTTTCTCGCCTGTGTGTCCTGTATTTAACCAACTTTAATTTCTTAGGACACTGATACATTTTTCCTCTCATTTAACTCAGGCTTTCTTGGACTCTTTTTTTTTTCATATATATATATATATATATATATATATACTCTTTCAGATTCTTTTCCCTTATAGGTTATTGCATAATACTGAGTATAGTTCCCTGTGCTATACAGTAGATCGTTGTTGGTTATCTGTTTTTTTTTAACATCTTTATTAGAGTATAATTGCTTTACAATGGTGTGTTAGTTTCTGCTTTATAACAAAGTGAATCAGCTGTATGTATACATATATCCCCATAACCCTTCCCTCTTGCATCTTGGTTATCTGTTTTATACACAGTAGTGTGTATGTTAATCCCGGCCTATTAATTTATCCCCACTCTCACCCCCTTTCCTCTTTGGTAACCATAAGTTTGTTTTCTGTGTCTGTGAGTCTCTTTCTGTTTTGGAAATAAGTTCATTTATGTCTTTTTTTCTTTCTTTTAGATCCCACATATAAGCGATATCATATAATTGTAATTGTCTTTCTCACTTAGTAGGATAATCTCTAGGTCCATCCACGTTGCTGCAAATGGAATAATTTCATTCTTTTTTATGGCTGAGTAATATTCCATTGTGTGTATATATATATATATATATATATATACCACATCTTTATCCATTCATTTGTTGATGGACAATTAGGTAGATTCCATGTCTTGGCTATTGTAAATAGTGCTGCAGTGAACATTGGGGTGCATGTATCTTTTTGAATTAAGGTTTTCTCTGGATATATGCCCAGGAGAGAGATTGTAGGATCATATGGTAGCTCTATTTTTAGTTTTTTGAGGAACTTCCATACTGTTCTCCATAGTGGCTGCACCAATTTACATTCCCACGAACAGTGTAGGAGGGTTCCTTTTTTCCATACCTTCTCCAGCATTTATTATTTGTAGACTTTTTGATGATGGCCATTCTAACCGGTGTGAGGTGGTACCTCATTGTAGTTTTGATTTGCATTTCTCTAATAATTAGCGATGTTGAGCATCTTTTCATGTGCCTTTTACCCATCTGTATGTCTTCTTTGGAATAATGTCTATTTAGGTCTTCTGCCCGTTTTTTGATTGGGTTGTTTGTTTTTTTTGATATTAAGCTGTATGAGCTGTTTGTATATTTTGTAAATTAATCCCTTGTCAGTCTCATCATTTGCAAATGTTTTCTCTCCCATTCTGTACGTTGTCTTTTCATTTTGTTTATGGTTTCCTTTGCTATACAAAAGCTTTTTAAGTTTTATTAGGTCCCATTTGTTTATTTTTGTTTTTATTTCCATTACTCTAGGAGGGGGATCCAAAGCGATACTGCTGCAATTTATGTCAGAGAGTGTCTTGTCTATGTTTTCCTCTAGGAGTTTTATAGTATCCGGTCTTACATTTAGGTCTTTAATCCATTTTGAGTTGATTTTTGTGTATGGTGTTAGAAAACGTTCTAGTTTTATTCTTTTACATGTAGCTGTCCAGTTTTCCCAGCGCCACTTATTGAAGAGACTGTCGTTTCTCCATTGTATATTTCTGCCTCCTTTGTCATAGATTAATTGACTATAGGTGAGTGGGTTTATTTCTGGGCTGTCTTGTTCCATTGATCTATATTTCTGTTTTTGTGCCTGTACCATACTGTTGTGATGAATGTAGCTTTGTAGTATAGTCTGAAGTCAGGGAGCCTGATTCCTCCAGATGTGTTTTTCTTAAGATTGCTTTGGCTATTCAGGGTCTTTTGTGTTTCCATACAAATTTAAAAAAATTTTGTTATAGTGCTTTGAAAAATGCCATTGGTAATTTGATAGGGATTGCATTGAATCCTGTAGGTTGCCTTGGGTAGTATGGTCATTTTGACAATATTGATTCATCCAGTCCAAGAACACAGTATATCTTTCCATCTGTTTGTGTCTTCTTTGATTTCTTTCATCAGTGTCTTATAATTTTTGAAGTACAGGTCTTTTGCCTCCTTAGGTAGGTTTATTCCTAGGTATTTTATTCTTTTTGATGTGATGGTAAATGGAATTGTTTCCTTAATTTCTCTTTCTGATCTTTCATTGTTAGTGTATAGAAATACAACAGATTTCTGCATATTAATTTTGCATCCTGCAACTTTCCTGAATTCATTGGTGAGCTCTAGTTGTTTTCTGTTAGTGTCTTTAGGATTTTATATGTAGAGTGTGATGTCATCTGCAAACAGTGACAGTTTTAGTTCCTTTATTCCAATTTGGATCCCTTTTATTTCTCTTTCCTTTTATCTTAGACTTTTTTCCCCATGAGCTGAATCCTTAATTTTAAAAGTTTGCTTTTCCTTTCCCATTCATTTTTTCTTTAACTTTCTTTCTTTTCCTTCACACCCTAAAGAATCTTTGTAATTTCTAATAAGTTTGCCATTCACATTTTGATTTCCCAAGTGATTTCACAATATTTTCTACCCTTCTAGACAGAAAAAAAAAAAATTCTTCTACACATTCTAAGCCTTTATTACTATTAATAGCACTTCAAAAGTACCTCCAGGTCTGAATATTTACACTGAAGTGTAGGAATTTTTATAGATCCTAGAATGTTTCTATTGGAACTGATCATCAAGATTATCTATTTAGACACCTTTATTATGTAAAGGAAAAGACAAGGTTCTGTTAATAAGAGACAGAGCTGAATTGCAAACCTAGCTCTCTATCTTTTATTTTTCCCAAAGCCACTAAATATCAATCAAGGTGGAGTTTCTCAATTTAAAACAAAACTATTAATCTTGAAAGTGGCATCTTGAAAGAGTATCTTGAAAGAGTAATAGACTTTATTTAATTCATGAATCTTTCATTGATCATTTCTTCTTGGGCTTCTTTACCTTAAATTATGTAAGATAATTATAAAAATAAATTTTATTTTGCTCTAAAATTGTAATTAAATTTGCCACTACAAGAGACAAAGTATTTCTTTCAGTCTGGCCTTTCCATATTCAAAGCATCTTTTTTGACCGTATTAATCTTTCCCATGACCTTTGGTATTACCTCATAAATATACAGTCCAGTAATACACTAATAAGTAAGTTTAAAATGTTTTCTTCATCATTATTATTTTCCTTTTCTTGCCTTCTCTTTTAGCATTCCTGACTTTCCTTCCCCTTCTTTCTCAAAACAATAGATAAATTCAGAGAGTTAGGTTGATAAAATTGAGATGGGCAAGGATTGTTGTTCTGTTTTCTTTCTCTTCTACCTCAACCCCTGCCTACAGTTTGCCTTGTAATACTACTGATGATTTTTCTTCAAAGATGTATGTTAAATGTATTTAGAATTATTAGATTGAGTTCAGCTTCTGTTCTGTTCTGCTGCTTTCTATCACCACTATTCAGCAGTGCTTTTTAGATTCTGGGTCATCACCCCTTATGCCCAACTAACATTTTTATAAGTGAATAGGAAAAATCAGTACATTGCCTGTAGTAAAAGAAGGTCTTGTTTTATGAAACTTTGTTCCAGTGTACTATGTATATGATGTATAAGGATGTAATGTAAAATGTATTAAGAACTTACTATTTCTTACTATGCATTGAGGTCCCCCCCACCAAAAAAATGTTAGTCAGCCATAGGGCTATACTATTATAAGGTTTTAATCATGGTTATACCTATTTATTCAGTTAACCATGGGTTAAACCCATCAGTATGAAATTTTTAATTGGGAATCATGGTAAAGTTAGTCCTAAATCTCTTGTCATTTTTGGATTATCAAGTCTATAGTATTGACTTGGAAAAAAGGAAAAGAATTCGTGTTTTGGACATTCTTTTCCACCCTTTTCCTCCTTCCTTTATTAGTCCTTTTTTACCTGCCGAACTCCCCCAGTATTTTGGACCTTTGTATTGCCTTTATTATATGAGGGTATAGTGTCCTAGCAAATAGCTTTTCAACTAGACATTTGAAAATGTTTGTAAACTCCATTTTTAACTACAATAATTTCTGTCATTAGATTTAAAATGATCACTTCTTATATTTAGAAGCTGACTTATCCTTGAACATAGATGAAGAGAAAATTTCTTAAATTTGAATGGGTTAAACTATTTTCAGTTTATAAATTTGTTATTAACATGTCCTGGAATCAATGTTTCCTTTCCCTCCACAGAATATCACATAGCAATCTCTTTTTCATTTTCCATCTTAATAGCAATAGGAGTGATGTTAAACAGTTTTTATATATTACTAACTAAATACGGAGCAATTTAAAATACATGTTAAAATTGTGTAATAGCGACCTCTACTGGTTTTAATTATGGTATCCTGAAAGTGGATTTTAAAAACTTCAGAGCATGAAAGTACCTTTTGTTTGAAGTGAATTATATTAGTTTATTAAAGTCGGGAAATTCAGCTTTTACATTAACATGAGTTCTTTCACTTTCAATGGGAATTCTAACTGGATAACTGCTGGATTAAAATGAAATATCTTGATAAAAATTAATAACCTGTGGAAGATTCAAACTCTAATGATAAGCTACAGTGGATTAAAGTGCTGTTGCTAATGTAAACCCTTGATTTCCATGATTTATAAATAGTTTTGAAGTCAAGTACCTTTGCATGATGGATAAAGGAAAAAATTCTTAGACGTTTCAAGTAGAAAATGCTATTTTAGCTTGTAATTGGTGTTGAAAGAAAGGACAAATGAGAACTAGATTTAGATATTTTCTTTTTGAGCTTAGGTCTTGTTCCTTGAAATTTTATATAAGTAATGTTTTAAATAGCGTCTACTCATTCTTGTCATTAGCTTTATCACAGTGAAGTTGAAATTCAGAATGTGATTTTTCCCCTAGTTAATAGAAGGAACATTAAGTCTCTTAATTGCATAATTAAGAAACTAGTACATTGGCAGTTATGGTTTTCTCTTAGCTTAGGTATGTTTGTAGTATAAATTATACTACATGTGAAAGCCTGCTTTTGGTATTCTTTGATTTTAAAAGTAAATTGTAAGTGAAGAACACTATTTAATATATTTGTTGCTTAGTTGTTATTTTCCTATTTTCCAAGGAACGTGTTCAAAAAAGTTTCCCTCATCCAATTGATAAGTGGGCAATAGCTGATGCCCAGTCGGCTATTGAAAAGAGGAAGCGAAGAAACCCTTTATCTCTCCCAGTAGAAAAAATTCATCCTTTGTTAAAGGTAAAGCTGAAATACTGCCTTCTTGCCTTTTAAAAGCAAAATAAAACCCATGATTTTCAAACACAAAGAGTATGTTTTATGGATAATAGAGTCAATTGAAGAGTGACATTCTCTTGTTTTAATTTTTCCAGGAATTTATGTCATGGGGAGGGATGATATAATAGGAAACTATAAGTTGGACAACATGACTTAAAGTAATTTCATACCAACAGTAATAATCAAGCAAATTGAAAGCACTAAGAAAAGTTATAATTGTGGATTTTGTTCATCTCAGATGTTAATAGAACCTCAAAGAGAACTTGTAAAACTCCTTTTTTTGTTGGCTAGACCTAAGTGTCCCTATAAATCCTTCACATAGTTAGATGTGTAGGGACCTCTGTGAGACTGCCATAGGGCTATGTGTAATCTCTGAACAAAAATTCCATAAAGATCACCTATACTATTTAGTCCTATTTGTCATTTATATTAGTCAGTCAGTCAGTTGAGTCTCTCCAGAACTAATAGAAAAAATAACTGCTGGAAACTCTAATAATGTGATTTCTTTTTTATTTAATACAATGGACAAACTATTGATTAACTCTCACATCAAAAATATAGGTATGATAATAATTAAAACCTTAATAATACTTCTCTGATATCAATAATTTTATGTGTACTATAGTACAAGTTAAATGCTAATGCTTGCATACATTATCTCTAGGTTTTATTATTCAACAGAGTTAATTATTATCATCCCCACTTTGTAGATGAGATAACTGAGGCAGAAAGTGATTAAGCAACTTTTAGTTCACAGGACTCTAAGTGAATAGCATTAGGAAATCCAAGTTTGTTTGCTCTTGTACAAGATTTAAGGCTGAACACTTGGGTGATTAAGACTATCAAAAGGTTACGTTTTGTCCTTTGTTGTTTGAATAGGAATATCTACCTATATCTTACTAACTGGTCTGAGGAAGTAAGTTCAAGTTATAGAAAATTACTAAGCTGTTAGTCATTGCACTTCTTTATAATTCTCTTTTCATGATTTTTATAGCCATACATTGAATTATATTCTAAGAGAATTAACAAATTGAGGTATGTGCATGCTGTATTAATGATTCTAAATGTTGCATTTTAGGGTTTAATTGTGGGTATCATTTCAATTTATTAATATATCCATATCACTATAAACAATAGTTTTTACATATTCTTGAAGGTAAATGCAACCTGTTCCCAACTTATAAGTAAACTTTTTTTTTTTAAGTATAGTTGATCTACAATGTTATATTAGTTTTAGGTGAACAACGTAGTGATTCAATATTTTTATAGATTATACTCCATTTGAAGTTGTTATAAAATATATAAGTAAACTTATTATTTTGAAGTTTTTTTCTTAATTGGATTGTTTAGAAAATAGAATTTATTTTCCTATAGGAATTGGTCGGCCCCACAAAAGCCCATACTCTCTTTGAAGTCTAATAATAGGACTATTTAATGTGCCCTTAATAACCACTGTTGTTCAGCAAGACATAGCATGAATTTTTTTCCATAGAAACAGCCCAGATACCAGGAATGAATGTACCACTAGGGTTTTTAGGAAGCCCAGGTTCCTTTGGAAAGAAGGATAGAGGTATAAGGATAGTAGATATTCCCAGATACCAATAATATATTAACTCTTGTTCTGCATAAAGGAAAAAACCCTCATTTGTCATTGTTAATTCCAGGTATTCTGAATTAGGTAACAATGAGCATTTTTCCCCTCCCCCAAACTTGGGCTTCCCTTCCTAGTTTAGGGATTAGCTATTTACTTATCTGTACTTCTTAAGTATTTTACATGATCATAGGTAATTTTGCCTTACCTTTTCTTAGTTTACATTTTCAAATAGCAATATGTATGTTATTCATAGATGAACTACTTAAAATTAAATGCTATTAATAATCACAGGCCTCAGTAAAAGTTAAGCTAAACTGTATACACTTTTAAAAAAATCAGTGTGTCAAATTTATAGTAAGTAATTTTAAACATGCTTTTCTTTTAATTTTTCAGGAGGTCCTAGGTTATAAAATTGACCACCAGGTTTCTGTTTACATAGTAGCAGTATTAGAATACATTTCTGCAGACATTTTAAAGCTGGTGGGGAATTATGTGCGAAATATACGGCATTATGAAATTACAAAACAAGATATTAAAGTGGCAATGTGTGCTGATAAGGTAGGATACTGATCTATGTGTTTTGTTCTTAAATTTTTATTCATGACATACTGGGTGCTAACATACTACTCAGAATAAAATTATATATTGTTTGTTAGGGCATACTTTTAGTAATCTAATGGCAAGAACTCCAGATATCACTTTATGTAAATAAAGTATTATATATATAGTATTAAAATGTGTTTAAGTATGTCATGTAGCTTTTCTTTTATGTGTTGCTGCATGTAAGGTTAATAACAATAATCTCTTATTAGTGAATTTCTTAAATTTTTATTTGGATTGGAAGACTTAGAAGATTATGGATTTACTTGAAAAGAATATTCAAAAATGTAAAAATACTGGGTTGGCCAAAAGGTTCATTTGTAAGATGGCTCTAGTAGAGCTTAGTTGTCTTTAACTTCATTCGAAACTCTTTTGTTAGATTGTATTGTGACAGCTGTCATTTCAGCGTGCATTTAAAAAAAACTTATCAAAATTGGTGGATTTTTGTGTAGCCATTTTAATATTGAAGATGTAAGAAAAACAACATTTTTGGCATATTATGCTGTATTATTTCAAGAAAGGTAAAAATGCAACTGAAACACAAAAAAAGATTTGTGCAGTGTATGGAGAAGGTTCTGTGACTGATTGAACATGTCAAAAGTGGTTTGGGAAATTTCGAGCTAGAGATTTCTCTCTGGATGATTCTCCACGGTCAGGTAGACCATTTGAAGTTGATAGCGATCATATGGAGACATTAAATAAGAACAGTCAACGTTATACCACGCGGGAGATAGCCGACATACTCAAAATATCCAAATCAAGCATTGAAAACCATTTGCACCAGCTTGGTTATGTTAATCGCTTTGATGTTTGGGTTCCACATAAGTTAAGTGAAAAAAATCCTTCTTGACCATATTTCGGCCTGCAATTCTCTGCTGAAACGTAATTAAAACATTCCATTTTTAAAACATATTGTGACGGGCGATGAAAAGTGGATACTATACAACAGTGTGGAATGGAAGAGATCGTGGGGCAAGTGAAATGAACCACCACCAACCACACCAAAGGCCGGTCTTCATCCAAAGAAGGTGATGTTATGTATATGGTGGGATTGGAAGGGAGTCCTCTATTATGAGCTCCTTCCGGAATACCAAACAATTAATTCCAATAAGTACTGCTCCCAACTAGACCAACTGAAAGCAGCACTCGACGAAAAGCATCCAGAATTAGTCAACAGAAAATGCATAATCTTCCATCAGAATACCGCAAGACTGCATGTTTCTTTGATGACCAGGCAAAAACTGTTACAGCTTGGCTGGGAAGTTCTGATTCATCCGCCGTATTCACCAGACATTGCACCTTCGGATTTCCATTTATTTCGGTCTTTACAAAATTCTCTTAATGGAAAAAATCTCAATTCCCTGGATGACTGTAAAAGGCACCTGGAACAGTTCTCTGCTCAAAAAGCTAAAAAGTTTTGGGAAGGTGGAATTATGTAGTTGCCTGAAAAATGGCAGAAGGTAATGGAACAAAATGGGTGAATACATTGTTCAATAAATTTCTCGGTGAAAATGAAATATGTATCTTTTATTTTTACTTTAAAACGAAGGAACTTTTTGGCCAACCCAATACTAAACTCTTGAGAGTTTAATTTCATTGCCTAGCTTTCTTTAGATACTACTTGTATGGTTTTACTATGATTATGTTAAGAGCAAACATTTATTGAAAGTTAAGCATATATGCGACTTATCTCATTTGGTCCTTATGATATCCCTCTAAGGTAGATGCTCTTATCTACATTTTATAAAAGGGAAACTGAAGTTCAGAGAGATAAAGAAATTGGTCTAGAATTTTCTGAGAAGTTTCAAAGCCTAGACGTGAACTCCAGATCTGAGTCTTAAATCATTGCACTGTACTGCCTCAGTAATTTTATTTTATAAAAATGAGTTTTCAGAAAAGAAAATATTTTCTGATGAAACGTCTCACTCCCTTTTTTCCAACTATTATTGATTCGGAATATTCTTTCTGATTGCTGAATCCACTTAAATATATTTTAGTGTATTTGTTCTTTCAGAATGTGAAAATCACCTCATCTGAAGGATTTCAAATGTTTTTATTTTTTAATGCATGAGTATTTGATTTTAAAATAGTTATTTTTCAATGAATATAAAATATTTGATACTTTTAAATGAATTGATAAAATATTTCTGAGTATGTAGTACGTACTCACACAGAGAAGGGATGCAAGAGGAATATAGAACGAGACTGTAGATTTGATGAAAGGGTACTTATATTTGTGAAACAAGCAGAAAGTAATACAAGATAAAATATTTTATTGTGTTATAGGGATAATGATGTCAAAGTTCACAGGAGGGAAAAGTTAAGGTTTAGCAAGAGTAGTAATAGTAGACTTCTTGGAAAAAAACAGGACTTATTTTGATCAATCACCAACAAATGTAGGAATTATTCAAATATGAATTATGTGAGGCCCTGGAATGAAGTGGTGATGTCAAGGTTAAGAAACAGAGGAAACTAAGAGAGAAATCCAAGACAAGGTTTGGAAACAAATTAGAAGTAATACACGGTTAACAAGAGAGACAGACAGACAGACAGATACTTGTATTGACAGAGAACTTGGAAGAGGCAGTTTGTGATACCTGATGTAGAATTTTGTCTTAGAGAAGCTGTGGAGGGGGAAATGGCATTATATCCGAGAAGAGGTAATTGTGTGTCTGCTTATTATCATTTAAGAACTGTATTCAAATAATAGCTTAGGGTGCTTAACTTCAAGTTGGACTACAGATTGATATTTTATTATACTTTTTTTCTATCTGACTGTAGGTATTGATGGATATGTTTCATCAAGATGTAGAAGATATAAATATATTATCTTTAACTGATGAAGAGCCTTCCACCTCAGGAGAGCAAACTTACTATGATTTGGTAAAAGCATTTATGGCAGAAATTCGACAATACATAAGGGAACTTAATTTAATTATAAAAGTTTTTAGAGAGCCCTTTGTCTCCAATTCAAAATTGTTTTCAGCTAATGTAAGTATCATTGAATAAATGTATATCATTGCATGTGTTGTTAATTTTACATGACCACTCAAATTTGAATTTATATAGCTCATGATTGCTAATTGGTCCATTTTTTAAAAGTAGTGGGATTTAATTCATCATGAGTGTGATCAAAAATAAAGTTGCTACAACAGTTTTGATAAATTAAACATCAGAAATTAAAAGACAAAATCTAAACTAGACTGATTGTGTAAGTACAAATGAATTCACAGACTCTTCCATGTACTCCAAAGAATAAAACCTCTTGTTTAGGTGGAAGATTTCTATGTTTAATTTGGCTCATTTGCATCATTGAACCAACGCTTCATCAGGGCTGCCTATATTTTTGATGCCATACTTGGCAATGGGGATTCAAAGATGAATAAAAAACTGTTTCTTCTGTCAAGTTTAGTCCAGTCAAGACAGAAATGTAAACTTTAAATTAAATTGCAATACAATGTGGTAATTACCATAAACAGAAGTATGACAACAGTATTTGGGGAACACAAAGGAAGGTGCCAATAACTGAAAATTAGAGAAGGGACTTCCTATCTTACAGTAGTAATTAAACCAACCTGATTGGGTCCTGGAGAAATGCTAAATGAGAACAGTTGAGATTGTCTAAGGGAGTTGCATTCTAGTAATTTCTAGAACTGTAGCTACATAGTCACAGGTGACTGATGGAGAAGTGGTGCTCACAACAGAGGCTGAGACTGGTATTCACTCACTGTTATGGCAATGAGCAGACCTTAAAAAATAAAGGAGTAGATTTTGAGTTGCACAAGTTTGTAAATATAGTAAAAAACCATTGAATTGTTCACTTTAGGATGAATTGCATGGTATGTGAATTATATTTTAATAAAGTTGTTTAAAAACAGAAGGTGGTAAAGAATAGGCAAGATTTCTTAGGACACAAAAATCAAGAACCATAAAATTAAAAATTAATGAATTAGACTTCATTAAAATGAAAAAAACTTTTGCTCTTTGAAAAGCATTGTCAGAAAAATAAAAATGTAAGCCACAGATTGTAGGAACCTGTTTGAATTACATATATCTAACAAAGAGTTTGTATTCAGAATATATAAAGAACTTTTGCAGTTCTCAATAATAAGAAAAACAGCCTGATATTTTAGGTGGGCAAAAAATTTGAACACTTTATAAAAGAAGGTATACCAATGACCAAAAAGCACATCAAAAGATGCTCAACATTAATAGTCATAAGGCAAATGCAAATTAAGACCATAATGAGACACTACTACACACTCATTAGAAAGCTAAAATTAAAAAGACTGACAGGGCTTCCCTGGTGGTGCAGTGGTTGGGAGTCCGCCTGCCGATGCAGGGGACACGGGTTCGTGCCCCGGTCCAGCAGGATCCCGCGTGCCGCGGAGCGGCTGGGCCCGTGAGCCATGGCCGCTGAGCCTGCGCATCCGGAGCCTGTGCTCCGCAACGGGAGAGGCCACGGCAGTGAGAAGCCCGTTGTACCGCAAAAAAAAAAAAAAAAAAAAAAAAGACTGACAATACTGAATGTTGAAAAGAATGTGGAGCAACTGCTTTTGGGAATGTAAAATTCCCACATTGCTTGTGAGAATGTAATCTGGTATAAATATTTAGGAAAAGAATTTGGTAATTTCATATAATATTAACCATAAGCTAGCCATACAACCTATCAATTCCACTACAAAATCACAGTTGGGTAAAACATCCATTCAAAGTTCAAAATAGACCAGTGGATTTTAATGTACAAAATTTATATAGTTTCAGATTCTACGTTGCATCTAACCTTTAAGAAACTACCATTTATTGACTTGTATAATATCATAAAAAGATATTCACTCCATATATATGAAATTTCCAGAATAGGCAAATCCATAGAGATAGAAAGTGGATTAGTAGTTGCCAGAGACTGGGAATGGGTGTGTCGGGGAAGAATGGAGAAGGCTACTACTGGATACAGCCTTTCTTTTTGAGGTGATGAAGATGTTCTAGAATTTGATGGTAGTGACGATTGAACAGGCTGTGAATATGTGAAAGTACACTTTAAAAGGGTGGATTTTATGGTACGTGACATATCTCAGTGAAGAAACTATGCAGAAAAAGAAAAGGGTATCCACAATTATTTGAATAGACTCCTCCCTTTTCCAACTATGTGTCTTTGTAAACCTAGATTTTCTTCATATGCTTTAACCAAAGCAACGTATCACAACAGATTGAATGCAGAAATATACATGAAAAGCCAGCTATCTTCTATTAAACTAGGTGTTAAGAGATTTGCAAAAATGTAAAACAGTGCCATTCTCCTCACTAAGATTTTTGGTTGTTCTAGAAAAATATAGTTACTTTTCATAAAAGAACTCTTTATTGTTATTTTTAAATGAATTAAATGTTTTATAATTTTCTTGGTTTTAATTTCTAATATAGTAAATGTTGATAGTAAATAATTTCTAATATAGTAAGCAAAAGCCCTTTGGAGTTTTCAATTATTTTTACGAGTGTGAAGGAGTCCTGAGAACAAAAAGTTTGAGAACCAGTGACCTAGAGGAATGTGTTTTGCAAACTGTACTTCATTTCCAAAGGAATTCTTTGTCTTTTACTTATATTTGTAAGTTGTTAAAATTTCTCACTGTATCTGCCATGTTAAATTTCATGATTATAAAATGACTTGTTGGCTCAAAATTTGTTTTATTATACCACCTAACTGAATTAATGTGTTTTTCATCCCAACAGGATGTAGAAAATATATTTAGTCGTATAGTGGATATACATGAACTTAGTGTAAAGTTACTGGGCCATATAGAAGATACTGTAGAAATGACAGATGAAGGCAGTCCCCATCCATTAGTAGGAAGTTGCTTTGAAGACTTAGCAGAGGTAAGTAATTATACACCAAAAAAATCTGCATCTAGAAGGCCGGACATTTGAATTAAAATTGGAATCTGAATTCTTGTTTCCAGCTAACATAGACATTAACTGCTGACTACTCAACTATATTGCCTCTTCCTCAAAGGGTCATTGTCAACAATTGTTTCCATTATCTCACGAAACTTAGAAAAGGTAGTTTCTCATCATTCTCATCATTATAAAAAACAGATCCCACAGCTGACACTTAATTGGCTATCTTATCAATGAAGAGGCCACAGAACTTGGACCTGAGGTCAAACTACTTGTGTTCCAGTCTAAAATCTGCTACTTAGTAGTTGTATGTGTCCGTGGGCAATTTACTTCATATCTCTAAACCTCTCTATCTATATTTGTAAAAGAAAGATAATAATAGGACCAGGATTTTTTGAAACTTAAATAAAATAACTTTCCTGAAATATTTAGCTAACCAGCTTCATACAGCTACTCAATATATGGTAACTGTGCATAATTATTTAGAATAGGAGGGATGAAGTGAAGAGGAAAATCAAGTCCAGGACCTAGATGATTCAGATATCATAGGGGTAGAAAAATGGTAACCTTCTCCTTGATATTTCAAGTGCTAAAATATTGAGTTAGCCCTTATAAGTTAGCATTGATAGTCATTCTGAAGTTTCTAGCTCTTGCTTTGTTCTCATTCCAAAATCAACTATATCTTTTATTATAACTCAGGGTCGAGTTTGTAAAACAAAAAATTTAAGACTTTCAGGCAAAATAATATGCTAAGTTTAAGCTTCACTACAGCGCCTCAGTGTTGCTTCAAACATACAGAAGTCATAAAGTATAAAAAGGAATATACATAACTAGACTCAAAAACAAGGATGTTCTTCAGCAAGAGGGAAAGTTGTACTCAGAGGAAAGTTGAGGAATACAAGAACTAATGCTGAGAAATGTAGTAGTAAATTTTATAAGCTACTGATTTTTTTTTTTTTTTTTTGTGGTATGTGGGCCTCTCACTGTTGTGGCCTCTCCCGTTGCGGAGCACAGGCTCCGGACGCACAGGCTCAGCGGCCATGGCTCACGGGCCCAGCCGCTCTGCGGCATGTGGGATCTTCCCAGACCGGGGCGCGAACCCGTGTCCCCTGCATCGGCAGGCGGACTCTCAACCACTGCGCCACCAGGGAAGCCCTGAATATTTTTTAAATAAATTTATTTATCTTATTTATTTATTTTTGGCTGCGTTGGGTCTTCGTTGCTGCGCGCAGGCTTTCTTCTAGTTGCGGAGAACGGGAGCTACTCTTCGTTGCGGTGCACAGGCTTCTTCTCGTTGTGTTGGCTTCTCTTGTTGCAGAGCACGGGCTCTAGGTGCATGGGCTTTAGTAGTTGTGGCGCACGGGCTCAGTAGTTGCAGCTTGCGGGATCTAGAGTGCAGGCTCAGTAGTTGTGGTGCACAGGCTTAGTTTCTCCATGGCATGTGGGATATTCCCAGACCAGGGCTCTAACCCGTGTCTCCTGCATTGGCAGGCGGATTCTTAACTGCTGTGCTCCCAGGGAAGCCCGAGCTACTGAATATTTTAAAAACCAAACTGTTTTTTTTAATTTAAAAGGGAAGGTAAACTAAACTTCTCAGCACATAAAATGGGCTTGTATTCAGAAGATAAGAAAAACTAAGCAACTGTAAACTCTCTTTAAAATTTAGAAAAATTTATAGATAATAACAAACTATATTTGATTTTAAAACATTGAGGAAAATCACCAAAAGAATAGAAATACTACCTATATCTTACAATGTACAAGAACTATAGGAACACTTTTTAATCTTTTCCATTGATAATAGGAAAGAATAATGAAGTAAAGAAAAACAGTGATAATGAAAACAAACTACAGTCATCCCTTGGTATCCATGGGGGATTGGTTCCAGAAATCCCCTCTCCAACATCAAAATCTGTGGATGCTCAAGTAACCTCATTTAAAATGGCATAGTACAGTTGGCCTTCTGTATCAGCAGATGTGGAACCCACAGATACAAAGGGCTGACTGTAATATGATACAAATAAATCCAGCTACATTATACTACTATGTTTAGTAACTCAGTATATGTAAACTGATGAAACTCGCCTATTTAAAAAAAGTACTTATTTTTTATTTTTAAAAGTCCATTTTTTGCAGCTTGTAGAGACACACCCAAAACAGAACCACAGAAATATTCCCTGGTGGTGCAGTGGTTGAGAGTCCGCCTGCCAATGCAGAGGATACGGGTTTGTGCCCTGGTCCAGGAAGATCCCACATGCCACGGAGTGGCTAGGCCTGTGAGCCGTGGCCGCTGAGCCTGCACGTCTGGAGCCTGTGCTCCACAACAGGAGAGGCCACAACAGTGAGAGGCCCGCGTACCGCAAAAAAATAAATAAATAAAAATAAAGGGATTGAAAAGTCAACATATGAAAACAAATAAAAGGAAGCTAGTATATAAATATCAATTGATATAATTAGGAAAAGTAAGCTTGGTGGGGAGGACATTAGAGTAGAGAGGAACACTACCTAAATAGGAAAAGGGACAATGTCATGAAGATATAACAATCATGAATGTATGTATACCTGATTATAAACCCTCAAAATATAAGAAATAGAAACTGACAGAATTACGAGAACTGGAAAAAATTTTACTATTATGATAGGAAATTGTAGCACATCTCTATCACAAACGGAAAAAAGATTAAGGCTATAGAAGTTAAAATAAGAAAACAGGTTTGATTATGTATATATGGATGATTCTAGATTCATTTCAAGATACCAGTTATATTTACAAAAATTGGTTATAGTATTAGATAAAAAAGGAAGTCTCAAATATTACAAAATAGCATACAAACCATCTTTTCTGACTATATGAAATTAAATTAGAAATCACAATAAAAAGTTTTTAAAATACTAGGAAATCTTAAAAATGAATTTCTAAATATCTCATGGATTAAAGAGGCAGTGACGATGAAAATTACAAAATACTTGAAATTGAGCAGAAGTGAAAGTACTATATACAAAACCCTGTAAGATGCAACTAAAGCAATGCATAAAGAAAAACTTACAGTTTTAGACATATATTTTAAAAAGTAGATATAACTAAAAATAAATGAGTAAAGGTTTCAGTCCAAGAAACAGGAAAGATAAGTTAAATTTGAGAGATGGTAATAATAGAAACAACATAAAGGAAGTAATAGAAGAACAGGATTAATGAACTAGAAAGCACACAACAGATAGAACAAAACCTCTGATAATGTTGATCAAGGGAGAAAAAAGGAAAAGCATAAATATTAGGAAGAAGTTATAACTACAGATTGCAACTTTTTTAATCATTCAGGAATGCTGAGATCCATTTGAAAATTTTTGAGAACTGGGATGGAGTAGTTTTTAAAAAATATAAAATAGGAAAATTGACAAGAAATAGATATCCTAATTAACTTAAAAACCATTAAAAATTGAATAATCAAATCTATGTTTCAACAAATGACATGAGGCATACACTAAGTATTAGGAGTTTTACCAGTCTTCAAGAAACAGGTAATCTTACTCTTGAAAACTGTCCCCTGCTCCATTCAGTTTAGAAATAGCACCATAAGGTATTCAGAAGTAAACCCAATAAACCTATGCAAGATTTTTGTTAAGAAAACCACAAAATAGATTCATAAGGAAGATAAAAAATAGGGACACAAAGGGCAACTCAATTTTTTAGGATTATATATCAATACATATATTATCAAAACTGGATAAGAGTAATACAAGAAAAAAATATGAACCACTCTCACTGACACAACTGGCAAAGAAAATTAATCAGTTTATAATCTAAATAAAAACTGTGGCCAGTATGATATATCTTAGGAAGTTTACTCTTAAGTGGTTTGAAATTTTTAAAAAGTTAATGTAATATTTCACATTAACATTAAAATCTCAACAAATAAGAAAAAGCATAGAAAAACATTCATTCAGGAATTTCTTTAAAATGTTGAGCCAAGTAGGAATAGAAGGGACCTTTCTTAATCTAATAAAGGATATCTATCAAAAACCTATAAAAGATATATTTAATGACTACGCTGTAGGAGAATGCCACCCACTACTTCTTTTCAACACTCTAATAGAGATACTAGCCAAAAGACAGAAGAAGAAGAGAAAAGATAAAATTGTCCTGTTTGTAGTCAACATAATTGTCTACACAGCAAATCCAAGAAAATGTATATAGTGTTGTAACTATTAAGCAAGTTCAGTATAGTTGCTAGATAAAAGACCAACATAAAAATTGCTAGCATTACTATACTCGGTTCCAACCAAGTGAATGTATAATATTAAAGGAAAAAGGCTCCATTCTCTCTAGAAACAAAACTGTAAGGTATTCAGAAATAAACCCAATAAACATATATATGCAAGACTTTTGTTAAGAAAATCATAAAATAATGATATTCATAAGGAAAATCTGAATAAATGGAAATACCATGTTCATGGAAAGACTCAATATTGTATTGATGCAGTTGTCCCCGAATAATCTATAAATCAGCAAGCTGATCGTAAAATTCATGTGGAAGAATGAAGGGACAAAAATAACAATTTTGAGGAAGAACAAGTTGAGGGGACTTGTCCTATCAGATTTTAAGATTTATTACAAAGCCACAGTAAATACGATTTATTACAAAGCCACAGTATTAGCTGTAGATATAGACAATTAGTGGAACAGAATAGAGCACCCTGAAAAAAAATACACATACACACGATATGTGACAGATTACATTTTAATCAGTAGAGAAATAACAAACTAATTAATAAATGATGCTGGATCAAAACTGGTTTTCCATGTGGAAAGAAAATATTCCTTCCTTAGCTCACATCATACAGGAAAAACTCTAAGTAGTTTAAATAAAATCTAAAAATGAAAAGCAAAACTTTAGAAGTTCGGAAGAAAATACAGGAGAACATATTTATCACTTTGAAGTAGGAAGGGTTTCTTAAAGAACACATAGAAAGTACAAACCATAAAAGAAGAGATTAAAAATTTTAAACTTCTGTTCATACACAAAAAAACAAAGTTACGAGAAGCACTAAAGAATGAAATTGAACTCCTTACCTCATACCATATATAAACATAAGTTCAAAATGGATCAGAGACTTAATATAAGAACTAAAATTATCAAACTCTTAGGAGAAAGCATGGCTAAGTCTTCATGACCTTGACTTTGCAAAGGATTCTTAAATATTACACCAAAGGCATGAGTGAGAAAAGAAAAAAAATACATAATTTAGACTTAAAATATAAAACTTTTGTGCTTCAAAGAGTACCATCAAAAGTGAAAGGACAGCACACAGGATGGGAGAAGATATTTGCAAATCATATGTCTGATAATATCTGATATATTCAGTGTATATAAAGAACTCTTACAAAAAAGACAAACAACTCAGTTTTTAAATGGTCAAAGGATTTGAATAGGAATTTCTCCAAAGAATATATAAAAAATGGCCAACAAGCACATAAAAAGATGTTTAGCATCATTAGTCCTAAGTAAAATGCAAATCAAAACCATTATGAAATACCACTTCACACTCACTAAGATGGCTAGAATTAAATTTTTAAAATGAAAGGAAAATACCAAGTTTTGGAGAGGATGTGGAGAAATTAGAACCTTCAAACTTTGCTGGTGGGAATGTAAATAAAACGGTACAATTGCTATGGAAAACAGTTCTTCAAAAAGTTAAAGAATTACTGTATGATCCAGCAATTCCAAAAGGTTGCATACTGTGTGCTTCCTTTTATATGGCTTTCTTGAAATGAAAAAACTATTGAGATGCAGAATAGATCAGTGGTTGCTGGGGGCTAAAGAGGCTATGATGGGAAGGAAGAAGGTGTGGCTATAAAAGGGTGGCAACAAGAGCCATCCTTGTGGTGATGGAAATATTTTATACTTTACTACATCAATGTCAATGGCCAGGTAGTGATATTGCATTATATTGTACTATTGTAAGAGGTTACCGCTGGGGAAAACTGGGTAGTGTGCAGACAGACAGAATCTTTTCGTATTATTTCTTACAACTACATGTGAAATCTAAATTATCTCAGAGTAAAAAATTTACCTAAAAAAAGATATATTTATACAGAGTTTAAAATAAATGAACTGTAAGGAACTATATGAATCAAATTGGATAAATCATTAAAACAACTTTGAATATAAAAACCAAATTGCAGAAGAATTTATTGTTACTATGTACATTACAATATTTATATAAAATTTGAAAACATTGCCTTGTTTCTTGATACATATGTAATTATGATATAAAAATATACTTGGAAATAATAAAATTCAAATTCAGGATAGTGATTTCCTCTGGGGATTAGCAGGAGAGGAAATTAGCTTCTGAAAGGGAGCCCAGGAGGATCAATTACATCTGTACTGTCTTATTTTTAAAAAAAAAAAAAAAAAAGTGAAGTGTTATAAAATGTTGAGCTTTTTTTGAGCTAGATGGTGAATATGGTTGTTAAACTGTTTTCTGTACTTTTCTGTATGTTTGGAATAGTCTATATTTTTAACTGTTATTCACAGTTGTGTGTATCAATAATTAAATTTTTAAGTGAATCCTATAAGTATTGCATTTAACCAGTAAACTGATCATAATATCATCTATTAATTTAGACGAGGATTCTTAGAAGTGCTTGCCATTCTACAAATTTATCAAGAATAAAACTACGTGATAAGAGCTTGGATTTCCAGTTAGTTGTCAATTTTTTCTCTCTCAAAATTAGCTATTTTAGAATGATAATACTAGATACCATTTATTCACCGCTTATTATGTGCATATGCTATTGCAAGCACTTTGCGTGTATCTCACTTAATTCCTAAAACAACTCCTTGAAGTAGATATCATCTACATTTTCCAATGAGGAAACTTGGCTTAGAGTAAATGTTGATAGTTTGTCAGAGGTCACACAGCTAGTAAGTACTACAATCAGAAGTGGAACCTGGGTCTCTCTGATGCTAGAGTCATGCTTTTAAGCCACTACACTGTCTGTATAGTCTTTACTTTATATGTGTAATTGTCATAAAAATTCTATAATAAATTAGAGTTTATTGAAAGGGGAGGAGGACAGACATTATCTGCTCTATATAAGTTCATGAATTCAAGAGACCCAAGATATAAGCATCCAATCACATTTTTATTCCTCTCTCCCATCCAGTCTGTTCATAACCTGACTCTCTCCTGCTGTTATTGTTGGAAACCTACTATCCATTCCTGTAAGATCTGCAATGGACTGCAATTTCCATTGTTATATTATTACAGAAATGTTCAGTTGAGAAGACAGTTGAAGGAATTGAAATGGCTCAAGGAATTTAGGATGACTTGGAACTTTATATCCCTATTGCATTTCACAGAGAACAGAACTGGGGTCTTCTGATTTCTGATCTTGTGTTGTTATTATTGAATCTTTCCTTAAAGAAAACAGTCTGAGAAACAACATAAAGGGTAATTTTAAAGTAAACATTTGTTCTGTCATTCACTCCTAACTTCATTCTTCTGCAGTCCTCCACTAGATGTCCTCTTCCTCTTTCTAGAATTACCCTTCATAGAAATGAGCTCTTGCTAGAATCTATAACACCATCTTCATAATAGTTTGGGGGTTTTGGCTTTTTATTTTTACCTGGAATAGAGCACAGGATGACGGAGAGTAGAAATCCTACCTCCTGATAAAATCACAATACCTACTCTTTTTTTCCTCAGGAATCATCAAAACCAGTAGATTCTAACCTTTAGAATTGTTTAGTTTATTAATGATTGGTGATGGTAAAATCTTTTGGCAATTTGGATTAAATTTTTATTGTTTTGTGAAAAATATGCCAATGAATTTTAGATGATATAAACAGTTACCTCTGGCTTGCAGAATGTGTTAAGTAAATCTATGAACAAGAAATAACCATGAGAAAATAAATGTCTGGCACCAATATTCTAAATGTTTATACTTTACCTGTTGTGGATATTTATGTTCTTTATTATTCAGGCTACACTTAGTTTTCCACATCTAAAAATCCCCCCATTCTTTTGACTATGTTTGTTGATAATACTCTACTAGAACCCTTTCATGAGAGGTGTCATATAAGAATCCCATTACTCATCAGAAAGAATTGATTTACTTTCTTAATTGAGAATATTAGGTTTATTCTGTTAAAATTAACAGCAATGTAATTTTGTTTAGAGGCTTTAAAAGAAATATATAATTGTGCAGGCATAGGTGTGCCCATAATTTAATCTTCTTGTGTTTATGGTGGTAGGTCATTTATACTTTACCTTGGAGAAAGATTATTTATGTTTTGCCTTCTTTATTTTCTAAGGAACTGGCATTTGATCCATATGAATCATATGCTCGAGATATTTTACGACCTGGTTTTCATGATCGTTTCCTTAGTCAGTTATCAAAGCCTGGAGCGGCACTCTATTTGCAGGTATAGTAGTTTTTAGATCAAGATATATGATGTCTGAAAAGTAAACTTAAAAATTAAATCACTTTATTTTCTAGTCAATAGGCGAAGGTTTCAAAGAAGCTGTTCAGTATGTTTTACCCAGGCTACTTCTAGCCCCTGTTTACCACTGTCTACATTACTTTGAACTTCTGAAGGTAAGAAAACTTTCTTCTACTTATAAAATATTCAAGTGTGTTACAGTTTTTTACCAGTTCATTTGTGTGTGAATCATTATGTGAGCGCTCATGAACATGTCTGTATCTATTTTCTTTTTCTAGTTAAGAAGCAAATGTAAATGAATCTACAGAAGAGTGGCATATTTTCTCCAGTTTCAATAGTGAATTTTAAAGCAATCATCAGATATTTTTATCTTGTGCCCTTACTTTTTGTTTACATGGTCGAATGTTTGGAAACAACCTTGTATTTATGCATCCAAGTCTCCATTTTGGGACCTCAACAGATTCAGGGACTTAGATAAGGAACCAGTGTGGGGATAATGCCAAAGTAATGGAGAAGATTAATCACCTAATTTTCGTAGCTTAAGTTTGCAACTGTGTCTATAGAACTGCTTACTGTTACTTTAGAAGCAGTGAACTATAGTAATCCTAGTAAAAAATTCCCATTTGATTAAAATACTCAATTTAAAAAGCACCAAAAAGAAAAAGTTGTGCTTTTTTCCCCTCTTTTCCTATTATGCACTGAAACTAACTAGGGAAAAGGGAACCTTAGTCTGTATAAATTATAATTCAATAGTGTAGCTCCAGGTGATTTACTTTTAAATATCTTATGTATCTAATGATGTCTGCTTTGGATTATGGATAATATGTCCTAAAAAAAATGAAATGTTTTTCAAAAATTTTAAATAATGAATGAGATAATAAAGATATTCTATTTAATGAACTAACCCCATAAATACAAAATAAGACATGCATTAATACTATTATTTCTTTAGTTTTTAAAAAATGTTTTATTAAAGAAAAATTCTGTTTAATATCATGATTTTGTTATGAAGCATGTATTATTAGAAATCAGATTTATAGTTTGCAGGAGTACATGAAGGCTCTCTATAATGAATCAATGAATGAATAGAAAGCCTGAATTTAGCAAACTGGAGGAACTCAGATTCTTACATTTTCCTTCCATTTTCCCAGGTCTCTCTACATTGTAGTAATTTGGAGTTCAGTTAGATTTGTTAAGTAGGAATGTTTGAAGTTGGAAAGAACTAAGGAAGTTAAAGGACTTGATCACCAGGCAGAATTATGGAGCTCTTAGCTCTCTGTTCTAGGCTGCAAACAGAATACCATTTATGGTCTTCGGTAATATAGGATGATTATTTTAAGAGGATAATCAAGAGGAAGCATTTGGTGTGTAAAATCATTCTTTATAAAAATTCATTATGACAAATCATAACCTCAGAATGGGACATTGGCAAACAAGTTTATTATATAGATACCTTCCTCATAATGGAATCTGTAATAATGAGATTTTTACCTGAGACTACAATGAAATTCTGATGGATTAAAGGCCATATAAAACCTTGAAGCAGTCATTAATTAATAAGTAAGAACAAGAAGCTTTGATGAAGTTTCAGAAGGCTATAAATCCTAACCATCTTAATGGTATAAGAGAAATTAATTATTTACTCCCCCAAGTATAGGCAATTAAATTTTTAAAAATTATAAGTTATGGTAATAAAACTTTTTTAAATTAAATTAATTCATTTATTTTTGGCTGAGTTAGGTCTTCATTGCTGTGTGCAGGCTTTCTCTAGTTGTGGCGAGCGGGGGCTACTCTTTGTTGCCGTGTGCAGGCTTCTCATTGCGGTGGCTCCTCTTGTTCAGAGCATGGGCTCTAGGCGCGTGGGCTTCAGTAGTTGCAGCACGTGGGCTCAGTAGTTGTGTCTCATGGACTCTAGAGCGCAAGCTCAGTAGTTGTGGCGCTTGAGCTTAGTTGCTCCATGGCATGTGTGATCTTCACAGACCAGGGCTTGAACCCGTGTCCCCTGCATTGGCAGGCGGATTCTTAACTACTGCACCACCAGGGAAGTCCCCCAAATTTTTATTTTATAATTGCGTCAATCAGCAACTTAAAAGATTTCTACTGGTAAGCACATGTATTCCTAGTTCATATTACTGCCTAAATTTCATTGCAAAATTAAACAGTATATTGAGCAGGAAACTTTTCCCGATTAATTCCACAAATTGTCATTTCTCCTTTTTATTCTGCATTCCCTCAGCACTAATGTACTGTTTGTATTTATTATCTTTAATTTGTATTTGTTGGTATGTTGCTTAAATAGTTTTATTGAGCAGTATTTCAAAGTGTATTCTATAGAATGCTAGTCCCATAAGATACTCTAAATTAAAAGTTTGGGGGAAGGAATTCCCTGGCGGTCCAGTGGTTAGGACTCCATGCTCTCACTGCCGAGGGCCTGGCTTCAGTCCCTGGCTGGGGAACTAAGATCCCACAAGCCACGCAGTGCAGCCAAAAAGAAAAAAATGTTTGGGAGGAATGTTCAGTGGTCAGATATGTTTGGGGAACACTGTATTCTTAATTATACTCCTAGAAATTTTCAGTGTACATTAGAATATTAAAGGCTTTGTGAAATTGTGCAATAAAGCAATCTAAAGCAATTAATTCCCAAATTAGACCATGGAACCCTTTGAAACTGTAATGTATTTCTGGAGGTTACTTTGGGAACCTATCGTAGAATTCCTCCATCAGAAGAACTGAAAGACCTTCTAACACTTAATGGTCTAAGATTTTTTCCAGTAACATGATTCTCACTAACTCTAAATTTTTTTCCTCTGGGTATTGTCATAACTTCAAGTGCCATTGTGGACTAGGTGATTCTGGACTCAACAATGATTAAATAAAATCAGCTCAGTGGGAAGCAGCAAAATGCTAAGACGTCAATGACAATTGGAAACTAACCATAATTTATCTATGGCATGGAGTGGCTTTTGAAAGACTAGATAGGACTCTGATTTTTTTTCTGACTCTAGCCTGGTAGCCTACTAGCTGAGTAGCTTGTAACAAGTCACCTCACCTTTTGAGCTCTGGTTTTCTTATCTGTGAAATGCTCTTATCTCACTGGGTGGTTCTGTCAACCAAGAGAACGTGTGTAAAAGTACTTCATATGCAGTAAAAAATATAAATACTGAGTATTGTCATTACTAGAAAATTTTCTTCTTGTCTTGCAGATATCTTAAACTAACATTTTACTACCTTCATCTTTCACCATTTCCCCACTTCTCCTGCCTGCCCAAATTTGTATTCCATTTCTTTGCTAATCAGCTCAGATCCCTTCACCAGAAGCCTCAGTACCATCTTTGATTCTTCTCAGTCCCTTATTAGCAGAGCATCATGATTAGATTACAGAAATGATTCTGGAATCCAGTCTATCCTCCCATTCCACTGACACTGCTTTAGTCCAGACCCTCAGCATGTCTTTCCTGGGTTACTGTAGCAGTTTCCTATATGGTCTTTGTGTCTCATGGAACTCCCAGTTTGAAAAGTGCAGTTGGTGCCCTGTGAAGTGGGACACAAAGTCTAAATTCTTTAGCCTCTCTCCAGCCTCATCTTTCAATATTTGATGTTACTTACCTTATGCTTTAGTGATAAAAAATTTCCAAGCAGCTCTGGTTATGTCAAATCTGTTCAGGATTCCATATCTTTCTTTTTTTCTATTTTCCTGGAATTTCTCTTCTATTTCTACCTTCCCGTTTCATCTGAAAAATTCCTGCTTGTCAAAGAGTTTGTTCAAATGTTGGTTCTCCGTCAAGTTTCCCTTGGTTTCCTAGGCTGATCCTTTGACTAAGCTCCTTTATTCTCTTCGTATCTCTTTATAGAACATGTCCCATTTTTACTGTCTACCTTGTCATTAGACTGTATACTCCATAAAGAATGGAACTGAGCCCTATGTATCTTTGAATTCTCATGCCTAGTAGTGTTTGGCACTTAGACATTCCATAAATGCTTGTTAAAAAATGAATAGCAAAAATAAACTAAGTTTTCCTTACAATTCCTATAAATGTTTTATATTTGTAGGAATAGTTTAACTGTAACTATAATTACATATATGTATATAATTACATATATATTACATATATATACATAATATGTATATAATTACATTTACTTTGGAAACTTAGAATGCCTTCAACTTTACAAATTCAGAAAATAAAAGTTTAGTTATTAATAGTATGACTTTAATGCCACTGAAACTGGAAAAAAGAAATACTCCCTCCCCCCCCACAGCAAGTTAGTTTGCAGTCAAGTCTTTGGAACCTTTGATTAATTTTTTTTCACATTAAAGCTAATTTTTATGAAGTTAAAAAAAAAAAACTTCCTTTGTGTCCTTTTGAAAACCTCATTGTTCCAGTAATTTGATTTTCCTATGTGAAGTTTAATTTGCTTTATTAAACCAATTTAGAGTTGTTTCTTGGGGCTAAGTAAATATGTTGACCAGTATTTTGAAGGTTACCAAATCAGTACATTGTTCAGTTCATCAAAAATGTTAACTTTTTCTTTGTTCTTTAGATATATTATTTTATCCTCTTAGGGTATACTCAGACAAATGTTAGAAAAAAATCATCCAGGGTGATTTTGAGCCAATCAGTTCCCTAGAAAATTACCTGTTCTCTTTCCAATTTGCTGGGTACATATAACCTAGGGGAAAGTAAGTCTCCCTCAATTTAAAAAATCAGGTTCAAATCTATATTGTTATTTGTGCATTAGTGTGTTAGTTTCCGAGGGCTGCTAGAGCAAAGCAACACAGACTGAGTGGCTTAAAAACAACAGAAATTTATTCTTTCACAGTTCTGGAGACAAAAAGTCCAAAATTAGGGTGTTGGCAGGGCCATACTCTTTATAAAGTCTCTAGGGAAGAATCCTTACTGCCTTTTCTTGGCTTCTGGTGTATCCCAGCAATCCTTGGCATCCCTTGGCTTATAAATGCCTTCACTTCAATCTTTGCCTCCATCTTCACATCACTTTCTTCATATCTTCACATTCTTCTCTGTTACCTCTGCATCCAAATCTCTTTCCTTTCTCATAAAATGCCAAGTCAGTGGATGTAGGATCCACCCTAATCCAATATGACCTCATCTCAACTTGATTATATCTGCAAAGACCCAATGTTCTTTTTTTAAAAAATTTATTTAATTTATTTATTTTTGGCTGCGTTGGGTCTTAGTTGCTGCGCACGGGCTTTCTCCAGTCGTGGCGAGTGGGGGCTACTCTTTGTTGTGGTGCGCGGGCTTCTCATTGCAGTGGCTTCTCTTGTTGCAGAGCACGGGCTCTAGGCACGTGGGCTTCAGTAGTTGTGGCTCGCAGGCTCAGTAGTTGTGGCTCGTGGGCTCTAGAGCACAGGCTCAGTAGTTGTGGTGCGTGGGCTTAGTTGCTCCGCGGCATGTGGGATCCTCCCGGACCAGGGCTCGAACCCGTGCCCCTTGCATTGACAGGCAGACTCTTAACCACTGCGCCACCAAGGAAACCCAAGACCCAATTTTCAAATAAGATTATGTTCACAGGTACCATGTGTAGAACTTCTTTGGGGAACACAGTTCAACCCATTACAGTTAGTTTTTGGTATACTATAAAAATTAAATTCATTTTTGTTTTTCTGATTCTCCAGTGTATATTGGCTTTCTTAAACCCATAAAAATATATTTTTTGCGTGGGCCAATTAATCATTTCCTCCTGATCTTAGATTTTAACATTTAATTTCAGTCCAGCAAAAATCTAGTGAAAAGCCAACAATTGCAGTATTTTTCAAATAGATGTATTATAAGCAGCTAAAAACTCATGGGAATTCAAAATTACTAACAATCTTCTGAATAAGACTAAATGTACATAACTGAGGTTGGGGTTATCATGTATGCTTTCCCTTAAATGAAAAAATAATAGAAAATTTAACACTTAAAACCTCCATACCTTTCTTAGGTTTCATTGATAATAAAAAGTACAAGATTAGGAAAATAATTGAGAGAAACATGTCCAGGTTTAATTTTAACACATCACAACAACCCTCTGTTTTTAGGTAAGATTAAATTAAGAACCAATGGAGGGCTTCCCTGGTGGCGCAGTGGTTGAGAGTCCGCCTGCCGATGCAGGGGACACGGGTTCGTGCCCCAATCCGGGAAGATCCCACATGCCGCGGAGCGGCTGGGCCCGTGAGCCATGGCTGCTGAGCCTGCGCGTCCGGAGCCTGTGCTCCGCAACGGGAGAGGCCACAACAGTGAGAGGCCCGCGTACCGCAAAAAAAAAAAAAAAAAAAAAAAAAAAAAAAAAGAACCAATGGAATAGTAAATATTTTAGTGGATGTTAATTCGTTATAACAGTGCAGTGCTTGTCTTGATCACAAGCTTTACTTTAGAAAATAAGAGACACTAAAGACTTTAATATGAATGTTCACATGGTTAGACACTTGCTATATGTTAAAAGTTAACATTAAATTTTCTAATATTCCTAGATTTTTGTGTACTGACTGACTTGAAGAATAGTCCTTAACATTTCCCCTTAGCATCATAAATATTGCCAAAATTGTAGCCCCAAATGCTTAAGTACAGAACTGTGGGAAAGGTTACAGATAAGAACTTAGAACTGAATGGTGCAGTGAGTGGGAAACTTAGGCTTAAGAACTGAGAAATGTTAAAAGTAGGAGACATTTTTCCTCGCAGAGTATTTTTTTTCAGTATATAAAACAATTGGAAAAGGCAAATATAAATTGTGCTACATCATTCACTTTAAACACCCACTAATGGCCTTCACATAGTGCACCAGAAACTCTTTGTAAAGAAATATGCTCTGAAGACCCCTACTACAGGTATCTTGTATGCATTTGTTAATGGCTTTGGTTTGTTGCTTTTTCAGTTTGGGAGCTGGACAAGTATCAAACATCTTCTACTCTAGATAATGTTTTGTCTACTTTTTTCATGTTCTGCATCTGGTTTAATTGCTGTATGTTTCAGACCATTTTTTAATACTGCCCATGAGCTGATGCTTAATACCAGCAATAAGATGAGATTTAGAAAACATAGCTTCTCTCTGAGTATCATAAAAATAAGTCCAGAAGAGGTCTGTCTAGCTTCCATTCCTTTGAACTAGCTTTCTAAATTTAGAAATTCTTTTCCAGAAACCGTGGGCTCAAAGCAGTGAGCTAAGTGGTATCATATCTGACCACAGATGTTGAATGCCTAAAGTTAAACATAGAATAGTATAATTCAGGAGCCATTATAAACAAATAGCTGACTAATATATTACTCCAGCTTTAAAATTTTAAATCAGCTAAACTGCTGTGAGGAACATTCAGTTTTGGTGATTTTTTTTTTCTCTGATAAGAAAAGAGAGATGGTTTTGAAAGGTATTTTATTCCATAAATGAGATTATCCTAACATTTTTTTAGGGTTGATTTCCTGTTTAAAGTTTCAAACTCGCTTCACCTTTCAGATTTTAACTTGCTTTTACATTACTGCATTTTCTGCCATTTTTCTCTCATTTCCTCTTTCTGGAACTCCAGTTACATGTATGTAGAACTACTTTATGTTGTCCCACAGATCTCTGAGACTGTTCATTTTTCTTAAATCTTTGTTCTTCAGAGTGGTAATTTCTATTGATCTGTCAATAGAATTGTTAGTTACTATACTTACTCTAGAATTTCCATTTGGATTTTGTTTTATAGTTTCCAGAGACTCCCTATCTGTCCACTCAATAAGACCATGTTATCCTTTGATTTTTTGAATATGATCACAAAAGCTACTTTGAAGTCTTTCCTAAACCACCCCCCATCTGGGCCGCTTGGAGTCAGTTTCTATTAACTGGGTTTTTTTCCTCAAATATGGGTCACATTTTCCCAGTATTTTTGCTAGTTAACAACTCTGGATTCTGTTGTGTTGAGGATTTCTGGGGTTCCCTTTGTGGGTTTTGGTTTTTGTTTTGTTTTGGATTGTTGGGTTTTTACTCTAGTAGTAGACAGTTAACTTTTCTGGACTCAACTGCAAATTTGTCTCTTCTGCGTTGTGCAGCAGCTAATATCTCTGTATCACTTTTTAGGATTTCCATACGCTGCTTTTTTAGCTTGACTCTTTCCTGTCTTCCTTACACATGTATGATTTGACAGACTAAATGTTTGGGCAGAGATAGTGTTCAAATTTGGGGGCACAGTATCTGGTTCCCTTACACCTGGAGATTCCCCCTTAATTTCCAGCCACTCTGCCAGCCTCAGGCTCTATTCCCTGGCACCTTAAACCAGTAACTCTTCAGCTTAATGCTCTCTGAGCTGTGTACAGTTGGGGAATAAACTCAGTTTAAGAAAAGCAGAACTTACCCATTATAGCTCTGTCTTTCAAGAGTAGATTCCTCTTTGGTCTCTGCCTACTTTTTTGCTAGACTCCTTGGGGTCTTTTCATGCATGCAGAGTTTAGGAGTCAACCAGGCATTTGAGTAGAGTTTATTCTCAGATTTTGTGTCTCAACCCTTCTGCAATTCATTCACTTCCAGATTTCCCCCTTCAGTTTCCTTTTAAATTCTGCTCTCTTTCATCTCTAGTCTGTAAAACTCCTCTTCTTCTCTCCTTCCTCCTCACTGTCATCATGGGAGGTTGGAGAAAGCCCTAATCCCACAAGTGTACACTTTCTAGTTGCAGCTTTTCAAGAGCAATAGTATTTCTGGCTTATGCTTTCTTTCAGATTTTTTCCAGTGCCTATAAATATTTTTAATCTCTTGTTTAGATTGAATAATTGTTATCTACAGAGGGTTCTCCAGACTTCTTCACTTCACCACCATTACTGGAAGTTCTTGCATTTTTATAGCTCTTCTTCAGTATTTGTTATGGCTTTGCTGTCTGTAACAATAGGAAGGGGGTACAGTGAAGGGCTGCAACTCATATTCCACAAGTAGGCAAGAGAACTGCTAATGTTAGAAAATGTATTCTAATAGATTTAAAGATATGAGTAGCTGGATCCTGTTTAAAATACAGTTTGAATATTGGGCATGTTTAAAAATCGGTTGCACTGATTATTTTTTTAATTGCTTTATTTGTTCTTAGATCATCCTTTATCTTTTTCCTCACCTAGATGACTTGCTTGAGCTTAAAATATTCCCATACAGAAACAGTACACAAATTTAATCCAATTAGCAGGAACTCTAAAAACTTTTTACAATTATCTAGGATTGTTACAATCTGAAAACATAATAGTGATACTTAGAAACATATTTCCCTGTTTTACTTTTTTTGCTGTTGTGTTATGACTTCTTCATCAAATAAACATTGTGGTATTCAACTTTTTTTTCCCTTTTTTAGCTGGAAATTCACCAAACTCTCTCTTCATTAAAAAGCTAAAAATAAACATAAATTTGGCCTTACTGTAAAAAAGTGATTCTAAGTCACAATGAAAGGAGCTTGGTAACGTTATTCACCAGCATTTTGGCCTTTCAGTTATAGTGCAGTTTCTTTCTTCTTTTTCTTTTTCTTTCTTTTTTTAAGGTGTAAGATCTTTTCTTTCATTAAGTGCTTCAAGTTTTCAGGGACTTCCCTGGTGGTCCAGTGGTTAAGATTTTGCCTTCCATTGCAGGGGGTGCGGGTTCGATCCTGGGTCAGGGAGCTAAGATCCCACATGCCTCGCAGCCAAAAAAACAAAACAAAACAGAAGCAATACTATAACAAATTCAATAAAGACTTTTAAAAATGGTCCATATTTTTTAAAATCTTAAAAAAATAAAAGTTTCCAGAATTTCTAATACTCTAATATTTAACTGGTAATTAATAGATAATAGTAAATAATACTTTTATCATTATCTGTCTCTATCATTCTTTTTTTTTTCATAAATTTATTTATTTATTATTTTATTTTTGGCTGCATTGGGTCTTCGTTGCCGTGTGTGGGCTTTCTTTAGTTGCGGTGAGCGGGCTTCTCACTGTGATGGCTTCTCTTGTTGTGGAGCACGGGCTCTAGGCGCACGGGCTTCAGAAGTTGTGGCGTGCAGGCTCAGTAATTGTGGCTCATGGGATCTTCCCAGACCAGGGCTCGAACCCATGTCCCCTGCATTGGCAGGCAGATTCTTAACCACTGCACCATCAGGGAAGCCCCTGTCTCTATCATTCTTTTGATCATATATACTGAAAAACTTTTTCATAGACAGTTTTAATTCCTATTATATATATTTAAATGTTTATATTAATTGCAGTTTTCCACCTGTCTGGATAGCAAAGAAAGACAAAAGAGATTAAAACCAATTTAGCAAAATCTTAAAAACTGCCAAATACGGATGAAGTATATGAGTATTCATCATTTTATTCTACTTTTAAGTATTTTGTCAATTTTTATAATAAAAATTATAAATACTCATTTTAATTAATTTAAGAAACCCCAAATAAAACTATATAAAATAACTATAAACTTCAGCTAGTATTAAAAAATTGTTTTTTAATTACAAACTTTAAACTCACTGAATCAACAGTAAATATTTTGTTTTCCCTTTTCTTGGTCGAATATTTTTAAAATTAATATTTGAAATCTCAATAGATAAAGTATGATGCCATTTACTTTTTAAAACCATAAAATCTTGTCATATGATTTCTTTGGTAATTGCACATTTCAGACTAGAAACTGAACTTAGCATCAGTCTGATTGCTAAAACCATTAGAAGCCCATTTTAAGAGAGAAGATACTCTGATAGGTACAGTATACAGAAAGTTGAAGAGCAGATATTTAGCTAAAAGCATTAAATTATTACTTTTTAAAAAAAACAGCTTTATTGAGACATAATTTACATGCCACAGTGTTCTCTATTAAAATATGCTTTTTTTGTTTGTTTGTTTTCAAATTATTTCTGCTCCCAAGTACCTGTAGGGGAGAAAGTTTTTTCCTCAGCCCTCTTAGAGTCTCTGGCTGGGTCTGAAAAGGAAACTGACAAAGATTAACAGGAGAAAAGCATACAGATTTATTTAATGTAAGTTTTACATGACACAGGAACCTTGGCATACTGAGTATTTTAAACTGAAGGAACTTGACAAAACAGAACCAGGGAGGTCACTGACCTTCTCCCTCCCTCCTGCTGTTTTCTCAAACTCCTTCAACTTAAAATATTTAGTATGCCAAGGTGCCAAATTGGGGAGTAGTGTGTCCTGAACCCTATCACACCCTTCTCCTCCCCCACTCCCGTCCTATCATTTACTCATGAAGTGTATCTAGAAAAGCAGTGACCCCTTTGCTATCAGGTAAGAAACCTGTCACACCCAAGGTTACTTTTAGCAGCGCATGAAGAAAATCAGGAATTTTGCTGGTCTCAATAGGATTAAAGAGATTCAATGAAGAGAGGGGTATGAAAAAGGAAATGGGGAAATGTAGACTGTTTATTGTCCAACTATCTTTTGAACTACTCTACTTCTTTATTGTGTAAACAAATCAAGTTCACTTTCCTGAAAACTTATCTTTCCCAGCAAAACTATTCTTTCTGCACTCATTCACTCAGTGAAGTGGTCCTACTATCCATCTGGTTACTCAGAATAGAAACCTGGAAGTCCTCAACTCTTCTCTGTCATTCTCCACATCACATCCACTTCGTCACCAAGTAAGTCCTTTTCATTCTTGAAAAGGATCTTCTTTTGGATTCATCTTCTGTTCATTTCCTCTCAGTACTCTTTGAGGGCCATGATCATCTCATCTCCCTTCAGTCCTGCCTTCCCCATCCTCACCCCCACCATTTGCTGTTTCCTGGGTAACCAAACCAAAGCCATCTTTCTAAAATGCAAATTTGATCACATTAGTCACTAGCTTAAAACCCTTAATGGCTCCGCATTGACCCAGGTTAATGTTCAAGTTCCTTATAAGGCTTGCAGTCCTGACTTGGTCCCTGTTGACTTCTCCAACATCTTAACTCCTCACCTCTCCCCACCCCCATCCTTCCCAGCCACCAGGTTCTACTCTTCAGCCAGTTTCTCTCAGCCTTGGTCCTGAATAACTCTTTGATTACACATGCTGTTTCTTCTTCCTAATATATTTTTTGTACCTCTGTTTCCCCATACCTAAACCATTCTTATCCTTCGAACCTTATAGTCATTTCCTTCTGGAGGCCTTCCTTGCTATCATCTCTCCCTTTATTAAGTCAGGGGCCCTTGCTGTGTATTTCCAGAGTGCCCTATATTTTCCCCATTATAGCACTTTGTCATTCATCTGTCTTCTCTTTTACACTCTAAGCTCTAACAGCAGTGACCAGATTTGGCTTGCTCACTGTCATATTTTCATTACTTATAAATAATGGATGGTTAATTAAATATTTGTTAAATTAATTCTGATTGGAACTTCACTGGCTTCCCCTGTAGATCTGCCCTTTTGAGTTTCATTCAGCTACTATTAATATTCTAAATAGTTTCTAAAAGTGTACAAAAGACCATTTAATTATCTCAATAGAACTTGTGACTTTCCTCAAAAACTTAGAGAAGTTTGCTTTTATTTCCTAATAGTGAACTGTAAGTCAGGTTATAATTTATATTTTAAGATTTCATTTTTATATTTTCAGCCATTGGCTAATTTAATAAAGATTGTTTCATTTAAATTACAATTATGGATTATGTATAGTGTTATACTATTTATTTCATGTATTATATACCACCTTGGTAATGGTCATCTCCTTGCTTGTCTTGGGGGAAAATAAGGGTTAAGTAAAAGAAGATCGAATTCTGTTAATATCATTAACATCACATACTGGTTGAAATTTTATATATTTTAGGAGAATTATCTGCATATATGAAATCACTTTAACTCAAAAAATAACATTTGGGGGAAAGGAAGGAACTAGTTATGAAATTTACTTCATGATTCCTATCTTTGCTTGTGTTCTCACATTTTGCGATGAACTCATATATGTACACAATATTTAAGATAAAGATAAATCTTTATTTTTATGTTCCAAATCTTAGACAATTATAGTGTATATTTCTTTAAAAAAATTTTTTTATTGAAGTCAGTTGATTTACAATATTGTGTAACTTTCAGGTGTTCGGCACAGCAATTTAGTTATACTATGTTTCTTGATTATATATTTTGTCATCCTTGTGCATTGCAATTTACCTATTTGAATGGAATAGGTTTTATTTGGTGAATATTTTCTAAACAAGTATTTCAAGTCATTTCAGTTCTTTGGGTAGTATATTGAAAAGGACTGAGAGTTGGGAATCCTGGGTTCTGGTCCTGCCTGCCTCCATCATCAAGTAAAATAGCAGTTTCTTTATTCTATAGTATTTCTTGTTGGAGAAAACTAATTTCTAGAAATAAAAACATATGGATTCAAGTTTGTTTTTAAAGAGAGGAGCCATTATATGTTTGTGAATTAGTTGAACTCATATAAATTGCATCAGGTACAACACTTTATTTTTTTATGTGTAAACCAATCTTGAGTTTTATTTGTCTCCTATCTTTTTCCAGTTTAAAGCTTCTTAAATTTAATACTATTTATCTCTCAGGGTTTCCTTTGGGCATGCAATATACCATATTGACTACTGCCCCTTCTACTTATTTCAAAAGGACCCCCCCCCCAAAAAAAAAAACCAAAAAATTACTGGTAAAAGTGGCTCCTTTCTTTTGAAAATGTAAATTTTATCATCTCTATAGATCATATGATTTACCATTGTGCTTTAGAATATGATGCTTTGGGTAAGTTTTAATACATTCTCATATACGGCAATGTAATATCAGGACTTGATAATTTTTTTGACTATTTAGTAAACAGCATTTGTAAAATTAAATTGTTGCTGTTACATAATGTTATTAAATAGGCACCCATGAAAAGCATGGTATTGAATATCACTTTGGTAACAAGAGGATGCTGCTTTGTGGAGTCTCATTTACATACTAATTGCCATTGCTTTGTTTCTGTAGCAACAATAAGCCACCCCTTTGATGGTGGTTAGCTTGAATTATTCTGCACCAATGCCCTGTTTAAATCAGCTATGTTAAGTAAAAGAAGCAAAGAATGCTTATAAGGAAGGTCATTTATTACATTGAAATTTGTTTTAGATGCTTGACTAATGCTGTGAAGGTAAATATTACATTTAAAAATTATTTCATCAGTAAAGTTTTATGGTTTTTAAAATAGACTTTGGGTTTGTGCTTTTAAAATATATTAAAAATATTTTTGAGATACCAGTATATTCTGTATGTGAAATGCTATAGTTAATGATAGATAAATGACCCAGAAACTTGAAACATCTTTAGAATAGAAAATCAAATGCATGTCTAAATGGATTTGTTACTTTCAGAGTTCTTTTTATGTGTTAGAATTGTGTGTTTTGTATGACTAGCTATGTTTGCCTGAATTAATAATATTAAAAATATCAAAGGATAGAATGTAAAGGACTCAATAATATTCTGTTGTTAGTGTCAACTCTTTTTTTTTTTTTGCTTTGTACCATATTGACTTAAATATTGAGTGATTAAATTCTGAAACAACTCAGTGAAGTAGTTTACTCTTTAGTGGTACTTTTATTAAACCATCTAGAATTTTGCCCTTTCTTACTGAATATTGCTTTCATTGTTAGATTGTCTGCTGCCTTTGAAGCCTAAACTTGATAAAGTTTATGGTAATATTTTATTTGTCTCCAAAAATTCTGCCATATGAGAGGTAAATAGTTTAGAATCATAGAGATGGAAGATACTTTTAGAGATTACCCAGAGTCCAGCCTTCAGCCTACCATTAATATCCATTAACTAAAAACCTAGTATCTTTCTTTATGAATACTTGGCCATTGGCTTTCTTTAATCTAGCTGGCCATGGTGAAGAGAAATACTATGAGTAAAAGATATTTGCATATTTTTTGTAAGGTAGCTATTTTTAAGTCTCTTATCCTTTAGCAACTGTCTCCCTCCCCCAACCCTTTTTTGTTGGAAATTATGTGAATAGATTTTTGTTTTACTTAACACAAATGAGACTGGATATTTTTCTAAAGAGTACAGATTATGCCTCAGTGAGTTTTAAATAATGGATATAAGAAATCTGAATAATAAAACCTGATTGTTAAATAGATATTACAATATATTTATTACTTCTGGAATATTTGAGCATTAAGATATTTTAAGCAAATTATTTTTATAAAAATTGTCTGGAGCATTGAGTAAGAATATGTTTACTTTTCATAGGTCATCAGTACACGTGTGTGTGTGTGTATGTGTGTGTGTGTATAACCTGTATCAGTTGAAACAAAAAAGGAATTTATTGTTAATCTTTAAGAGATACCTCTCCAAGAACAACGTTCTTAAAGTACTAATGGATAATGAAGCTCTTTGAAAAGTAAACCTTTGTAAATTACTATTTTTTATGGTTTTATTTCTCAAGTCTTTTTCCTTTATGACCAAGAGTAAGTGTTCTTAAATGTTGCATGAAAGCTCTATTAATAAACGTTATTTCTTAACTTTTCCTTTTTGGTGGCCACAAAGAGATTTATAAGGTTACTGAATTATTGTCACTTACTGTCACTCATACCTCAGTTAATTGCTTGCTTGAATTACCGCCACCTAGTTGCATTGATGATTAGTAGTTATTGATGACTCAATTCTTGTTAAGTACAGACTTTCTGTCTGGCACATGTGGTATCTTTAGCCACTAATTGAAAATGTGCTTGAGTTTCACTAACATGTATATTCCTAGTTTTACTCAAAATCTTAACATGTGAATACTGACAAAGTTCTTCATGATACCAATGTTAATTCTGTAGTAGAACTACAAAGGAAAGCAACTTACACCTATATTGTATGTTACCATTTACAAAGTGCTTTCATTTTTAATAACAACCCCACAAAATAGGCAAAAAGTGCTTTCATTTTTAATAACAATCCCATAAAATAGGCAAAGCAGGCGTTTTATAAGCCTCATTTGACAGATAGGAAAAGCGAGGCTCAAGTCAAGTAATTTGCCCCAAGGTCACACAGAAAGTAGAGTCAAATTTTGATCTTAGGTTTTGTGTCTTTAACTTCCTCTCCACTATATTGCATCCTTCTCTGTATATTTATCTTCCTCGGCATTCCATTGCTTACAACCATAATGTGGGAATCAGAAATCTAAGACCAAATTACACACTTCAAAAAAAATCTCATCTGTGTGTCTACCGTGGTGCCAAGACCTATGATAGTAAAAAGATAATTTATGTCCCTCATTTCCTTTCAGTAATATTTATCTGAGAAGCTGCACATTACTGCCTGTCAGAAGGTGTGACATCTGTTAATACTGTTTCTACATTTTTTGTTTTTTTTAATGTAGAAAACTTGGTTGCATGTTGATATGGATAGTAATATAAAGGAAGAAAAAGACTTCTAAAAAGAATAATAGGGACTTCCCTGGCGGTCCAGTGGTTAAGTCTCCACACTCCCAATGCAGGGGGCCCGGGTTTGATCCCTGGTCGGGGGACTAAGATCCCGCCTGCATGCCTGGCACAGCCACATAAATAAATAAAATATATCTTATGACAGGTTTAAAATTTTTATTGTGGTAGAAAGAGTTAATCAATGTTATCTTTATCCTTAAATAAAATGGGATTATTATTTACTTTTGGCCAGAACTGTTCTGCTAATTCAGATTTGTCACTTTTTACTTTGCAGCAGTTAGAAGAAAAGAGTGAAGATCAAGAAGACAAGGAATGTTTGAAACAAGCAATAACAGCTTTGCTGAATGTTCAGAGTGGTATGGAAAAAATATGTTCTAAAAGTCTTGCAAAACGAAGACTGAGGTGAATATTTTCACTTTTTTTATAATCCTCCTTTTCACCCTGAATATTGTGGTATAAATTCAGGGATCCCAGTTCCCTCCTCAAGTAAACAATGAAGAAAATACTTTTAGTGACAAGCTTGGTCTTTCAGAGGAAGTGACATCAAAGCCAAGAGAATTTGTTATTGTTTGAAAAACCTTTCATATTTGTGCATTTTCCTTGCATACTCCCAGACAAGACCTCCTGAGAGTCAACTGGTAAGCTAAAGGAGAGATAGAGCAAAACGTATTGGGTAGATTTATGTCAACGTCATTGTTCTGTCAAAGTAAAATTAGTAGTGTCTTTTATTTTAGGGATTATGTAACTCAAGGCATTAATTCAGATAATATGCTTCCAGTTTCCTAATTATAATATATACATGGTTTTTAGCTTTAGGTATTGTCTACTTAAGCATTTCTAGATAAATTTTTTAATCTTTCTTTTTTTTCACTATATTGGGCTACTTTTTAATACTTGTCATTCTAAATATTTCATAACCATGGTAGAAATAATCATTCTGTAGCTAAATTTATAGGGTAGAATTTTGTCAATTGTCAGTTCTTTTTAGAGCACTAAAAAAATGCCTCCACTGTGTTGCTTTAGTTTCCAAAACTGTGCAATTTTGTAACACTAATATATTTGGAGAAATAGTGAAAACCTTCTCAGTGCAACTTTTTAAAATATACTTTTGCACTGTCATTTATTTACATGAATTGTAGATTCCCTGTCATCTTTGTACTAACCATGTTTTTTCCTTTATCTTAGTGAATCTGCATGTCGGTTTTATAGTCAGCAAATGAAGGGGAAACAACTAGCAATCAAGAAAATGAACGAGATTCAGAAGAATATTGATGGTTGGGAGGGAAAAGACATTGGACAATGTTGCAATGAGTTTATAATGGAAGGAACTCTTACACGTGTAGGAGCCAAACATGAGAGACACATATTTCTCTTTGATGGCTTAATGATTTGCTGTAAATCAAATCATGGGCAGCCAAGACTTCCTGGTGCTAGCAATGCAGAATATCGTCTTAAAGAAAAGTTTTTTATGAGAAAGGTACAAATTAATGACAAAGATGACACCAATGAGTACAAGCATGCTTTTGAAATAATTTTAAAAGATGAAAATAGTGTTATATTTTCTGCCAAGTCAGCTGAAGAGAAAAACAACTGGATGGCAGCATTGATATCTTTACAGTACCGGAGTACACTGGAAAGGATGCTTGATGTGACAATGCTACAGGAAGAAAAGGAGGAGCAGATGAGGCTCCCTAGTGCTGATGTTTATAGATTTGCAGAGCCTGACTCTGAAGAAAATATCATATTTGAAGAAAACGTGCAGCCCAAAGCTGGAATTCCAATTATCAAAGCAGGAACTGTTATTAAACTTATAGAGAGGCTCACATACCATATGTACGCAGGTAAGGAGTATGAACTTGCCTGTCACTTTTATCCTCCTGCTTCAAGCTGATTTTTCTTTGCTGCACAGGTCATTATGCCTAAAATAGAAAGCAAACTGACAGCAAAAGACCTCCGCATTATCAGAGTTCATTTTCCTTTGACTAAAAATACCGTCACTTTATATTTCTTTGGAATTTTATAATCTTTCTACCACATTTACATATGTTACTTTTAACTTTGCAACCAGAATTATAAATAAAGTTACTGGGCTAAATTTACCCAGTTAGACAGTGGCAGAAACAAGACTAAAAGTAGTGATAAATCAATCATCACTAGGGTCTAAAAATCTTTTTAGTCCTTTACCTCTTTCTTTTCTTTCTTTTTCATTACTGAGATTATAAAATCAGTAAAAATTCTAATTGATATCCATTACCAAAATTGTGCCGGTAGTACATTATATATACAGCATTGCTTTTTCTTAATTTCCATTCCTAAAATTTATTAAATTTAGCAATCCTGGGAGTCATTTAAGTTTTCAGTGTTTTTTGCTTTTTACAACTGATGTTATTTAGAGAACAGTTTCACCTTAGCAGGGCAATTTTTAGAGACAAACATAGGAGTTTGGAGGATTCCTAGGGGGTTGAGACATGTTTGTCTTTAAATAGGCTGCATCAAATATAGTGTTTGAGAGTAAGGAACAAATAGAATGATCGATTTTTTAAAGTAATTTTATTTCTTCTAATAAAGTAACATGATAATCCAGTGTTCTTCAACTTCCCTACATAGTAGGAAGTTTGAGGATTGTAAAATACTGTGGAAAGAGCACTCACTGAATTTAGATTCACACCTTCACTCTATCACAGTTCCTTAAGGTTTTAGAACCATCTCAAAAATCAACATCACAACAGCTGTCTTAGAATATTGTTGGAAAGAATAAATGAAATATTATGTGAAAACTCTTTATAAATATAAACTTATTTTCAAAGAATGCTTTTGTTACAAAGACATATAAAATCAAACACAACTCTTATAAGTGCTATTCTTAAATAGTTGAATGTGTAAGTTAACTTCCATCCCCCAGCTTTTTGCTTAAATATATTTCTATCTCTAGGATATGTGTGTTTCTGGGGAAATTTCTCCAGTTTTTAAAGTCCTTCAAATGGGTTCTCAGTTTTCTCTGGAAACTATTCTGGCACCAGTTGAATTTGGTAGTTCTTTTGCTAGTCTTTTCCATAGTGAAATAATAGTGTTTTCCATAGGCTACTTTTAAAAGCACTTTGGGCTCTTTAAGCGTATACCATTTGGTAGTAGCGGGCAGTAACTGAAACATGTTGAATATAATGAAAGAAGATTCTGGGATTCCAATTTTACTATTGATTTTTCACCTAGAAACTTCTGTAGTCAGTGTATTCATTTTGCTGACCCAAAAATTAAAAATAAATCAAAGTACAGAAAATTTAAATAAGCTGCCGAGGATTCTACATGAAAAATAGATTATTCTGTCATCTTTTTTTACATATGAAACATTTTGAGAGGTACAATTTTCAGTAATTAATATGACCTATCTATTTAGTTGATGACCATCAGCTTCTTTAAGATCTAGAATACAGCTTAAAAAATGTTTTTATTCATTACCTGAAATTTGTAGTTGCAAAAGTTATTTCTTTGCTACTTCTGAAGGAATTTTTAAGGTTATAAAGGTTCAGGTTATTCTTCTTGCCACATTATTCTGATTTTTGTGTCTTGGAAGATTCACAGAACTTTTTATCATAAACATTCTAAACTATTCATCGTTTTATTTTAAGTACCTTTGTTTTGGGTTCTTAGACTATTTAGAGTAGAATTAATCCTTAGATTCTTATCTATGTGAGGCAGAAGTTTGTTTTTTTTTTTCTTTCTGTAGAGCAATACAAGTGGCAGGTGCTAAAGAAGACTTACTAGTGTTTACTAGTGTTTACTATTTGATTTGGAAAATATTTTCAAATTTCAAAATTTTTAATATAATTGTTTCTTTAAAACTCCTATTGTTAATGATAAAAATTTTCTTTACTGCTTGCTTTATTTCACAAAACTGACATGATTATTAATAAGCAGTTATAGAACTACAATTAAATGTTTTTTTTTCAGGGGACTGTGCCTTTTATTTATTTTTTGAATGAGGACACTTCAAAACAAGCAAAACTAGAACAAGCATAGTTTGATAGTTTTTCTTTAGTCTTGGCAGTCTTTTCTCCTTAACGTACACAATGCTAGCCATGTCTGTAGACACAGTACTTTTGCTATGGTGTTTTATTAGTTACTTTTGATAGTTGCTCTCATTTACATTAATTTTTAGCCTTTGAATAGAATAACTTAAATGGTTTTATTTCTAGTTAATATAAAACAATTTATAGAACTTTGCAAAGTTAGGTGTATTCAAATTTAAATTGACAAGATTTTTTATTTTTAAAATGTTAAAATTTTTCTAAAAATGCCTTTCATTAGTTTCTTGAGGAATAAAAAGCCACTGTTGGGTTCAGAAGTGTTGTAGCTAAGTTTTTTGACATTTTTCTTTCCTATCTTATTTTGAAGCTTAATTGAATATTTTAATTTGTCATAAATATATTACTAGTGTAACTAAAACCCATAAGCAGCTTTCATGAATTGTGATTTACCATACACACGGTATGGCTAATAATTAATAAGTATTCATTATTAGCTTATTTGACTTCTGTAAGGTCTGTGACTGAATGTATTACTGGCAATATAGAATGTGTTTTTAATAGACCATGTATGAACTTGTAAAACGTGAAAGCAGCTATTTTTTAAGGTCTTTTCCAGCTCAGATGGACTCTTAGTCCTCACTACAATGATAATAGATCAGCTATTTGTTTAAAGAACTGTTGGTCTGCTCTATTTAATTTTGGTTCAGTTGGTTGATACGTATTTTATCAGAGAACATACAGTGCAAGTTGTGGCTTACTGAAACAAAAACTAAAATTTAACTTGCATATTTTTATTACATTGTATAGAATTATAATAAAAGACATTGGCTGTAATAAATGAGAAAAATCCAATAACTAATAAGCACTACTTTCAGACATTATCATAAAAAACAGAAAACTTGTTTAACCTTACTTAATTCAGACTTCATTGTGGCTTCAACCAGCTTGATCACTCAAGTGTTTTAACAGTAATTTATGAAACAGAGCTATAGATCTTAGATGATCAGCCCTTCACTTTATAGACCAAAAAACCCAAGGCCCCTGAAGTTTGTGATTTGCCAGAAATCATATCAGTTAGTTGCAGAAAGACGACTAGAAATTAGGTTTCTTGACTCTTGAAATAGAGTGTACTTTCTACCATGTTACGCTGACTCATGAATTTTTTCATTTTTAGAATATAATTTTTATTATGTATATTGAATAGTAAAAATAAAGAGAATTACTTTCTTGGTTTGAATTGTCAGTAATATAAACAGCTTCTTCACTTATGGGCAAACACAGGTCTACTATGAAGATATAGTCAGAGTACTGTTATCTTTCTTATTGAAATAGGTAATAAATTCTGACTATAGATAACTTCTATTTTAATGCATAGATTTTAGTTTATATTTAGATGTTGGTCATTATAATTTTAGTTTTTAACAAAATCCAGTCAGTCTATTGGTGGTGTTTGCTCTGTAAATTTAGATGAATTAGAAGGTGCTTAACTGTTGCTCAAAAGAATTGCGACAGGGTTTTATGTGGGATCTAATTTATAGTGCCTCAGGTCCAGTGTTTCTGGACATAAAATAATTAGTTAACTACATCAGAACTTCAGAATTCATCTGAAATGGTGTGGGGGGAAATTGTATAGTTAGGTGGATCATTCTGCATCTGGTAAGGATGTGAAGAGACTTTTACCTACAGTAAGAAAGCACAAAGCAATATACATAAAAAGCAGAAGATGAAAGTAGGAATTTCACTTCTGTTACAGAGTTATAGGAAATAATTTAGTGCAACTTAATTATTGAGACTTTAAAACAACATGGGTGAAGAAATATGGTATGTCTGGTTTTGATAGTCTCTCTTAGAGAAATGAGATGACTTTGCGGTAGGGGTCTTTCAGAACTGACATATGGAAATAAAAGCTTTTCATACTGAATTGTGGGCAAAAGGTGTTTCCCATGCATGGTGAATTTCTCTTTTAAAGAAAATGGTATTGAAAAAATTTAAACCAGTTGATATTTTTCTTTAAAGTATTTACTGCTATTTTATGCCCTCATGTAGAAAATTTGCAAAAAACTGCATTAGATTTCTTTGGAGTTTGTGTCCTGTATAAACTCAGTTCGGGTGTTTTAACTTTAAAAAAAATCTTTTGAACAATTTTTGATCTATAGGGCAGTGCTGTTCTATTTTTAAACTCTCTGATTTTTTTTTTAAGTGTTTGTGCGTCAGCATAGCGTCTGTTTCCTTTTTTAAGGAATTCAAGAGTGATTGTTTATAAATCCTTGTTGAGGAGCTTATTGTTTCTTGTAGCGTTTTAAATGGCTGTATTAAAGGGAGAATTATCACATGAACAGACATCCTGATTAACGGTGTTTCACTATGGTGGTTGGGGGAGGGGTATTTACATAAATAACTCTCTATGTAACAAATATTTCATAAATTTATTGACCTTGCCAATAAAACTGTTAAAAAAGGATTAAATTTACCACCTCAAATCTAGTATGCTGTATTCTGAACATTAATGTAAATATACTCTAATTTCCTAAGATTTTGAAGAATTGTACAATAAAATATTATCAAAGAAAATAGCTTTAGAATGAGGGAGACAGGCAGCTAGAAGGCCAGCAGAAAATAGAAAACACGGCTCATATTTGAAATAGCCTGGGCCGAGACCGGGGACTTGATGGTAGAGTTGGCAGGTACTTGTACACACAGAGAGGTTGGGTAGACGGAGGCAGAGCAGCTAGTGAACATGGTGGACATCTGAGTCCAGGGCTTTGAGAGTAGAAAAGAGTGTTACCTAAAATGGTGAAGAAGAAAAACCACAGAGGATGTTTTTGCCATTGCTCGTATTGAAATCCATTAGGGGTTGTGTTTGAGAAAGAGGTTTTGTGGAATTACATCCACTAGCGATAAACAGAAAGAGGAGAATATCGAAATAGTTGATTTTCATTTTCTCCACAAACATTTGTGCGTATGTTTTAAAACCAAATCAGCCTGGCTTTTATATTTTTAACACATTTGCCTTCCATCTGTCTCTAAAACATCACTTTATAATACAGGTGGATAACAGAGGCAGTGTAAAACTTAGCTATTATCATTGTCTGATAAATGTAAGTAGGTACTTTGTTTTCCTACAAAATTATATAACCTGTCCTTATTGACGGGTACTTTTAAAATATCTAATTATCTTAGTCCTTTGTATCATCAATAAGATAAAGGTTTCCAGTGGTTAGTGTGACATTATATGTGTCACTATCACTGAAATGGGGAAATCAATAGAAATAAAAATAGCTTCTGGAATATGGAATTTTGTGCAAAATTTCAAATATAGATGTTATGTCCTCTCTTAATATAAGTTTTTCATTCATTAGCAATTTCCCACTGCTTTAGAAACTAGAAATAGAGCCTAAATTAATACAAGCCTGGGAATATATGCAGCCTTTAAGATGTTTTTTGAAAGTACTTAAACTCTTGCCAATTTTTCTTGGTTTATTTTTAGCTTCTGCTGGTTTTTTCTGTTGGCAAGACTGCTCTAATTTCTAATGAAGCTAAAAACAACTTAAACTTGAGTCACTTTAGAAGTTAATACAACAGTGATGATTGTGGGAGTGTTTATTTCACCGCCAGCTTCAGAAACTCCTCTTCTGAATAGTGTACAGGAAGGTACAGCTGCTACTTCCTAAAATCTGGAAGAAGGCTTAACAAGAATTACAGAATCACAATTAGACTGCTAATTTCTCAATGACTTTAGTGCCTTTAACCAAGACTAGCAGTTTACAGCTTCATTCTGAATCATTTATGTAAATTTCTGCAGTGATTATGTAACTCATGGATTCATTCTTTATATTTAGCTCTCACAGCTTTGGAAACCTTAACAGATCCTTTAATCCAGGGAGGTCAGGTGATATGGCAGAAAAAAGCAGTAAATCAGAAATCACACAATCTAGATTCTGGTTCCATCTCTTTCACTCTATTGTGTGACTTTAGATAACTCTTAGTTACTTCTGTCATATGTAGAAGGGAAAAACAGCAGCCGCCCTGCTCACTTCACAGAAATCATATGGAATGAATTATGTGAATGCTCTTTGAATTCATTACGTAACAGACATCAGGAATTGATGTGATCCCTTTTGACTGATGTGGCACTGAGGCACATCATGACTTTCCCAGCATTGTCATCAGTTAATAAAGCACTGAAATGGCCAGAAGTTTTGGTAAAAGATGAAAAGGCTGTTTTAAAATAGTTTGCCTTTAAAAATAGCCAGTTTTCTTAAAACATACTTTAATTCACTTAGAACTTGCTTTTATTGTTTTTCAACTTAAAAGTATCTTTGATATCCCACAACTTTTTAGCCTGACTTAGGTGGCATTTGAGAAGAAATGGATCTGGATATTGATTTTAGACTTTTAGACTAAAATAAACTTTTCTTTTAAAAAAGGGAGAGGTTACCCTTAATTTTGGAACACAGCTCAGGAATATTTGGAGCATTCTGTACTAAGGGTCTGGCCTCTCCAACAGTGACAGCTCAGCATCTCTACAGTGGCCACTGCTTTTGCTTCCTAAGTACATGATGTTTTGAGTAGCCTCACCTTTACATATAGATTTGCAGAACAGGAAGAAGATTCTTGAAAGGGAGGATTGTGATGAAACCGATATAAATCTCTGTTTTAAAATCTTGTACAGCCTTCTGTTTTAAAATCTTTTCTTCTGGTTGAGACATTAGTCTTTAACGTTTGAGGAACTCTGTAACTGAAGACAAACAATAAAATACCAACAAAGAGGAAATTACTAAAGGATTGTATCTATTTAAATCACTTTTATCAGTAACCCACTCTAGCCTCAGAAGGTATGAAGCTAAAGGAGAAGAGGGCCATTTAAAACCAATATATTTTTATTATGTAAATTTTTCTTTAACTTAAAAAATTATTATAATCTTAAATTGAAGGTTGTCTGATATTTAAATCAATTCATTATCTTGATGACCACATATACCAATAGATTGGAAATAGATTTCTATTTTATGATAAATCCATGAATTTGACTTTGGCCGGGGGGGAAGTTAATATAGTTATTTTATTTTAATGCTCAATTTAGGGTGATTCTTAGACAGAATCAGACTAAATACAGATTTTCCATGCAAATGAATTTGATTCTTGCTAAATCCTATGCTAATAACAGACATTGTATTTCTTATAAAGAATCCATAGTGTGTAGCCTAACAAAAATAAAGGTAGTTGCTACTCTCAATAAATTTATCATTAAATTAGAGCTTACCATTCCTTAGTGATGTGAAGCAGGAAAAGGATACTCCCAATAAAAAAACTCAAGTTAATGAATTCTCCCCTCCTCCTTTTTAAAGACTCTTACAACTAAATGTGGACCTTGATGAAATTTGAGTTACAGTGAGTGGTGAGTGTTTTTTTTTATTCCCCATCATGGGAAGATGTCTCCTGCCACCTCCAACTCCCTTTATGCAGATGATAGCCCAGGTCTCTTGTGCTGATGACAGCAGCCTTTCTCCACAACTCTGGGAGAATACTGTCAAGGAGAGACTCAAGTAGGCAGGCCTGGAGAGGTGATCACACTCAGTCAGCTTCCTGTTTTACTTCATGAAGTATGAATGAAAAGCAAATCCTCTCATGGACGGGGTTGAAGACTCCCGCTCCTATGATTGAACTCTCATTGCGTCTGCTGGCAATTAAAGTAATTAAAAGTTGCGAAGAGAGCCAAATCAACATATTCTTACACATTTAATAGTTTTAATAACTTATAGGTATTTATAAGCATCTTTTAGCAGTTTTAATTGACTTTTAGCACATAAAACAATTTAGAAACTATTTAACTTAATCTACATTATAAGATCCAATTTCCAGTTGTATGCTCTATTAACATGATTTAAAGAAATCCAGGTAACTAATCCAGATAAACTAGTCTGAAGAGCAGGAAAAGTAATGGGTTATTGCTGTGGCCTTTCTGTGTACAAGGGAGATAAACCAACTGGTGATGTTCTGAGATCCATGTAGCACATGGAAGCTTGCTTCTATGCTCTGCCTTTCTTCCCTTTGTATTCCTGTGGCCAGTAATGAGTTTAATATCAGCTAGTCAGAGTGTGCAGAGGTCAAGAAATAAGTTGATGTAAAATTTTAGTATCAATGATTTTGCCACTAATTTAGGAAGAAACTAAAGTTAGCAGTTGATTTCAAAGTCCAAAGCATTCTGTGTGGTCAAAACATTTTGAGACTTTTAAAATTGACTATTTAATCTCTTTTGAAAATGTAAATAGTAGTTTTAATCATTCTGAATAAAAGATTTTAATAAGATATTTTTCCTTTTTCTTCATAGATCCCAATTTTGTTCGGACATTTCTTACAACATATAGATCCTTTTGTAAACCTCAAGAACTACTGAGTCTTATAATAGAAAGGTCTGTCAATTTAAAATGTTTAAATTCTTTGTTCTTTTTTTTAATGAGATTGAGCTAAGATATGGAAATATATTGAATGAGCTTTAAGTTGTCGTTCATGAATACTTTAAGAAGAAAATCTCTTGGATGACCATTTATTTTATAATAATATGTTAGCTTTGATTATTTAAATACAAAAATAGGCAGACTTTTTTACATGGAAACTCAGTATGTGAAATTTCAAATTTACAGAATTAATCAAGTTAAAGACTATAAAAATGTAGAATTTAGGCTCTGGAAATTCAAATTTTAATAATTTAAATGTTTTAAACAATTTTTCAAATATACCACATGTTGAGGAAAATAGAGTGAACAAGTACTGTAATCAAGAAAAGTGTTTCATGTACCCAAAGAGCAGTCAGCTTTTCAGAACTTACCCTTAAAAAGTTTTATGTTGGCTGATTTAGAGTAATTACACAAGCCAAAAATGAATATCATTCCCTTAACTTTATAATCACACTTATTTTTAGACTTTGCGTGTATTCTTTATTATATGTCTAGTTGGTTTTATTTATATTGGCAAGTATTAATTTCTTCTTAAAAAATTAAATCATTAGTCTTTACATTATAGAATCCTCACTTGTCTTCACTGATATGTATATCCTTAGTATTTTTTACAGTGCTCTCTTGATTGTGCTGACTAGTGAAAAGATTTGTCGTTTTCTGTTTGCATAATTTGATATCATTGATCTTTTCATTAGTTTGTTCTGTTTTATGTTAGGTTTGAAATTCCAGAGCCTGAGCCAACAGAAGCTGATCGCATAGCTATAGAGAATGGAGATCAGCCCTTGAGTGCAGAACTAAAAAGGTTTAGAAAAGAATATATACAGCCTGTACAACTGCGGTAAGCATTAAATAAATAACTGAAGTAAATAAGCTTTTGTTTAATTTTTGTTTCAGAGTTAAATAAGGATGTTTCCCAAGCAAGGAGGAAGTAACATGTAAAATGAGTGAAGTAAAGAGGAATTATCAGAAATTACTGTATAAGTCTTAATTAACGTAGAACTTTGAAAGTGGTAAGCCACTTATAAGATTAAAGTTGACCCTTGAACAACATGGGGGTTAAGGACACTGACCCTTGGCACAGTAGAAAATCCACAGTCAGCCCTCTGAATCTGTGGTTCTGCATCCACAGATTGAACCACCTGCCTAGGGTGTAGTACTGTGGTATAGATTTAGTGGAAAAAAGTAGTACTGTGGTATAGATTTAGTGGAAAAAAAAAAATCCAAGTATAAGTGGAGCCATGCAGTTCAAACCCTGTTATTCAAGGGTCAGCTGTATTTAATTTGGTAAGAGTTACTCTGTTTTCATTTATACCACTCCTTGTGATAAATGTTTATGTCCGAGTTCCCATGTAATTTGATTCTTCTTCTGTGTTAATGCCACAGAGTATTAAATGTATGTCGGCACTGGGTAGAGCACCACTTCTACGATTTTGAAAGAGATGCACATCTTTTGCAGCGAATGGAGGAATTTATTGGAACAGTAAGAGGTATTTTTTTTTAAGTGCCTTAGTTTTATATGTAATAAAAGTATCAATATGGTGACTATCAACTGACATCACTACTGCTCAGTGTAGTTAAGAGGTGTTTGTAATGATGCCAGCATAACCAACTGGAAAAGTTAAAATTTTTTGCCATTTTTGACCTACAAATTGTTTAATAATCATCCTGTTGATCCAATGAATTTTCATTTAGTAAATCAACTTACTGATATTTTGGAATTGGATAGAAAAAGTCTCAATTTATGCTGTCTTAACACATCTGAAAATATGTGTACCAAAGGACAATTAGGAACTGTTGTGCCATTACAACACCACGATGAAGGTTGACTGGGACACAGTTAGGTGACTAGTGCATAACATATCAGAGAGGCAGCAGAGCGTACTGAACTGAGAGCCGAGAAACAAGAGTTCTCTTCCAAACACTGCCACTCATTAGATAAATGACTCTGGCAAAATCATTTTGATTCTTTATACTTCAGTTTCCTTTTCAGTAACATGAGGAGCTAGGCTTGATGATCTCCAGTTCCCCTTCTAGTTTTAAAGATACTTTGATTGTATAGGTCTAAGGATGTCCTAGACAAACTTGTTTCTATTTCCATCATACACTTTAAATGAGAATCAAAAAATAAAGGGTTAAATAATAGTACTTTCATGCATAGTACAGAATGAAGCCACATGAAAAGCTCACACAAAATGAAGGAGTCCTCTGCACTGTTTGGTTTATAAAATGCAAAGTTTGTTAGATTAACAGCTAATGTTGTAGGATCTTTCATTATAAATCTTATTTGTGCAAGATATATCTTTTTTGGAGAGGATTATAAAATAATATTTTGAACTGAAGTAGAACAATAGAGGTGAAAAGTTTCTACAAATAAATTACTTTCTCTTATTTAAAAAGGATGTGAAAGAATATATACCAAACTATTAACAGTGGTTATCCACTTGAAGAAAACTGAGATTGGGATAGGGAATAGGGAAATGGTAAAAGGGAACTTCATTTTTTAATTTTGATCATTTGAACTTTTTATAGCAAAGATATATTCAGGTATCACTTATACGATTTTAAACTATTTTTTAAAAATAAAATATTGACTAAAATGTTTAAACGTTCTTTTTAATGTAATGTTATTTCAGGTAAAGCAATGAAAAAGTGGGTTGAATCCATCACTAAAATAATCCAAAGGAAAAAAATTGCAAGAGACAATGGACCAGGTCATAATATTACATTTCAGAGTTCACCTCCCACAGTTGAGTGGCATATAAGCAGACCTGGGCACATAGAGACCTTTGACCTGCTCACCTTACACCCAATAGAAATTGCTCGACAACTCACTTTACTTGAATCAGATCTATATCGGTATGTAATTTGATGTTCAAGCTGAAAAATCCTTTCAAATGAGTTAACTTTTAAAATGAAATTTCTGCCATTTAAAATGATTTCTGCCATGTAGGATTGTTATAAGACATAAATGAGATAGTATATGAAGTGTCTTGTAATAAGGCCTGATGTATGGAAGGCTCCTCTTTCACTCCCTCATCCTCTTTGCTCTTATCTGGATTTACAGCTTCTCTCTTTCTGCAGTCACCCTTAGTTGGTAAAGCTAAGTTCAGATCCTGGCTTTACCAATTGTTGGCTTGGTATCCTTGGGCAACTTTAACCTTCTGGTGTAACTTTTATCCCTCTGCTGCTTAGTTTCCTCAAGAGTAAAATGGGGCTAATGATGGTACCTACTCCTGGAGCTGTTGTGCAAGGTTTAAAATAGTCCATATATTTACAGCACGTAGCACATTGCGCAGCACAGAGTAAGGGCTCAATGAGTTAGCTACTGCCATTGTCATTGAGAACTTAAGTCATTGCCATTTAGCCTTTTATAGTTTTCCTACATTGATATAATTACTATCTCAAAAAAAATGTTTCTAGTTTTAAAGTTGGACTATTTAGATTTCAAACTATTTAATTTTGTAAAAACTAAATGAAAAATGGAACTAAATTTATAGATCTCCCACCAAAAATCATCACTGTTCCCAAAATCAGTGTTAGAATGTATTTTATTTCTTTCCCAGTACCCTTCCCAGGAGGGTTTTTTTCCCCCTCCTTTAGGAGGGGAAAAAAAAAAAGATTTATGAATGCAGCGATTACTATACCCTCATTGGACTGATTATTATAACATTATCATTTATTTAAAAGAATTATCCCAAACTACTTTCTCACCCTAATTTGTTAGATAATATTTATAAGTGCTGGGAAAGATACTATGAAGAAATCCCAACCTTGCCCAAAGCAAAATGCTACAGTAAAGCAGTAAAAAAAAAAAAGTACACAGGTACATGCATACAGAGTTTTTTTAAATCTATAGAAAAACATGCAAAATTATAATGTTTTTGTTCTTGTTTTCATAAACCTTTTATCTCATTTACTTAATAATACAGTATACTAGAGGGGCAAGTATCACATAGAATTATGTCTTGATGATTTTAGAGCTGTACAGCCATCAGAATTAGTTGGAAGTGTGTGGACAAAGGAAGACAAAGAAATTAATTCTCCTAATCTTCTGAAAATGATCCGGCATACCACTAATCTCACTCTGTGGTTTGAGAAGTGAGTATTACTGATCTTCTTACATTTCATAGCAGTTATGTTATAAATTTCACTGCAGTTCTATTTGTCTCATGTCTTGTTTTGTTGTTGTTGTTCCTCTCTTCCTCCTTTTTTTTTGCACTGAGTGAATAATTTTCTAATGCAGGTTGGTTTTTTGGTTTTTTGGGGTTTTTTTTGCAGTACGCGGGCCTCTCACTGTTGTGGCCTCTCCCGTTGCGGAGCACAGGCTCCGGACGTGCAGGCTCAGGGGCCATGGCTCACAGGCCTAACCACTCCGCGGCACGTGGGATCTTCCCAGACCGGGGCACGAACCCGTGTCCCCTGCATCGGCAGGCGGACTCTCAACCACTGCGCCACCAGGGAAGCCCTCTAATGCAGCATTTTAAGTTACTTTATTAATGATTGTTTTTAGGTTTGCCACATACATCATAACAGAATTAGCTTCAGATTTATGCCAGAATTCTAGTGATATGTAGAAATGTTACTCCTCTGTGGCTCTACTCACTCCCTCCCTTTTGTAGTATTGTAATATATATGACATATAATTAACGATATAGATCTAACAATACATTGTTATAATTATTGCTTTACTACCATTTGCCATTATTTTCTTAGCCTGTTACAGCTTTGCTCTCACCCACTCTTTGTGTAGTTATTGGCAATGTATTTCACATACATTACATTTCTCTATGTTATAGGCCCAACAATATATTACATACACATTATTTTATACAATTGCTTTTTAAATCAGTTAAGAAAAGCAATAAGGAAAAAAATAGGCATTTATAGTGTTTTTTATAATCATATAATTACCTTTATCAGTGCTCTTTGTGTGGATTCATATTACCATCTGGGGTCACTTGCTTTCAGCTTGAAGAACTTGCGTTACAATTTCTTGTATGGTGGGTCTGCTAGCAACAAATTCTCTTAGTTTTTGTTTATATGGGAAGGTCTTTATTTTGCCTTCATTTTTTAAACAATACCTCTGTCTTCAAGTTTAACTATTTTTTTCTTCTGCCAGTTCAAATTGACTATTGAGTCCCTCTAGTAAAATTTTTATTTTAACTATTGTGCTTTTCAGATCCAGAGTTTCCATTTGGTTTCCTGTATAATTCCTGTGTCTTTTAGGATCCTCCCTATTGGTGCACATTGTAATCATACCTCCCTTTACTTTTTAAATCATACTTTCCTTTAGTTCTGTGAACAAATTCAGAATGGCTACTTTGAAATCTTTTTTTGTTAAATCTGACGTATCAGGTCTGTCTTCCAGGCAGTTTACTGTTGCCTGTGTTTTCCCCCGGTGAAGCCTGACATTTTAGAGGTCAGAGGGGTAGGGAGCCCTGTGTTCTTAGCTGTCTGGGCTAACTGCCCCCCCACCCTACCCAACCCCGCAAGGTTCTCTGAGGAATGAGGGTAGAGGAAGTCTTGGTTCAGACACCACAAACTCTTGCCTCTCTTACTGAATTGTTGTACATTTTCCTGACTAGATGTTTCTCTGTCTTCTTTTTTATTTATTTACTTATTTGTGGCTGCATTGGGTCTTCGTTGCTGTACGCAGACTTTCTCTAGCTGCAGCGAATATGGGGCTACTCTTCATTGCGGTGGCTTCTCTTGTTGCGGAACATGGGCTCTAGGCACGCAAGCTTCATTAGTTGTGGCACGTGGGCTCAGTAGTTGTGGCTCACAGGCTCTAGAGCACAGGCTCAGTAGCTGTGGCGCACGGGCTTAGTTGCTCTGCGGCATGTGGGATCTTCCCGGACCAGGGATCGAACCTGTGTCCCCTGCATTGGCAGGCAGATTCTTAACCGCTGCACCACCAGAGAAGTCCCAGTAGATGTTTCTTTATTTGCCATTTGCTCTTAGGGCCATTTCCAGAGACTGCTAGAACTTTATATATATAATTATATATATAATTTTCACCAGTTTCCCTGAGGAGTGAGTAAACAGAACTTCTCACACTGTCATGTCAAAAGTCCATAATCTCAATACAATTTTATAATTGGAGCCAGATATTAGAGTTTTATGTATTGGCCATATTTTTTATGATCTTGACCCATATTTTATAAGGGTGATATGAAGTTTCCACAGATCATATTGGCATTATCAGAACACAAGACCAGTGACATAAAGGAATGACTGGAATGTGAGCTAGCGTGTGGATAAAGACCAGAAAGCAATTCCTAATGAGAAATAAGTCATCTGAAAGTTAGGACTTCCTTCTATTTATGTTATTACTTCTTAGCCTTAGCCTCTAAAAAGTAAAACTTTGGAATTTGCCCACTAACTGTTGCTTCCTGATTTCTTCTTTATCAAGTCAAATAACTACACTTCAGTTGCAAAAGCGCTTTTCCATCATAATAATTAAAAATTATGTCTATAAAGAGGAAACATAATTCATAAGACATACAGACCATTTTCATTTCTGTCCTATTTTTTAATAGATTACTGAGAAGGCGACCATTTCCTGATCTTTTTCCTTTCTCTTTTTGCTTTTTTTAATTGTGGTAAGATTTTTTTTCAGTGTACAAATACAGTATTATTATCTATAGGCATAATGTGCAGCAGATCTCTAGAATTTATTTATCTTGTGTAAATAAGTGCTAATCAACATGAAAATTTATACATGTTGATTAGCAACTCCCCATTTCCCCCTCCCCCAGCCCCTGGCAACCATCATTTTGTTCTTTGCTTCTGTGAGTCTGACTATTTTAGATAACTCATATATGTAAATCATGCAATATTTGTCCTTCTATGACTGGCTTATTTCACTTAGCATAATGTCCTCAGTGTTCATCCATGTTGTCACATATTGCAAGATTTCCTTCTTTTTTGACTAATATTCCATGGTACATATATTTCTCATTTTCTTTATCCTTTCATTTGTAGATGGACATTTAGGTTGTTTCCACATTTGGCTATTGTGAATAGTGCTGCAATGAACATGGGAGTGCTAATATCTCTTTGAGATTACAGTACTTTTGGATAAATACCTAGAAGTGGGATTGCAGATCATATGACAGTTCTATTTTTATTTTTTTTTTGAGGAGCCTCCATACTGTTTTCCATAGTGGCTACATCATTTTGCATTCTCACCATTAACATTGTACAAGCGTTCCAGTTTCTGCCTTTTCAGTGGAAGAGGTTCTTGTTCATTTGCCACAGTGGTTTTTAGCCATAGATGTGCATTAGAATTGAAGTCACTTCTGGATAAATCATACCAGACTTACCTGGTTTTTATAAAAAGCTCCACAGGTGATCTCATTGTGTATACCTAGTTAATATCAACTGAATTAAAAAAAGATGTAAACATATTATACTTGTATCTTACCTTTTAAAATGTCTAGATAACTAGATAGCTGGTATGTGATTTGTAGACATCTAACGCTTTAATGCATAAACATGTTATGTTTAATTTGATAATAAGGCAAATTTATTTTGATAGTTTTGCAGTGTTTTGTTTTTCACTGTTAGATCAGCCTCACCAGGGAATAGTGTAATCCACAACTTTACATTTTTGTTAATGTTTAATATTGATTTATATTTATTTTTTCCATATGTGTATTTTATTTTTTCTTAGATTGAGTTGTTTACTATCACATTATTGAAAACCAAGTTTAAAATATTTTCTTTACTGATAAGTGATTAGTAAATAAAAATTTTTCTCAAATATTAGAAATAGAGAATAAATGCTCACTGAGGAATTCTTTTTTGAGCATAGCTTCCTTTTAGCTATTTACTTGGATATATATGTACTTTCCAAGGATTCTTGGTATCTAAATGTAAAGAGCTTTTGTTTTCATTGACTTTTTTATTCTTTCTAAGTAATTAAAAATTTTTTATTCTGAATGGTGGTAAAATATTTTCATTCACTTTTTAACATTATAGTGCTTATCTAAAGAGCTGTTCTTAGAAATGTAGGTAATTATTTCTGTATGTCAAAGAAAGAAATTAAGCACTAATCACTAAAATCTTACAATTAGATGAAGAATAAGAGGCAGAGAATTCTTAAATTTGAGAATAAGTTTCCCTAGAACACACCCACATCCTAAAGACCAGCATACATTCAACAAGATGATAGACTGATCAGAGAATTCCAATACTGAGAGAGAATGCACCAAATATAATAGGAAGAATGACTGACCGGTTGACTGTATCAGTCTGGAAGACAGTGACAAGCAGCATGCCTGACTGAAGGCATTGCCTTCTCTTCCATTCACCTACTATTTACCTGCCATTCTGAATATGTATTCTCTACTGTTACACTATAGCTGCCCTCCATTCCATTTTGTTTGCTAAATTCTTTAAATCATATCTTCGTTGGGAAAACTCCAAATTTTTTAATTCACTTTTTGTCTTTGATTCCCAGATGTATTGTAGAAACTGAAAACTTAGAAGAAAGAGTAGCTGTGGTGAGTCGAATAATTGAGATTCTGCAAGTCTTTCAAGAGCTGAACAACTTCAATGGTGTCCTTGAGGTTGTCAGTGCTATGAACTCATCACCTGTATACAGACTAGACCACACGTTTGAGGTAGGTTTGCTTATCTAAAGGTGTTTTTTCCATTCCCTGTTCCTAGGAATCAGGATGTTAACAATTATGACCTTTAATTTTTACATGCCTCATCTATCTTTTCAGTAACAGCTGAAATGATGGAATTACCTAAATTTTGTATTGAATTGGTTGCTCTTTGTAAATTAGGCAGTCTCATTAAAATGCATTCACAGGTCCTAGCCTAAGTTAGAAGAATAAAAAGATTTCAGCACCTTATTTGTAATATAATGTACAACTAAATGTTCACATACTTGTTTGAGGAATGGCAAGATAAAATAGATTTCTCTCTCACACGCACACTTTTTCTTTAAGTTTGTACTAGGGTCTATGAAGATAGTCTCTTTGAAGCAGTATTATCATTCTTAGCACCAAACTGATACTGTTGTGTTCGGGCTTTACTCTAAGCCTGGCATTTTTTGGCAAAACCTGTGATTCCTTTTGTAAACTTATATTCCCTAAACATTATTTTATTTTTATTGTAGCAAATACCAAGTCGCCAAAAGAAAATTTTAGAAGAAGCTCATGAACTAAGTGAAGATCACTATAAGAAATATTTGGCAAAACTCAGGTCTATTAATCCACCATGTGTGCCTTTCTTTGGTGAGCATTTCTTCTTAAATTTTTATCATGTTTCTGGATAAAACAAGTTATTTCATTAAATGACTGAGTAAACACATGTCTAATATACCAGCAGAAAATACTTAACAAATATTTAGCACCTGAATCCCCTTAGAATTTTTCTCTATGAGGACTTTTTTAAGATGAAGCCCAATATGTACATTCCACTTTTTATTTCCATATTGTGCAGCCATTCAATATTGTATAATGCTTACTTCTGTTTTAATATTCATAGAAATCTTTTTATCGACTTTTAGTAAACCAAACACTCTACAGAAGAGGCATGGCCATATTTACCCATACTTGATAATCATGCTGCTTATAAACAGTCTCACATGGCTAAAAATCATAGTGCATGTGCCTTTGGGCCCACACCTTCTACACATCAAAATTTTACCTATTCTTTTTTCCTTCCCTTCTGCACCAGAGTAAGGTAGTGCGTTTTCTTTCTTTTAAGACTGAAACCTACCATCTGAGTCTTCTCCCTTTCTATAGGTTCCTCTATCTTATCCCATCATTTATTTCCTGTATTTTATTTATTTAATGTCTTTATTGGAGTATAATTGCTTTACAGTGGTGTGTTAGTTTCTGCTTTATAACAAAGTGAAATCAGCTATACATACACATATATCCCCATATCCCCTCCCTCTTGCGTCTCCCTCCCACCCTCCCTATCCCACCCCTCTAGGTGGTCACAGAGCACCGAGCTTATCTCCCTGTGCTGTGTGGCTGCTTCCCACTAGCTATCTGGGTAGTGTTTGGTAGTATATATAAGTCCATGCCACCCTCTCACTTCGTCCCAGCTTATTTCCTGTTATTTTATATCTTCAGTATCTCTTTCACACTGGTTTCTTTTCTCTGCTGGTATGTATGCTCTCATGATTCTTCCTCTAAATACTTAAAAAAAAGTATGCCCTCAATTACATATCTGGTGTTTAGTCTTTTTAGTATGTGGTGTATTTTCTTCTAGCCTTTTCCTCATCTCTATTTATATATTTTCTATATAGCTTTAAGTTATACTGCATGTAACATTCTTATGTCCTGATATTTTTTCAATTGACATTTTTGTTCAGGCTTTATAACCAACCAGTTTTGTACATATACATATTGTATATAGTTGTAATTGTGTGACAGGTACACATTGTTTACTTTTTTCACTTACCATATCCTAGATATATTGTTGTGTTTTATTAGTCTTTATAATTACCATTTCTAATGGCTACATGATATTCTTTAAAGTTGGTATGACAGTTTATTTAACTGTTACCCTATGACCTGACGCATATGTTGTTTCCAGCTTTTTTGCTTTCCTAAATAATGTTATAATGAATATCTTCATATTTATACCTTTTTTATGTATTTGAGAATATTTTCTTGAGCTATCTAGCCAGTCTAACTAGATAATTTATATCTAGCTGGATATTTCTTGAGCTAGATATTTTACCAGTCTGCCTTTTAGTTGTTATTCTTTGAAATACAGTATTTTTAAAATTCTATAATCTGTCCATTTTTCCCATTATGATTTCTATTGTTTCTGACCGTAGAAAGTTCTTCCAGTCTAGTAACTTAACATTCAGTCATATTTTCTCCTAGCTTTATGATTTGACTTTTAAAATTATATTTAACTCTTCAATCAAATTGAAGTCTCTTTTAGATATCATATGAAATATTCAAATTTGTTTCTCCACCAGATTGTTTATTTGTTGACCCACGTTTATTGAATAAGTCTTCTTCATCCCCATTTACATATGGTACCTCCTTCTTTAAAAATATTGTTTCCCATTAACTTTTTATTTTATTTTATTATATTTTAATTTTATTGGAGTACAGTTGATTTACAATGTTATATTAGTTTCAGGTGTACAGCAAAGTGATTCAGTTATACCTATACATATATTCATTCTTTTTTAGATTCTTTTCTCACATAGGTTATCACAGAATATTGAGTAGAGTTCCCTGTGCTATACAGTAGGTCCTTTTTGGTTATCTGTCATATATAGTAGTGTGTGTGTGTTCATCTCAAGCTCCTGATTTATCCCTCCCCCCAACATTTCCCCTTTGGTAACCATAAGTTTGTTTGCGATTTCTGTAAGTCTGTTTCTGTTTTGTAAATAAGTTCATTTGTATCTTTTTTTAAATTAGATTCCACATGTGAGTGATATCATATATTTGTCTTTCTCTGTCTAACTTCACTTAGTATGATAATCTCTAGGTTCATTCCATTAACTTCTTATGCTAGTGCCCCAGTCTTAATGATTGGCACTTTATAATCAGTGATTCTCAACCAGGGCGATTTTTGTCCCCCAAGGAACATTCAGCAATGTCTAGAGGCATTTTTTTGTTGTTCGAGTTGGGGGGTGCTAGAGGCCTCTAGTCAGTAGGGGACAGGAATATTGCTAACAGCCTGCAGTGCACAGGACAGCCCGCACAACAAAGAAATATCCAGTTTAAGAGGTCAGTAGTCCCAAGGGTAAGACGTCCTGCTTTAGGGACTTCCCTGGCGGTCTAGTGGTTAGGACTCGCCACTCTCACTGCCGTGGGCCAGGGTTCGATCCCTGGTCGGGGAGCTAAGATCTCACAAGCCACATAGCTCGGCCACAAAAAAAAGAAAGAAAGAAAGAAATCCTGCTTTATATTTATAATATTTTCATATATAATAAGATTGGTTTGTCAACGTTTCTTCAGTATTTTCTTTGCCAATTTTGTCTCTTTATTTTTCCAAATGAACTGGGGGGGGGAGTGATTCCCCAAAATACAGTTGGAATGATCTATCAATTAATTTGGAAAGAACATTTATGATAATTAGCTTTTTCCTAGGTTTTTTTTTTTTTTTTGCGGTACGCGGGCCTCTCACTGCTGTGGCCTCTCCCGTTGCGGAGCACAGGCTCTGGACGCGCAGGCTCAGCGGCCATGGCTCACGGGCCCAGCCGCTCCGCGGCATGTGGGATCTTCCCGGACCGGGGCACGAACCCGTGTCTCCTGCATCGGCAGGCAGACTCTCAGCCACTGCGCCACCAGGGAAGCCCCCTAGGTATTTTTGATCATGAATGGTATTCATTTTTTAATAGTCAATTTCCCTTAATTCCAATAATTATTAATTTCCTGGGATTTTCTAGATATTTAATCATGTCTACCAATAACAATAGTGTTTTTTGATTTTATAAGATCAAAATCTTTTGATTTTATTTCTGTGTTAGGCCTTACAGCATTAGTCACAACTTCCCAAACAAAGGTTAAACAGTAATAAAAAGAAGTTCTGTTTTCATCTCTGTTTCAGCAGGGATAGGTATAATTTTGCTATTTGCTTGATTCGATGCTATTTATTATGTTAAGACAATTTCTTTTCATAGTTATCTTCTGTGTTTTTGTTGGCAGTATACATTCACCTTTATAGTTTGCTGTCTTAGTGAAAGCAAAATGATTTTTCTTATTTAGCAAATTAAAATTATAGGTTTGCTAATACTGGACCTTTCTGTTAACCAACATTAAGCCTTTTATATTCATGGTTGATTAATCTTTTAAATATATAAATGAATTCTATTCATTATCATTTTATTCAGGATTTTTGCATCCATCTTTATAAATGAGATTGGTTTGTGGTTTTTCTTCTTGTCCTATATTTATCAGCTTTTGTTATTATGGTTATATTTGCTTTGTAACATGAGTTAAGAGCTTTCCATCTTATTCTATTCCAGAATATCATGAAATGATCTAGCCTTTAAACTTTGAAATATTCCAACAGAAAAACCATCTGGGCCTAGAATCTTTTGTAGTACGTAATTCTATAATAACATTTTCATTTCTTCCTTAATTTTTTTTCTATTTCAGTTTTGTTTGCTACACATTTGTCTCGTTTCAGTATTTTAAAAGTACTAGCATTCAGTCTATAAATATGCTACTTTTAAAATTGCTCTTATTTGCAATATGTTTTTCTGTTTCTATTTTTACTTGTTTGTTTTACTGTGTTTTTCTTCCAAACAATAAAAGTTGAAACAGTTATTCTCTCTGATTTTATAGTTTTTATGTCATGTATTACTTTTTATCATTGTTAATTTATTCCGTTTTCTGAGGATTTTTCCCCCTAAATTCTTGATAAAACTGTTGAGTTCATTTATTTTCTCTTTCTGATAAAACACTGAAGTCTATGCATTTACTTTTAAGTGTGGTAACTATGGTGCCAGTTGATACAAGGGAGCCTGGGAAGGACCTCAGTCTGATGTTCATTTCATTCAACCTGTCAACAAATATTTCTTAAGTACCACTGAGTATCAGGGGCTATGTCAGGTGCTTAGAGAAAAGTGAAATATCATAGTCACTCAATACAGTCACTGAACTTATAGTCATGCTACTCATGATATCCTATGGCCCCTGTTACACAGAGGTGAAATGAAACCACAGGGCCTGTTCACTGTACTCATGTTTGGCCCCTGCTACTCCATTATATCACCTGATTGGTGGGCATTTATTCATACAAACGAACTGTATTCTCTTTCAGATCTTTATGAACTAATGTAATTGATTTTCGTTAACATGTTGTTAAGTGAAAAAGGAAATTTCAGACCTGTATTTAGAGTAGTATTCCATTGTTTTAAAGTGAGCCGTATGATTTAGTGAGTGATTGCAAACATGTAGGTGGTTTGATAGGTGCAGACAGCCTGCCTGCCAGCCTTCCTACCCATTTCTGCTTATCTTCCTGATTATTAAGTCCCTGGTCAGTTCTGCTGCTCTAGGAGATTTTTGCTATTTCCAAGCTAAAGGTTAGCCAGGTAGCCTTTCATGGTTCTGACCCAATAGGTAGATATTATTGCTGCTGCTTAGTTCCATTTCATCTATATGGTCAATTGTAGAAACTTCTTCTAGATTCTTATCCTTAAGTCTGGATACTGAATTTTTTTTCCCCTCTATAGGAGGCTCAGGGGTAGTATCTGACACTTACTTTCTCTATCATTTTAGCAGAATTCTTACTCAGATTTTTTGCTGGCACTGCACTATTTACAGAATAATAAAAGTCAGGCAATTTCTCCTTCTAAGCCTTCGCCAGGCTACTGGTCTATTTCCCAATTTTTCTCCATACACTGCAATTCTACTACTAGAATTAACATGTATAGGCAAACTAACATTTCCTCTCAGGTAAAAGGATGTAGATTTCTACCTCAACCAAGTCTCACCTCTCTGCACAAAACTCCAAGCCTGTAACATCAGCTTTGCTCTTTTCCTTTCACACTGCTCTAATCTTGTGTCCTCCTTCTGTTTCTTGTCAGTTTGTTTCATCTCCACTCTTGCTTTCCTGCCATTTTAGAATTGACTGTGTGTCTCTTGTATCCTGGTCTAGTCTGCAAATGCTTTCTTTTCTATTCTGAAATAGTGTGCTGCTTTTATTCATTCAGAAATACCTGTTGAATGCCTGTATGTGCCAGGCCCAGGGCTAGGTGTTGAGAATAGAGAGACAAGTAAAACATAGTCTTATCCTCGGTAAGCTCCCTTGAAAGAGCAGAAAAATAAATTATAGTGCTGTGTAGTAAATATAACACTGTATTGTAGAAACGTGTAAATCAAAGTATGAACAGAGTGCTCTGTGAACCCTGAGCAGCCACTTTTTCCCGAAAAGCTTGGGAAGGGTGTCAGCAAAGAGGTGAAACCTCACCCCTCTTCATCATTTGTCATAATGCTCCGCTTTTCCTCTCCCTAGAACAGCTGTCCCTAGAGCAGGGTATGTAAAATGATCTTTTTTAAAAAAATTAAGCTTTAACAGTTTATAATATTCACGTCTATGTACATATTTGCACTACATTTTTTATTATACATATACACAGAGAGAGAGAGTGCATGCTTAAACATTTTTTTACTGATGTAGTTTATGATCAACAAAGTTTGAACACCACCTCTTTAATTACTTGTTCTCCTTTCAACTAGCCTTTAATTTGTCATAAAATAATTACAAATTTTATCCTGAACTCTCCCAAAATGCTACTTGTAAGCATTTTCACAACTTCTTTCAAGTATACTTTTAACACCTACAATATCCCACAATTTATTATCCCCATGTTCCCCAGGTCAGTCATTACACCACCACCCAGTCAGTCCCTCAAGCACAAAGGTGAGAGTCTTCCTTCCCACTGTGCCTACCCTCTGCCCAAACCACTTAATCAGTTCTTGTGGCATTCACCTCTTAGATATTTATGCACTCCACTCTATCCCTGTGGGCCCTAAGGTAGCCCTCATCATCTCACCAAGATGACGTTTACTCTTATCTGAGCTTCCTGCTTCCAGTCTTAACTCCTTCTAACCCATCTAGCCTCACAGTACAACCAGAATAATCATTCTAGAATGTAAAGATGCTGATAGTCTCCTAATTACCTACTTGGATAAAAGCTAAGCTCTTTTAAAAAGGCTCTTTGTGACCCTGTACGGGTGCTACTACCCACAGACTCTTCATAGTTGGGCCATCAATTTGTGGCCAATATGGAAAGTTAATTTTGGCTCCCATTAAATATGTGTACTGTCACGGACGTTTGTCAGACTGAACATTGAGCTAAGTGGATCATGCAACTTAGTGTAGAGGAGAATATAACCGACTGCAAGTAAAAAAAGCCAGTGACAGGCAGATGTGGAAAATAAAAGAGCCTGTGCTTACTAGAACACATGGTCAATTTGTCTTATGGATATATAATCAAGAGTAGCCTAGGTGCTGAGAAATAGCCAAGTAACTAATACACTGAATAACTGGATGCTTTCTAGAACCAAACAGGCCTTGATGTCTATCGTGTTTCATTATTGCTAACTGTTCACTATTGATTTTGAGTTATTTAATCTTGCCAAGAATGTAGCCAGATATTCTTGTATTTAAAAATTTGCCTCGGGAATTCCCTGGCGGTCCAGTGGTTGGGACTCGGCGCTCTCACCGCCGAGGGCCTGGGTTCGATCCCTGGTCGGGGAACTGAAATCCCACAAGCAGTGCAGTGCAGCCAGAAAAAATCCAAACGTTTGCCTCTACCACAAAACCATTTAGAACCACTAATCTATGATTAGAACTAAAGTGCCTGTTGCTTTGTTCATCCCTCTCCTCATCCAGTGGCTAACCTGCAGTGATGGAGAAGGGATTAGAACTACTGATTCCTTGCCTCTGCCTATCCTCATTTCCTGCCACTCTTCCTCCACCCCACAGATCAAACCCCTAAAGTCTAGCCATTTCTGAGTATGCCTCCAAGCTTCACAAAAACCAGTGCCTTTAAACACGTGGCTGCTTTGCTTAGAATGCCCTTCTATCTTATTCTGCTTATTAAGCTTCTATTCATTTTTTGAGATTTACTTTAAGCATATTTTAATCTGTGATGCTTCTGCTACTCCCAACAGCTCAAGGCAGAGTTAGGCACAACTTGTTTGTGCTCTCATAGCATCTTATGCATTAGTACTAATTAATATAGCACTTACCAAATGGTACTGTAGTAGCCCACATTCAACACTCTGAACTCCTTGAAGTCAGGAACTGTTTGTCTTGTTCATCTTTGTATCTGCGGTCCCTAATGCAGTGCTTGGCGTACAGCAGAGACTCAGCAAATGTGTACTGAGCGAATGAACTCAGATATTCACACTTTTTTTTTTCCCAAAGCATCATAGTCAGTACTTCAGTGGAAAAGGCAGAAATAGGATAGGGCAAAAATAGCAACAACAGTATCAACAATCCCAACCACAGCTAATTAAGCATCTACTTTTGTCAGGCCCTATTCTAAGCCGGTACATAAATTTACTCATTTATTTCTCACAGCAACCCTGCTGTCCTCATTTTAGAGATGAGCAAACCAAGGCTAAGCAACGTGCACAAGATCACAAGAGGAGAAAGCAGCAGAGCTGGCTCCAGAACCTTTATGCTAGAACAGAAAGGAACTAAAATGCCTGCTATTTTGTTCATTCTCCTCCTCATCCAGTGCACAAACTGCAGTGATGGGGAAACAGGAGCTCCCTTACCAGGTTGACAATTCTAAAAGTACTGAAGACCAGAATATACATAAATCATATGCAGTCCTGTGTTTGATAGGCTTGCACATCCGCCCACATTTTCATGAGTCAGCCTACCCAAACAGTACTACCTCTGAATTACAAAGCCTAACAACCTCTTGGGGGCCTCAAGAGCTGAGTAAGCAGAAAATATGATCCTCTAAATTTGACATTATCCTGTTTTGCCAAAAATATGTGTTAATAGTGATGGGTTATTCTTAAAGTTCCTTTAACAAAACCATGACTTATGTTAAATAACATGGGTGTGGGGGTGGAAAATTGGTTATTGCTCCTGAAAATCTATTAATTTTGTTAAACTTGGTCTCCCTTTTTCCTGGGTATTTATAGAACTTAAGTCACAGAAGAATTTGATACTTATAAAAATCTTTCTCTTGATATTTACTTAGCTTGTTGTTTTTCATAGAATGGAACTTTGTGCCTTAATTCTTTGGTTATGATGGTTGAGATGGTACAGTGTAATATGCCTATAATTACTGAGAAAGAAAAAAACTAGCCTTTTCCATTTTTATCCTTGAAATAATTTATTATCTCTTCTAGGAATTTATCTAACTAATATCTTGAAAACAGAAGAAGGCAACCCTGAGGTCCTAAAAAGGCATGGAAAAGAGCTTATAAACTTTAGCAAAAGGAGGAAAGTAGCAGAAATAACAGGCGAGATCCAGCAGTACCAAAATCAGCCTTATTGTTTACGAGTAGAATCAGATATCAAAGTAAGTTGAATTATTTGAGGACACATATTTCTGATTAAGTTTAAAACCACCTGATAAGAGGCAGGTTTATTTCGGAGAAAAAGGAAAATAAAACTTAAATAATTCCAATTTTCTTACGTTAAATGTTTTCTTAAATTATTTTCATGAACTTTAAACTGAATTTAAATATTAATAATTGTTTTTCTTGGCATCTATTTTAGAGGTTCTTTGAAAACTTGAATCCAATGGGAAATAGTATGGAAAAAGAATTTACAGATTATCTTTTCAACAAATCCCTAGAAATAGAACCACGAAACCCTAAGCCTCTCCCAAGATTTGTAAGCATTCATACATTTATATTTCTTTTACATTTATATATTTTTTACAGTTGTCATCTATATCTGGTGGTTTATAGTTTTCTATAAAGGCATTTAGAGATGACGTGCACATGTAATGGATAAAAATAGTGAATAAATGCTTAATAAATATGCTCAGGATTATTCCACTTAGTTCCAGGTAAATGGGCACTAATATTAATGTGAATAAATCCTAATATGATAGATGAAGAAGTTGAGCAAATATGGCCAACTTAACAAAAAATGTTATTCAGTATTTATGTTAAGGGCAGGAAATTTGATAATTTATACTAATTCACTTATAATAAATATATGTACTTATATAAGTACTTTTTTAAAAAAATAATGACTTATGAGAACTTTTAACCATGAATCATTAGCCATAAAAATAACAGGCTTGGCTAAAGATACTTTTCTGGGGGTGAAATAAAGTTGCCATTCTTTCTTATTACTAGTAACTGCCTGGCCAAGTTTATGTACAGTATCATCATCTCACTGTTCTGAATATAATCCCTCTTATTCATAAGAAAGTCAAGAATCAAGAAGTAAACATAAATGGCTTCTAAGTAACCAAGATAAATCTCATAATGTCTGTGAACCAAAGCTTATGAAATTACATCACAAGAAAATTTCTCAAGGCCTAAAACAGTTTTTTAAAAGATGAATTAAAAACAGCAAATTGGAAATAGCTATATAGTCTGCTCCAATGAGACACACTGATATCATTGAGAAATGATCACTCTGTAAGATAAAAAACGCCATAAAACTAACATAAACTGATGAAAACTCAAGCAGTTTAATGCATTTGTAAATAGCTCAAATGATCCTGATGGCATCACTGTATTACAGCATAGTAGGCTATCATAGTTCATAACAATGATCCTGGCTTTTCTACCAAGGTTAAATTAGTTCAGCATAGTCTAAAAAGCCAGAGAAATATACACCATATCTTAGAAAGATTTCCATCAAAAATATTAAAATAACAAATACTCTGGTATTTATAGGACTAAGGCTCAGTTATTTAAAGAAATTAATTCCCTAATAATTTAGATAGCCAAGGCTTTATGGAAATGGGGTGTTAACTCTTCAACTTGGACACTTTGATTTGAATCATTATGTAACTTCTTTATTAGTGCTTTGTGGTTTTCCTAGATACTAATCGAATTTTACCAAGCATTTATAGAAGAACCTTCTTTTCCATTATGGTGTTGTAAGTGTTGTGTTTCTTTTGATATGTCTACAGCCAAAAAAATATAGCTATCCCCTAAAATCTCCTGGTGTTCGTCCATCAAACCCAAGACCAGGTACTATGAGACATCCCACACCTCTGCAGCAAGAGCCAAGGAAAATTAGTTATAGTAGGATCCCTGAAAGTGAAACAGAAAGTACAGCATCTGCACCAAATTCTCCAAGAACACCGTTAACACCTCCTCCTGCTTCTGGTGCTTCTAGTACCACAGATGTTTGCAGCGTATTTGATTCTGATCATTCAAGCCCTTTTCACTCAAGTAGGTGCTCAAGTTTTAAGTGCTTTAAGTAATTGTTAGTATTATATGTGCTAGAGGTAAAAAGGAATCTGTATATATATATATATATTTTGTAAATTTGTAGGTAAATCAAATACCATTTCAAAAGCTGTTATTATAGAAATATAAAATAAATTCTAAACTCCAGCAGTTTATCTGTTAGAACAACCCTCTTTAAATGTATTATACTTTACAGATAGGCCTGGTGATGAAATTGGTAATTGAAATCTCATTTGAGCATTTGTTTTCAATTGGTGAATTTAAAATGCATCTCTAACTTCCGGAGGAAACAAAGATAACTCCTAAAATCTGCATGGAATGTCAATCTGATACTTTAAATGCTGCCTCCAAAATTATATTTGAATACTGCTCAGTAGCTGGTTCCTTTCCAACCAAACTCTGTAGTTTCTAATTTTGCAATGTATCGAATTCAAACTCCTACTTAACACTTTTTCAGTCTACACCACCCAGCAGGTGGTGTATAGTGCCGGCTAATACACTCCTTCCTATGCTTTCAAGCCCAGCCATACAAATCTCACAGACTGCATACTATTGCTCATCCCTTTCCTAGTTCTAAATCAGTGCTGTCCAACAGAAATATAATGTGAGCCACATGTGTAACTTTAAATGATCTTTAGCCACATTTTAAAAAAAGCAAAAAGAATTAGGTGAAATTAATTTTAGTAATATATTTTATTTAACCCAGCATATGCAGAATGTTGTCATTTCAATATGAAATCAGTGTAAAAATTTACCGAGACATTTTACAATCTCTTTTTTGGTTCTAAATCTTCAAAATGCAGTATGCGTCTTACACTTATAGCACATCTCAATTTGGACTAGCCACATTCAAATGCTTAATAACCACATGTGGCTAATGGGTGCCAAACTGTACAGCCCAGCCCTAGCCCTTTGAAGAGGCTACCTTTTATATCTAGAGCACCATGCTTCCATTAATTTTTTAATCAATTTCATGTGGAGCTTTAAATCTCTACTAAGAACCCACAACCTTTTTTCATCTGCTCATTATCAAATCAGAGTTTGAATTCAGTCGGCTTTCACCCTCTCACAACCATTTCCACATGCTCTTCCCATTGGCTGTCCTAGCTCAGTGTACAGTTCAAGTTCTGCCCTAATAGTTGATGTTATAGAATCTAATAGTGAGAGGCAGCATGACGTTATTATTCGGTAGGAGGTTGAGGAGCACTGACGTAGGACTTAGGAGTCCTGGTTTGTCATCCCAGTCTGCTAGTGAGCTTTCTGATTTTCAATAAAATACTTTTTCTGTGCCTTCTGGGGATTAAACTAGATTTTTAAGATTTCTTCCAACTCAGAGAATCTAACTTAAAAAAAATTATTCTTTGGATGTATATTATTTTGAGATTTGGTCCACAATCCTGTTTATTTATTCCCGTGTTGTATATATATTTGTAGTTACCCAGCAGTTTGTCTTATCTTTTTACCACCTAAAGTGTATTTGTTTTAAGAATTACCACACCTTGGCCTTGTTTGGCTACTGAGGATTATGAAGTCATGTTATGCACATAGTAGGCTATCAGATATTTTTTATAAGTTCAAATAAACACCAGGTTAAAAAAATTCCCATTTATTTTCCCCAATTTGCCAACCTCCTAAATTAAGTAATAAAATAAAAGCAGCACTTTTCACAGTATACCTGACTTAAAATCCTTGTTTATTGTGACCCATTTAACGGTTTGAAGGGTGTTTTTCCAAGAGCAGTTGGCTGTGATCTATATTATAAAGATTCCCATGAGTGAATTATTGAAATCACATGAAGGCCATTAATTGCAAATTCTATTTCTCTTAGTTTAAGTAGCTAAAAATGGAAGATGTAGAAAAACAGGAGATAAGCCTACTACATTCCCTACTAGTGCTAAATCTTTAAATTATTAGTCAAACAGGGAAAAGGGAATCATTTTGGAATGCAGTGCTCTGGATCAGTGCTTTGTCATATGTGACAGTGGAAGAATATTAACTAAAAATAGCTAGACAAGTGGAGAAACCTTAGGCTTTGTAATCTTAGCCCTGAAGATTTTTTCAATTTCTCTTCCTTTGTGAAAAAGAAAACCCCTATTACTACTCCCTTTGTTCTTAGTAAAAATTGAAAATAACTGATTTTGAAATTAAGTAAGCCAGTATAATATAAAACCATCTGTATGCTCAGTTAGTCCCTTACTTAAAGTTCATTAGTGGCCTGTATATATTAAAGGTCCTCATCTGCTTTTGACCCCACTCTGCTTGACAGATCTGCTAGTGTTATTGCGGGGGGTGGGGGGCGGTGGATCACCAGCACGTCCAACCTGGTACTCACTGTGTTGCCACTAGAGTGAATACCTACTTCCTTGCTTCCCTCAGGGCCTGGCAGGAAAGAGCTGCTATACTTACATTCTTAAGTCATCTGAACATATTCCACTCCATACAATGAGGCAAAAAGTTCCATTGCTTACGTTTTTCAAAAGGCAGAGTTTGACTAGAATTTTTGATCAGTTATAATAGTTCTTTTTTTGCTTCTTACAGTTTTTTTCCCAAAAATAACTTACTTTAAAAACAAAGATTAATTTTTTCAGCCAGTATCTGTTGCATATCTCATTTCTTGCTAAGCAGTGACACACCTTCTCTGTAAGGGCTTGCAATCTTACTGAGATGTTAAAAAAATAATCATAGTACAAAGAAAATCATAGTTAAATGCTTAACCATTGTTAAGTGCTTGATTCTGTTTGTACTATGATTTTTTTCATCTCTCAGTAAGATTGCAGGCTTAACCAGAGAAGATGTATAAGTGCTAATTTATTAGCAAAATGGTAAATGAGTGGCAAAGACATTAATGCTGTAGAAGTTTACACAAAGATGACCACAGAGTGGGCAAGAATGGTCACGGAAAGCTTTGTGGTGAAGACAGAGAGGGAGGGAAACTGGCCACCTACCTACTGCTGCTACATACATCCTCACATTCAGAACCCTGCTCCACACCTTACCCTGACCAGGTCCACCTCTGAGGTGATGATGACAGTGGCCGGGAGAAGGGGAGAGACCACCCAGCTTTGCATCTGTGGCTATAGCATGGAGGGAGGAGGATGAAGTGCTCTTGGTACCTTCCTGTTTGAAGGTTGCCTGGTCATAAAAGGAAGCCGTAGGTCTGGCTGGTCTGTGTGCTGCAGATGAGCTTTAGCCCCATCCCTTAGTAGGGAAAGCTTTAACAAGAAAAAATGTATTCCAAGCATTTGAAGCTGGAATGCAAGGCTTTTCCTCATAGAAGATTATTATAAGTGATTAGTTTCTGATTTCATACACTTGCATTTAACAGGCTATTGTGAGTTTAAGAAGTTATTCATGATTTATATAATTTTTTTCTATAGGAAAATGCTTATTCCTATTCCAAGAAAGACTCAATTATAAATTGGAGATTATCTTCAATAGTGGCTTCAACCCTGGTTGGACATTACAATCCCCTGGGGAGCTTTAAAAAATACCTATATGTCCAGCCCACGCTTGAGTTAAGACTGGCATTGGCACGTGGGCATCAGTATTTTTTTAAAAGCTCCCTAGCAGGGTCTAATGTGCAGCCATGATGGAGAACACTGATCTGTCTGGGATTTGTATTTAACAAATTGATACTACTTTTTGATTAATTGGTTTTCACTCCTAAGTCATTATCAATAAATTTGTTCAGTACCTAGCTGACAATTCCTAGTATATATTTCTTGATATATATAATGTTTAATTCTGAGAGTTTTTAAATAGCATTTTCCAGGCAATAAGACCAAGCAATTAGTTTGAAGTGACAAATCAGAAAAGTGCCCCAAGTTTACACATGAATCTAAGCCTGTGCTATATATAAATATGATCAAAGCCAAGTCTACATCTGCGTGCACAAGTGTGTATGCATAGGTGTAATCATTCTTTCTAAAAGCCTGCAGTTGGTAACTGTCATGAGCTTTGTCTTTTGATTTTATTCCTGTATTGTACTAAGTATACGACCATGTTCTTGAGGCCTATCTCCAGAAGGCATATTTATTTCCTTTCCAAGAAAACTGGAAAATACATAAGTAGTAAACACTAGAGCAGATAACTCCCTTTAACCCCTATTATGTTAGTGAAGAGAATCTAATTTTTAGTAAACAGAATCTTTGACACAGCAGCAGCATTATTTAATATCAAAGTATAAAAATGAATTTTAATCTTTTGAGAGCTAACTTATTAGAATTAGCTGGATTGCTACCATTGGTAACCAGAGCCTCCAAATGAATATCAGTACATATGGAAAGGAGGTAATAGGATAGTTATTTGAAATTGGAGCTGTCTGGGAAATAAGAACACTGTATCTCTCTGTATAAGCAATCAAATTAATAATTCCGCCCACTGAACCTGGGACATAAAATTATCCTCATTCTGAGCAAAGAAGCTAGAAAAACAACAGCCCTAATTATTTGAGTGATTGCCTATTGTGCAAAAATGAGAGAAACCTGAATTTTTAAAAATCAGCTCAGTCTAGTGCTATAGGTATTGCTTTAGTCTCTTGGATATTATCTGTTCAGTATGTTGGTAATATGAGGCAGTGTAACCTAAACACCTATATTGATTTAGAAGCAGTATAGATCTTCTAGCCTTTGTCTCAGTTTTTCTACTTTAATGCTCTTGGGGCTAGTGTTGCTGAAATTAGACATTAAAAAATTATCAGAGTTTCCTATATAAAATGTGTCTAAGCACCAAAACTGCTTAATGATTTTTTTAAGTGTTTAAAAATATAGAAGGAAAAAAGCTATATCACTTTCAAGCTTGTTTGTAATATCCAAAGCTGTAGTTATTTTGTGATGAACATACGCCCCAAGAACATTTCCAAAACTTTATAATAATTATAGTAGTAAGAAATTTCCTTTTATGTTCACTTTTTATAACATAAATTTATTATTTACTACTTATTTTCACAAGTTTGGTTTTTCAAAATAATCCTTAGTAAATGACATATTTCTATAGGTCCAGCTGAATTCTTTGCTCACATTAGGTTTATACATTTTTTGAAAGTCTTCCTCTAATATACAGGATATTGTATATAGTTTTCTCATGAATGCTTTTCATTTAATTATTATGGCATCAAGTAGTGAATCTAAAAGGAATCTTGAAAATTCCCAATGATATTAATGCAATTTAATTCTTTATCTTTCTCAAAAGTAAGTAGTAATGAGCTTTTGCTAAACTGTTCTACCATTCTTTAAAACTAGAATGACAAAAATAACATTTCTATCATAAATAAATTTTTACAGATGAGTTTGAATATATCAGTGAAAGAAAAAATATATACTTTTTCTTGTTTCCTTTCACAGGCAGCGATACCGTCTTTATCCAAGTTACACTGCCCCATGGCCCAAGTTAGTATATTTGGTTTAAGACTCGTAATTTTCGCTTTGGCTTTAAAGATTAAACCAAATGTAACCTTTCCTGCTAAAACTCTTCTTGGGTCTGGCAGTATTGGTACCTTGCTTTGCAGCATCTTAGAAGTGAGGCCTTCACTTGTGCTATCTTTTGATCATAAATGATTTGCTTAAACTTACATATTTTTCATGCTTTTTGTAAAATCTTTTTTCTCTTTTGAAAGAACATTATTATATGGGTGGCTTCCACATTTAACCATTTCTCATTTCCAACTCTGGAGTTCTAAACATATTTTAATGCTCAACTTTTAAAAAAAAAAAAAGCAAGAGCATGCATGCGCATATGAGAATGTTGGCAGCTACGTGCAGTGTCTAAGTCACTTAGCCTGGGAACAGCACAGATTGTAGGTAAATGACTATTATTTGACTTTAGAACAGCTATCTTATCATTGTACCTATCTGTATTATATAATCTAAATATTCATCACTTATAAGCAAAATAAAGTTCCAATGTAGGTATTTGCTTTTAATTTTAAAGTAAACTAACAATTCACCAAACTATTCCATAAATTTTAAGCTAATAGATTATTTTTTGTTATTCTTCATACAAATGATTTCAGAATGTGTACAATGGAAAATATTCTTATAAGCTAAATTAACTTACATAATCTCTTAAGAAAAAAGGTAGGTGATCAAAATGTTGTTCATTTAAATAATATCAATACACAAAGTACTCTTTTTAAGTTCTATATTGTTATAACATTTAATTGGCAAAATAAAAACTGTCAATGTTTAAAGGAGAAGAAGAATCTGCCAAATATAATTTTGAACGACCATTTAAGTGTTTTTTCATATCTTTTTCATTGTGCTGATAAACTAGTTAACAACTTACATAAATGTTTTTCAAAGTGTAATTATTTATATGCCTATATTAAGTCCTTGTCATTATAAATGTCTGTAAGATATGTTACAGTTAGAGGCTTTACTTACCTTTTTGGTGCCAGTTTATCAACTTACTCGTAAATCAGGTTCACCAGATTTTAGTGTAATTTCTGTTTTTATTATCAGCACTGTCTCAGTCATCTTAAATACCTCCATCACAATGAAAATTTTTGGATTAGAGTATGATGAACCTGACTTTGCTTCCCTGCCAAGGAGAACAATATCTAAGTATACTGCGGAGAGACCTCTCCCCCAGACACTAGATTCTCTCCCTGGCATCCTTTGAGGGGATTGCTGGGAGAGACATTGGAGAGAGTGGTTAAGATCAGAAACTATCCCCAAGGACTATCCAGTGAAGGCAAGAAAATTCTGTACTAATAAAGTCAGAGGAAAAAATGAGCCCATCAAAAAAGCTTAACAGAAATTACCATTCCAAAGGTTTTTAATAGTTTGCTGTCTCTCCCAGAAATCTGAGACTCAGATCCAAATAAAAAATTCCAGTAATAGATTAACAGTGGGAATGTTATTTTGTTCAAGAAACATAATAACAGAATATCTCAGGCAGCTTTTTTTCTGAAAATTCTGCTAAGAAATTTCTGCATGCTTTTATAGCAGTTTGCTTTAGTAAAGGAAATACTATTGGTCGTTGATTTATTGAACTGCTTTTGATACTTCTGCACATTTCTTTTGATAAATATAAGCAGTTTCCAAGTTTTTTCAGGATTGATAGATGAAATAAAATTCCTGTGAACTTTTCAAAAAATCTAACATCCTACAGGATCTGCTTCAGTATCGTCTATAAGTTTAACCAAGAGCACTGAGGAAGTGCCTGTCCCCCCTCCTGTTCCTCCACGAAGACGACCAGAATCTGCCCCAGCGGAATCTTCGCCATCTAAGGTAAAGTAGAAAACCTTGTTATCTGGAAACTGGAATCATTACAGTTACATTAGAATCAATTGCTTGTGTCTTGGTTTAGTTCTAACTGAATTAATACTCAGAGTATTTGGGCTTAATAGAGTTTAAACAAGGATTAAGTATGGATTTACGATGCAGTAACGTTTATTTCCTTTCTTCTGAAAGCAGTTTTTTGGTAGGTTTTCAAAACCCTTGTAAATCTAAATTATGGGTACTGTCAAGAAAAAAGTTTAACCTCTAATGTAAGAGTAATGCAGTCTCAAGCAGTTCTTTAAAAGATACGAGAGAAGGAAAGAGGTCTGAAGCTTGATATGAAAGCATATTTTAAATGAAATGGTATCTTAGTGCTAAATATTACCTATCTGAGCCCTTAATAGGTGAATGTGACATGCTTTTAAGTGGGGTTTTCATGAAAATTCTGGGTCAGAAGAGACCTTAAAGGCTCATAATAGCTCTTTTTTCTACCTCTTTGAATTTCTTTCTTTGCCAGTTGTTAACATGATTCAGTGTTCTCAAAGTGTCCAAGAGCAGAGTACCTGGGCAAGTCAAGACACTCTTTGCAGAATATCATGAAATGTTAATATAGTAAGCTTAGAATTGTAAAGTTGACAGGTAATTTGTGTTAAATGGAAATGATCTTATATTAGATTCATTAATAGATAAGCAGTAGCAAATAACAAAATTTTGAGAAAAATAAAAACTTAACACTGAGGGAAAAATAATTTTTTTAATGAATGAACTGCCGTAACCTCCAATTTAAAACATGGCAAAACGACCTGATCCACATCTAGGGTTCTTCCAATAGCATATTTGAAAACCCTGGCTTAATTCTTAATATATTCATGGTGCTACATAAATTAAATTATTAATAAATGTCTTTTTTTTCCCATTTATGTTAGATCATGTCTAAGCATTTGGACAGCCCCCCAGCAATTCCTCCTAGGCAACCCACATCAAAAGCCTATTCACCACGATATTCAGTATCAGACCGGACCTCTATATCAGATCCTCCTGAAAGCCCTCCCTTATTACCTCCACGAGAACCCGTGAGGACACCTGATGTTTTCTCAAGCTCACCACTACATCTCCAACCTCCCCCTTTGGGCAAAAAAAGTGACCATAGTAATGCCTTCTTCCCAAACAGCCCTTCCCCCTTTACACCACCTCCTCCTCAAACACCTTCTCCTCACGGCACAAGAAGGCATCTGCCATCACCACCATTGACACAAGAAGTGGACCTTCATTCCATTGCTGGGCCGCCTGTTCCTCCACGACAAAGCACTTCTCAACATATCCCTAAACTCCCTCCAAAAACTTACAAAAGGGAGCATACACACCCATCCATGCACAGAGATGGACCACCACTGTTGGAGAATGCCCATTCTTCCTGAGTTCCTCTATACCAGGATGTACATTTTCCTGGCCCCAAATCCATTGCTGGCAATGGATGCACTGAACGTGCCAGCACTGAGGAGTTAAAATGAGAACTCCAAACACTAACGACTCTACTTCAAGATGCAGTATAAGACAATGAATTTTAACCTAGATGTAATTATAAAGTGAAAATGGTGTTCATTTAGAATATGGAAAGACTGATCTAGAGGAAGTGGACAACTGATTGCACCTGAAAATCAAGTAAAGGGAACTTTTTCCAGCCAGTAGGCAGGAGTCCTCTTTTTGTGAAGTGATCTTTATCATTAAAGGGATGAAAAACACAGTCTAGTGTCCAGCAGGCCCACATGATGACAGTTTTTGTAATTCAAAATATTATGCACTTTTTAAAAAGAAATCTTAAACAGGGATCTTCAAATCCTCCTTTGTTTTCCTTTGCTTTTGTTTGTCCTACTTTAGAATATTTTCTTAAAAATCATTCAGAGGACTGTGAGGAAAGGCTGTGGTACCTGACCTTGTTGGAATCAAGGCCCAGCACTGTACTACAGTCCTGTTTACAGATTATTACAGTGAATTGAATGGGTACCGAGGCTTCACCAAAGAGGTACTTTTTTTTTTTTTTAAGAATAATTATACTGATTTTAAGAGCATTCCCCTACCCAGCCTCCCTACACAAACAAAATGTGGTGGTGTTGCCTTCAAACAAGAGAAGTTTTGTGTCATTAACAATGACAGAAGAACTTTTAAAACAATGTAACTGTCGAGTATATGATTTACATTTAGGAGACTGTTAATCTATGCTAGATTGTCATTTTCCCCCCTTTTCCCACAAAAGTTTACTGGTAATCCATGTCATGGCTTGTAGCTGTCCCTCTAACCATACTATGGAAATGCAGTCACCCGGTGTGAAAGGAGTACTTGCTGGGCATCGCTGACACCATTCATGTTTTACTAATAGTTGAGTGATCAGCATATCTAGAATTACCTTGCATTGCCTAAATCATGTGTATATAGTGAATGTTATATAATATACCTGGCAGGTCTGTTTTAATTTAATTGAATAAAGATACAAATACTTTGTTTGGCTGGCATATATTAAATTATTATATGAGAAAATGGTTGATTCTTATTTCTTTCAGTTGAAACACACAAACACTAAGCATAAAAGCACGTATTGTGGTACGCCTTGGTTTCTAGTTCTGGATGTATGTATTCATCTTAAAGAATGATCTAAAGTTGCAGTTTGGCATGTAGGAAAATATTTGGTTAGAATAGGATGGGTATCTTTTAAGCAGAGCTTTGTAAGGTTTTTAATTTCCTAGGTAACATGTATACAGTCTGTTAAAGTTGATATTAAACATTCTACCTTGCTTGAGGTCTTTGCTCTTTCGGAACTATTCGTAATAGAACATCTACCTACATCATTAATATCATAATATGGATTATTCCTGAAGCCTATGTACTGATCTTCTGAGTCTAACAAATACTGTGATTGAAATGCATGCAACTTGTTGAAGAGAAAAAGTGTTATTAATCTCCACTATAGTATCTGTGAAGTGTGCAGTATTCCATCCTTAGAGTCATCAGTTCATCAGTATATGCATGTGTCCTCTGAATAATGAAGCAACATTTCAGCAATTCTGTTAACCATGCCATTAGAGACATTTTTAGAAGTGCTGCATCATGGTGGAAACCTAGTACTTTAATAATTTTCTGTGATATTTATTAGAGCATTTAATGTACATCACAGTAGTACAATATATAGTCCTTTAAGACCAGAGTGTTGGTTGCATCATCATTTAGCAGTCCATCCTGTCATATACTTTATTTATTTGTTAGAGTTGAGTCATTTTTTTTCTAATATTTGTACCATTCCTATTATGGTAGCCACTTTTCTCTTTGTAAAATGTCTCCTTTTAAAAGTCTCCCCCCAAATTAATTTCAAATCTCCTCTTGTATGCAAAGTGTCCATAAGACCATTCATTCAACAAGTATTTATCTAAGCCTACTTACTAGTGCTGCTACAATTAATCATAATACACATTCCAGAATTTCCATGACTTTTTATTAGACCAGCCGCATCGTCCCTAGGATTTCCCTTTATATGTCACTTCTCTTTTTAATTACCCCACCCCCACTCCAAATGAGAACCTGAGAAAAGTCCCATTGGAGCCCATTCAGTATCTCTCTGGCCAGTGTGTTAGCCTTCAACAAGGTAATGACCTCTTTTCAACCTGCCTGACTGTATAAAGAAAAAAACCTCAGATTTGAAGTTCTAATCATTACTTCTCCCAAAGGGAAGCATTCTTCTACCCTTGTGGTTCTAGGCGACCGCTTCACTGTGCATCAGCTTTACATGCATTGTGGATAGAGGATATTTTTATTCTGAAGTGTAAAATTTGGGTAAAAATATTTTCTGCAGTGGTAACTGATTAGAAAAATTCCAGTTGGATGCCCTTAAATGGAGTTGAGAAAACTGTATCCTTGCCTTCTTCACATGTGAAACATTAACTAGCTGGCAAACTTACTCTTTGTAGTAACTAAAATTTCCAGGGACAGGAAGTGGCTGAGAAGACAAATGCATCACCACAAAATTCTGCTTTTGAATTCAGGACATTACAAGACAGTCAATGCAGCGTGACTTTTCCTAAATCACGTTCCAAAATATGGAACGTTTCTTTTAGAAATGAAAGTGCTCTTAGATGTTTCATTATCTTTGGATCACAAAATGAAGAAAATATTTCAAGGTTGAATTTACCTAAATGGGCTGATAACCAATATAATAGAAAGGGAATCTTTTCACATCTAAGTACTTTTAAAAACAGGAAAAGATAAGTATATGTTTCTAAATTTATTGAAAGACAGGTTAATTACTCTTTCTAGATCTCCAAATGTGTTTTAAGACGACAAATTATCAGGAAGTGTGCAAACATCAAAAGTTTGCTTAATTAAAGGTTGTTGGGTATCAAATTATGTGTTTAGTAGGTTACTGTGCTCTAACAACTCAAGAATGTTTTAATGTATCTGAATTTAGCAAGGAGCATGCCATGCTAATTATACTCAAATTAACAGAACAGTGTAGTGAACCAGTACTATTTCAGTTGGAGGCTATATTATGGTTCTAAATTCCTTAATGTGTTTTTTCGTACATCAAAAATTAAGCAAACCAAAAATTAGTTGGTATCTATGATCACAATCTTGTCGTAATTCTCAAATTTAGCTCACATTAGTCATGTACCTCATCATTTGTCTTTTCATGACAGCTTAAATTCAGAGTTTTAAGTGGCTCAGCAAAACAGATAATGGAAATGGGGGGAGGTGTCTCAATTTATTAGTGTTATACATATTGAGGAAAACCTTTTTTTTTCCCTCCAGATTCAGAAAGAAAAATTTAACCATTTATTTCTCGGTATTCTGCTGCTATAGGTAGGTTCACTTATTCTTTTAACCTATATTGTATGACTGTACAAGTGTAGGTCCTATTGTGTTGCACATAAATCTTTACCAGTAAAATAAGCATCACAGGGTTAATACCAGTTTGTCTGAAAGAATTATGCAGTAAAATTATTTATAAGGGAAAGTGATGACTTAGCTTATTTATTCAGTATTTTTCTTTTGAAACATCTCATTACTTTTAAAATCATTTCAAAATTCCTTATACATGAGCCAATGAAATATTTTGAGCACTAGTTAAAAGCATGAAGTCTATGATAAATCTAAACAAAAGCACTTGTAACTTGTTTTGTAAATTTCATGCCTTATTTTCCATTTTTGACACCATAAAGTGCATTTTCTGTCAACTGTGAGCAAATTTCCCTTTTGCCTTTAATGAAAATAGTGCATTAAGTAGCCAATTGCTGCAAAATTATAAAGCAAGTTAGCTAAAGGTGGATCACATTGGACTACCACTCAAAGAAACAAGATGCATAGTGGATGGAAGTCACATGTGGTGTGGCTTTATAGGGAGAGTGCACCTGTGCCAGATGCATGCCACTTTCCGTAGCTGCCAAATGTGCCTTTAATTAAGAACATCTCTGATTTTTTTCTTCAGATCAAGTCAGCATTTGGGGGCGGGATCAGGGCAGGGGACTTTGGGGTGCAAATATCTGGTGAAACCCACCAGAGAAGAAGCCTTTGTTTGTCAAAGTGACACGAATAACTTCAGTTGAAACGTCTTTATGTATATATATGTGTATTTGCCTTTGTTTAGTAGCACGGTTATTTGCTAAAATAATTGTCCAAAAAATTGCTCTGTCAGTCTTACTCTGATGTAAAAACAAAGTTTGGTCTATACATCTAATATGGCCTTTGTACCTAACCATGTTCGTAGGTAATCTTTGTACTCTGTGTGCAGCAGTATTTGGTTTGCATTTAAAGTGAAAATAAAGGCTGTTATTTTTCTGGCATTACTAAGATAAACCGAAAAATAATAAAAAAAAATGCCTTACATAGCCCACAAGTGTATTATTTTTGCATGTATTTATCTTAGGAGGCAATATTTTAATGTCATTAGTGATTCTCATTTTAGCTCATACTTTCTATAGAAATAGTTTGCTCTTAATCATGGTCTTGCTTTGGAGGTGCTTTTTCCTGTATCACAGTACTATAAAAGAAGTTGAATACTTCCTTCTGTATCAAGCTCTATGATTGTAGTGAGTGGGAGGCCCTTGGGATGAAAATTAGTACTTTAGTGACCTTGGGTGTCACCTGGATGAAGCTGCAGGGGAGGGCTGAGGCATTTGTATTTCATAAAAGAAGTTTTAAGATACCACAGTTCCTTGACAGGCAGGTTTTGCTGAGACCTGCTGGAACATGGCAGCCTGACATTCAGCAGTTCTTTCTAGGCTTGGCATAAAAAGATACAGCTTACAGTTGTACGCTGTAAAGAATTATGCAAATACGAGGTCATTCATGGTGAACTACAGAACGTGAAAACTGATGAATCCTTAAGAGATCTAATACCCTTATTTTAAAATTGAAGTAAGTAACATGACTTAGCCAACATCATGTGACAGTCAGTGATTGAGACCACTGACTCAACTTTGATTGCTGGTATTTGGAGGATTGCTTTCAGGAATAGTCAAAATTCATTGTTGTTTTTTTTTCACCCCTGGTTTAAAGACACAAAATCATCAGTTTGTACAAATTCCATTTGTAGGCCACTGTGAAATCCAAGTATGTATTATTGAGTATATTCTAGATAATCAATTTAAAAGCTATAGGAAAATAACAATATTGATCAGTCAGACCTGATTCCAAATTTGCTCTTAAAACATCACTTCTTTTCAATTTTAACCAGGTGGTTTGTTTTTTTACTTATTTTAGTCACTAGCTCATCACAGATTCAGGGCACTTAAGACTCTAGGGTTCAGCCACCAGCAGAGCCTACCTTTTTGCAGATAGATGCATGTAGCAAGGAGGGCTTTGATAGAGTACAATTCCAAAAAAGCAGTTTATAGCCATTCTATTTTAGGGCTCTTGATTCTTATTGGAGGCAAGAAGAAAACTACAGCCCATTTTTAGAAGCTGGTTTCTCTACCTTCATGACTCATCTAGAAAGGAAAAATTGTGGTGGTGGAGTACAACAAGCAGGTGCTTTGGAATAAAATTTCTGTGTTCACATTCTGGTTCCATGACTTACTAGATGTGTGACTTTGGAGAAGTTATTTAAATAATCTGAGTCTGTGTTTCTTCATCAATATTTGAGGTCAATAGATCTACTCTTTGGGACTGTTGTGAGGTTTAAAGGTAATACGTATAAAACCCAATGCCTTTCACAGAGTGAGTGCTTAATAGTAACTAAAGTCATGAGGGATATATTTTCAGAGTTTGCCTGCTTTTAGATATCTTTTAAGAGGTTGATGGTTCATCCTGAAGTTCCCATGATTTGATTCTTTACCATACAGCTTCCTTTGATGTTTACACTTAAATTGGTTTTGAGTGACCTTAGTTATAAGCATTTGTTAAGGGCCCATCTGACTATTCAAATATTTATTGTTTCAGGTACAGTTTTGATGTTAGGAATATAGTGATGAACAAAACAGACAAAAATCCATATCGTGGGATTAATAATCTAGTGAGGAAATGTAGACAATAAGTAATAACAAATAGATATATGTTAGAATGTTGTAACTGCTATGAACAAAAAAGCAGGCAGGACAAGGTGACTGGGAATGTAGGGGCAGGGGAAGTGAAACCTAACCAGGATGGTGAGAGTCAGCCTCATGGAGAAGGGGGCATATGAGTAAAGACTTGAAGGAGGTGCAGGAATGAGACATGCAAGTATCTAGGAAAAGAATGTGTGAAGTCACAGGGAACAGTCAATTCAAAAGCCCAGAGGCAGGAGCATACTTAATATATCTGAGGAATAGCGAAGCTACTGGTATCTGGAGAGGAATGACTGTGAGTGAGCAGGCGGTGCCGTCAGAGGTTTAATGGGTCCAGATCACTTATAATGACTTTAGCTTCTGTTTGAGAGAAATAGAGCCCTTAGAGGGTTTGAGCAGAGAAGTGACATGATCTGATTTACATTTTAATGTTATCACTCTGACTGCAGTGTTCAGAATAATTAGGGGTTAAGTGTGGGACTAGGGAAGCTGGTCCAATAGAAGGCAGATTGGCCAGGGTGACAGCAGAGGAGGTGGTGAGAAGAGGTCACTGATAGACTGGATGTTGGGTTTAACAGAATTGTCAAGGATAACTTCCAGATTAGGGCTTGAGCAACTGGAAGGACAAAGTTACCATTAACGGATGTGGGGAAGATTTGGTTGAAGCAGGCTTGGACATGTTAAGTTCAATAAATATATAAGACACCTGAGAGGTGCCAAGGAGGCAGCTGGAGATGTGGGTCTGGAGTTTGGGAGAGAGCTAGGGGTTGAAGATATAAAATTGGGAGTCACTTTCGTAAAGATCATATTTTAAAGCCAGCAGTCCAGATAAGACCACCAAAGAAATGAGTACAGCCTGAAAAAAGAAGAGATCTAAGCAAAGAGCCCTGGGGCTTTGTAACCTTAAAAGGAGGAGAGAGCCGCCTCACTCCCGAACAAGTAGACCAGGAAGGAATGAAGGAGAAAACCAGCGCCTGTTGCATCCTTGAGGCCTAGTGAAGAAATTACTGATATTTCCGAAGAAGGAAGTGATCAGTGCCTCAAATGCTATTTGATGGGGGAGTAAAACGACTAAGAATGGACCGTTCATTTAGCAAGGGTGAAAATCACCGATGCCCTTGACAAGAGTGGTCAGGGGAGTGCTGTGGGTGGAGTGAGTTTAATGAGGAATGGGAGGAGAGACGTGGAGCAGTTTGCTCTTTCAGGTTTTACATAAAAGGAAGCCGTGAACTAAGACAGAGTTAGAACCATCAGGAGAAGGTTTCTTTTGCTTAAAATGAAAGAAATAAGAGCCTGTTTGTATGCTGAAGGGTTTGCACCACTTGAAAAGGAAAATGTGATGATGAGAAGAGGGGATACGATCTACTGTGAAGTGGAAACAACACACTTAGAAACACAGATGGGATCCACAGCGGTCCTTCACGTAGATCCCACAATCTTCAGCTGAACAGGTTTACGTACATGAGGAAGAAACACAACACATTCAGTCTTCCTGCTAAGAATTAGAGCACTGAATGCTGCTATCTCTGGAGGCAATGAGACAAGAAGAAGGAATAAAAATATCTCTATAGATATTTAATAAGTTTGATAACATTAAAGATTGTACACTAAGCTCTTTGAAAGCAACAGTAAATTTTGGAAAATAAGTTATTTGGTTTAGGTACGAAAATATTGACTATTTTGAATGTCTGACAATTTTCCAAAACAATATTTTCTGCACTGCTTACAGCACATCCTTATGTTCTTGTGTTTAAAACTTAGTCTGGTGTCACACATCAATTTCTAAATTTTTCCTTTAAAATATAGGTGTCTCTCCATCAATTTTCTCAACGTTTTTTTAACCTGTTTCCCTTTTTGAAAAACTCTCACCCATTTTTCTGTCAACCTCTCCCTACCATGTGAGATCCACTGGCCTCTCTGCATAGATATTCGGATCCTCACAGGCTGAGTGGGGCATGCACATCTTTAACTTAAATCAGCTGTCAGGATATGAGAGTCCCATGTGTCCCCAGAGCACTACTGTTTTAGGCCTAGGAAGAAAGTTATTAATGGTGATATTTCAAGAGAAAGTCTAGTCTGAAAACTAGACTTAATTTTATTATACAACTTAATGTAAGACATTCATTTTATCATGTTTCTAAGTGCATGCAATTGATTATGTAGAATATACAGTCAGTTTTACCACTTTATTATAAAAAACACTGATCATGTATATATGTATATTTTTAATCAGAATCTTACTATATATAATAGTAAAGGTCACAGATGGTAAATTAAATAATTGAAAAAGAATCATTTGGGTTTTCATGAACTATCAGTTTTCTGTAACCCAAGGTAAGTATAATCCTTTATTCTGTCCTAAAATTCAATCTATGTTTAGAATCTGAGTGCTGTGGTTTATATACTAAATCATTCAATTTATTGGTCTAAGAAGTAGTGGCTTTAAAATTTCAGTGGGCCAAAGAATCACCTGAGTGCATTAAAAATGCAGATTCATGGGCCCCACTCTGAAATATTCCAGTGGAGTGGGACTGAAATAGTACCCAGGAATCTGCATTTTACAAGTGCCCTCATAGGGAAGATAGATTAGTACAGACTTGAAGGAGGTGAGAGAATATGACAGACACGAGGTGCTATAGAAACACCGTTCAAAGGGTTTTCCCTGAGCAAGAAAGAGGCTTTGTAATTTCAAGCAAACTATGTCATATGATGAAATACCCCACCACATGGAACCCCGGAGTGTTCGTCCGTAAATCCCCAGCTCTCCAAGGTCCCAGTTCTGGCATCAGAAAAGCAGGACAATCCTTGCTTGGGGTTCCATACAGACCCCACAAGAACACAGAAGGGACCTGTGGCCACTGCCAGCCTGTGCAGAAACAGCCACTTCATCTTTTGGTAGAATGCTTCTTTCTGCTTATTCACTCAAACACTTCCAGGAGCTGTCTGTGCTCTCCTTCTCTGGAGGACTGGAGGCAACAGATTTTATCCATTGCCAAGCTCTTTCCCACCCTGACTTCATCCCTAGTGCAACATTACATTAAATATCATTAATCAATATCATTAAATATCCTATCTCCTCTGTCAATTTACAGTACTACCTAGAAAGATTATGAAATGGGTCAGTACAGCACAGAAAAGAGTAGCAAACTTTTTTCTTTTTAATGGAGAGATGTTTTCTAATGCTAGATGCTATGACAGTGGCAGTGGTGCCTTTACCTGCTTCTGAAGACAACTGTATTTTATTTCCTTTGCGATTGATAGTTTTCTTTAAAAAAAAAAAAAATGAAAGGCAGGAAAGTAAAGTTGACAACCCTGAAACTCTTTGGCAAATTATGAGTAGAAATTAATTTCTGTGGCCTCTATATTTTAGAGCACCGACATTAACGTTGGCATCAACCGCTTACTAAGCACCTAGTATTCTAGAGGTGGAAAGAATTTCAAAAGATACGGTACAGCTCCTGCCCTTGCAGAGACTTACATTGTTGTTGGGAAGACAAGACACACAGATCAAAAGATAGACAAGTTACACCACTAGAGGCCACAAAAAGATTAGGAGGCTTAAACTGGGTCTTGAACATTAGCAGAGAGGAAGGAGGCCAGAGTAAAGACATGAAGCAAGAGTGAGCCTGAGCAAGGTGCATGGCTTCCCAGGAAACAGGAACAGCCCAGCTTAGCTGAGGTACAGTAGTTCAGTAGCACTGCAAAGAGGGAGCTGGTAGCCAGAGAGAAAACCTGGAGCTGCACTGGAGAGAGAGAGCCTTGAATGTCAAGTCAAGGAGTTTGGAATTTGACCACAGACAAATCAGAACAAAGAGTTTCACACAAAGCAATATTTGGGAATATTCACATGTTAAGAGATGTGTGGGACTGATGGGGGCAGTTAGAAAGCTACCAGAAAAAAATCCAGATATCAGATGATAGAGACCCAGAGAGTAGCAGCATTAATTATTACTAGTTTTATAGGCTACTTTCCTAAAATATTACTAAATTGAGTTGTGCTACAGATGTAGCATCAAGATTTTTCAAAGGGTGTTATCAAAATGAAACTTTGGGATGTATGTGATATTTTTGAAACCATCCCAGTAATTGATCATTTTTATGATAAACAATATGAAGCGGAAAGAAATTTTGTTTTTCACATTTTATTTAAGAGGTTACTGTTTCACTTTTCATGTCCAGTCAATTTCACACTATGCTTTTAAGCACTGTCCCCCAAACATCTTTGGCCTGATAATAGAGAGAAATCTAATTTCAAAGGAGTTCATTAATTTGAAAAGCTTGGCTTCAAATATTATTGGAAACTCCAAAAAGTTGGCAGTGATCCTGTAACTGTTCCAGACGCCTACTGTTCCAAATGCTAATAGATGGGTTCCTAATTAGTCGTCAGACAAGGAGAAGAAAACTTGTAACACAAGTGAAACTTCCCCTATTTTATCAAACAGTAGTCACTAGAGGAACAGCCTCTGGAGAAGTCAGCTGGAGTACCAAGATTCTGAATGAATAGTAACCTATGCCCCTAATTAGAACTGCTGAGAAATAGAGACAGATTGTTTCAACCTAATTTTTTTCTATTATGATTCTGATGTTTGGGGCGTGTCAAGGATGTGGGCCATCTTGGGCATACCTATGTGGAAAGAGAGTACATTTTATTACCCCATAGCCAGGCAAGCCTCATTGCAATGACTTCTCTGCCTGCACTGTAAGACCTTTCTTTACAACTTACTTCTGGAAAATAGAATAAGGTAACGCTAGTGCTAACTTTTCATTCTGACTTGGTGTTTGTAGCAACCACTGTGTATAAGCCATTGAAGTACTGATGTTGGCGACAAAATGAGTGCTTTTTCCCAATCCATGTGGTCATGAGTGTGTGTGACACTCAGGATCACTGGTGGATCTTTGAATCCTCAGTACTCAATAAAACACCGACTCTGGATTCGTTCCCATCTGCAGCACAACCCACATGAGGGAAAATGTTTCTTTGGCCTCCCAGTTTCTAGAAAAATCACTGTTCCCTGCACTGATTTTCATAACCATAGAATAAGAGGAATACTACTCTTAAGGTTCTTTTCCTATTTGGAGATCAATATGTCTTTAAGCTTTGAACCTTCTGTGTCATGGTTTAAGCACAAATTTTTCCACAACTCATATTTGCAACATGTAAAATACAATTCTATTAACTGATCCTTTGCCTTAGGGATGTTAGGTATTTGCCTTGGGGTTTTTGAAAGACATATGGCAAGACAGAACTGGCCCCTAACATAGTGTATATTAGTGTGAGAACACTGGGATGAATTAATACGCTAAATGCCTAGGAAGCATAAAATTCACATCCATGTTAAATATGAACATGCTCAATATTATACTGGGGGAATGACCTCAAGGTGGAAGTTTCTGTTCTTACAAACGTTTATTTTCCTCCAAATTTATTGTGCTTTTCTGTAATGCTGTGAAGTCTTCATTTCCCTTTTCCCAGGTGGTGTTCAAAAAGCAAGCTCTCAACCACAGACTAATCTTCATCTTTTCAATGTCTTGTCTGTTGATATAGTTTCATATGTAAGTATTTATATTAGTTTTCCTCAGGGATTTATACATCAGTATATATATATATATATTCCTACACAGATATATACAAGCTTTTTATCCTCATCTTACCACTTGACAATACAACTTTAAGTATGTTTTACACAGCTGTTCCTTGGTCAAGGTCATTTGCAAGAGCAAGTCGGTTTCTGAAGAAATCTTGTTTGGTGGGTGAAGGATCCATTGAGGGATTCTCATTAGTTTTTTCCCTGTATTCTGATCCACTGGACCTAAAATCTCAGCACACAGATAAAGTACAGGTTGATTTGGTTTTAATTGTTTTCAAATATTTTATCTATCCAAATTGTTTTGCAATTGTAAAACAGTTGCCTCCTAGATCTGGAATCATTTTTACTTCCCCTGAATTTCATGACTCAGGACATGTGTAACTAAGATTTGCAGTGAACATAAAGAATTTACCTTTCTAATGCTTTATGGGGACAGTTGTGACAATTGTGTATGTCAGTGTGAGAAATTGTGTAATAACATTGTAAAAGGGGAATAAAGGCTTAGAAAATTCAATAAATCCTATTTTGATTCGATCAAGTAACTACTCCACAAATTAGCAAGGCCCTTAAATTTTAAGGGATGGAATTCATTGTTCTCAACCAAGGTTATCGAGGGCCTTTACTTAATTTGGGCATTACATTACAAACTCTTGCTTTTGCTTGTTTTCATTTTAAAATGAAAAATTTATTGAAGCCAACCACACATATATGCTACATTTGGTAGAATGCAGAAATTAGTACAGTAATCAGATTAGGGAGGTTCTATTATCTCAACCACCACATAGGAGGCCAAGCCCAATCAAGAGGCAACAACTCAGAACAGTCCAATGGAGTCCCCAGTCGAGGGTGTATTCTTCCTCTCTCTTGGTTAAGCCAGTTGGGTAATCCATTCCAGCTCTGCACCTTCTCCAGTTTGTTCATGTCAGAAGTCCCTAGAGGGAGGAGGCTTTCTGGAAATAACCTCTGATAAACTAGGCTGGGGCCCTTTGGCTAGCTTAAACCCTGAGCTAAAATGAGTAAAACTAGCCCAGTGACTTAAGAACGAATATCAAAAGACCTCATGCAAGGTGTATGACAGTGACATTAGACATGAAGTTCTTTGTCCAAAGCTCCTGCACAACTGAGCAAGTTCTCCATATGCCAAGGCAGAGTCAGGCATGCTTCCACTATCCACAAAAGAAAGATAAGTTCTTTCACTATCATTGATACGCTTTGAGTGTCCTCATTGTTGCTATTAGATAAGTTAATTACCACTATCATTTACTGAATTAATTGGGCAGAGTTCAGATTCCTTTACATTATTCAAGGAAAGAAGTTGGATCCACACAAAGGCTAAAACCCTGATGTCTGGAAGCCTGATGACTGATTAGATTTTTTTACTTTTTGCCCTGATATTTGGTATCACAGATGAAACCCTAGCTGCCTACCACACTTTCTACATCTGGTCAGTAAGGAGCACTTTTCCGCTATGTCCCAGTGCATATTCTCTATCCAACCCGAGTACATCTGGGTATTCATTCAATAAGATGACAGCTGGGTGGGGTCAAAGTCCTCTTCCTTTTCAGCACAGAAGACCCCTTGGAACTCTCCCTTGAGACCACCTCCACAGGTCCCACCCTGAAGCTCCAGGCCTTCTCTCAGAACTCCCAGCTACCTTCAGTTCAGATCTTCCCTGGTTAGTACACTGCACCCAAAATGTTAGGAAGATAGATTTTTGACCATGTCATTCTTTCCCCATATCTTCTGTTATCCAGAAGACTAAGAACGCCTAAAGTTTGGGGGGCAGGAAGTAGGAAGCAAGATTTGAATCTGGCTGGTGTTTCTTCTCAATTGTTTTCCCACATGACAGTTTCTCATCAGAAAGTCATTGCTCAAAACTTAAAATCTTTACCTTCCATTTCCCCTCTTAGCTACGTCTGATCTCTCCAAAACCCAACAACATGTCATACTTTGATGGTTCCAACATGCAACTGTTTCGTGTTTACCTGGAAATGGGAAAGCTTTGATGTCACCACCAGCCCCAAGGACCACAGAAATCTTCACCAGTTGCGTTCCCATTTCTGAAACAAATGCCAAAATCGCCCTGTCTAGTTTTCAAAGTCCACAAACTCAGCTTAGTTTTTTCTTTAACTGCTCTTCTCACAAACCACCTTCCCTATGTCTGCAGGTGTGTGAATGGCTCCACAGTTCTTGATATTAACTAACAATTTACTAATGGCTAACTTGTTAATCGTTTTCAAAATCCAGCATTCTACTGTAGCTATGACTAAAAGCTCATTTTTATCCTTTTAAAGATATTTTTAACTGATTTCTTTCTAATGAAATATGGCCACCTCAACTCATGGACTCCTCCAAAGGTGTGGCTCTCGAGTAATGCATGCCTAAATCACTGAAACATAAGCTGCAGAATCTAGGAGAAAGAGCTAGTGTATTTGCTTTTATCCCCTTTCTCGATAAAACAGAAATGGCTTTTGAGTTCCTGGGGCCATTTTGGCTGACTGCAGGGCAGACCTGGGAACACATAAAGGGCCAGGCAGGCAAACGCTTGCTGGGTAAGGGTAGGATGGCTACTAGTACATTCCGACACAGCCATCCAAATATTTGACGGAAAAGAACGGACCTGTCGCTAACTTTCCTTCCACTCAACTGACAGAGATGAAGAAAAATCACAAGTTGGGTGGGTCGTACAAGTAGCAGTTTGCTACGGTAAGCCTTAAAGTTTGTTTGGAGCCGGGGAAGGGAGGAGGGCTGGAATTAGTGCTGCAGGACCCTCTGACTTAAGAAGGGTTGGTTTTCCGATGGAAAGACTCTGCCTTGAAAGCTTTAGAAACATGCAGATGGAGAAGTAAGAGAGCAGGGGAACACCCATCCTGTCGGCCAAGTCAGTTGGCCCAGGTAATCAACAGGGTGACAAATGAACGTTCATTTAATGTATATCTGTAGAGAGGTTACTATGTTCTAGGTACTAAACCTTGTAGCTAGGTTACTCTTACATTTGGATCGTAAGCTCCTAATGACAGTACCTAGAACACTGAAGATCCTTAACTTAGTGACTGATTTCAAATGACCTACTGAGTGACATCTGTAATCAGGTTTAAGTAAATGTTATCCCTTCAGCCATCTCCTTCAGTTTTCAAGTTATACAAGGAAGTGAAATAGGAAATGAGAGAGAACCCCAAAGTGGGTAAGAATGGAGGAAGAACTTGACATAGGCTCTAAGGAGGTAGAGAATGAAGGTGAGGGTAAAGTTATCAATTGATTCTTTAGTAGTCCTTCTTTCTATTACATGGTCTGTTCCATAGCCAAGGCTGAATAGATGCAAAGACAGCTGATAGGACACAAAAGAAGTGGACTCACTGACACTCAATCATATGGGCCCCTGGAGAAGTGCTCTCTCTGCAGTGTGTGGTTAAGAAAATAAGAGATTCTGATGCGACTGGTAGAGGGAGGGTGCTGACTGGGAAGGAGACACTCTGAGGCATGTGAGTTACAAAGTGCTAAAGAGGAAGAAATGGGTGAGGAAACAGAATTAATCATTTGGAAGCCATATTCTTTGTCTTCCACTCCCCCCCAGAGTTGAGGATAAAAAGAGAAAGCATCTACATTCCCTGCCCCTAGACTGTTTTACGTAACCCTTTTTCCCCCATGCACACCCCCAACCAAGACTACTTATTAGCCTAAGTGCAAGATTTATATATAAAGATGAAGTAGCATCTGTCTCAGACTTCAGGACACTCTAGATTTAAGTTTTTGAAAGCCTCCAGAGAGATCCTTGCAGAATGGGATAGTCTGCCTACCGTCCTGCTCAAAGGCAGGGGGGCAAGGATTCAGTCCAGCATCAGTCTATCACATTAGGTCTGCTCCTGTCTTCTAAGAATCGTCATTGAAAACTTTTTAAATCATTTAACATTTTCCAACTTTAAGATATGCAGTCTTTATTCTGACCAATTCTGGGCAGCTCTCAGGGACACATGACCTGGCATCTACCCAGGACAAATGTGTCCGAGATAGAAACAATCAGAGCGTCATCCTTTTCCCCAAATATCTTGGGCATTTTTCAGGATTTTTTTTGTTTTATGATGTCAGCTTGACTCTCCCTTTTGAATTCTTGTGGGTAGGAGCATTCGGCCCTCCCAGCCTCAGAGGGAAGAGAACCCTTTCTCGGGTTTTCTGTTGCATCTGGCTCCATGCCTAGCTTCGTCCCGAAGCAGCATTCTGGGTGGGTGGGGCCACCAGCCAAACAAGCCCCTATGGATACAAAATGTGTGTCAGTGCAGACGGGAGTGAGCCTCCAGAGGGCCGTGGGAGAGGCAGGTGGCGAGCCCCTGATGTGACACACGTGGCTTTTCTGGCACTGGTCCCTTTTGGGCCTCTGAGGCCAGCCTCTGACATGACTCCAGTACCCAGGATGAACCACGTCTTGAAGTCCCAGAGCTTGCTGCCAGCCTGGCCTCCCGACACGTGGGAGGAGAATAAGCTGATTCTCCTTCTTTCTGCTTCCTCCCTGTACCTGTCCGCATGCCTGGCTTCAGGGTGCAAGTTCCTACTAACAGCTGGGACCAACCAAGCCACTCACAATTCCTAGACAAGCATCTCGCACAGCACATGCATATAATAAAGGATGTTCCATTAATGAGAAGAATCGAGGGTTCTCATCTGAGTTAAGAGCCACTGACCTTTCTGTGCTACACTGGGGCCTCCCTGCCCTTCGTCTCTACTTCAGCATAACAGAACAAACTTTCCATGGTTCTTGGATGAAAATATTCAGGAAAAGCTACTAGAGCTGCTGCTTTGTCCCATGCCAAGTCCCCAAAGTGCCCACCGCAGCACCCTGGACACGAGGCGATAAGCAAGCATCACATGATGGTGCTCACAGTTCTACACAAGATGTAAAAAGCCAGGAAAGCCTGCCAGAGGGAGCAGCCATCTGTGTGGCGCCACCTTTACTTCCATCCGTATAACACTTCAAATTTGAAATACAAAGGCAGTACCAGGATTGGTGGCAGCAATTGGATTGATGCAGGAGGCACTCATCTATGAAAAAGGATAAGAGGACTAAGGGGATCCATCTGGCCCTCTAAAAAGGATCCCAAAAAGCTGCAAGAGGGCTGAAAGCAGTTAACCAACATGAAAATTTGGAGAGTCCACAGCAAGTGCTCAGCACTGAACCAAGGGCTGTGGGAGGCTATAGAAAGACAAAATCTGGTCTTCTACATGGTGAGTCTTTAAAATTAGAGGTCCCAGGCCACATTAATTTCTTGTTTCAGGTGTTAAAAAGATGTGATCACCCAGACTGATCTACAATAAAGTCAAACTATAGATAAAGCAAATCTCAGGACTAGAAAGCACTCAAGTGGCAATGATCTCCCACCCAGCGTGGCAATCCCTTTCCCAGCATCCCTGACCAGGGTCATCTAGCTTCTCCTTAAGAGAACCCACTCCCTCATGAGGCAGCCAGCTCCAGTTCCAGGCAGCTGCAGTTTTAGAAAGTTCTTCCTCTTACCCACTGCTCCTAGTTCTGCCCCCTGGATACAGAGAGGACAAGCCCACTCCCTCTGCCTCAGGTAACTGGCAGAGTGTTTTCCTGCATCTCTGAAAAACGGGAATTTGTAAAGGAGCCGTGGTGGATCCATTACTCATTGCTCTCTAACAGACAGCACCCAGTCACTATAAATGGCAGTGGGCAAAAAGTGGCTGTTTTCCTGGGAAGTACTGTGGCTTAAAAGTAAAAATAAGTAAAAATAAAAAGATAGGCTCAGGGCTTCCCTGGTGGCACAGTGGTTAAGAATCCGCCTGCCAATGCAGGGGACACAGGTTCGGGCCCTGGTCTGGGAAGATCCCACATGCTGTGGAGCAACTAAGCCCATGTGCCACAACTACTGAGCCTGTGCTCTAGAGCCCGCGAGCCACAACTACTGAGCCCGTGCGCCATAACTACTGAAGCCCACGCACCTAGAGCCCATGCTCCACAACAAGAGAAACCACCGCAATGAGAAGCCTGAGCACCCCAACCAAGAAGAACCCCCAATCACCGCAACTAGAGAAAGCCTGTGGGCAGCAACAAAGACCCAACGCAGCCAAAAATAAATAAATAGATAGATAGATAGATAAGATAAAATAAAATAAAAAGATAGGCTCAAGCAGTGTCCTTAGGAGTTTGGAGCCCTCAGAAGATTTCAGAAGCCTAAATCTCAGGGTCAGGCTGGAGAGCTGTCTGCCTCCAGTTCTCTCCACCCTGTCAAACCTGTCAGTAGGGGGCTCTCCCTCCCAATGCAGGGGGCCCAGGTTCAATCCCTGGTCAGGGAACCAGATCCCACGTGCACACCACAACTAAAGACCCAGAGCAGCCAAAATAAATAAATATTAAAAAAAAAAACTTGACAATAGGTACTGGGTCAGGAAAGATCTAAATCTATGACCATAGAGAGAGGGGAACAATTCTCAGCTCATTACCCCCTGAATAAAGCGGATCTAGCAAAAGTCATGCATGCACGGGGCTACTTTAGCAAAACTGTAAGGGGACTCATGGAGTGGGGCTGACTGCAGTAGTGTCTCCCCCTTTCCTTCTTCTTCCAGTCACAACAGGTGGACCCAACAATCAGAGACCTACTAATCTCAGTACTACCCTCCCTATCAGAGAGAAATTAGACAAACCATCAAAAAAAAGTCCTCACTCCAGGCCTGCCCCCAATTCTTCCATCAAGACCATTATCTAAATCAGGAGAAAGTGATTTCCCTGTGCTTCGTCACTTAGCAGCGGCTCTGTAAAGTCAGCAATAGTGTCTTTAACTTTTCCATCCACTAAAATGGGAAGATTTACTGTTTAAAACTCACTTCAAGAACCTCCTCTTCCAAGAGGAACTAAGTAGCAGGCAAAATCTCTCTAAGGGAGAGGGAACAGGCCTGAGGACCAGTGGAGAGAGAGACAGCCGTCTTCCAGGCACGCGATGGCTGGACTGGAGGCCCCCCCACCATCGAATGCTAACGCTCAGCTCTTTCTTCTTACATTTCATGCTGGGGTTTGGCCATGGTCTCCCAGTCTGTGAGACAGTGCTAGTAAGTGCGGACCGAAAATGACAGGTGGGTGATTCCACACAGCAAGGACCAAGAATCTTAGAAGGACCACAGGAGGGAGAGGCCTTGTTTTTGCCTCCTATGGAGTATGGAAACTCCATTAAAGTGATTTTTAAACTAGGACCCAAGCCAAATCCATTCAATCATTTCTGCTAGGGAAAACACTGGCAGAAGTCCCCCAAAATATGCACTAGCAACCAGGATGACTATAGGCCCCTACAGGCAGAAGCGCTGTGATGCCTTAGAAAACTTTCCACAGGTGGGGAGATCCTGCTGGCGCACCCATTACACCCAACTCCAATAGTGGATCCCACTCCTCCCAGGCAAAGGGGATTTCCTAGGGGACCTCCTCTGCTCACTCCTCTCAGAACACACGACTTTGGGAACAAGGAAGTAGGGCTAAAAGACAGAAGCAGCAGAGGACAGAGCTGAGTTTACTTTTACTCTACGAGATCACAATGAGAAACATCTTCACCTGGCAGGAATCGTGGCTACTGGGTGCAGGCACTGAGCTTGAAGCAGTTGTGTGAAACCAGGCTACTTGATACTTATTACTGTTAAAACCTCAAGACTTAGCCCACAGGGAAATGAGTTACAATGCTGTCTTGTCTAAGGGCTACTCACTTCTTTTTAAAGAGCTTGCGGAAGGAGCTGCGAAAGCCCCCTTTCTGGTCTTGCCTGGGGTTTTGATCGCTGAAGGATGTTTGTTCACTTTCTCTTTCTTCCTTTGGACAGAATCTCGTGGCGTCTTCTAAATGCATCTCCTGAAAACACAAAAGAGGGGTGTATTTTTACTCTTTTCCAAAGTTAATATTGATCCTGACTATGGGACAATTTTTTTAACTTGTCACTTTCCTCTCCCAACTCCAAAAGGCTAATGGCGGGCACCCTATTCCAACCAAAGCAAACCTAGGCTAATGAAGAAACCAGTAGTTGAAAAGAGGATAATTTTCTGCTGGGTGTAGAAGTATTTTCTACATATCAAGGCAAATAGTCTAGAGTAGGGTTATGATATAACCCTATAAAATATAAAACCTATAAAACCCTATAAAATAGCTACTTAACTTTGAACCAAAAAGAGAAGCCAAGAAGTCAAAGCAAAAACCACCGTGAAACGTTCATGAATTGGATCGGTGAATGCTTGCTGATAGAGAGCAAAGAGTGGGGACAAATTTTTTTCAAGAAACATATGGGTTTGACTTTGAGACCTTAACTCAGGGTTGTAGTAGCAGATCTAGAGAGTCTCTGAGATTCTATGAAGATTCATAACTAAACCACGGAGATCAACACCTTAATGGCTTAGTGTAGCGTTTCTGAAAGTGTGGTCCTGGGGCTACAGGATCAACTGGGGCCTTTATTTAAATGTAGACTCCTGAGCCCCAAGCCAGACTATCTGAACCAGAATCTCTGAAGTTAGGCCTAATGTTTTTGCACACTTAGATTTTGAAAACCAGCAGTTTAAGGTATGTGCCAGCCCACCTGCACTTAATGTTTATACGAATCACCTGGGAATCTTGCTAAAATGCAGATTCTGATTCAGTTGGTCACGGGTGGAGCCCAAATCCTGCATTTATAACAAGCTCCCAAGTAATACATTTACTACTAGCCCAAGGACCATATTTTAAGAAGTGGGCTTTTAGGGACTTTTTAGGACTAAATCTATTAATAGTTTTAGGAAAATCTTTCTGTGGAATCATGATCTTGATAATATCTTGCATTTGTATAGCATTCCATACTTTACGAAGCATATTCACAAACTTTCTTATTTGGCCTTATCCTCACAGCAACCCTGTGAGGTAGGTATAGATTGTCTTATTTCACAGATGAGAAAACTGGAGGCACAGAGAAGCCAAATGAATTGTCCAAAAGCACACAGCTATCTGGCAGCAGGGTCAGGACTAGAACCGGGATCTCCTGACACCCAGTCAGGTTTTCTTTCCACTAAAGCATAGTGTCTTCTTTCTTGACTCTTAGAGACAGAACACTAAAGACTAGGGTTTGGTTGGCTCTGAGGGCAGGGGTGGAAGATACACAGAGTATATTTGAGGAGTTGGAACCCTAGGAACTTTGCACATCTCAGCAGGAAAGAGCTGATATCTTTAAAGATGGGGCTTTTGAAGGGTTAATCTTTTGCAACTAAAACCCCATCTCGCTCTGATTAATGTTTTTTGTCTAGCAATTGTTGAGCTTCCAATTTTTCACACAACTAGGGGAAAAAAGACATTTTTATGAACATGTGAAATAAAAGCATTCTTTGCAGCTTAGACTATACTAGTTATAAGGTTTTGTATGTATATCTCTGCCCATCCCAAGTCTCTTTGAATCGGCACTATTATTTCCTTTCTACTTCCCTTGTTAATGAACTTTTAAAATTTGACACACACCTGTGATTTGTCTAAGAAATTTTACCTAACAGAATTTTATAAAGTTCAGAGTTGAAAATCAGAGGCAGAAGGAAATCTGAGAATCCTGGGGAAACTCAGCAACCTTAGCTGGGCACACTAAGGCGTTTCTGCCCTCTCAGGAAGCAGACACAGACTTTGATTTCTGGAGTCCAGGTGGGTGGCAAGCTCCAAGGCTCTTCATGTTCCTCTGGCCTAATGTCCACCACTCCCACCTGGGACAATATTTACAAGGAAAAACTCACCCTGCCGTTTTTGTAAAAGGCCCATGAGCCTTTTTTCATATTTCCCTACCCCTCTCTTCACTTAGCCAACTTTTAAGCAGCTTTTAAAATTGAATTCAGACGTTCAAACTATCTAGGAGACTTCTCTGACCATCATCACCTTAGGAGGGTTTAAATACCCTCCCATGTGCCTCCACCGTTTATTATAAATCTGTGTTTATGCGTCTCCTTCCTGGGCTAAGCCAGTGGCCTTGGAGGGCAGAGACTGGATGCCCTTTATTTCTGAACCCTCAGCACTTGACACAGAGCCTGGTGCGAGGCAGGTGCTCAGTGTTTGCTGAAAAATGAATGAATGAAAGGAGTCAATGATCTTCGATCTCTTCCCACTCACTTGGAAATAGAAACAGGTGGAATGCAGGGCCCTCATACCTGGGAGAAACCCTTTCTCACCTAGGCAAAGGATCCCTAGTGCTGGATGCAAGGGATACGTCGTGCAGGTAAAGGCAATCCTGGACTGTCATTTTCAAGATGTATCAATCAATACAGAGTTGCCCTGTAAACCCTAACCACCACTTCTAAAATGTTTAACAGGTAGGATGGGGGCACAGGTTAAAGCCACACTGTTACTCCATTTAATCAGAAATTGCCTTTGTTCCAATCACGTGCAGAGAAATTATTTGCTCAGGAACTATTAGTCCTTTCGTGGATGTGTATTTAAATACCTCTTTAAATCTCCCAAGGCTTGCAGACACCAAGGTTAGATATCAAAATACCAAACATCGATATAGAGGCCAAAGAAGGTGTTTGTGAGTCAATGCTTCCTTGACTATTTTGTGTTGTCCTCGTCCCACTGGAGTCTGCCAAGTAAGGTGACACCCTTTTCCAGGCAAAAGGAAAGCAAGCGGAAATGAACTTTGCAGTCAATTTTGCAGGGAGTCCTCAGTGAGACAGGGCAACTTGCCTCCTTCCTAGCTACAAACAAGGGTGCAGGTCGGGGAGTACAGTAGGCTGGCACACAGGGCTCGGTATTTTGAACGTGTAAACAAGGGGTGCGCCTAACAGGCAAAGGAATAAACAGGCCTGGGACTTGTGTGCATTGCCCTGCATGTGAAGTGCAGCTGGGAGGTGCCACAGCTTAAGCAGCAAGGCAGAGAACACCTCTAACTCTTTCACTTGGGGTGGGGGGAGGCGTTTTAAGCAGGTCTACTAGGAGTCCTAGTCTTTCGGTCGTCCTACGTATATAGGTAAGGCATGCTCCTGTGTCCTGCACTGCAGAATGGGCGCTAACGCTCTCCTCCGAGGGCCACTGATAGTCAAGCCTTTAACCCGGGCTCTCCCTCAACATCCTCACCCAGCCCGGCCTCTGCGCCCCCGCCTGGCCAGCCTGCTTCCCCTCCACGCTAGGTGAGCCCAGGCTGCACCCTGGAGATCTAGGCCCGGGGTTGCCATTGCTGTGGGTTTGGGTCGGTTTTACTTTACCCTCCTTACTTCCAAATAGGTCTGCTTTTCGCTTTGGGACCTCTGTTGGGGAAAGAAGGTTCTGGGCGCGCCGCGGGCGGAGGCGGCCGAGCCGTGCGGCTGCGAAGCGCGCTCGGCCTTGAGCGGCGCGCGGCCGCCGCTGCTGCTGCGCGTGCTGTAGAGGCGCGGGGCCACGCCCTCGGGGGGCGGCGCGCGCGGGAACTCCTTGAGCGAGCGGCTCAGGGGCTTGGTCTTGCCGTGCGCATGCGCCGTCGCCTCCAGCTTGTAGGCGCCGCTGCTACCCGCCGGAGACGTGGCGCTTTTGGGCAGGGGCTGCAGCGGGTGCTCGGGCCTTTCGGCCTCCACGGCGAAGCTGACGGGCCGCAGGAAGCAGATGTCCAGGCTGGACTCGGAAGAGGCGGGCGAGCAGTTCTCGAAGAGGGCCGGCGCCTGGAAGGGCTCCTCGTCGTAGGGCGCGGGCAGCGCGAAGATCTCGCCGCCGTACTCGAACTCGTCGTAGGCCGCGGGCACGTAGCCGCGGGCGTCGGGCAGGAGCTCGGCCGGGGCGCGCAGGGAGCGCTCCACGTTGCCCAGCTGCTCAGCCGGAGAAGGCTCGAAGTCCATCTCCGGGATGGCCTGCAGGGGCCCAGCGAGCGCCTTCACGTCCTGCTCGGCGGCACAGAACTGCCCCGGCGCCAGGAGGCTCTCAGGCCTCTCGTGCTTTCTGCCCTCTATCTCCCAGTCACTGGGCTTTCCGGGCTGCATGCTCTCGATCAAGCTTTGCTGTTGTTGGCTTTTCTTCACTGGGGGCATCAAATGTCTTTAAAAGGGAAAGAGAATACAAAACAAGTGTGCTTACGGTTTGTTAGTGCACGCCTCTCACCGAGCAGCGCAAGACCGGGACCAACAAACACTGCCTGCTGGATACCACTTAGGTGCAAACTGCCGACTCCCTCCTCTCCGTCCCTCCCAGCCGCCTACGTGTGTTACCTACCAAGCGCCACAGGCTTCTCAGATTAAGGAGTCCCCACGAGCTCTGGTCCCCCAAGTGGGAGACTGAAAATGACCATCCGTGAAGGGGATGCCGGAAGTACCCGTCTGAGCCCAGAGGCACTGCTCAGAGATGGCTGGTAGGCCAAGGATGCTCATCATTCCCCATGTGGAATCTCCGACCCTTCCCACCACTTGTCAAGGCCCCAAGGCACCTCTTTTCTCTCTTCTCTCCCTTTCTTGCCCTAGCAGAGTCATGTAAAATCATGGAAACAACTTTTGTTCAACTCGTGGATCTTAATGCTTAAGAATTCCCAGATGAAGTAAGTGGAGTACAGTCTTGATAACCGTTGAATCTGAATGTTGGTGTGTGGGGTTTACTGTACATTTTACTTTTCTGTATGTTTGAAATTTTCATAATAAAACTAAAGGGCTTCCCTGGTGGCGCAGTGGTTGAGAGTCCGCCTGCCGATGCAGGGGACACGGGTTCGTGCCCCGGTCTGGGAGGATCCCACATGCCGCGGAGCGGCTGGGCCCGTGAGCCATGGCCGCCAAGCCTGCGCGTCTGGAGCCTGTGCTCCGCAACGGGAGAGGCCACAACAGTGAGAGGCCCACGTACCGGAAAAAAACAAAACTAAACTAAAAATTCCTCGTGGCTACAAAGCATGCTATATAAGTCGTCTCAAACTTCCACCCACAAAAATATTACTGAAATGAAAAGGCTGTCACTCTGAATATGCCCAATTTCATGGAGGATTTTTTGTTTAATCATAGATAAAGAATAACATTGGATACTTGGATAGAAGACCCATCAGATTGGATGTGGTTTGCCAGCTCTGCTGGAATTAATTGCCAGACAGATGTGAGTGGACTACGACACGCTGACCCAAACTGGTTGTGCTAGTTTATTTATTCATACTTAGTTCTACCACAAAAATGCATAAAGAATGCAGATGTAAACGCTAACACTGAGTATCTTTCTCTGGTGGTCTTAAGATGAAAATGAGGTCTCACATTTACAGAGATGAAACAAATAGTGAAATGAAATATTGACTTGAATTCTCTTTTAACTTGGAAGATTCTTGTTGGGTTTTTTTCTGGCTATGTTTCTAACACAGAGTGCAATGGCAGCCATCTTCTTCAGTCTGGATATAATCTCTAGGGATTTCTTTTTTGGGCTCTATTTGTCTCACTTCAAAGTAGAGAATCACTGTTTTAAGAGCTGAAGTGATCCACAAACTAAAATTCCACTTCCTGTCTCCCACTCCCCACCCAGGAAAGGTATTTTTTTCTGTAAGGAGTTCTCTCCTTATAGGACTTCCAGGATTTTCTCTATAGTAAGAAAATCATCCTGGGCTCTATTTATAGAAAAGTGAATGTCTCATAGGTTTTCAGAATGATTATAAAATTTCTCCCTTCTGCCTCCACATTTGCACTTCCATCTCTCACTGACAAGTGTTCTCAATTTTAAGAGATAAGGGCAGAAAGCAAACAGGATTTATTTTGTGTTATTGATCAGTTGCTCCTTCCAGTGACTGTAATTAGCATTCTAAAAACTGTAGGGATTAAACATTGAAGTAATCTCAACTGCCTACCTCTCACTTCATTGTAGTTTTAGAAAAGTAGCTTCTTGCATGATTTCTAAATTTTCCTTAAGATAATAAAACCCAAAGCAGAAATTATAGCCTAAGGAATTAGTTTCCTGAGAATTGTCTATATTTGGTAAATTGGGGGTTTGGAATTTTGAGTTTTGGTTTCCCTTATTCTTCCAGAAGTCCTAGTTTCAAAGGTGGCCAAGTTGACATCCTTCAGAGGTAAAATGAGTTCCAGATATGTAAATAGCCTAATCCTTACCCTAAAGATCATCAAGAAGTTGGCTGAATGAGAATCCAGCTTAGTGTGCGAGAGGGTTGTGTGCAGCGACTTTAAAAGACTGTCAAATCCATCCACTGCCCAGAACAGCTTTCAGAGAAGCTGTCATAAGTGAAGAACAGAGATCATGAAGTCCCTTTCTGAAGAAGCTTCAAGGAGAATTGGGAAGGGCTAAACAGGGTTTAGCCCTAAAGGGTTTCCACCCTTCTGAGGGGTTGTAAAATGCCTTCCTGTCATCTTACAGCACTCCCTTCCACTCTGTCATTGTCCAAACCCAGAGAGACTCATGCTGTAGGTGGAGGGTGGTTATGTGTGATAGAATTGTTGGGAGTAACCTCCAGCCTCTAGGCCTGCTCTTTAACATAAGTGCCGTCCTCTGGGATCCAAACTTCGGGTCAGCTGCTTGCCTGCCACATATGGGCCTGATGGGGCAAGAGGGAGGAAGGAGTCCCGTAGGTCATACTCCTGATACAGGCTGGCCTGCCACCCCACACGGACCACCTGGGAGGGGAGGGCATCGTCATCAACCGTTCCACAGCAACAGGTGCTTACGTGACAGCAGGGCCAGAACTGGGAGCAGAAGAGTAGGGCTGCAGCATCTCTTCGGAGTGGATCCCACTGTCACGGACAGCCTCGGGGCCTGCAGTGGGAGAAGCATCTTGCCCGGCATTTGCACACTGGGAAGCCAGCCCTTTGTACAGCTTCGCCATGGATGACCTAATGGAATGGAGGTAATTATTCTCAGGGTCTACAATGGGAAATCAGCTCTCTGAACACACGTTATACCAAGAAAGGCAGACTATTTCTCAGATGAAGCTCAGCTGTGAAGTTCTCGGTCTCTCCAGGGCTCTCTACAAACCAGGTTGCTTACATAGTAGAGTGCAAGCTGGATGCTGGGTAGGAGTAGGGATGCTGATTAATTGGCTGAATGGAGTTTGGGGGTAAGGGGAGTATAAGGAGAAGTCATCCATTAGAGGAGCCCTGGCTTGGGACATAGCATGTTTCACTGGTGTAAAGCACGCACAGAAATGATTCTGTTTTCCTCATTGGATTGGGATGAGGTTGAAAGAATTCCAGGTTATGAGGAAGCTTTGTTACGAGTTGCTTCTGTTCCCTCATAAGCCCAGATTTTCCTTAATCAGTCCTTGCTGTTTCCTCTTAGTGTGAAGTCCTTTCAACCACCACCCCCTCCCTTATTTGTTTTATTGTTATCCATAGCACTTAAACCATCTAACTTATTTATTAACTGGCTACCCAGGTCTAGAAAGTAAGCTCCATGTGGCAAAGATTCTTGTCTGTTTTGTTCTTTGCAGTATATTCAGTTTGCTGAACAGTGCCTGATATACAGTAAGTGCTCAGTAAATATTTCTTGAATTAATGAAAGAAATCACATTCTGGCCTTTAAACTGCAACTTTAAACCTGGCAAGTTTAGTGAAACAACTATTTTTGAGGTGGTTAGCAACATGAGATAATAGAAGGTCTGCATAAGCGTTAGAGTAAAAGTGCTTATTTTTCTAAATTAATTTCCACTGGGTAGTAAGTACCTCCCTCCTGTAACCAACCAGGTCACCTCTCTTCCCTCCCCTGCTCTCTCTTCTCTTCCGCCTCCATCACTGCATTTCAGCCGCTTTACATTCAATGTGGTTACTTGTGACAAACACTCACATTGACCGTCTGTATCCCTGTTCTCAGAAACCTTTGATCAGCCCTCTAGACTGTATCATCAGAACCTTACTTCTTGAGTTTTTTCCGTTTCTGAATAAGCAAATCCTCATTGCACTGAAACAGCAGGGTGTAGTGTGAGATAAATACTCGCAGGCGTTGAACACACACAAGAAGTAGGTAATAGTCAGGGTGTTCCTGCTCTGTGAACTTCAGGACGTTCTGGATGGAGGAAAAAAGGAAGCAGCATTGCATAGTTAGAATGAAAAGTTGTTTCGTCTCTTCTGTACCTTGCCTTGATCTGTTGTGAGAGTTTGGTAGGCATTTAATCAAAATGATGCAAATAGCCAATTGAATTACAAACTGAAAAGTCAAACTTGCTGTTCTCTTTGTCCATCACACCAAGGGAAAATAATAGTCACTATTGCTCCTGTTCGAGTTGAATTTGAACATAATTCCATCTGAAAAATTAGAAGGATCTACTAATTAGATCTCTGAAGTAATGGAGCCATTCTAACAATTACTCTCTATAGGCACTGCCTTACAACCCAAAGGAGTAAGACCAATGGTGAGAAGGTCAGGCATCAAGGCTGGAAGTGAGGGGATGTTTATGATCAAGCCTGGCCTAGTGGCCCCTCCTGTTACATTGCCTGCTGTGCTATAGTGGAATGTGCATGCTGGTTGGATTTGGGAAAGCTGACAGTTATTGAGTGCTTCCTATTGCCAAGCACTAAGTCCTTTACATTATTTTCTCATTTAATTTTTACCACAACCCAGTTAGATATATGCCATTGTTACTCCAATTAACAAATAAGGAAATCAAGGCACAGTGAAGTTAAGTAATCTTCACTGGGTCACACATCTAATGAGTAGCAGAGTCAGGATTTGAACTCAAGTCAGACAGCAGAATCTGGGCTCTTATTTACTTACTTACAACCTGCTTGCAAGACCTGGGTTTCAGGCCTATATTTTTTCACTGACCAGGTGTCTTAACTTGGGCAAGTTACTTCTTTGGGTCTCCATTTCCTTATCTAAAAAAATGTTAATAATGATACCTATTTCATGGGATTGTTGAAAAGATTAAATTAGATAATTACTGTGAGAATGATTTTAAGATCTAAAGCCACGTACAATTGAAAGTCTTTTTATTATTAATACTGGGCTACTTCTACCTGAGACAAATCCCAAGCATTTCTGAGATGCTTTCACTGAATTACTTAAGAAGATCAGTCAGCAATTACACCAGAACAGGTGGGTGGTGGGAAGAAGAGGGGCTGGTAGGGGTGCTGATGAGTCTCTCTTTCTCAACTCTACTGCCTCCAAGATGCTACAAACCCTGCGGGGAAATGGTGTGAAGAAGTCAGCTCATCAGCTTCTCCATGCTTCTCCTGTGACACAAGACATAAGCACAATGTATTGTAGACCCTTGGACGCAAGCCAAAAGAAAGTAGTAGTCGGGTGAATTTAGATGGCTGTAGAACCAAGGTGGAAGGGACTGAATAGGTATCCAGGGTCTGGCAGGAGCTGCCATAGAAAGATCCTGGATCAGCATAGGTGTGAATTGCTGGTCAATGAAGATAGAACTTCATTTTTGGCATCACGAGCCAAAAATTTTTAGAGAATGAGATTTTAGCTCATACCGCAAGGTGGAGATGGGGTAATCATAACAATCTAAATCATTTAAACGCTTCTTAGAAATATTAATGATTCCTTGACCCTTCACAGTGTCTTTCATTGGAAGCCAAAAACAACTGTTTAGCATGAAAATCAGTTTAGTGGCTTGACCAGCCATACCTACCTGCAGATGTATCAGATATTCAGGGATGCGCTGAACTATGTGAAAAAACAGTGTATAGATGTCAGACTTAATCTCTTCGTCACCCTGAATGAAAGAAAGTTGGAGTCAGTCTTCAGTGTCCCTCCAGCTCTGGCTGTCAAACCCCATTGTCAGTTCCCCCAGAGTAGGAAGGGTTTACTGTCTTCTCTGAAGAGAATTTTCTTCATCTAGAGTGTCATGCAGCATTGATCTGTTGGGGGACATGCTCAAAGAGACAACTCTTCTGTAGCAGGGAGCATGTCCTATACTTCTTTAGAATCCACCCAAGTTTCCCAACGACTCCCTCCTCCTCCCCACCCTCCAACACCATCTTAGCACAGTGGGCATTCAGTAAATTATGTATGAGTTGACTAAATTCATTAAGGTTCTTCAGCCAGTAATCTTTGGTTTCGTGGTTTACGAATAGGCACTAAGGGTGGACTGGAGCCTCATGAGAATGGGGAAGGGAGTATGATTAGAAACTGGTCGGCTGGCCTGGCAGCAGGAAACATGCTGGACCTTTTCCATGTCCCTTCCCCTCCTTTCCCTTTCTCAAATATTTGCTGAGCGCTAACACGTGGCTGGTATTGTACTGGGCTGGGAGCAGTAGGGGGTCGAAGTAGAAAGTTAACAGAGCCTCTCGCCTCTTGTGAAACTTGATTAACTCTTAGCTTTAGAGCTCCTGATACGGTTCTTTTCTATTGACCTAAAATAACTAGAATTGTCTTATATTTATATGTGCTTCTTGAGCACCTAATATATCATTGCAGAAGCAATACTTAAAGCAACGTGACTAGAGCCATTTTATAATCTTATAAACTGACAGATACAGGATAACATGAATTTAATATTCAGTTCGTATTGTCTGAGCCTGTAAAACCCAAAACCCCTCAAGGCTGCAAGCTGCAGTCTGAAGATCTCTGCTTAGAATAGCTGTTTACTTTGTCTGTATTTCCCATGGAATGGAACAGAAGGTCAGTAAGGAACAGCAAAGACCAAAGCAATGGCACTGATCCTTGAGTGGGCTCCTTTGACCCCAGGGAGGAGTGTCAGTGGCTCTGTTCAAGCCATTCCCCAGCCTGGAGAACAAGCTCAGAGTGCATGTGCTGTAGTTTCTGGGCAGATGAGCAACATCATATAGTCACACATGTAACCAAAGGACAGTGCACACATACCTCCTTCAGAACAACCACGTGAACCAAAGAGATGCATTCTGGCAGGTCCCTCAGGTAAGCAACATAATAATCCAAAAAATTATTCTTGAAAACAAGCAGAAAAAGGCATGGTAAGAACCTGGAGACCGGAATGATAACAACTAATATGTTTACAGAGTCATGCATATTAAATGGAGTACTTTGCAGAGATGATTTTAATCATTCATTTAATGTGTTTAGTAAATTTTTTTTATTCACCTTAAAAAATCTTTTTGGTTTTAAGGAAAATATTCCTGTGGATTTGGAAAACAAAACTCAGTATCCCTGCTTTAACGAGAGAAAGTGAAATGATAAACCAAAGCAGAGGGAAGGGGCCATGTAAGTTGAAAAATAATTTTAAAAGCTGTTCAATGATAAAAATGCATATTTTGTTTTTTAATTACTTTCATTAATGATGAAATGCTTCAATCATCTACATCTAAATGAGGAACTTTGTCCAACTCACCTCATAGTTTCTAGACCAGGGATTCTCGACTTTTTCCACTAATTGCATATTCACCTATGGAATATCCCCTCAGGAAAACAGTTCTCACCTTTCAAAGTTATACTCCCATAGATATAACAATTTTCAGCTCAAGAAAGCATACTGAATACAAATGAGTAAAAGTGATATTAGAGGGATAGTATTACATCCACTCTATACAAGTAAATAATTTGTAAATTTTGTATTATTAATCACAGCTGAGAATCCTCGCTATGCAGAGGTTAACTGCAGGCAAAATCTGGCTTGCAGACCAGTTTTAATTAGCCCACACAATGTTTTTAAAATAAGAAAATTTCATACAAAATTCTGGATTTCCAGCTTCTCTTAAAATATCATAAGTTCTGGTAACTCTAGTCCTTTTTCCCTGCATAACAATTGGATAAGCTGAGTAGCTATTCTTTGTTGAAAGCATATGTGCTCCACTTAAGCTCACTTCCCCGCAGTCCACATTGTTTTACATTCAGCTCACTTCAACTCACTAATGTCATTGTCTGGCCCTATAGGCATTTGAGTTTGCAACTTGTGGCCTAAATCATACTTTCTTTGAAGAACATTATAGAGATTTCAAACCTTAGCATCCTTTCTCCAGGGAAGTGAAAGCAAAAAACATTCCAGACAAATAACTGCCCATCACATTTTTAAAAATCTCTAGGAAATGAAATTGTGCATGAAAGTATATACATATATACAAACTCTCATATATTTATGTTATATGTATGTATGGATATATATGTGCATGTATATATATTATACACAAATACACATACATACACATACACGTGCATATTCAATGGGGGCAGTTACAGTACAGTGGAAAGTGATGATCTGGAAGTTAAAAGACTTGGGTTCTAGCCACAGACCTACAAATATCTAGATAGCTGGGTGATTTCAGCCAAGGCTTTTAGTTTCTCTGAACTTTATTTCATTATCTGTAGAATGAGGAGGTTAGACTAGATCTCAGGAGTTCCTCTAACTCTGAAATTCACTGATTCTAGATTCTCTATTAAGAGAAACAGACAAGGGAGACACAGACACATATAATTCAAGTTTATAAAGGATTAAGAAAAAAACTTACCTCATCATTTGTTAACTTAAGGAATAAATCTCCAAGGACCCCTTGGCGTGGCCACTTCAAGACCCTTTCCTGCAGAGCATGAAGCAAATCCAGGTGCTGCTGGACAAGGTACCGTAAAGAGCCAGGGAAGAGGCTTGGAACAGAATAGACACACAAACCAGGTGTAGAGAAGAAAAGGCTCTACAAGAATATATGGAGCAGGTCCCATTTTCCCAGCCATTCAAAATATGTTGAGTCACAGGTCTGCCTTTAGTATTCAAAAAAACAGTCTGTCATCATCAACCTCACAGCAGATATCCTCAGACTATAGAAAGACCCCTTTACTGATGGCTCCTATACGAATGTTATTGAACTAGTAAAGGGCACATCACTCTAATGGCCTTTTTAAAGCTTACCTGGTACACTTTTATTTACGTGACAGTGGAAATTTTAAGGGAAATCTTTTTCAAAGTTTTAAAGTTATTCCCATTTGATGTGCAAATTGTCTATTCTAATTAATGTTGCAGATGAGGACACTAAGGTGGCACTGGGTCATTCTCAGCTACTGGGTAGGAGACTGTACTTAGATAAGGAGGAATTTTGTTTAAAGCTGGCAACTGAAAGCTCAGGATGAGGGCATAAAAGTGTTCCTTTTCCCCTTTCCTTCAGTTTCTAAGAAGAATCTGGGCAAAGATGGAGTCTTGCCGGGGGAGGCTACAAACTAGGTCTGGCCTGCTACTCCCAGGAGTTTTGCTGAGCCCCCTTCCTGCTCTCACATCCCCCCAGCCATCTCAGTGTGCCTCATTGTTTTCAGAGGAAATGAAGGAAAGAAGAGAGAAGTCAGAGGAGGATGGGGTGGAGAGGAAAGACAGAAAGAGAATCATAGGAGGAAGAAGAAGGGGGATTGGATGGAGAAGGGAGGTGAGCAGAGGCCTGTAGGAGCGAGGAAGGAAGAAGCAGGAAGAGTGAAGTCTTATTGGGCGACAGCAAGGATTTCAGCTCCAGCTTGGTAACTTAGGGAAATTGAAAATAGGTTCCCCTGTGCTTTTAAGACCACAAGGTTTTTGGGGGGGTTTGTTGGCTGGTTGGTTTTTTTGTTTGTTTTTTCTTTTAGGTAAGAAGTAGATTTATTAATATCCTTTGTAAAGAGGTTGTAGGAGAATGGGGTGCAAGAGGGGCTTCCCTGGGGCGCAGTGGTTGAGAATCTGCCTGCTAATGCAGGGGACACGGGTTCGAGCCCTGGTCTGGGAGGGTCCCACATGCCGCGGAGCAGCTGGGCCCATGAGCCACAACTACTGAGCCTGCGCGTCTGGAGCCTGTGCTCCGCAATGAGAGGCCGCGATAGTGAGAGGCCCGCGCACCGCAATGAAGAGTGGCCCCCGCTTGCCACAACTAGAGAAAGCCCTCGCACAGAAACGAAGACCCAACACAGCAAAAATAAATTAATTAATTAATAAACTCCTACCAGCAACATCTTCTTTAAAAAAAAAAAAAAAAAGAGAATGGTCATGTCCCAGGTCTCGGGCGGGTCCCTGGGACAGGCTGCCAAGTAAGGGTCCTTGGCTTTGCGCAGCAAAGAATTCAAGGGCTAGCCATAGTAGAGTGAAAGCAGAGATACACATCCATAGGCAGAATGCAGTCTGTCTCAAAAGGGGAGGGCGGCCAAGACCACAAGTTTAACAAAGATGAAAGTGATGGCCTGCTTGTTGCTGAGAACCAAACTTATTTGGATATTTCCCCAGGGTCTACTGAGAGTAAATTAGTGGACAGTTGGGGTGCTTTGCCAACCGCAAACAAGCAGACCTTTGTTGAGAACAGAAGGAAGGACGCCAGTTTGAAAGGAGGTGTGTTTTCAGCCCATCTCCAGGCAAAAAAGACTCCCCCGTGGTCGTAGCTCAGAGAAGACACACAAATGCCAGAATGGGATACCCAGCCTCCTGTGAAAAGATACAAGGATTCCTTCCACGCCGATCTGACCACCCCCTGTGCCTCCACACATGCAGAGCCAGCTGATCCATAAGCATGGGACGAGAGGCCTGTGCTAGGCTGGTGCAGTGGGCTCAGAAGATCTAAGTAATCCCTGTCCAGACCAAAGGGAATTTGGAGGAGTGACTGGGAGACAGTCTTGACTGGGAGAAGACCTTAAAGCTGATGGAGGAAAGCACAACTGATCAAACTGAAAGAGTGAAACACTGCACCAGCAAAAGATCTAGATGTGAAAGATTTCTCCCCACCCAGAGGCTGACGGTGACTTTGGGTAATATTCCTGGTGTGACACTGAGACATGTTAGGGCACCGTGGTGAGATATGACTTTCTGATGGGTTGTCACTGTAGGTTATATAATATGTCTTGGGTTATCTCTTTTCTTTTTCTCTCCTTCCTTCCTTTCCTGTCCTGTCCTTTCTTTTTCTTTCCTTTCTAGAAAGCTGCCTTCTGCTACACTGTGACCAGTGTACTTGCAGAGTTGGCAGCTGATAACTTGGTTAGAGTCCAGATGTCTCCTGGACTGTCCACTGGGCTAACAGTAAGGTTTCAGGATGAAGGTCAGAAAAGGCTAAGGCTCCCATGAAGCATCATGGAAGCATGTAAGTTACATGAGGAGCAATGGTTTACAGTGGGTTCTGTACCAAATATTGAAAACAGGCTTTAAAAATTTTTTTAATTTAATAAGGTTAATATTTGAAATCAGGGAAGAGTGTGGACGAGGTAAGCCAGGAAGTGGAGAGCAGAGGGAGAAAGAAGCAAGAAGCATAGACACACTTAATCTATTTCACTATTTTGCCTGGAGCCAGACCTGACTCCCAGAAGCAAGTTTTTCATTAAGACAAAAGTATTACATGCTCAACTTATTTTCTATTCCTTACCAGGGGTGAGATTATGGCAACATGAGTAGTTTAGTCTTTCTAAAGCCTTCAAAGTAATTTCAACTCCCGCAATACAGTACCCAAGCAATGAGAAAAATAAACTAAAAGCAATCAATGAAAATCCAGTTACAGTTTCAAATTAATAACTTAGCTCTTAAGTCAAAACAGCTCCTGAGCTTCAGCTGCAGGGTGAGGCATCGATAATTAAAATATGTGCCACCTGGTGGTGATCTGAAGCACACAGCTCGCTGAGTTCTTGGTAGAGGTGGCCCTGGAGTTTAGCTTTTAAGGCTAACTGGCAATCCTGTGGAGCTGACTTTGTCCCTCCTGATAAGGGTTCAGACAGGACTGTTGGAGCCTGAGGTTGTGGCTCTGTGTGCGTGAATCATACCGGAAAAAGCCAAGAACTCCAACTTCTGTGATCCTCCTACAGATGGACAACAGCCTGCACGTTCCCCTCAGGCTTCAGCTGGCAGCCTTTGCCCCTGCAGCGTCAGGCCCTTTTAGCCAGGGGCAGGGTTGGCTTGAAACAGCCTGAGGAGACTCCTGAGTGCTTCATGTTTTTCTGCAGAAAACCTGAAGTTTTATTTTATAGGCTTGAGAAGACATGGCAACCTCAGGTTTGAGTGTCAGGTATGTAGTTGCAGTGGGTGTTGTTTTCACCCGCAGGTGACTTTTCAGTGAGGGTAGAAGATGCAGAAGGCTTGCAGTTTGTGATGGGAAAAATAGTAAATGTTAATAAATAATTTTTGTCTTTGCATGGGAGGAAAAATGCCAGTAGGGAAGAGGAATAATCTCATTCTGTTTTGTATTTCATTCAGCTGGTCTACTTAAATAAAGTACACCTGGAGGCTTCAGAAAGCTTTAAAAAAAAAAGAAACATAGTGAGTAAAGGAGGAGGATGAAGATCTAACCCCAGGTAGGAGAAGGGCAACACTGCAAACCCCAGAACCAGAGATTAGCACTAAGAGTACTAAGTTGAAGCTTTTCTCTTCTTGGGCTATGAAAACAAAAAAGAGGGTTGCTTAGCAGATAACTAACATGAATAGCATTATCATGGATATGAGAAATAGCCATTGTCTTACTTTCACTGAGGATGGCATGATAGTTTTAATTTTTTTTAATCTCAGGATTTGGGGGAAAGGCCCACTTCTTCCTCAGTAATGGGTCATGAGAAGTAGAAGTGAGGGCAAGTAGAAAAGAGCTTCCGTGAGCTAAGAATATATCCCTACCTGACAAGTCAGCTGAGATCTGAAGTAAGAACTTATGGGCGGTTAAGAGAGAAGCATAAGTTGTGAAATAGGAAGAGACAAAGTCGGCTTCTGGCTGAGGCACTTGGCATATTGCTGTTAGTCAAGGTGGTATCTTTGCAATCACGTGGTCCTTAGGGAAGCAGTGTGATGTTGAAAGAGCAGAAGACACAGGGTCAGACAGGCCTGGGCTTGAGTTCTGGCACCTATTGGTTTTGTGGCTTTAAACCTCTCTAGACCTGAGTTTCTTCATCTATAAGGTAGGATTCACAGGGTTCTTGTGAAGATTTCATGAAGTTAATATACATGAAGTGCCAAGCATGGGGCCTGGTTACTGTATTCCAGAGCAGACAATCCTCTCTTTCTCTCTCCTTGCTCCATCCCCACATTCTCAGAGACTGGAAAGAGATGCTGCTGGCTTAGAATCTTAGATGTGGAGGCAAAGCCCATCAAAAGGTATACTGGGTTTTAGATTGGTTTTTAATGTAAACTGAGCAAGTCTTTGGCAACAGCAAGGTAGCTAGAGGCCAGAGAGACTTCTCAGAGGGCTGAAGGGGCAATCTGGGAGGGTAGGACAAGCTCGATTGGGGTGAAGGAGGGGGAATCAAGTGGCCAGAAGGGAAAGGAAGGACCAGCAAGAATCTAGGTGGCCGCTGAGAGAAAGCAAAACCCAATCCAGAGCCTCTCTTGTTCACAGCTTTAAGTGTCACATTACCCTTTCTGCTCCTTGCTGCTTTCTGTTTTGTTTACTTCATAATTCTTCTTTTTAACAATGAATATTCCTTTTTTTAAAGAAATTTATTCCTTTTTATTTATTTATTTTTTACATTTTGGCCACACCGTGCGGCATGTGGGACCTTAGTTCCCCAACTAGGGATCGAATCCGCGCCCCCTGCATTGGAAGCACGGAGTCTTAACCACTGGACCGCCAGGGAAGTCCCAGTGAAACAATTCTTGAAAATAGTTAAGCCACTGGTGGATTTGTCAGGGAATATTTTCTTACCTCAATCACCCAGATAGGGGGAGCATTGCGTTTTGGTGACTGGGTGTACTGCTGGCAGCTGCAAAGCCAAGTAAGATTGGGGGGTGGTGGTGGTGATAAGAATCAGGAAAACATAGTTAGGGCATCCCACGGTTTATGAGCCACCAGTGTATATTACCCGACAGAATGCTTAGAGTCGCGATGCTGTATTTGTCTCCAGTAGTCTATCATCCAGACTTTTCATTTATTTGGATTGGCCTTTTCCTCAGTTGATCTGGATTATTACATCTTTATTACATTAGTCTTTTCCCACCAAATCATAGGTTCTCTTTCCTGCTTTCTCTCAACAGAGAGGCAAGCAGAGCAAATCTGAAGTTTGGAAAGAGATATAGATGGAGGAGTGTTGTACCGTTGGGGCTAGCAAGCTGTTGTAACACATCACAGGCCCTCTGGAAGCACTGCGCCACAACACAGGTGCACACACGCATGACTCACACGTCATCCAGGATCACGTGAACAAATAATGAAAAAGGTCCAAGTTCATAGCTATATCAGCCCTGTATCATTTATCTAATGGCCACTTCAGACCTCCATTGCATCCATTCCCTGTACTTTCATGAGAAGTGATTCCAGGGGGTCTTCCAGGACCCCAGTGGAACATGCAGATGGCAACAGACAGGAATGCCTCCCTCACTGTAGCATTTATTCCTCTTTTAGGTTCTTAACAGACAGGCCAGGGACACTGAAAGCCCCAGAGACTACACTCATTTTCTTATCTGCTCAGAATCTAAATTTGAGACTTGCCAAGGGTTACCTGCTGTCACTGATATTCTCTTTTCAAAGACTATTTCTGGAACTCTTTACAGGTCCCAGAATTCCCAAAGTGGAAACAATAAACAACTTACCTTAAATTTTAATCAATCTGAAAAGCAAAGGCAATGAATACATGGATACCTTCTCTCTTTGGAATTCCTCTTTCCATCTGACCCCTGGAATGTTGCCTTGATCTTCAGGATCAGAGAGATGTTAATGACATATTTTCTTTCTGATTCAAGCAGTTCCAAAGCCACAGTCTGTCTTTTAGCTTTAAAAACAAACCAAGGAGGGAATTTTAGTTAACCACTCTTCCCTGAAACCCCATTAAGTGTTAGAAAGCAATCAAGAGATATTGAAAGCAATATAAAGAGAAACCAACAAGTTTTTGGAAGATGTAAAACAGAATGGATGCATGTTTATTAATTCAGCAGAGTAAAGGGCACAAAACCCTTTACTTTGGTGTTTTCATCTGAGGATGGGAAATCGGCTGAGAAGCAGAAAGGCTCAAGGATTGGAGGCACCAAGGCACCACAGAACGTACAAAGAAGGGGCAATGCTGTAAGCAGGAGAAATAGTCTATATAAAGTGCAATTGAACCTCCAGCTCCCCATCCCCATGCCAGATGGCTTCCTCGTTTCCGATGGGAAATGAGAAAAATTAAACTAGAGAAGCCTGAGTCTCTGGTATCTGAGCTAAGGGACTCAGAGAAGGCTTGCATACGGGTCAGACTCCTCTCAGCCTCTTCCAATGCAGGTCCCAGAATGCCAGCAGCCAGACTTACACTGTCCAGGCAGGAGAGGGGAGGACCTTCCACTGGAGAAACTGAACTGCCCAAGTGAAAAAGATCTACAAACACTGACATAAAGAGGTCACCTATCAAAAAGGTAATTTGCCAGCTGTTTAGCAGATAATGAAGCCCACTTATTGATAAGCTTAACCAACACGAATTTTCAGGTTTATTTAAATTTAGGGCCTTTTTCTTGGATATAAATAATTAGCTAAGAATCCTCAGACATTTAATCAATTTACATCATAAAAGAAAGAGAAGGAAAAAATATACACTTATTTTTAAAAGGAGGAGGGGGACTTTCCTGGTGGTCCAACGGTTAAGACTCTGTGCTCCCAATTCCGGGGGCCCGGGTTCGATCCCTGGTCAGGGAACTAGATCCCGCATGCCACAACTAAGAGCCCACGTGCCGCAACTAAAGATCACGCATGCCACAATTAAAAGATCTCGCCAGCCACAACAAAGATCCCATGTGCTGCAACTAAGAGCTGGAACAGCCAAATAAACAACAACAACAAAAATTTTTAAAGGGACTTCCCTGGTGGTGCAGTGGTTAAGAATCTGCCTGCCAGTGCAGGGGGACACATGTCCAATCCCTGGTCCGGGAAGATCCCACATGCCATGGAGCAACTAAGCCCGTGCACTGCAACTACCGAGCTTGTGCTCTAGAGCCCTTGAGCCACAACTACTGAGCCCACGTGCCACAACTACTGCAGACCTCGCACCTAGAGCTGGTGCTCCACAACAAGAGAAGCCACCGCAATGAGAAGCCTGCGCACCGCAAAGAAGAGTAGCCCCCGCTCACCACAACTAGAGAAAGCCCATGTGCAACAACGAAGACCCAATGCAACGGAGAATAAATAATTAATAAATAAATAAATGTGTGCTTTAAAAAAAAAAAAAAGGAGGAACCATGAATAAACAGAGACAATGCAGGAAACAAAAGAAATCTTTTTTTTTTTTTTTTTTTTTTTTTGCGGTATGCAGGCCTCTCACTGCTGTGGCCTCTCCCGTTGCGGAGCACAGGCTCTGGATGCTCAGGCTCAGCAGCCATGGCTCACGGGCCCAGCCGCTCCGCGGCATGTGGGATCTTCCCAGACCGGGGCACAAACCCGTGTCCCCTGCATCGGCAGGCGGACTCTCAACCACTGCGCCACCAGGGAAGCCCCAAAAGAAATCTTTAAAAAAAAAAATCTTATGGTTAATATCCTCAAAGAGTTACCAAAAAAGTTCTAGCCATTTAATAATGACAGGACCCTATTTTTTAGAAAAGAACAATCCAAAAAAAGAAGAAACTTCTTGGCACTTTTTAAAAAGATAAAAGAGTAGAAGATAAAGTCAAGGAAATCTGTCCATCCACCTCTGCTCTTCTCCCACCCCAAGAAAGAGACATACTAAAAAAGATGGTAACAGAGAAAATCAATCCAGGAGATCCAACATCAAATTAGTAGAAGTTTCAGAGGAAAGAAAGAAAATGAATGAGAAGATATTATCAAATTAAGAATAGGAAAAAAAAAAAAAAAACCAGAACATGTATTTCCAGAAGAAAGGGCCCATTGCACTCAGTGTAATTAATGAAAAAGACTCATATCATTGTAAGGTGTACCACATCACTGTGAAACTTGAGCACACCAAAGATAAAGAGAAGATCCTAAAAGTTACCAGAGAGAAAAATCAGGTAATGTGCAAAGGACTGGGGATTAGAATGGTATTCGACTTTTCATTAGCAACATTAGAAGTTAGAAGACAATGGAACAGTTGCTTCAAAATGGTGATGGAAAATGATTTTATATTCAGCTAAATAAACTATCAATGAATTATGTGGATGCTACCAGACTTTGTGTTCCATCAAAACAAGGAGTAAACCAAGAAACCAAGAAGGATATGCAAAAAACTCCACAAAACCCCAAATAGGAATCTAACATAGGAGAAATTTGAAGGAAATTCCCAGGAAGACTGAGAAGTCCCAGGAGGGCAGCGGTGCAATGAGCCAGCATGGAGGAGGATGACAGAGGTCTCTAGGGCAAATGCTTTTTTAAAAAAAATGTAAATGATAGATTTTCTGTTACATTGCTAAGAAAAATTAAAGAAGACCTATATAAAAGGAGATACATACCATGTTCCTCAACTGGAACATCAATACTGTCAAGAGGTCAATTCTCTACTAATCGGAATAAAAAGAATATAGAGTCTAGAATTAGACCCACCCGTATATGATCACTTGACTTTCCCTATTCAGTTCAATGTGGAAAGGAAGGTATTTTCAATAAATGGAGCTGAAGCAGCTGAATAGCCATATGGGAAAAAAATGAACCTACACTTGCACCACACATCAAAATTTATTCAAGATAAGTCACAGACCTAAATGTGAAAGCTAAAACTATAAAGAGTTTATAAGAAAACATACTAGAATATCTTTATAACTTTAGAATAGGCAAAAAATTTCTTGGAAGGACGCATAAGTCACAAGCTATTTTAAAAGTTTAATATTGATAAATTGAACGTCATTAAAATTAAAAACATCTGTTATTGAAAGACTTGAGAAAGTGAAAAGGTAAGCCAGAGAATGGTCTCAACATGTCTATCTGACAGAGAACTCATATTCAAAATATATTAAGAAATCCTACTAATAGAGAATAAAAAGATAACCCAATTTAAAAGTTGGATAAAAATAGCCAATAAGCATATGAAAAGATGCTCAACATCATGAGTCCTCAGGTAAGTGCAAGTTAAAATTTCAATATGGGGACTTCCCTGATGGCGCAATGGTTAAGAATCCACCTGCCAGTGCAGGGGACACGGGTTCGAGCCCTGGTCTGGGAAGATCCCACATGCCACGGAGCAACTAAGCCCATGTGCCACAATTACTGAGCCTGCGCTCTAGAGCCCACGAGCCACAACTACTGAGCCCGCATGCTTCAACTACTGAAGCCTGTGCACCTAGAGCCCGTGCTTGGCAACAAGAGAAGCCATCGCAATGAGAAGCCCACGCACAGCAACGAAGAGTAGCCCCCGCTCGCCGCAACCAGAGAAAGCCTGTGTGCAGCAATTAAGACTCAGTGCAGCCAAAAAAAAAAAAAAACTACAGTATGATACCAGGACACCCCCACAAGCATGGTTCAAATTTAAAGGCTGGTCATACTAAATATTGAGAAGGATGTGAAGCAACTGGAACTTTCATTCATTGCTGGTAAGAGTATAAAATGTTCCAACCACTTTGGTAAACTGCTTGACAATTCCTTTTAAACTTAAACATAATCCTATTCTGTAATCTAGAGATTCTACTCCTGTGTATACACCCAAGAGAAATGAGGGCATACACTAAAAAAAAAAACAAAAAAAGGCCTGTACAGGAGTATTCATGGCAGCTTTCTTTATAATAGCCCTAAACTGGAAACAATCCATATGTCCAGTATCAGGAGAATGGAAAAATTATGGTAAATTTATTCAATATGATTAATAAAAAGGAATAAACTGCTGAATGAATTACACACAACACATTATGTTGAGAGAAAGAGGCCAGACACAAAAGACTATATATTATAATATTCCATTTATATGGAGTCAAGAACAGACAATTAATTTATAGTGACAGAAGTCAGAGTAGTTGTTCTGTGGGTGGATATTGCCTGGAAAGGTGCATGCAAGAACATTCTGGTGGTAATATTTCTATTATTAGAAATATTAATATATTTATTATATTATACAGGTCTGTATATCATGACTTGGGTAGTGATCACAAGGGGGACAGTGAGCTTAAACTTAAGCTTTGTGAATTTTACTCTGTGTAAATTAACCATCAATAAAGTACTGATAGAAAAATAGAAGCATGAGCTCTTTTTAAAACATGGAAGCAAGCACCAGAAAAAACTGTCAAAAGAATTTAAAGTGGTTGTTACTGGTCTTCATAATAAACCTTTTAGTATTATTTAATTTTTCATGTATTTTATAATAAAAAAATTTAAAAATTACCTCCCACAAAACAGAGGGATATGCCATTGTCTGACATATATCAATAGTAAGTGCTCAGTGATGATTTATGATTTGAAGGAAAGGAAAGAGGGAAAAAGGAGGAAGGGAGAACAGACCTCATTGCAGTGTTTGGTGTTTTGGTGGTGGACTCCTGATACAAGATTCGTATATTGAACATTCCCTATCACTGAATAAATAGATCACAAAGAAGATTCCCTCTTCTCCACTAACCTTATGCCTTTTTTACAAAGCACTACATTACTAAATGTCATGGATACCCAGAATCAAGGTGGTGGTCCCAGTTGCCCGTGTGACCTCAGGTGAGTCCCTTCACCTCTAAAGACTTTAGTTTGTTCATCTCAAAAGTAAACCAGAGGCTGGGTGGTCTCATAGGTCCACTGCATCTAAATTGCCCCTTGGGGGCTTCCCTGGTGGCGCAGTGGTTGAGAGTCCGCCTGCCGATGCAGGGGACACGGGTTCGTTCCCCGGTCCGGGAAGATCCCACATGCCGTGGAGCAGGTGGGCCCGTGAGCCATGGCCGCTGAGCCTGCGCGTGCGGAGCCTGTGCTCCGCAACGGAAGAGGCCACAACAGTGAGAGGCCCATGTACCGCAAAAATAATAATAATAATAATAATAAATAAATAAATAAATAAATTGCCCCTTGGGACTTACCAGCTAAAGAGGTTTCACATAAAATGTTTTCCAAGGAGCTGTGTCTGCCCTGGCCAGCTTCCTTGAGTTTATCTGGGTGGTCCTTCGTGACATATTCTTCACCCCATTCTTTACTATCCTTTGGCTGCCTCCACACACCAGGTGGAAGATGGCCCTTGTGTTGGATATCAGCCGAGAGGCAAGACTTAAGGTTTTCTTCTGCTTCTGGAGTTGTTGGGTTCATTCCTGAAAAATAACGTCTGCCATCAAGTTCTGATTGTTTAACGATTATATTTGTTACGAACTCTTAAATATTATGCCTCTGCTTGGGTACAACTATCCCTTGAGGATTAAATATATCAATTAAGGATTAAAAGCCTCCACAATTGCAAAGCATCATCTTTCTCTGTTTATGGTCTATGTTCTCACTCTTTGTACGCAGTCTCTACTGAATAAGGACATTTAAAAAATAAATTTATAAAATAGTGTAACTAACTTATAATAGTATGTATTGACTCCTCATACCTGCTGCCTTTCAGGTGAGCACACCAGGGAAGAAAATACAGACAGAGGAGGAAGAAGGTGCCAAACACAATGTCTTATTTTGGAATTTGTCCTTCTTGGCCCTAATGATGGTAAGTTTCCCAAAAGCAGGAGGAAGGGAGGGAGCGAAGATGAAATAATTTATAAAATTCTAGTGAATTACCTCTTAAATAAACAACTTTTAAATTATGTAAACTATAAGGTGTGTGGTCCACAGAACACTTATGTCATGCTACCTACACCTGTGAGTTCTCAGCAAGTGTAAGTTCATTGGTAACTAAAATGAGCCCGAAGGAACCAAGAATACTGGTTTTGTCTCAAACTTCTCTGCCCCTTCTCTGTCTTTGGGTTTAACTGAGTCACCAACCCAGTCCAGCACACGTCTTGGAATCTTAGTAACCATAGTGCTTTACCTCGCTTGGGTTCTTTCATGCCTGGTTTGGGACTTAGGGAGTGGAAACAGGGAAGGTAGAAGAAGGGAAAGGAGGGAATTGCTAGAAGAAAAAAGAGCTCAGAGAAGAGCCACTCACCAGGACCCATCATTCCCTTCACATTGCTATCTCCTACATGCATGGATCTGGCCTCTTGAGCTGCAGAAGAAGGAAAGCTTTCAGTCGGTATTCATTTCACTATCATAGACTGACACCTTCTATGAGCTGGGAACTGGGATAGACTCACAGAGCTTACCTTTGACTGGGGGAGCCAGAGCAGTTAAAAAAGAAAAAAGAGAATTACAATATAGTATGACAAGTACTATTTTCCCATTTCTAAAAAGATACAATAAGTGGTACTTAACTCATAGATAACCCTAAGAATTAAATCAGATAACATTTCTAAACTGCACACAGCAAGAGTTAATTATCGTGTAACTATGATGGTGAGGATGGTAATGCTGAGCAGAGCCAGAACAATGCTTTTAAAATGTAAGGCAGACCCTGTCAAGCCTCTGCTTAGCCCTCCAACAGCTTCTCATTTCAGTGCGAAGGCCAAAGATCTTAGATTGATCTTAAGGCCCTGAAATATCTGCCCCCCTCCCCTGCCTGATATTTTTCTTTCTTTTTAAAAAAAAAAAAAAAACCCACACCTCCTATTGTCTCCCTGTTCATTCTGCTTTAGCCCCACTGGTCTTGCTATTGCTTGGGCACATCAGTTATGTTCCTACCAGGACCTTGGGGCTGTTCCCTTCCCTCCACCCGATATCCATAAACTAACTTTCTCACTTCCTTCAGGTCTTTACCTGGCACCCTCTCTAAAATTACACCTGTGTTTCCTTATTTGTCATCTTATCACATCTAACATACTACATATTTTATTTGTCTTGTTCATTGTCTGCTTCCTTCAGAACAAGAACTCCAAGAGGGAAGAACTTTTTGTTGTTTTGTTCATTATGACATCCCACCACCTAAATCAGTGCCTGGAGTGGATGGATGGATAGAAGGAAGGGTAGTGGGATGGCTACACCTTGACTGCAACCTCATGAGAGACCTTGAGCCAGAGGCACCCAGCTAAGCTGTGCACAGATTCCTAACTCAGAAAAACTGACATAATGAATGTTTGCTATTTTAAGATACTGAATTTGGGGTCAGTAGATAACAATGGCACCATTTTATAATTAACAGTGGGTAAGCCAACCCTTTCGAAAAGTTTGGTCCTTTGACCCTGAGTTTTAACATAACCTACCACCAATCATATCCAGAATGTCTTACTACAGCACATTATCCCCAAATTTCTGTAGCAACTCAGTAGAATAAACTATGTTATATAAGCCATGCCCATATAACAAGGAAGAAAGGAGAATTTGCCACCAAACAGCAAGTTTAAATCCACCTGGGCACTTTGCAAGTATAACTTTTAACCTTTTATCTTGTGAACATGGTCGGCTGCCCCAGGCTTGACATTGATCTGACCTCTACCTTCCAAGTCCATTCTATATTCTTCCCTAACAAGATCATCCTTTTAGGTCGTGCTCTCTATGACACGGAGCAAAGAAAGTAGGACGACCTGTGATGAACCCACTGCCCAGATGGATCAAATGAGTTTTCCCAGGCTGTACCTATTGAGTCTCTAAAATAACTACTCAAATGGGTAAAAACTAAAAATAAAAAAGCAAGTCTGTACTTTGAAGTTAATACCTATTAAAAACCACTTGATTAGGAGTTTTAAATTCAGTTATCCAAAGCACATTTATTGTCTTTGAATATATGAGCCACATTGTTTCTTAAGCCATAAGGGTAGAAAACCACCAGTCCTGCCCTTGAGGAGCTTACAATTGATCTAGAAGTCATTGAGCCTCTTTTGGAGACTTTTGACATGAGACCAGAATAAGAGGAAAATTCATCCAATGTTAATATCTACATTCATGCTCCTTTGTATAAGGTGCTTGCTAGACATTGTTGAGGATACAAAGATGTAGCAAACATGTAATCGAACATGGTTAATGACATCGCTTTAAAGCCAGTCTCTTCAGTACTGACACATGCAATTATTTTCTAACATCTGTTCCATCATCCCAGATCAGGGATGTGCCTGTGGCTGTTTCAGCCCACAAACAACACCAGATCAGTTTTCCAGACAAAAGGGAGTACAGAGTTAGATTGTCACTGACATCACTGCCTGCCAGTTAGAGCAGATATGAATTTCTCATATCCGTGAAAACTTGAATGAAAAAAAAAGGAGAACACACAATTTTATGTCTATGCAGAGAGACAAGGATTGAGAATAATGAAGAGAAGAAAACAATTTATTAGAGTGAATAATTTTTAAAATTTTTTCTCCTATGGCTGGTATAGTATTATTGTGCAATAAGTTATTTCCAATCCATTTGAAACTTAGAATACCCAGATTAGTATTTTCCCCCAAAAGAAAATCTTTTAAAATTGGGCAGACTCTCCCCATCTCTTAGATCCCCTGGATTCTTCTACATTCCAGTTACAAAAAGAAAAATTCTGAGCAATACACCATTTTCCTCTAATAAGGATGGATGATGTAAGCCTATTCTCAACGTTACTTAAGCCCTAGGAACCAAGGAAGAACTACTTGGCTAATTCAGTATGATGTGTGAACTGTACCTTTTTCATAGGCCTGAGAAGGCATAAGGTTTGTAAAGTCTTCACTTGGAAGAACAGGTTCAGGGATATTGATGGAACGGAAAGGACTTCCTTGTGCTTGAGCAGGTCCGGCCTGTGAGCCATGTTCTTCTTTTTGAGTTTTCCTAAGGAAGGACAACAAAGGATCTTAATACATGATGGGGTAAAGAGAGCAAGTTCAGAATAGGTCAAGAAAACTTCTGAACCCTACAAAATTGCTGTTTTTATAAACTAAAAACAGTTAAATACTAGCAGTTCGCATGATTCATTACCAAAGCTGGAGAAAAAAAATCAAACATCTACAAATCACCTTCTAATTGTAATATCTATATTCATATTTTTCTGTTACTGGCTTCCCTGTGGTCAAGATCTTCACAGAGTTTACAGCGGTGTCAATTTGCTTGGGATGATTTACATTCTCTTCGCAAACCAACACAAAGGTAGCAGGAAGGAGCAGGTCCTCAACTGAAAACAATCAACCACTCTCCAGGGTCACACAGATATTATTTCTATTTTAAATCTGATAATGTTAAAACATGTAACAATGAGGATTATGTCTGTTTATTGGTGAAGCTTTACTTGATTCAACCTGGTTGAGATATTGTTTAACATAAATATATTTTCAAGGGTCAAAGTCAAATAATAGTATTAGAGAAATTTCAGAAAACTAATAAGGAAAGAAAATCACTGGTGACCCCACTATCTTAACACAGTCATAATTTAAATATATCTTTCTAGTTGTTATTTTACATGTTTTTACAGTTGAAATTAAATTCTACATGGCACTTTACATCCTTTTCATTTAACTTCCTATTGTATTAAGTGCGTTTTCTATTACCATTCATTTTTAGTATTAACCAACTTTTATGCTGCATAACCTCCATCACATGCTAGCCCATGGAGCCCAGTGGCCAGCTGTACACCAAGAGTGGGGAAGGTGTTCCTGGTGCCTTTGTACAAGCCATTGCTTATGGGTTTGCCTTTGGTCAATTTTTTGGTCAGACACTCACTTGGGTTTAACTTTTCGAGATTCTCTTCGCTTCTCCTGTTGAAGCTGTTCAATTTTCTGTTGCATTTCTTCTTGTTTGGAAGTGATGGCCTGGATCATTGACATGGCATTGCTCAGCTCTTCCTAAAAAATAAGAATTGATATGTATTTAACCTGGTATATGAAGTAGAAGTATATAACATGATATCTAGTACACAGTAAACTTTTAATACATACTTGTTGAATCAATGAATGAGCGATAACAATTTTACTTCTATTGTAGCTTCTAATTTTAACACAGAGATCCAAGAAAGTAAAAACATGATATAGATATTTTTCCATGAAAATCAGTGGATGGGTCAGAGGAATACTCTTGTATTTGGTTGCTAGGCAAAAAGGCAAGTTTTCTATTTCTGTTACTAAAACCAGGAATCTCTCTTCAGCAGGGAAATAGAAGAGGGGCCCACCTTAAAATAGTTCAATGAATTCTTCATCTCAGTAACTTTTTCTTCCATGGAACATCTGCAGCTCTTAACCTTCTCTTCCAAAGCATATTCTCCATGTTGAATTCTTGACAGTTCTTGCATTGCTTCTGTGAAGCCAGTTTTGAGTTCAGAGGCTAGAGCCTGCAACTAAATAATACACAAAGAGTGAATTCAGTTTGCTATAAATTATTATAAATGGTATCACTGACACCTCGGACGTTTCTCTTGTTTGAGAAATCAGGCTCTTGAACATGTGCAGAACTCATTTACTAGAAGACTAAAGTTTGGACAACTTAAGGAAACCTTGGCCCCATTCATCTAGGAAGAAGAGGATCTTCTTTATGTCACACATGCTGAAGTTTGATAGTGACAAGAAAGCAAGCAATTTTAATTAAGTTGGCAAGTGCTTCTGCAAGCTACTATTTATTCTCACACTTTTGATTAAAAAGAGATTTACTTGAAAAGCAACATATGCGTGTGAAAGACAGTGTTGATCTGTAACTCTTCAAATTCCATGAAAGAAGGGATGTTGAAGAAATTCAGATATTTTTTCCTTAAAAAGTGAAACGATAAAAAGAGTAATAATTAAGCATATCTGAATATTTCTTTGAAAGGGAATAAGTTTTTTTTTAATATTCTTGGATGATATCATGGAAAAGGAGATAATGGTATTTCCAGTGGCAGGAAATAGCTACAACAGTAGAAGTTCAGCACATTGATAGTGATGTGAATTATCTTCAGCCATCAAGCCCAGTTGTGTAGGAATGCACACTGGATTTTTATTGTCAACTTCCAACCATGAAAAGGGTGTCAATTTTGGAGTCAGGGTATAAATCCTAGCACTCTCCTACAAGTACTAAAACCTCAGGCAAGTTGGTTAACCTCTTTGTAGCAGTTTCCTCACTCATAAAATAGCTGTGATAACATTTCACTAGGCTATCTTGAGAATTAAATGAGTAAATGTAGGTAAGGTGCCTGCCACAGCATATGCTTGGTACATAAAATGTGTTCAAGAAATTTTAATTCTTTTCCCCCTTTAAGTAGCAAACCAGAAAGTTAAGCACAAACAGAAATGTAGAGAAGATGGAGCACTTCTAAAGTTCAGTTTTATTTATTGAATAAATGAAAAAAGCATTTTCAACAGACAGAAAGTTAAGATAATAATAACAATAAGATAATGATAACATTACTTTCATGATATTTATGATCTTACACTCTGCTAAGCAGAGGAATGCTTAGCTCCAGATTGCTTTTTACAACAGAACTTTTTAGAAGGTTTATTCTACAATTAAAAGTATCCACCAAGTATGCTTGTTTTAAAGGGATGGAAATTAAAGTCCAGGTACCTTAACAAAATTTCTTCAAATGTGTATTTCTAAACACTTTTAGAATCTGATTATCCAAATGGTTCCAAATTGCAGTGGCATCTCCAATTATAAAATGACTTACTCTCCTACACCGTATTTTCAAAATACAGGGTTTTGTGGTTCACTGTGCTTCACAAATTTTTCTTTCGAGGGCTAGGAGGAGGGGGAAATAAGAGAAACCAAAGGGGTCATTCTGAGGGAAAAAGCATGCCCTGTCAAGTGTTTGGAGCTGAAAGATTGGGAAACAGCATGAACAATCTGTTTTTCATTCCAGTCATTTTTAATTTTAATTAATCTCTGTGATGGATTTCGGCACATGTCCTAATTCAGTTGTCATGATTGATTAAATCACCAGATCAACTACATTTGATCTGGTAATTTTCATTATATAAATTCATCTTCTGTGAGCAAAATGAAATCGATGGCCATATAAAATCAAAGCAAAACCTAGGCAAGTTTTAAAATTGAAGGAAGGAAGCCTGACATTCACTCACATTTCCTGCTTGAAAAAAAAAAAAAAAAAGGGAACCACTTTCCAACAGAAATAGGTTTCATTTTCACTGCTCCCTTAGGTGGATGTGTGGAGTTTTCCCCAGAAGGCAAAAGGAAGCAGCAGGGTCCTGGGGAAAGGATTTTCCTCACCTGTTAGAACCCCAGTTCTCAAAAAATTATCAATACATTTCACTAACAGCCAGGTTGTATAGGGACTTTGGGAATTCTGAAACCATTTAGAGCTATGAGCCCATTTCCTTTCCATGTATTACTTTGAGCTCCCTAGATACCTGCCACTGAAGTAACACTACTGCTTTATAAACGGCTTCACAACCACTGATCAGCCAGGGAGCGGATGCCATAGTGAATACAATCACACACCTGAGACAACAGGTCATTTTTAAGGCGCTTGGGGCTCTTAAAATATTTAGCTGCTACAGACTGGTTTTCTGGTACCAACTGGCCATTCATTTGTGAATAAAAAAATACTCTGAAGACATGGACTTGTCTTTTTTCTGCTCTCTCTGCAGCTTTCTTACTTGACAGCCCGCAGCCCACCCCCAGGATTAGAAATGGGTGTCTACCTTGTTCTCCAGCGAGTTGAACACGTTCCTCATCTCGTTGATTTTTTCATGAAGCTGCTCTAGAGAGGTTATGATCCCTCCATCCTGCCGCTGGAGGCGGGCTCCCACTGGAGGCAGGTGCAGGGAAGACTTGTACTTCGAAGCCTACGGTCCACAGAGGGCATCTTAGGCTCAAAAAAATAGGGGAGGGGAGTCCGAATTCTTCCTATTTCATGCTCTTAATTTCTGTTTCTCAATTTCTTTTACTTTCTTGGCTTCTTAACTCTTCTCAGGATGAATTTTAGTCAATGTCTTCCCTTTTTGTTTTTCCACCAAAGATCCCTCAAACTAAATTTTCATAAATTATGTAAGTTGTTCCAACTTGTTTTTTACACAGACTTCTCTCTCTTTCCTTTCTGTCCCATTATTAAGGTCAGAAGGCTGCTATGAAGCAAATTCAGGGACTGGGCCTGTGCCTTGAGAACTCTGCAAAGTCATAAATGTCAAGATTTGAGAAATCTCCACAAGGTATGCCAAATTCCTGCAACACCTGACTAAAGGCTCTACAGGAGCAAAAGCCCAGGTATTTTGAAGCAGCACATGATGGCAAGGATGGCAAGGTAACTGCTTTGGCTTCCCCCTAAATTGCGGCTGCTACAGAAGGAACAGGTTCTTTCTGCCAGCTGCCACTTCCTAATTGTAGGCCTCTATTAATCCAATGCAACAAATTAATCCATTGCAATTAATTTAACGCAGTGATTTAAAACACAAAGTAGGTGAGTCATTTGAACAGTCAAGAGTAAACTTCCCAGATCTACTCGTCTACACTCCCTGCAGAGGTTGATTCTTAAAGTCATTCTTACAGGGCACTATTGAGGCTGCTGTGAAGCCCATTGGGCTGGAAATTTATCTTATCCATCCTTGGATGCACCACAGGTCTAGCAGAGTTAACATCTCTGGAGTTAGAAGAACATTCCTCAATGGTAAAAAGAGACCGAGGCTCAAACAGGGCTTACAAATCCTAGAAAATGTTCAATGGCAGTTTTGATGATGAAACCTATTACTGCAGGACTGGTTCCCATAGTTTTCCAGTTAGAGTTTCTTTGGGTACATAACTCATTTTCTTAAATTATTTTCATTACAGAGAAAAATAAAGAAGAAAAAAGAGAGTCACCTCAAATCTCATTAATATAATGATTAACATTTTGGCATCTTTCCTTGTAATTTGTTCTATGAATATAAATGCAGATATTTATATTGTTGAAATCACACTAAAGATATATTTTGATTCTGCCCTCCCTTTTTTTTTTCTTTTGGCTAACATGCTTGTAAGCCCTTTCCCTTAGCCTTCAAATTTTTTTCTAAGTAGGTATTTTTAATGGCTATATAATATTCCATCCTATAGATGTGCCAGAGTTTACCTACCCATTTACCCTTGTTGGAAATTTTTGTTGTTTGTAATTTTTCAATATAAAATAATGCATTGGAATAGAATGCTTTTTATTTAAAGATTTGTATGTATTTCAGGTTATTTCCTTAGGATAAATTCCTAAATATGAAATTACTGTGAGTCAAAGGATGTTAGGTTGTATTGACCCAAAGGACAATCTATCGTATTAGAAGGAGACAACATATTTAATTAATTAATAATTATACAAAATATATTTGACCAGAGGGTTTGAAAAGTTATAACAGTATGGTTGTATATTCTTAGAAACATTCTGTATGATGTGCAATGTCCTAAATTAGTGTATTTGGAGAAACATGTCTCAGACAAGATGTATGAAACATAGGTAGTATAATTGGTGGAAGCTGAAGAGTCTACATTGCTAAGGCTACAAGTGAGGCAAAAACACAGCTGGAGTTCAAATCATTAGTGTGAGGGTTGAGCTAGAAATAAATTGCGCAGTTGCCACATCTGTTGCCTTAATTGGGGACCCCTGACCCCCACTTCTCATGTTAATGGAATCATAATTTTAGAATACATATTCAAAATGAAGTAATCAAGGCTGAAGCAACACAGTGTGAATCTCGAGAAGATATTGGGGTGGACTTGGAGAGGGCCATGTGCAGTGGACCAAGGACAGGAAGGAAAGGGGACAGACTTGGATTCGAATAAAAGGAAGTATACTAAGCTAAGGAGCAGTCAGCGTGTCCACACTGATTCACCTGGTCCACAGTCATGCTACCTGGAATGAACTGGGAGATAGTAGTGCTCATTCTCCTGTTGCCTTCTGTGACCTGATTTAGGTCATGGTACCTTACTGTTACCGAGGAGGTCACGTCCATCGAAAGAACAGGGAACCAATTTGGGGTACAAACATTTTAACACTTTTACTGCATTTTAACTATTAATTTTCATAAAAGGTTCCACCAATTTACACACACACTCATCAGATCTAAATACTATTAATTATTGTATTTTTTTATTTGCTAATTAGGTAGTCCAAAAGTAACACTCCTTTTTTTTTTTTTTTTTTGCGGTACGCAGGCCTCTCACTGTTGTGGCCTCTCCCGTTGCGGAGCACAGGCTCCGGACGCACAGGCCCAGCGGCCATGGCTCACAAACCCAGCCGCTCCGCGGCATGTGGGATCTTCCTGGACCGGGGCACGAACCCGTGTCCCCTGCATCGGCAGGCGGACTCTCAACCAGTGCGCCACCAGGGAAGCCCAATACTCCTTGTTTTAATCATTGTTTCTTTGAGTTTCAACCTTTTATTCCATTTATTAGCCATCTGTAATCTTACTTTGGAAAATTACGTTCTTTGCCCATATTCTACCGGGGTTTCAGAAGTTTTCTTTTTATTAATTCTATGAACTATTTATACATCATTAAACCTCTGTAATATTTTGGTAGGAATTTTTCCAATTTTGTTACTTGTCTCTGAATTTGTTGAAAATATTTTTACATTGGGAAAATTTTTAATTGTGATGTGATGAACTCTCTAACCTTTCCCTTGTGATTTCTTTTCTTTTTTTTTTTTTTTTTTGCGATACTAGGGCCTCTCACTATTGTGGCCTCTCCCGTTGCGGAGCACAGGCTCCGGACGCGCAGGCTCAGCGGCCATGGCTCACGGGCCCAGCCGCTCCGTGGCTTGTGGGATCCTCCCAGACCGGGGCACGAACCCGTGTCCCCTGCATCAGCAGGCAGACTCTCAACCACTGCGCCACCAGGGAAGCCTCTCCCTTGTGATTTCTTCCAGTGCTTTTTTACTTAAAAAGACATTTCACATCCAGAGACAAAATAAATATTCACTAATTCTAAACTTTCATGGTTTTTAAAAATATTTAATCTTTCATCCACTTTTGAGTTTATTTTGATTAGAGTATGAATTGAGAATCACTTCTTTCTTTTGCAAAGAACCAGACAATTTTCCAAATACCATTTGGCACCAGCCTAAATGACTGCATCAGACCTCTTGGCTCAAAGCGATATATACATCTCACGATATTCATTCTTTCATTCAACTAACATTTATTGAATATGTGTTGTATTCCAGGCACTATACTTTATTCTGAGAGTTCCACAGGGAGCAAAATGTACTAATCCCTGCCCTTGGAGCTTACATTCTAGAGAAGGAGACAGACAGTTAAAAAATAAATCAGCAAGTTAATATTTACTATAATGTCAGGTAGGGATGGGGGAGTCTATTGAGAAAATAAAATAAGGAGATAGAAAATGGCTGAAATGTCATATGTTGCCTCAACTTTCGATGTCACAGGATTTTTTGTTTTTTAATATTTATTTATTTTGGTTGCGCCGGGTCTTAGTTGCGGCATGCTGACTTCTTCGTTGCAGCATGCATGTGGGATCTAGTTCCCTGATCAGGGATCGAACCCAGGCCTCCTGCATTGGGAGTGCAGTCTTACCCACTGGACCACCAGGAATTCCCGACACTTCAACTTTCATATTTTGCTCTCCCTTTTTAGTATAGATTGTATCTATTATAGTTAATTTCTCCCTGCATCCCTCCTTCCTCTTCCTCTTCTTCTTTCTTTACTTCTCCTCCTTTATCTTCTTTTGGTTAAATGTTGCTTGGAGTAAACAGACTGGGGCTTAGGAGACATTCTTTTAAAACAAGGATGGGGTTATAATCACAGGATCACAGAGGTCATATAGGCCAACTTCACTTCTACTGCTTCATTTGTTCCTCTGTGAACAGATGTACTTGGATTTGTGATACAATAAGAGAATGAGGCCACCCCCACTGCAGCTATATTTAGCCAACATTCAGGGAGTGACCTACATAAAATCTATAATAGACTTTAAATCATACCTGAGTTTAAAGAGATAGTCACACTCATTCAAATGCCATACAAAGGTCAGATGTTAACAGAGGGGAGGTGGGCAGGGAAGGCTTTTGGAGGTCTGGGACAAGTAAAGCATCAAATCAGCACTTAGTGAAGACTCACTCTGGTTTCCAGACCTTTGTTCAGGCTAGTCCCTCTGCCTGAAATGCCCTCCCACATATCCACTTACCAATGATCAACTCGTCCTTAAATGCCTGCTCCAAATCCTTCAGTCAATATTAATTCATCCCTTGTCCATATTCCATAGAATTTTGTTTTGTTTTTTTGTTTTTTTGCAGTATGGGGGCCTCTCACTGTTGTGGCCTCTCACATTGCGGAGCACAGGCTCCGGACGCGCAGGCTCAGCGGCCATGGCTCATGGGCCCAGCTGCTCCGCGGCATGTGGGATCTTCCCAGACCGGGGCACGAACCCGTGTCCCCTGCATTGGCAGGCGGACTCTCAACCACTGCGCCACCAGGGAAGCCCCAATATTCCATAGAATTTTATCAATACCTCTGTTGTAATTCTTCCAACAGCCTACCTTGTATGAGCTACTTATTGTACGGACACTTAAAAATCAATGAGAATGTCTGTTTCATCTGTTTCATCTCCCGTTAGGCCAAGCAGAAGACTTTGCACATAGTAACTGCTCAATAAATATGCATTTAGTTGAAATGAGGCTGTTTCCTTCGCCCCTTCTGATTGCTGGTCTGGTTCTCGGAGCAACATGATTAAAATGTTTTCATAATCTTGTGCTGGCTTGCCCTAGTTGGGTCCACAGCAATGATCTCTTGCATGATATTTTTGGGAACAAGTTGTTATTTTCACTTTACTGTTACTTAAACTCAACAAATCTAAATTACATTTCCCCCAAACTACCTGCTCCTCTGGATTCCTATATCTCTATTTGGGAGACCACTCTTTTTCCTAGTTACCAGGGCTTAAAACCTTAGAGCCAACTTTGAAATCAGCTTTTCTCCCAACCCCCATCAAACCCTGCCAGTTCTTTCTTCCTTCTCATGTATTCCAGATAACAACGTCTTAAGTCTAGAGAGAAGCATGGGTTTCCCTAACCCAAGCTACTTTTACATTACAAATTATGTCAGAATAATCTCTATGATTTTTAAGGACAGAAATTTACTTTAAATCACATGCGGAAGATAGAAGCCCAAGAAATGCTATGTAGAGAGCCAAAGCAGCCCAGTGTGACTCCCGTTGCAAACATATTACATAAAATTTTGCAGAACATTTATCTCCCTTGTAAATCAAATTATTCCCATTGTTTAAAAAGAGATTAATTTTTTTTCTGTTATCGTATTTGAACACTTGCAATATTAACCCCCTTTTATTCTCAGTTCTCCCTGCTAAAATAAGAAACTAAGAAAAATAGATCTCTCACTCCTTCTGACTGAAATGTTATCGCACAGTGTAATGGCCAGGTTGATGGAGGCAACAGGAAGAAAAGCAGCGTTGATATGGGAGTAGTGGTGCTGTAATTTATAAACTGGATAAGTTGTCCTTTAGTCATCAGTTTTCTCAGAAGTACAATGTGAATGGTACTCTCGTCCCTGCCTATCCCACAGCCTTAAGTGAACAACTACAATGATATATGTAGAAGCTTTTATGAGTGCTAAAAACATTTATATGTAAAGGACAGTCATCACTGTGACACATAGGAGAGCTCAAAACAATCTGTGTCTTTACCTGGTAAATCTGTGTGGAAGGATTATTCATCGGCTTATGTTCATTCTCTCCTGTAGGGAGAAAGAGCTTTGTTTAATCAACACAATTCATTCTATCCCTATTCTCTTCAGAAACATGCAGGGAATAAGGGGACTTATAGGATCCTAAATCTGTGCCTGCATGACAGGAAGCCAATGATTCAACCAGAACAAAAGATAAATTGGTGTAGGTGATTTTATATTACATCCTAATGACCAAACCATATCTACCTGATGTAACTCTTACAGTAGAAAACCATGCTCTACCGTGGTGGGGAAGTTTCTCAATCAAACTGAATGACGAGTAATCATTAAATAGTCAGAAGGGAATGCCCATGAAGGGTCTCTCTCTTATTTTGGGGGCTGACTGAGGTTTACTTGAGGGGATGGTTCCACAGTCAGGAAGGCATCTATTCAGTTGTCACTTTATTGTTCTCAGGAGGCCTCTGTAAAATATCCCTTACTTCTCCTGCCTCTGATCCTTGCTAAACCTCTGAACTTTGCCCTTCTGTCACTGCCCCGATCAGCTAAGGGAACCTTGCCATCCTCCTGGACAAGAGGGTTGAAAGAAGGGAACTGTCAATGCAAAGGGTCTGGGAATGATGCAGGCAGAAAGAAAACAATACTGTCTACACCAGAGACTGTGAAACACAGGTCAAACACAAAGGAAGTAGTAGGTTATAAAAACCATTTATACCTAGGGAGGAAAAAAGGATGACCTAGAATGTACCTTTTGGAATCACATTGGTTGGCTCTAAAGATGAGGCAATCCATGTAAAACATGCGGCCCACACGAAGTCCTTTACTCATCCACTTAGCTACATCTCCTTTGTATGAATTGTATGAATTGAATCACATTGTATGAATCAAGCAGTTTATAGATGAAACCCCTGGTTGCAAATATTTGGTTGTATGAATGTGTATATTGTTCTCCTAAGACATGCGGGTATAGGGAACCCTTCCTTAGAGGAACCAGCCTCGGTATGTTAAGTTCATAAATAATACGTAACCTCAGCCCAGAATTTATACACACTGAGGGCTGTCCCTATAAAATCCAGATGGTTTGAGGTTACCAAAATTCCCCACACAAGCTTGAGTAAAGATTACTTAGCCCATTTTATGCTATGTCCCAACAGCCTGGTATAATGTCAAGAACCAGAACCTGGGAACAGAGACCAGGCTCCCGAATCAAACGTTGATACGTTGTGGTTTGTAGCCTGACTTCTCTATGACTGTTTCTTCACCTATTGGAGATGATAATAGAACCTACTTTTATATGGTTGATTCTATATGGTAAAGATTAAAAGAGAAAGCCCTATGTTTCTAGGCCAGCCTAGGAGGTGTTGGATGTCTGTTAATTGAATATGTATCTTGGCCTTATTCAGCAGGTCGTTCTGAGGCAGTCCTAAAGTTATTGCTAAGAAAAGTAACATAACTACTCAAATTGTATGTATACATGTCGCATTTCCTGTTTCCCCAGCACCAAGTCTATGCTCTTCGTGGTCATTCTACTATGATAAGGAAATGAGAATAGTCAAGTTAACATATTACCATGTTTTGAGACAAGGGCAAGACAAGCCCACAACCTACATTTCTTAAATCCTGAACCTTAAAGCAAGACATAGAAGAAATCTAACCTTGCTTTGTTTTGGTTTTTTCCATGGTGCCTGTTGCTTCTCTCCTCCAGCTTATTCTTCAACATTGCATCTTCATTGTCCCTGGATCAGGCCATCCCCTCTTCCTCGGACCTGTCAATTGAAATCAAGAGTAAGGGAACAGGTGAAGTGACTGGATTTACTTTATGTGTTAACTTTAAAAAACTGAAATGAACACAGCTATTAGAAGCAACAGGCGTTATGTGCAATTTCAGAAGAGTGAAAACATTGTTGAGTAAATATTTGGCTTAAAACTCAAAGGGCTTCCCTGGTGGTGCAGTGGTTAAGAATCCACCTGCCAATGCAGGGGACATGGGTTCGAGCCCTGGTCTGGGAAGATCCCACATACCACAGAGCAACTAAGCCCATGCGCCACAACTGCTAAGCCTGTGCTCTAGAGCCTGCGAGCCACAACTGCTGAGCCCACGTGCCAAAATTACTAGAGCCTCTGCGCCGCAACAAAAGAAGCCACCACAATGAGAAGCCCGAGCGCAGCAACGAAGACCCAACGCAGCCAAAAATAAACAAACAAAACAAATAAATAAATAAACATATTAAAAAAACTCAAAGGTAAATATCTTGTCAACAAGTATGAAATTCATTACTTAAAATTATGGTAGTTTTTAAGATACTATTTTGGGGATCAAATAAATTAGACACATTGATTTTATTAGCAGGGTATAGTTTAAGGAAATTAACTTGAGCAGGCATAAAGGCTAATATATCTGTTTCTATTTAATTAAATAGTAAGTTCCTTGATGGCCTTATCCCCACTTTCTGCATCTGGTAGACTTTTTTACACCAGGAGATGCTTGTCAAATGTAGCCTGGCTGCTGTGACCATTAGACATGAAACTGCCAGTTCAGAATGAAATCTAACAAGCAAAAATAGTATCGTGGACATTGGCCCTCTTTTTATCCATCTAGAATTTCCAATGGTTGGGGAATTCCCCAACCTTATGAGGCTTGATCAGAGGCCTCCCATTATATAGAGGCTGAAAGTGCCAGGTTCTCCTAGCCTCCCTTGCAGCTAAGGTATGATGGGCACATGGTACTGCTTTGATACACCCACCCCAATTGGCAGTTGCAGAAGAATTTCCTAAGGCAGATATACTTGATATACTTTCTACTTTCTTAGAAATAGAAAGAATTCTTAAGACAGCAGCAGCAGCAGCAAGGGGGGTGGTGGTGACCATGATCTGGTACAGACACTTTAGGTAACTCAAGCTGCTGCTGTTCTTGGTCCTTTCCTCACCAGAACAGCTGTACTACATGATTTGGGGCATTGCTGTTGGCCGCATATCCCAAACTTGGTTCTCCAGTCTCCTAGCAATTCTATGAGCTGCCCATATCCTTTCAACAAATTCCTTGGCTGCATAAATTAGCCAGAGCTATTTTTTTACTGCTTTGCAACTAAGAAACCTAATTGAAACAATAAAAATATATTAACACTATCCAAGATTGAGAAGACACAAGTTAAGACTTTGTTCATTGCTCTAGGAAAGACATATCTAATCCATAGTGATAAAATGCAGATCAGTATTTGCCTAGGGCAGGAGGTGGGAGTTTAACTGGGAAAAGGCACAGTGAACTTTTTAGAGTGATAAAAATATTCTGTTGCTTAATTGTGGTGGTTACACAGATGCATAAATTTGTCAAAATTCATCAAAATGTATATTTTGACTGGGTGCATTTTATCCTGTATAATTTATACCTCAAAGTAGAATTGGTGTTTCATTCATATATTGAGGTCTGTGAAGCAAAATGATAAATTGACAGTCTGGAAGGTTCACATGGATGAAAACCTGGTCAATAGCTACACAGTTATAAATGAGGGATCTAAAGGAAGGCCCAAAGTGAAGGCCATATGCCATTTGGAATCTTGTACATTTTTCATGTGAGCATGGAAGTTATGTCAAGGTAAGGCATCTTCCCTAGCTATCTGAATCTCTTTCATAGCTTATATAAGCATTACTAAGATGAAATGTTTCTGCTCCTTAGCAATTGATTTGATATTTAATGAATTCCATGATGAATATAATTAAATCACAGAATGTTAGAGCCAAAAAGGCACTGAGAAAATTATTTGATCCGTCTTCTTCATTTATAGGAGAAGCAACTGAGGCCTGGAGAGGAGAAGAGAAGTGACCTCAAAGCCACACAGCTTTGAAAATAATTGTTAGAAGTGATTTCTGTTACTATTAGGGGGAAAAAATCTTGAAATATGTGAAGCCATATTTTAATGGGATTTTATGGATAATTAATTCCAGCAGATTTATTGATCTAATCTACAACTAATTAAAAACAAACCCCAAAACCTCCATCTATCTGAGATAAAATGTAAATTTATGCATTTTCAGAGGTAAGACATCATCAGGCTCACAAGTGTACAAATAGTTGCTGATTTCAAGAAGTAATAAAAGGTATGTGGTTACTAGAAAATAAATTAGAAATTTTATTTTATTTATTTAATTACAAAAGCAACCAAACCACATTGTAAAAAATTTTTTAAATATAGAGGGAAAAAACCAACTATAACCTCTACTTAATGATCACAGTCATTTGATTGTATTGCCAGTCAATCATTTTTCTCTTGAATGTTTTACCTGATTGTTAATGGAGCCTACCTATAATTTTTTATCTACTTTTCCACCTACATTATAACATAAGCATGTTACTTTCTTTTACAAATTGGACCATTATTATTCATGTTGTTTTTATTGTGGTCATTTGGGTAGAGGGTACGAGCGTTCCTCCTTAGTCCCAGGCAGTGTTAACAATCTGCTGGAATTCTTCCATTCCTTTCTCCATCCTCATAGAACCACATTCAAACATATATACAGAATATACATATATGGGGTGGAGCTGTCATTGTAGTTCATACTGTACCTCTCTGCATCATCTCTCTCACCTAATACATCATAGCAGTCCTTCCAAGTTAATTGGTATAGATCTAAAAATCACTTTTAATGGCTGCATAATATCCATGGTAGGAATGACCTGTGTTAATCATTCCTGTATCGATGGGCATTCCTCTTATTTCCATTTTGTCACTGAAACAATGCTGCAACAAACATCTTGGTACATAGAGCCATATATATTGGTGCTTTTATGTATGTAGGGGTTTAATAGATATGACTAGGTTGCTTTCCAAAAAGACTATATTCTTATTTCCTCCAAGAACACTGCATGAGTACCTTTTCTCCTGCATCCCAGCCAATAGTGGACGTTAACGCTTTTTAGTTCTTGCTAGTCAGATGGGTGACAAGTGATATTTCATCTTACTTTTACTAATTTCTAGTGCTATTAAGCTTATCTACATATACTTACTGGACATTTAGATTTACTCTTTTGTGATTATTCCTCTGCTTTGCATATTTTTCTATAGGGTCATCTGCCTTTTCCTTATCAATTAATGAGGGCTTTTATGTAATATAGATTAAATATTTATTTGTCACATGATTTATGAATATCCCATCTATCTTTTTGTCTTTTGACTTTGTAGACACTTTTGCTATTGACACTTTTTTTTTTTTTTTTCTGGTACGCGGGCCTCTCACTGTTGTGGCCTCTCCCGTTGCAGAGCACAGGCTCCGGACGCGCAGGCTCAGCAGCCGTGGCTCATGGGCCCAGCTGCTCCGCGGCATGTGGGATCTTCCCGGACCGGGGCACGAACCCGTGTCCCCTGCATCAGCAGGCGGACTCTCAACCACTGCGCCACCAGGGAAGCCCTATTGACACATTTTTTTAATTTATGAAGTCAAATACATTTTTTCCTTAATTGCTTCTTGGTTTCTTGAGTTGGTTTTAAAAGCTCTCCTCAGCCCCAGAGTTTTTGTTTGTTTGTTTGTTTGTTTGTTTGTTTTTTGCGGTACGCGGGCCTCTCACTGCTGTGGCCTCTCCCATTGCGGAGCACAGGCCCCGGACGCGCAGGCTCAGCAGCCATGGCTCACGAGCCCAGCCGCTCCGCAGCATGTGGGATCCTCCCGGACCAGGGCACGAACCCGTGTCCCCTGCATCAGCAGGCGGACTCCCAACCACTGCACCACCAGGGAAGCCCCCCCAGAGTTTTATGTATATATTTTTTCCTAAATTTTCTTCTAAGGTTTTTATTATTGTTAAGTATTTAATTCATCTAGAATTTGTTTTTATATATGGAGTGAGAGAGTGTTCACTTTCCTTATTTTCCAGATAGCTAGCCACTTGTAGCTACACCAGTTATTACATAAATCATCATTTTGCTCCATGGAATTCAAATACCATTTCTCATATACAGTGAGATCTATTATTTTTCTGTGGACTCTATTCCATCCTGATCTATCTAACTATTCCTATTCCAAAATCACAAATTATATGGCTCTTCAGTGTTTGAAAAATATTTGATGAGGCAAGTCAACTATTATTCTTTTTATAATTTGCTTTTCCTGACATTTATTTTTCCATATGAATAAATGTACTACATGATGATTTTACCCATTACAAAAAAAATGTTGAAATTTTCATTGGAATTGCATAGATTTATATATTAATGTGGGAGAATTGGTATTTTTCTTACATCAAATCTTGTCATCCAAGAGCAATATAGTTCTTCCCATTTGTCTGAATCTTGTTTTAGGTTTTTCAATCAGATTTTTTAGTTTTCTCTTAAAGTTCCTGTACTTTTATTGTTAAATTTATTCTTAAATAATTTATACTTTTTATTGCTACTGTGAATGGCATTTTTCCATTTCCAATTCTCTCTTGCTGGTTTTCGTATTCTATCCCTCTCTCTCTTTTTTTTTTTAATATTTATTTTATACGTAGCCACATTACTAAATTGTTTTATTAATTATGGAAGATTTTTAAAATAAGTATTTCTAGGTGACTTTTATCCTTATTTTCAAATTTTATACTGGTTATTTCATTGTTGTATTTTATTATATTTGCTAGGGCTTCTAGAATAATGTTTACTAATAATAGTGACAGTGGATATCATTATCCATCTTCTTATTTTAATGTAAATGGCTTTAAAGTCACTTAGAATCATATTTATTTTCTACCTTTGGTAAATAATCTATATCATATTTAAGTAATTTCTCTTTAGTCTTGTTTTACTAAAATTCCTTATTAGGAATTTATCAGTCCTTTCAGCAGCTGATAGAATTGCCTTTTTCTCCTTTAATTTATTATTATAATGAATTATACTGATTCCCTGATGTTGAATCATCCTTACATTCCTGGGATATTTGCTTGGTCATAGGATATAGTTTTGTTGATACTCTGCTGGGTTCTATTTGTTAATATTTAGACATTTTTGCATCTATATTCATGAGTGATTTTGATCTGTGGAGGATTTATTGCTTTTTTGTTTTTTATTCTATGGGGGGGAATTAACGTTATCCTAGCTTCTTAAAGTGAATCAAAGAGTTTTTTAATCTTTTTCTATAATCTAGAAATTTTTTAATTAAATTGCAATTATCTGTTCATTGAAAGAGAGTAGAATGTAGCTATGAAAACATTTGGTCTTAGTGCCTTTTTAAAAAAGTAGATCCTCTAGAGACTGTCCTACAGAGTGAAGTAAGTCAGAAAGAGAAAAACAAATATCGTATATTAACACATATATGTGGAACCTAGAAAAATGGTACAGATGAACCAGTTTGCAGGGCAGAAATTGAGACACAGATGTAGAGAACAAACATACAGACAGCAAGGGGGGAAAGTGGCGGGGGGTGGGATGAATTGGGAGATTGGGATTGACATGTATACACTGATGTGTATAAAATGGATGACTAATAAGAACCTGCTGTATAAAAAATAAGTAAAATAAAATTCAAAAAAAGATCCTTAAACCTTATTCAATTTCTTCAAAAGTAATTGGTCTTTTCGACTTTTTAACTTAATTTTATAATTTATATTTTCCTAGGAAATAATTTCCTTAAGTTTGTCAACAAATCTGTTGATAGAGAATAAGCATCTAACTTTTATTGAACAGCTGCTATGTGCCAAGCACTATGCTTCATGTTTTATTTATATTGTCACCTCTAACTGAATCCTCATATTGGTCCTGTTTAGTTTGGATCATTATCTTCATTTTTTAGATGAGCATATTAAGGCTTGGGAAAATGAGGTAATGAAGTACCCAGGATCACAGATAAGAAGTGGCAGAGGGAGACAGAATTGGAACTCAAATCTCTGTGCTTTCAGAACTGGTGGATTCAACTCCTAAATTTCTCCAAATAGTTTCACAATCATTATATTTAATTACTGAAAAATAGTCGTTTGAGGAAGTATATCATTGTTTTCTTTCCCTCTCCCCATTATTGAATATTAGGCTCATTCTCTATTTTTCATTATAATTAATGAATATAAAAAAGAATAGAGCTTTTTTCCCCCTTATTTAAGACCTTTTTTAGGCTAAGTTTACAGAAGAGAATTACTAGTTTGAAGAGGATGATCGTATTATTGAGTAATATATTTTGAAAAGTACATCTTAAAAGGGAAAATAACAGGATTACATGGACAAGTACTATGACTTTTTCTGGAAAGAGCTATAGTACATTATGAAATTCCCTTTGAGATCTTACTTGTAGTCTGCCTCATTGCCTATGGGCATCCCTCACTCTCTGGGCCCAGTAATTCTTTACTCTGCCCTTCATAGTCCTTGAATCACTGCCTACCTTTGAATAAATCAGATACTGCCACGTTCTTCTCACCAAGTTAGCATGCTTCTACTCCTCCCCAGCCTTCCTCCTTTCTTTCCATCTCTACAGTGGCAATTCTAGCCTCTAATTAGATCCATCTGGGCCTTGGCAGACGCTTGAAAAAATACTGGTAAGTTTTTAGAAAAAGCCTGTTTGTCTCTAAACCATGTCTGATCATTATATAGAGCAATGGTTTTTAGTCTGTTCTTTGAAGCCCTCAGGTTTTTTTGAGCCTGGCTTGGGAGGAGAGAGAGAAAGCCACCAAGCTGGTGGAGTCTCGGGCCCCCCTTCCCACCCCCTTCAACCAGAGTCTCTCCGTTCTCATCTAATTCATGTACTATAGCTTTGGGGAAGAATTTTCTTTTAAAATGGGTTCCTCCTGTTTTAAAAAGGTTCTAAAATGATCACAATAGAGAAATAAGAATGTTGAAACATTAACCTAAAAAGTTATAGCCAGATTTTTATGAAATTAATTCAAGTAATAAAATTAGTAATATTAATAAAGTTAATAGAAGCCTAAAGAATATTGAAAAATCTCCTGACCCTCCCCCAGACTGACCTAGAATGTATACTCCACACACAAATGCAGGCATAAGACCACAAAAACTTAGGATTGTCTATTACTTTCCAATTACTGCTGTGACAGAAAAGGAAAGTTTGGCACTTCGGGGAATTGAAATTAATTGAAAACAGGCTTGAGTTAATTTCCATTCCAGTGTCCTTTATTGAATGGGTCTTTAGTGCACATTTCTAATTTAGTAGAATGAGAACTTTTTATGTTAGGGGGAGGGTGATGAGGAAATATTTTCCCCTGAAACTAAAATAATTCATCAGGACAAATCTTGCAAATGGTTTCAAAGAGGAAAGTCTACATGATCTTTGTGATATAGAGAAGTACTTTGAAAAAAATTATGAAAGGGGTTGTTTGTTTTTTCCATACAGCCTAAAAGCAACATATGTTTCATGAAATGATATATTTCATGACCTTGCTTGTACCTGCGTCATAGTTTCCAAAGCACTCTCCCATACATTACCTCACCTGATGATTGTAGCAATACTGTGCAGTGGGCAGCACACTTTACCATCCATTTTATAAAAAGGGAAACAGTAGCTCTGAACAATTAAGGAAGTAGCTCCAAGTAGAACCATTATTCTTTCTAGTAGTTTCTATCTTTAAATAAACCTCTTCATGTCACAGGATTCCAAAGCACTGTAGTATCAGAAGCCACTTTTACTGTCATTAAAAACGTATCAGGGGGCTTCCCTGGTGGCGCAGTGGTTGAGAATCCGCCTGCCAATGCAGGGGACACGGGTTCGAGCCCTGGTCTGGGAAGATCCCACATGCCGCGGAGCAACTAAGCCCGTGCGCCACAACTACTGAGCCTGCGCGTCTGGAGCCTGTGCTCTGCAACAAGAGAGGCCGCGACAGTGAGAGGCCCACGCGCCGCAATAAAGAGTGGCCCCCACTCGCCGCAACTAGAGAAAGCCCTCGCACAGAAACGAAGACTCAACACAGCCGAAAATAAAATTAATTAATTAATTAATTTAAAAAAAAAAAAAAAACGCATCAGTTCCTATGTGGGGTCTGATAGCTATTTGAAAAACAGATTGAATAAATTATAAAATGAGGAAAGTTTTGACAAGTCTCATGACATATAAGGAGATTGAGAGAAAGAGAAAGAATACAAAGTAGAACAAAAAAATAGGATGTAACCACAGATTCAGAGGCTATGAAATATTGTTATTAAAATTCTATGTGCATTTTATTGCCAATAACTTTTAAAGTGAAATGAAATAGACAATTTTTTAGGAAAACATAGGTTGTTGAACTTTGTTTTAAAAACTATAAAGTCAATTACAACTCTCTATAGAAGATATTGAAAGGAGGAGGTCAAATATCTACCACCAAATAAGAAATAACCCAGGATAATATAACAGGAAATTTCTATAAATAACAATGACTGTGTTATTTAATCCATACCCCAAAATAAGATATATATGTCACTAAATCCATTCTATGAGGTTCTGATACCAAATCTACTCTAGGATAGCCTAAATAAATATACAAATATTCTAAATAAAATATCAGAAAACAAAAATACAACACTATGATCAGTGGTTTGTTCTAGGTTATAAAAAGGTCTTGATGCTTAGAAATCTATTAATATAATTCATTAATCAATATAATGCAGAAAACAAAACAAAAACAAAAGCAAAGAGCACAGTGTGACCCTGAGAAGCAAAATGATGAGATAAGACAAATTTCACAATACATAAGTACATATGCAGGTGTTTAAAATGAGGATGCCTCAGTGATAATGTAACTTTTTATACCCAATTCCCCCAAATATATATAATAAAATCATCCTTGAATACATAGCAATTTATGATGGCAAAGGCAATAAATTAAAGAATTAAAATAGGGATCTCACTAGATGACTCAAACAATAAATAGTCTTATTTTGAAAATAGTTCTTGGTCCTCAAGTCAGCCTCTTACTTGACCTTTTCTCAAATATAAGTGTTGCTAGAAACAGGATGGCCCCTGCCACTGAATCAGGTCACAAGGCCATTGTCACATCCTTGGTTAACTGCCTGAATGCTAGTTCCCTCACCAGACTGTAAGCAGAGGGTGTGTTTTATTCATCTTTGTATCCCCTGCTCCTTGCCCCATTCTGAGCTTGTGCTCAACAAATGTTTATGGAAGTGAGTTGAATTCTCATCTAATAGCCTACAGAGAAACATGATTTTTACCATGCATGCTTCACATAAGCAAAAAATAATCAGTGGTAAATACAGAAAGAGTTTAGCCTAGAGGTGATTTTTGTTAGAAAAAAAATTGTTTTATTTTATCAAGCAAAGTTTCACTAGCAGAAATATATCCCCCGCGTCCACCATTGAGCTTGACAAACCAAGAGAGAGTAAATAGGATTTCCTAACAAATGGTCCAGCACCAAAACTGTAACTGATACTCCATGGTTGCCAGCAACCTCAAAGTGCCCAGAGCCAATGAGAAGAGGGGCAAAGCACAGAGAGTGGGCAATTCTGTAGCTCATAAAGCACATAGAGGTTCTTTACATCTGAATATGGAATAGCAGAGGTCCTCTCACCTCCACTCCACAGGCACGTGAATTTTTTTGTTTTGTCTACCAAATATCAGTCAAGATATTTGCTTGAGTTGCTATGTGTCAACTCAATCAGAAAAAGAAAAAAGAAAAACAAATGCCAGCATGCTATTAACACATACAAAAAAGTCCAATGGCCAGAGATAATTATTTTAAGTTTAAGAATGCCTCATTTACGACATCAAAACTTATCAAAAGTTTCAGACCGTATTACTTCCAGAAGCTCTTCTGACTCATTAAGTGGCATACATAAAGGTGTTAGAACCTGACTTTGCAAGCCTGGACACTTCAGGGGCTACAGGTCTGGTGAGGATGATGTGCACTATCTCTTTTCTTATCCTGGTTTGACTCACTTTAATTTCAACCTTTTAAACAGGTTCTCTCCCTGGATTATCTGAGTAGAAGTTAAGAGCGTCCCGGCGCTCTGTGCAAGAGGCAGAGGGCACAGTGTTACCTGAATAGAAGGTAAATACCTACTTCAAAAGAAAATTGATTGTTGCTATATTTTCACTAGGTCAGTCCTGCTTGGAAGAGAGGGAAGATGGTGAAGGGCAAGAGAGGCTCTTGGGAGAATTTTGCAGGGAAGGAGCCCTGAGCCCCAGAGAAAGCTCCCTCCAGCCCTAGGCGTGACCCTAATTTGCAGAGGGTAAACCCTTAACTAGTCCCCAGGAAATATTCTTCCGGCTGAAGCACAGGCAGTGGCAGGGCTCACAAGATCTGAATCACGTAGCTGAGTTAATAGTACTTTGTGAAATAGAGCATCAGTTACCACTAACAGCCTACTTTAGGTAAGAGGGGAAACAAGGTTACTGCTGACACTCCTGGGAGCATATTTTTCATAGTTCAGATGAAATGACATCCAGTTTGGATCTGCCTTTAGCACTTTTAGAACTGCTAAAAAGGAAACTAGAGTAAAATACAATCTTCATAATGGCTAATTTCTCACCACCTCCCAGTGAACTCCAGGACTTGGAAATCATAGACAAATCCTGCAAATCTATGACCTCAGTTCGAATAGCCCACAGCCTGTGCACCGTTTACAGGGGTTAGCAATGTTCTCTTGAAACTACAGCATTCTCCCTGCAGAACTAGTTCCCCCACAGGCCTTAGGTATTCCTACCTGAGGATCTCAGTCCCCACAGTTCCCCTGCCTAAAACCCTCTGCCAACCCAAGTCCTGCTCACCCTTCAAAGGGCAGATCATGACTCATACCCTTCATAAGCCTTGACTTGGCCATTCTCCTCAACTGTCATCTGTCTTCACTAGGGCAAGGATCATCTAATAACCCATTATTATTAGAGTCAAACAGCATAGTAACCTAGATATAAGAAATATTCAACATTTTTACTGATTGATAACAAATGTAAATTCATCATTAGTTTGATAATTTCTTTTTAAATTTATCCTATTTCATACATGTCCTCCTTAGAGCTAAGGTATACTGAACCCAGTCAATGGGTAATTTCGTATCACATCTCGTAAGTTTGGCACAAGGATAAAAGGCCTAGGGAATTCCCTGGCGGGCCAGTGGTTAGGACTCTGTGCTGAGGGTTCGGGTTCAATCCCTGGTCAGGGAACTAAGATTCTGCAAGCCGCTCAGCAGCACGGCCAAAAAAGAAAAGAAAAGGCCTAAAAACATTCCATAAAGAGACCAGAACACATTGGGCACACTGGGTCTGGTTTTGCTAAGAAGCTATATTCTGATTCCTAAATCTCATATTGCACTATTTCAATTTCCTTTTTGGAAAAAGTTGGGACAGGAATAGGAAATAAAATATAGAATAGAAGTACTCCATCCTCCTGCCTCCAAACTGAATTACATCTCCCATCCCAGTTGGACAGCAATCCTATTCTTCAGAACCTTTAAAAATATGTATGGAAAGACACTGAACAACCTCACTTGAAATCTATCTAGGGCTACTTAAACATACTATAGTAAATCATTCCCTGTGTAGATCATGCCCATTTCATCTTGTTCTGATGTCATTTGAAAATGGCTCCCTTAACTGAAGGCAAGCTGATCTAACAGGGCACGCACATGCTGCCCCACGTCATTTCTTGCCCTCGTTGCTATGTACTTAGCGCTCTTGTTAGGCCATCCATTTTGCTTTCTGGATGACGCAATCTGTGAACATTTTCCTCAGGCTTCCTACCATAGAACTATGTAAAAATGTTCCCTAAAGAGTCAGGAAGGTAGTGCACCTCATGACCAACAGTACTGGGAAAAAGAAGGAATACTGGACTGAGATCCAGCCCTGAATTCTCATTCACTGTGGGGCTGTGGGAAAGCCAGGCACTCTCTCCAGGCTTCCATTTCCTCATATATAGTATGCGGAGTCTCTCAAAGTCCTTGCAGCTCTGAAATGCTGAGGCTAAAACCCTAGCAGGGCATCTCCAAATATTACTCAGCAATATGGTGATATGGCAACCAATGGCTTTCCTTCCCAGCCCTCAGTCCAGAGCCTTCCATAACTGTCCCTTTGTTCAATTTAAAAAAACAAAAACCAGGGACTTCCCTGGTGGTCCAGTGGCTAAGATTCTGAGCTCCCAATGCAGGGGCCTGGGTTCGATCCCTGGTCAGGGAACTAGATCCCACATGCTGCAGCTAAGAGTTCTCATGCCACAACTAAAGATCCCGCGTGTCACAACTAAGACCTGGCACAGCCAAAATAAATAAATAAATGTTAAAAAAAAAAAAGACCCTGGGCTTCCCTGGTGGTGCAGTGGTTGGGAGTCTGCCTGCCAATGCAGGGGACATGGGTTCGAGCCCTGGTCTGGGAGGATCCCGCATGCCGCGGAGCGGCTAGCCCCGTGAGCCACAATTACTGAGCCTGCGCGTCTGGAGCCTGTGCTCCGCAACAAGAGAGGCCGCGAAAATGAGAGGCCCGCGCACTGCGATGAGGAGTGGCCCCCACTTGCCGCAACTGGAGAAAGCCCTCGCACAGAAACGAAGACCCAACACAGCCATAAATAAATAAATAAAATAAAAAAAAAGCAAAAGAAATCTGAATTAAGTATGGTCTTAAAAAAAAAAAAAGACCCACTGTACCCTAAACCAAAATGATGCTAAACAGTTCACAATTTCCTAATCCCTATTTCTTCTGCTATGTCATTTTAGCTATCTTTTTAGTATTTAGGTCTTTATTTTGAGAGAAGGAAACAAAACTGTCTGTTCTTCTGATCTTTTTCTTCTGCTAAATGAATAGCCCTTGTTGGACTTATATTTCTTTCCAATGAAGATTTTCTTTTTTTTTTAACATCTTTATTGTAGTATAATTGCTTTACAATGGTATGTTAGTTTCTGCTTTATAACAAAGTGAATCAGCTATACATAAACATATATCCCCATATCCCCTCCCTCTTTTATCTTCCTCCCACTCTCCCTATCCCACCGCTCTAGGTGGTCACAAAGCACCGAGCTGATCTCCCTGTGCTATGCGGCTACTTCCCACTAGCTATCGATTTTACGTTTGGTAGTGTATATATGTCCATGCCACTCTCTCACTCCAATGAAGATTTTCACTTGGCTGTTCCATGGTCACCTCAAATTCAACCTGTTTAAATCACATTGGTCACCTTCACCCTATCCAGGTACCCCCTTCAGATTTCATTTCCCAGGCTCTGTCACTAACACTGCTATTGACTCAGACTTAAGACCTTGGAATGATTTTCCTCTCATCTATGAGCCACCATTAGTGAAATCCTTCTGAGTCTTCCTTTATATGGTTTCTTACATTTTCTCCTTCCTTTTTAAAAAAATTTATTTATTAAAAAAAATTTTTTTTGGCTGCATTGGGTCTTCATTGCTGCGCACAGGCTTTCTCTAGTTGCATCGAGCAGGGGCTACTCTTCGTTGTGGTGCGCGGGCTTCTCATTGTGGTGGCTTCTCTTGTTGCGGAGCACAGGCTCTAGAGCGCAGGCTCAGTAGTTGTGGCTCGCGGGCTCTAGAGCGCAGGCTCAGTAGGTGTGGCGCACGGGCTTAGTTGATCTGCGGCATGTGGGATCTTCCTGGACCAGGGATCGAACCCGTGTCCCCTACATTGGCAGGCAGATTCTTAACCACTGCGCCACCAGGGAAGTCCCTCTCCTTCCTTTTCATTGTCACTTCTTTGGTTCAACCTGACTGCTTTGTTCCTAAACATCTATAGGAACATCCTAATTAGTTTATCAACACTCTATGCTGCTACAGAACTAGATTATTTTCCTTTAAATATCACTTTTATCATCTTTTGCCCTTGTTCATGCTCTTGAATAGCTCTCTCCTTATTAAAATATACAACAAACCTCAAGGTCCTCCACAATGTCCCTGACCTTCCTCTCCAACCTTGTTTCTGATATTTGGGAGGTATTCCAGCCCCCTAACTCTTATTCACCGCTTGCATTCCTACCTTGTCTCTCCCCTTCCCTGCAGCCTGGTCTGCCCTCCTCATCCTACTCCAGTTGTCAAATCCTTACTCATTCCCCAAAGTCTAACTCAGGTTCCTTCCCTCTCTGGGACTTTCACCTTCAGTCCAATAGGAAATTATCCCTGTCGTGGAATATCCGTAGAACTCAGTTGGAACCAAAACCATGATTTTCTGCTGTATGTATCTTATGTTACAGTCTCATTTTCTAAATAGACTTCTTGAGAAAAGAGGCTATTTTTTTCCAACTCCCCGTATTCTTGGTGCCTGTTTTATATTCTTACATAGAATAGAAGCTCAATAAAAATTTGTTGACTGAGATGATAAGCCTGCTAAACATTGTCAATAATAACTATTTAGCACATAATCCTCCCCTAATTAATTAGGTGTTAATTACTTACTAATAATCACTTGTTAAGTGTTCTCTTACCTAACAATCTGGCAATCAACAGTCGTGGACATAGAGACAAAGGGAGAAAGAATTTGGCTGCAGAACTCCCCGCCGGGAGAGTAGAACAAAGGGGTTTAATGCTCTATCTTAGTCCTAAAGGGCATTTTCAGAGTGACAGGGTCTAAAATAAGATGATCTGTGATGGCTTAGCCTTTGTTATATATATTAGATTCTAATGTTTTGGATTTAGAGACAAAGTCAATCCTTTTCTTCTCCACCCATTTTGGAACGCACCTTAGAAACCTCACTGCCTGGGGCTTCCCACTTCTTTTCTCTTAACACTCAGGGACCTGCCTTTGGCCTGTAATATCTACCACTCATCTTCTTGGGGATCCATGCTCCTAGTCTCCAAAACAAATATGAGATAGGCAGTAAATGAGCCTGTAGACGCAAGATCTAGGAATCCAGGAAAAACAAAAACAAAAACGAAACCACACCCACCCCTTTGAAAGCAATATTTTCAGCCTGCTCCTTGAATCTTTAACTCCTTCCCACACATTCCTAAGCTTAGGTCCTTCCTCTAGCCTGTGGCTTGTGAAGCTGAGAGAAATACTGTAAATCTGGATGCAAAGTTTACATGCAAATCAAAACCCTGCTTCTTAAAATCCTGTAAATTCAGTTTTCATAGTCTTTTGAATTTACTGTTAATAGCCATAATCCCCATTGGCAAAAATTATATAAATAAGTAGATTCAGTACATTTGAAAAGTCATTAAAATGTTAATATAGAATATTTAGAATCACGGAAGCAAGAAAAGCTCATTTGTGAAAATCCTAGGACCCACAGGATGTGAGGGGAAAAAGCGAGGTTGAAACTCAAACTCTTACGCACCTTCACCAGGGCCCATTTTGCTCCTATCTCTTGACAACTTCAAAGTCTTGTCAAATTTACAATATCCCACAATCATACATTAAGGATAAAAAAAGTTCTAAGGCTCCTGGTCTCTTTAAATGTCACCTCATTAAAAGGGCCTTCCCTGACCACGCAGGTAAGAGCAGGACTCAGCTTTCACTGCCTGTCTCCTTTCCATTGCTTCAGTTTTCCCTACAGCATTTTCTACCAAATGACAATGCTCTGTTTATTTGTTTAGTGATCATCTTGGCCCATCATCTCCACTTCATGAGGGCTTGGATGTTTTTATTCACTCTGCATTCCCCGAGGTCTGAAAGAGGGTCTCTCACAGAATAGACCCCAAATCAATAGGTATGAAGTAAATGAATGAAACAGTATCAGTATCATGGTTTAGAAAGACCAAACCAAACCAAACCACACCTAACCAGAACAACTTGCAATATAAACTAAGGATTCAGCATATGTGGTAAAAAGGATCAGAGCTGAAAGATGACACAGAGATCAGCCAGCCAGACCCTGTCACTTCAAAATAGAGAAAATGAGGTCCATGGTTAAGTGACTTGACTTAAGCTCTTGTTTTGACAGAAATAATAAAATGGGTCACTACAGAGTTCCAATTTCTTGTACAAATATGGTAATTATGGAATTTGATAATACTGTTTTAATCTCAGTGAGGTGGGCCTCATAAATAAGTGGAATAAAAAGGCTTTCAGGTCAGGCCCTTTGCCCAGATAAACCAACCTCACTGTCACCAACATTATGACTTTATTCCTTTGGATCTTGAGAGATTTTTTAAAAACATACTTTACTTACTCTGTTGTCAGCTAACACTTTAACTAGTTGAGAGCAACACTGAGAGACAAGCTAGGTAGGGGGATGGGAATGGGGAGTCTGAGCTTTGAAGTATGGAGTGTCTAGACTCCAGTCCTAGCTGTATGATTTAAATAGTTGATTGACCCTGGGAAAATTACTTAATCTCTCTGAGTGTCTGATTAGCTCAGTCTGTGGTATGATTATATGTCTCTGGTAGTGATTATTACTATCCTTTGCAGTTTTGCCTAGCACAAAGCTGGAAGCTCTAGCTTAAGATCGATAGAGGTGAAAGAAAAAGCAAACTTTGGATCCTCCCAAGGAGTCTAGATTCAACGGTCTTTAAAGGTAGGAACCATATGTTAAGCTTTGTCTGTGGTCTCGAGCACCTAGCTCACAGGTAAGCACTGTGCAGGCGCTGGTTCCCACTTCAGGAGCCAGAATCAAGAGCTTGCATCCAAGGTGGCAGCCTCAGCCCAGCTGTGGAGAGGGAGGGAGCCCCGCCCCACCCCACCCCCACCAGCAATCAATTGCTTGGCAATTTCAGGCCTGAAAATGGGGCTAGAGATAGATGAAGGAGTGTGCATGCACCTATCTTTCAGAGGTGCTGAAAGGGCCTGGAAATGTGAGAGGGAGAAAACCATACTTATCAGGAATTCTCTCAAGGAAAGTATCTTGTGTGATCGAAAGGAATGCTTCGATAAGCATCTTAAGGGTGTGTATGTATGTGTGTGTGTTTGGGGTAGGTGATGGGATATCCTAGATGCAGGCTTGAATAGCAACAGATGGTTGCCAGAAAGCCTTCTTAGAAGGGTGAGTCTGGTTTGCTTGTAGGATTTTTGTTTTGCTGAGTGGTGTAGCCAGTGTGAGGCCAGAGTTGAACCGCTCTTGATCCTGAACAGGAGACTGAGTACTGCCCTTGGGAGTCCTTTTCCACTCTACCTCCGTGGAGGAATCAGCCTCTTTTCTATTCAAATGTTGAATAATGAAAGAAAATCTGTTTGAATGAATGTCAGATTTTAAGCCTGCCTCATGTCTCTTGATCAAGCTCTGCCTATGGGACCTTAATTTTATGCCTGAGTGTGGCTCCCAATATATCCCTGTAGCCAGTTAGACATTAGTTGATATGATTTTGCTACTTGTAACAGCTAATGACTGGACTGGCTGAACTTACTTGATTTGTTTCTCTGTTTCATAGTATTTCAAATAAAACTTCATAGCAGTTAGTATATATGATACAGATGTGTAGATGGTCACAGTTCATGCATTTCCTCAAATCCTTGCCTGTGTACCTTTGTTCCTTCCATCCTCTGTGCCTCAAATATCTTCCCCTACCTAATGAATATTTCTCATCCATCAAGGCTCAATTTAAGCCCCTCCTTCTCTAGTCATCATTAGTTGATCCCTCTTCTATTACATTCTCATACCATATTATTAGTGTCTCTCTCTGTTGGGATTTATAGGCAACAGGCCCTGTCTGTGTCCCACATGACACTAAGCTGCACCGGGACAGGAACTATTCATATTCATATCCATTGCACCTGGTGAGCATCTGGTTCTTATCAAACTAGACTGCTAGACTTTAAGCCTCAGGATAAACATAGATTATCTCTTTATAATAGCAATTTTACTCAATGGTAAGCAATTTTAAAAAGTATTATATATTTTATTTTATTTTATTTTTTAAATTAATTTATTTTATTTATTTATTTTTGGCTGTGTTGGGTCTTTGTTGCTGCGCGCGGGCTTTCTCTAGTTGTGGTGAGTGGGGGCTACTCTTTGTTGCGGTCCACAGGCTTCTCATTGCGGTGGCCTCTCTTGTTGCGGAGCACGGGCTCTAGGCACGCGGGCTTCAGTAGTTGTGGCTCACAGGCTCTAGAGCGCAGGCTCAGTAGTTGCGGCACATGGGCTTAGTTGCTCCGTGGCATGTGGGATCTTCCCGGACTAGGGCTCAAACCTGTGTCCCCTGTGTTGGCAGGTGGATTCCTAACCACTGCGCCACCAGGGAAGCCCGGTATTATATATTTTAAATGTTCAGATAGTTCATAGAGAGGCATGCAAGATTAGCTTGAGTTTTAAAGTTAAATACATTTATATCATTTGTTCACATTCCTCTGATATGAAAAGTTTGAGAACTTTCTGTGGTGGCCACTCAACACAAATTTGAGTTGAATTTACTTAAATTCCAGAGGATGTTTATAGTTAATGATTTCTTTCCCTAAAGAAAACAATAGGGAGAGGCTGGTAAAAGGGTACAAACTCTCAGTTATAAGAAGAATAAGGTCTGAGGATCTAATGTATAACATGGTTACTATAGTTGTTAAGATTGAATTGTAAATATAATTGAAATTTGCTAAAAGAGTAGAACTTAAATGTCCCCACCAAAAAAGGGGGGGGGAATCCTTTCACAATGAATACATATATCAAATCATCACATTTCACACTTTAAATATCTTATAATTTTATTTGGCAATAAATATCCTCAATAAATCTAGGGAAAAAAGAAAACAACATGGAAACTTATTTATTTTTATTAATAACAAGGAGATGCATTTTTTTAGAATAATGAGCTAGAAAGGCAAGCTGGAAAAATCAATGCTATATCACCTAAACTGTAAATTTTTTGTTAACAAAAGTTCACTATCTATACATGTAGACCGAGAAATCTTTCAGAGCACTACCCTTCGGCAAAGACCAAATGCTTCTTGTATTTTAAAAAGTTCGTATGATACATCATATACACAAAATATCATATATAATATATGTACAAGTTTAGTATTCAAAGCCTTTATAGCATCTGGTAAGTAAAATTTTTATTGAACAATAAATATTTATCAAGGGAAATATCTTTGAGACTTTATAGTCTTACCTCATTTATGAAGTCACTGCCAAGAAGTAGGAGGTGAGACTAATATTGCATTTTTAGGTAGGTATATCAGGTGAAGTACAAGCAAATAGAAATGAACTAGCTATGACATTATTTGTAAGCCTGGCTTTAAATCACATTACTTTAAAACAAAATTAGAAAAATAACTATAAAAGCAATACATGCTCAGTATAAACAAGTTGATAACCTTACCCATTTTACCCTCTTTCTCTTTTCCTACTCTTTGCAAAGTCAATAGGAAACCAAATGGTCCATCAGGAGTTACTGTAGGACAGTGGAAGGCAAGATGGTGTGGCAGACCAGGAGTGATACAGACACCCCGAGGGACTGACACTAGCTTGACTGTGCATGTCACTGCAGTGAGGGGGCAGATGTACTGCCCAAATTTTGAGTTTTATCTTACAGATACAGTCTCAGAGCTTCAGCCTCCCAATCTCCTTTGTGGAAGCAGTGACCTTCCACGCAATTCCATTTGATTTTAGCAACGTATCTTTTTTTTTTTTTTTTTGCAGTACTCAGGCCTCTCACTGTTGTGGCCTCTCCCGTTGCGGAGCACAGGCTCTGGCCGCACAGGCTCAGTGGCCATGGCTCACGGGGCCAGCCTCTCTGCGGCACGTGGGATCTTCCCAGACCGGGGCACAAACCCACGTCCCCTGCATCAGTAGGCGGACTCTCAACCACTGCGCCACCAGGGAAGCCCCCATATCTTTTTAATAGCATATTATTTCATCAATGATCCCCCAACAAATCTGAATCAAATGGTCTTATCTCCTTTTTTATATCTGATTCTATCATCCACATTAGTATTCCCATGATCATTTATTTAGTCATGCGTTAATTGTAGACTTCTTACCTACCAATGAAAATCTTGATCAAAATCCTTCAGTGACTCCTAAAGTTCAAACATCCTGACACAATGGACAAAACCCTTCATGATCTGGCCTCTGCCTAGCTCTGCAAACTCTTTAATCACTTTCATATACATACTGGGCTCCTAACACAAAGACAGTCTTGTGGTTCCCTGTCCTTTCTAGCCTCTAGGACTTATAAATGTTGTTTCCTCAGTGTTCATCCTTCCCCTACCCTGGGCTAGCTGTCAAACTCCTTGTGTTCTTCAAGATTTCTGTGCAAGTATCACTCTTCCCTTTCTTGACATGTCTAGTAAAGTCCTTGCTTTTCTGTGCTGCCATAGCATCTTGTCCACACTTCTATTATAGTATTTATGTTAAATTACTAATTTAAAAATTTTACTTCTACAAGATCAGGGGTCCATATACTCTCAGAGTATCCATGAATCCCCTGAATTATAGGCAGAATTTTATACAGATTTATTTCCTTCTGGGGAGAAGGTTCAGAGCTCACATCAGAGTCTCAAAGGAGTCCATATTTACTCTCTCAAAACCAAATTAAGAACCACTGCACTAGATTATGAGTCCTTAGGAAAGAAAGAGTGAATTCTATTCTTTGAGTCTCAATAGTTAGATGCCTAATGTTAGCTGAATGAGCTTTTCAGTTATTATTTAAAGATAGATATTTATACTAGTACAGATATATGGTAAATTCAACCTCCTCTATTCATTGATGTTTTTAAGTAGACAGTAATTGTGATGCAATGAAAAGCATATTGGACAAAAGGAAAGTTATGGAAGGGTTTATACCAAACTACTAACAGTGGTTATGCTTGAAAAGAGGGATGGGGTAGGGGTGGGATGGGCTTAAACATTTTTCTTACACTCTTCTGTCTTGAACGAACAAGTGTTTGTTTTATAATGTGCACTTTTTAGATTTTAAATTTAAAAATATTGCTTTGAACTATGGGACTTTTCTCTTAAGTGCATTAAACATCTAGCTTCAAATTCCAGCTCTGTGACTTATTTAGTTTTGTGAGCCTGGAACCTCACTTAATCTTCATAAACCTACTTCAACTGTAAAACGAGGGTAAGACTTATCAATTGCACATAGTTATTATGTCGCAAAGCCTAGTATAAGTAGGAACTCAGTAAATATTAGTTGAATGTAAAGTAAATGTTGTCATTCTTAAGGTTTTTTTGCAATCCCCAAAGACATCTAAAATAGAACTCAAAACATGGTCATTATTGTCTCAATACTGTGAGTAAACATAACTGCAGTACAAGTTTGATGTAACATGGCTGGTTTATTAGGTGGCTATTAGCTCTGACTACTAACTAATAAAGGAATCCCACAGTATGTCCATTTGTTTTTGTTTTTAAACAAAGAAGGGTTACAAAATTCTTCAAAACAATTTGTAATATTTGTACTTCAAGAATGAAGTACAGTTATAAAGCAGAAACTAACACACCATTGTAAAGCAATTATACTCCAATAAAGATGTTTAAAAAAAAAGAATGAAGTACAAGTACAAGTACTGGTTTAAACTAAGTAAAGTACAAGTACATTGTTTTAAAGTGGGCTCTCAGTTTATGTGTTCTTACTAGTAATAAGTTCTTTGCAGTTTTCACTCACCTCATGGCCTGTTTCCACCTGTAGACATCACACCATGTTTTGTGAAGCTTTCCTGATTTCTTTAGAGGTTCTATAAAAAATAAAATGCCATTGATAATGACAGGTACCTTGTAATGTATACCATCCTTTTTTCCTATAATTTCATAACCAAAAGTTTTTATTATATATGCAATTGATTGTTTAAATTTTCTAATAGTTAAAATACATAATGTAAAATGTAAAAGTTCTTGTTTCTCTTAGTCTTTTAGTTTTTAAGTCACTTGGTGCTGAGTAGGCACAATGATTTGTATCTTTGGGGTGACTAATAAAAATAAATTCTTATGTATTTAGAAGCATAGCTGGAATACTCTAACATGGCTTAGGGGGCTTTGCTGAATCAGAAGAATTCAAAGCAGTTCATCTGACCTGAAAATAATGAAAGCCAAAAATCTAGAGGTTTTCCTAAGTATCCCACATTAAATGAAATCACCTACATCAAGTGACAAGTGAAGTAGGTTTATAAGAGGTTTTTCTGTAGGGGCTAATTGAGGTGATCCACAGTCAAAAGTAAGTACAAATCCTTTTGGAGAACGCTCTATGAATTATATGGTTTTGTGAGCAGTACAGCAGTTTCCAAGCCAGCTGTGTGTTTTATTTATTTTTTCATTATCTGAAGCCTCTTGGGCAGTTTGGCCAAGTCTCTGAATCTCTGGGCTTTCAGTTTCTTGATCTGTATAATAGGCACAGTAGTAATAATAGGCACCTCACAGTGCAGAAGTGAGGATTAAGGGAGATGAAAGCTGAGGGTCAGGGGCCAGGATGCAGGAGTGGGTAGTGGGGGACCAAAGGCTTACTCAGTCACCTTTGTCATTTGTCTCGTCCCTGTCCTTTATCCTAAGTGAATCTGTGTTTATTCCCAGCTTGGCTTGCTCTGTTTTTCCCCTTAGCTTTACAGAAAATTTTTCTTAAAACATTCGTTTTTGTGCAAATGCTGTTCTTTGTCCTAAAGGAATATGAGAATCAATGGATGGCCTTACTGGCTCTGTCAGTCACTGCCAGTTGCCACCCAATATCCATTTTCCCTGTTTCTTATAGTAACCCAGTTAAAAAACCATATTCCCCCTTCTCCTTCACAGGTAGGTGTAACCATGGAGATAGATTCTACCCATGAGTTACAAGTAGAAATAGTGTGAGTGACTTTGGGGAAGTTTCCTTAAAAGAGGAAACACATCTTTTTCTTCCCTTTCCTCCTTCCTGCTGGCTGAACACCAGTGAGATAGGTAGAGTCCTAGCAACCTTCTTGGACCAAGAGGTGAGACACCAAGGATGGCAGAAGAGCAAGATAGAAGGAACCTTGGTCTCTCACACCAAGGAACTGCTTGAATAGCTCTAGATTGCCTATGGACTATTTTTTTTAAAATGTAAGAGAGAAATAACCTTCTAGCTTATGTAAGCCACTATTATTTTGATTTTTCCAACATATCCAAATGAGCCCAACCTTAATGATATGGTTCAAACCAAGAACCATTTTTAATTCTTAGAAGTGTTCTTACACTTCCTTTGATACTATGTGTCCTTTCTACATATCAACAGTAGATTTTCTACTCTTCAAAAGCCTCTAGTATAGCCCTCCAGTCCCTGTTTTTACCCTTTCTCTCTTGCATCACCCATATTTTGGATATTATACACTCATTTGAGCTCCTCAGATAGGAACTTGGAAAATGGGGCCACTCTACTGGGGAAGAAAGAGGGAATTTTGGCTAAAATTAAGTTTTTAGTTTTTTTGTGGATTATAGGAAAAGCAGAGTTCATTTCAACTCAGCAAACATTTATTAAGCACATACCATGTAAAAGGCATTGTGCCGGGTCCTGGGAGGAAATATAAAGATGACGTTGTTCTGGCTTCCAGGAGCTTACAGTCTAGTAGGAAAGATGAGACACACAGATAACTACAGCATATGATGGATTGAGAAAAAATGCAATAAGAAAAGTATAAAGTGCCTAAAACTTTCAGAGGAGAAAAGATGAGTTCCAGTTGTGGGGATTAGAGAAAATGTCATGAAGAAGATAGGATTTGAGCTGGGCTTTGAATAGTATGTAGAAATGGTAAAAAAAAAAAAAAAAACAAACAAAAAAACGGGGTCGGGGGGGAGCTCAGTAAAGGATCAGAGGTAGACAGTTACAATGCATCAGTGGATTTAGGGATCCCAGGCAGCATCGAGGATAGCAGAGTAGAAGGTAAGGCTAGACAGGTGGATTAGAGACAGATAAAGGGTGGTGAATATCTTCTTGGGAGCCTGCTCCGAAGTGGAGAGAATAAGGAGTCACTGAAAGATTTTAAGCAAGGGAATAACCAGACCACATGTCTTCAGTCAGAAGATGACTCTTGTGACTGTAGAGGAAAGACCAGCTGCAGAGGCGCTGGGAGTGGGCACCTTTAATCATCCGTGTAAAAGATAATGACGGCCTGAATTAGGGAAGCGACCATTAGAAAGGAAAGGAGGGCACAGATAGAAGCAATATTTCAAAGGTTACTCCATGAGCTAAATGGATGCTTTGCCCAGGAAAAAGAGTCGGACTGTAATTCCCTGATCCAGAAGTGGAAAATCTATCCATAAAAGAATTTTAAAAATTACTCTACAGTTACATAAACTGGAAAACTAAAAGGAGGCTGAATATGCTGTAATAATGAATTTATTGGTTCTACAATTTTCGCAGAGCCTTAACATTTATTTTCCTGAGACATCAGTTGGGGGTACACTGACTGACCCTGCTAGGAGATGGGGAAAGAATATTGAAAAGCATCTCAGGAAAGAAAGGCAACCATCACTTCTATCCCATTGTTCATCCTTTGCTCAGGTGTTATGGTAAATAGCAGGTGGCAGGGTATTTTACAAGGTAAGGTTCTTTCACTTCTCCTTAGTTATCCCTTTACCCACCCTTATGCACCATCTCTACTCACCCTCCCTCCCACACACACACTCCATAAGGAATCCGGTGAAAATTTAAGAGAAGGAGGTGGCTTTCTAAAGAGCATACGAATTTTCTAATATTTGCCTCTTCATCACTCACTAAAACCATGCCAGCATAGCCTCCCGCAAAATGGAAAGGGCTGGCATAGATTCATATAAGGGCATTGTTTTCTCAAATATCTTTCAGATAAATAACACCCTCCTCCCCCAAATCCTAAATAGCTACTTCCTCATTCTCAGGGGATACATTCTAGAGATTTCCTCCAGTGGACAAATTTGAGCATCTAATCAGCTGCCACTTTGTCTTTTTATTTTTCTGACTATTGAGGAAGATTTAAATAGGTGTTAATACCTAATAATCTCTCTTTTCTCAATAAGGGCAGGAGCTGACAACAAAATAATCATGAACCTACTAATCAGAATAGTGACCTGTGTAATATTTTGCAAGTTATGGTTTAGTTCATGTTATGTGGGGCACTGAGAGCAATAAATGAAATAAAATAATGAGGATTTTTTTCTTCCGTGATTCCCAAGGTGATTCCTGGCACTCTTGAAAGCAGAAGTGATTAATCAAGTCACTGGAGACAAACAGCAGAAATGTGATTGTCAAAACTATGGATATCAGTTAAACTGTGTTTCACTCATGTAAGTTGCGTGTGTGTGTGTGTGTGTGTGCATGTGTGTTGGGAGCTGGTCAGTGGGAGAATCAGCATCTTTGACATTGTCTCTGAGAGAAGATTAGCAGGAATTATTAATTTAAAAGATTCTTACATTTAATAAAAACTCAAAAGCTAAGAAAAATATTGAGCAACTTATACTCCAGTCCTAAAATTCAAAATCAAATTCCTTAACCTGGGGTCCACAGTCAGGCCATCTGTAAATCTCCTGAAATGATATACAAAATTTGGTGTGATTTTACATTTTTTTGCAGAAAAGGTGGGCTTGTTTCTAAAAATTCTTAGAGTGACCCTTGACCCTCAAAAAGGTGAGTTCCAGTCATTAAAGAAAAGCAGAGGGAGGAAGAAGGAGAGAAAGAGAGGAAAGAGAGGAATAAAGAGAATCCAGGAGTCTCATCAACTCTGTCCCAAATCAAATCAATCAAATGTATGTGAAATTTGTACAAGGCACTTATCTATTCACCTTTATATTTGTATTAAAAATTAACAACAGTATGATCATCTTCCTTTCAAAAGCCTCTGAGGTTTCAAGCTGGTTTAGATTGCATTTCAGAGCCCATGATATTAGCAAAAACATAGATATTAATTTAAATTCATGGAAACTAGAAGAAACGTGTGTTAAAAAAGTTATTTCTTTAGTATGAACTTCTGATAGTTTATGCTAAATCCTTCAGAAGTGCCTTTAGTTAAATGGCTATACCATTTGCAACAAATATAATTTTATATTAAAAGGAGCTATAAAAAGGACAAAAGGGTTATACAAAGGCAAATTTCTATATTTTTCAGAATACTATTGTTTCAGCATATAAAATACTAATTATAGTGGATTCCTATTCTCACTTAAGAATAGAAAGCTTTCAAGTGAAACCTAATTCTTCTCATCATGCTCCCAAAACCCCTGCAAAGGATTCAGAATTCTCACTAATGTTCCTATGTAACTAATTAGCACATATTTTTCTGTACATAGAGGAGTAAACTCTGATAGAATCCTCTATCCCTTTTCTGTGTTACAAAAGTCATAAATTAACCTCCTTCCATTCCTAATCTTTTCCATTCTTTATTCTTAATCCCGTAGAGGCATACACATATTGGATTTATCTGCCATGTAAAACAAGCATTCAGTCATCCTTTCTTTAAGATTACTCTCAAATTTTAATTCAGCTTCAACTAAACATGTAAATATGCAAAACTCTTCAGTCTAAATGTTTCATTAGTTAACAACCTGCAAAGACAGATTATGACATCATACAAAAATTAAGCAAGAAAATGAATATTTTACAAATTGTTTTAACTTTGAATAAAAAGTAATTTCTTTAAATGACTTCCTTAAATAAAAGTTAGCATATTTTGAATCTAAATTAGTAAGGATTTATGGGATTTCTTCTCTTATGAAAATATTTGCCCTCTCAATGCCTCTCAAAGTACATAAGAGCACATACTTACCCCATGTTGCTTGCCGTGGTTATATCGTCCTCAGATCAAGGCTTATCTGGATTCTGAATTAACTTAAATGTTATAAAAAGAAGCAGTAGAGGTTTGACTTCCCCGGAAACGAGACTGTCATATGCTAACTAGGCTTTTAAATGAGGAAAACTAGTGTCTCTTCTAATTATATAAGCTCCAGGTCAAATTCTAGCATCAACTAATCAAATAACTGAACTGCATTTAGTTTCAAGGAGTAAAAGAAAGAAAACTATTTAAGAGAAATGACTTTAGTATCTTAGAAAACTGGAGACTTGAGCATTGAAAAGTTACTTATATATCAATAAAATTTAAATAGTTTAAAAGCAAAGTATATATCTTGCTACCTTAAATAATTTGCAGAAAAATATTGGGGAAAATTTAGTTTTCAGTACAGCAGATATTTCTATATTTTCCAGAAGTTTTGAATTTGCATTATATGTCCTGGTCTCTGAAAACATCCTCTCACCTTACCTTAACTTGTCCAGTATTTATCTCCTTATAAATTCCAGTACAATAATAGTATTTAATTCTAAAGCCATACCAGTTAATGCTAAGCAACGTATCCAAAATGTCTAATTTTTAAAATGTATCTTTGAACACTTATAAATAGGGTCTTTTGAAATTAAATACAAAGTTGTTATCATGAGAAGCTATAAAAAATACCATTTTAATTTCAACATTTTAAAAGACATCTCAACCCAAATTTATAGTAGTACAACAAAAAATAAAAATAAAAAAGGATTTAGCAATGATATATTGAGAAATACAAAATTTCACAAGATTTTGAGGGAAGAAATATTATATAATATGGAAGATATCTATTACATGCACCGTCTTGCGGGGGGTCAGTTTTGGAGAAATAGTTTCAGTAAAAACACTAGGGTCTTTATTTAAATTTTTAATATGTAGCTGTCACGTACTGCTTTGGTAATTTCAAAATTATGTTATCTAAAAGGTAAAGAAGCTTTTTAGGCATAGAATATATGAGCACACACTGATCTACTTTTTAAAAATTGAGATATAAATCACCTATGTCAGAGAGAAATTTTCCTCTACCCTTCTAGATTCTTCTGGCTGCTAAGAATTACAATGAGTTTGACATGAGACAGATTAACAGGAGAAAATCAAACAAAAGTTTAATAATGTGGGAGGGAATCAAGAAAACTGAACAGCTCACTAAAATGGCCAAAGCCCTCCCTTAAAAACCATATCAGCTAAAGACAAAAGAGGATGTTGAGGGTAGTGGTTTGGGACTTCAGAGGAGGGCAGTTCAAGTGGAGATGGAAACGCAAATGCAAACGCTTGGTAAACAACTGTTTGTTGGGCCCTGCAGAGTGGACTCCAATCTCTATGCCCTCCTCAGCTTCCCCGGCCACACCTAGCCTAAATTGTTTGCCGATACCTCTATTCCGGGAAGAGGTCCTTTATCTACACTCTTTAGGCAGCTCAGGGGGGAGGTAAAAAGAAAGACTTCAGGAGTCTTCTGTTTCTTAAAAATAATCTCCCTAGATTAATCCTCATGCCAGAGAGACACATTTTGAGGTGGCAAATTTTGCTCCCCTACACATAACATACATAAAATTTGCCCTTTTTATATGAACAATGCAGTGGTTTTTCATGTTCACAAGTTGTGCAACCACTAATTCTAGAACGTTTGCATGACCCCAAAGAGAAGCCCCATGCCTCTGAATTCCTCCTCCCTGGCAACCACTAATCTACTTCCTGTCTCTATGGATTTGCCTATTCTGGACATTTCACATAAAAGGCCGTATAATATGTGGCCTTTTGTGACTGTCTTCTTTCACTTAGTACAATGTTTTCAAGGTTGATTTATGTTAGAGCATGTGTCAATACTTCATTCCTTTTTATGGCTGAATAACATTCCATTGTACAGATATATCACATTTTATTTATCCATTCATCAGTTATGGACATCTGGGTTTTCAGTATTGGGCTGGTATGAATAGTGCTGTTATAAACATTCGTATACAAGTCAATTTTCTTGGGTGCATGCTTAGGAATTGCTGGGACATATGGTAATTATATGTCAATTTTTTTTCTTTAAAGATTTATTTATTCATTTTATATTTTATTATTGCTGCATTGGGTCTTTGTTGCTGCACACAGGCCTTCTCTGGTTGCGGTGAGCGGGGGCTACTCTTCATTGATGTGTGTGCTTCACATCGTGGTGGTTTCTCTTGTTGCAGAGCACGGGCTCTAGGCGCGCAGGCTTCAGTAGTTGTGGCATATGGGCTTCAGTAGTTGTGGCTCGCGGGCTCTAGAGCGCAGGCTCAGTAGTTGTGGTGCCCGGGCTTAGTTGCTCCGCGGCATGTGGGATCTTCCCAGACCAGGACTTGAACCCGTGTCCTCTGCATTGGCAGGCGGATTCTTAACCATTGCGCCACCAGGGAAGTCCTATGTCAACTTTTTGAGAAACTGTTTTCCTCAGCGGCTGTACCATTTTTCATTCCCACCAGAAATATTTGAGGTTTCAATTTCTCCACATCCTTGCCAAGTTATTAAGTCTTTTTAAATATAGTCATCCTAGAGATTGGGAAATGGTATCTTTTTAAAAAATATTTATTTATTTGGTTGTGCCAGGTCTTAGTTGTGGCAGGCAGGCTCCTTAGTTGTGGCACATGTGCTCCTTAGTTGTGGTAGGCAGGCTCCTTAGTTGTGGCATGTGAACTCTTAATTGCAGCATGCACATGGGATCTCTAGTTCTCTGACCAGGGATCGAACCCAAGCCCCCTGCATTGGGAGCATGGAGTCTTAACCACCACGCCACCAGGGAAGTCCCAGGAAGTGGTATCTTATTGTGGGTTTAATTTGCATTTCCCTAAAGAGTAATGGTGTTGAACATCTTTCGTTTGCTTATCAGACATTTGTATATCTTCTCTGAAGAAACGTCTATGCAAATCCTTTGTCCATATTTAAACTGGGTTGTCTTTTTATTTATATATATTTATATATGAGTTCTGTATACTGAAAACTAAACCTTTACCAGATATATGATTTGCAAATGTTTTCTCCCATTCTGTGGATTGTTCTTTCATTTTCTTGATAGTTTCCTTTAACATACAGATATACTTTTTTTTTTTTTTTTTTGCGGTACACGGGCCTCTCACTGTTGTGGCCTCTCTCGTTGCGGAGCACAGGCTCCGGACGCACAGGCTCCGGACGCACAGACTCAGCGGCCATGGCTCGTGGGCCCAGCCGCTCCGCGGCATGTGGGATCTTCCTGGACTGGGTCACGAACCCGTGTCCCCTGCATTGGCAGGCGGACTCTCAACCACTGCGCCACCGGGGAAGCCCTACTTTTTATATATATATAAATTTATTTTATTTTTGGCTGCATTGGGTCTTCGTTGCTGCGTGTGGGCTTTCTCTAGTTGCGGGAGAGGGGGCTACTCTTCTTTGCGGTGCACGGGCTTCTCATTGCGGTGGCTTCTCTTGCTGCGGAGCACGGGCTCTAGGTGCGCGGGCTTCAGTAGTTGTGGCTCACGAGCTCTAGAGCGAAGGCTCAGTAGTTGGGGTGCACGAGCTTAGATGCTCTGCGGCATGTGGGATTTTCCCAGACCAGGGCTCAAACCCTTGTCCCCTGCGTTGGCAGGTGGATTCTTAACCACTGCACCACTAGGGAAGCCCAGATATACTTTTTAAAGATGACAAAACTCAGGCACAGGATTGGAAATTGACTTTGTCAAGATCTGCATAGTTTTTCGTAAAATGAGCAAAGTCTCAATTGAATCACGTTAATTTCTTTTCTTTCTCCCCCCTACCCTTTTTTGGCCACACCGTGTGGCATGCAGGATCTTAGTTCCCAGACCAGGTATCGAACCTGTGCTTCCTGTAGTGGAAGCACGGAGTCTTAACCACTGGACCGCCAGGGCAGTCCCTACATAATTTATTTTAAACTAATTATAAGATGATCAAAAGAAAGTTCAAAAAAGCATAAATGAGTGATGGTTTTATTGGCAAAATTACAATATATAGGTAGTGTATGAAGTTACTGCAGATGGCATTTAGTTGTTTTCCTTACAACTAAAAGCTGCAATTACCACATTAAAACTTTAATGCAGAATATCTACATGTGGAGCTTTAGCCTCAGGCCTGGAGCAGCTGTGAAATGAAAGTTACCACACCATTCTAGTCCTTGGATATCAGTATATTGTGCTTCACCTTCCACCCTGCAATAGTAAAAAAATAAGTGTGTTCATTAACCAAGACCAAAAATTTACGGTCCAGATATGATTGTCCAGTATATTATATACTATGTCTGAAGAATTATATCTTTCCACTATCAAATTTTGGTCTAAAACCTGACATCCTGCTTTCATAACCTACAAACAAAAAAAGAAATTACTATTCCAAACAAATATTGTCATTATACAAATTTTGGTGCCTAAGATTTTAGGATTACATATGCTTAGTTTAGACCAAAACAGTCAAAAAGTGAAAAGTTTTTATTGGTTATCTGGCTTAATTAGTTCATTCATTTATTCAACAAATGTTTATTGACCTTCAACTATGTTTGAGGTGCTGTGCTCTATGCTGGACTCTATGTTTTCTGGACTCTTCGGAGTGGTGAAAATGCACTTCACATAACCAAACAGACCTTTATCCCATGGGTTAGAGTTTTCTCCCTTTATCAACATCAGTGGGAAAAGTTTACATGTTGTCATCACAGACTTGGCATCAGAATATGTGAACACTTTCTACCCTCCTCAATATGTATCAACCACTTCATAACAATTAGGTTGCAGTTTCAATTCTGGAAATAATAAAGGGGTAGTTATAAATGAACCATGAACCTCTGGATGACACGGCATGGTATTTGGTGTGAGGATTAAGCTTGTGAAGATACATGGTGGAGGGTAGGGGTAGGGATTTGGAGGAAGGTGGTCAAAAGGTACAAACTTCCAGTTACAAGATAAATAAAGTACTAGGGATGTGATGTACAACATGATAAATATAATTAACACTGATGTATGTTATATGTAAAAGTTGTTAAGAGAGAAAATCCTTAGTTCTCATCACAAGGAAAACTATTTTTTTCTTTATTTTGTGTCAATGTGAGATGGTGAATGTTCACTAAATTTATTGCGGTAATCACTTCACGATGTATGTAAGTCGAATCATTATGCTGTATACCTTGAATTTATACAGCGGTGTATGTCAATTATATCTCAAACTGGAAGAAAAAATAAAATTTAAAACTAAAAAAAAAGTTTATCAAGATACTTCAAGTGAAAATAATTTTTGGCCTAAATTTTCTCAATAATTGCAACAAGCTTTCCATTTCCAATATGACTGCAAAAAGTTCTATAGGAACAGAAGTCAAGAGGAAATAAATGAAAAGTCTAATAGATTATCACCAAGAATGACATTTTCTTTTGGAGCCTCATGATGGCCTTAGCCTCTCTTATAACATTTTTTTTCCCCAACATATAACACAAATTTTCCAAAATATATTATAAATATATTTTAACTAAATACATTACAAAAGAAATTTAGCATTAACTAAGTTTTTAAGCAAATGTGCCTGAAAAGACTCTTTTAGAACTACAATGACATTTTATTTTAAACTTACCTATTTTCATTGAAATTTCCAGTGTACTTTGCCCCAGTTGGGAATGTATAAGTCCCCAGTCCATGAAACATATTGTCCTTAAAGTGTCCTTCATATACTGCTCCTGAAAAATGCTCAAGTCTTCCAAAACCATTCATCTGTTTGTAACAAAGGAAATTACCTCAGTAACTAATCTTCAGTTCCCTAGAACATTTCAAAAATGTACACATATGTCTATCATCTACTTTGTTATTATTTAATCTATCATCGTATCATCCTTTATTTTCACAAAAATAAGATAACATTTTATCACTGTCCTTTGTATGTATCTCTCTGTGAAGCTCACCAAGTCAATGTTTCTGATCTGGGGCACTTGAACATCTTGGGGGTCCATGATGATAATAACAGGAGTCCTCAAGATACCTTGACTATATCCAAAAGCTTAAAGGACAACCAGTTTAGTTAGCCCAGAAATGGCACAAAGAAGTTGTTAAGAACAAAAATTTGTATTCAGGCAGACCCAAGAACACATTTTTGTTTCATCACTTAACTAGCTGGGCAAGAAGTCTGAGCCTGATTTCCCTCAATTGTAAAATAGGAACATTAATGGTATCTGACTCATGAGGCTGCTATGAAGATTCAATGAGAAAACTATGTAATGAGTTCACTTTGCTCAATGAATAGGAAATAAGATAGATGATGATAATTAGCTCCCTGCATGAGTTTAATACTATTCTTATGTTCATATATGTTAAATATAATCATTTTTTATTTTTATTACATGGTCTACTCATATGTGTCTTTTGATTAATGGTGAAATGCCTGGAATCATTTAACCAACAGAGTTACTTATCCACTGTCAATGCTCAAAACAACAATAATACCTTGTCATCTTTCCAGCTTCCTGTGTAGACAATCCCATTAGGAGTGGTATAAATACCTATGCCATTTCTCTCAAAGATTCCAGAAGATGTTCTTGTACAATCCCCATCTAAACAAGAGAGAAATACTGAAGATTATAAAAGGGAACCCTGTTTGACTAAGTAATAATAAAATATTTATGTTCAGGCTTAATCAGAACTGCATCCCCTATGGGTCTCTTTGGCTTCCTAGCACTGAAATTGATGAGACCAGAGATGAGGAGCTCTGTGGACCTAGGTCTTGTAATCATTGACACTCAAGGGCCCAGAAGGTTGACATATGGCTATGGCCCTCCCATAGCTTTCCAAGGCACACTGTCTATACTTAACATTAGAGTTTAGATTTAAAATCTGTTCCTCCATTAGTATTTCTATGTTATTTTATTTAATGGAGTTAATATCTCAGTAGTAGTTTTATAAAGTGTAACAGTCTCAGTTTTGTACCCTTAAGCTATTTAATTTTAGTCTGCATAGAAAAAAGTAATTGAAATGTATGCTTACCATACTTGTCTCCATTTGGAAATATAAAGTTTATCTTAAATACTTCTGGAGCTGTTTTAAAAGATTTCAGAAAAGTCGCATAAGCTTAAATATTTTTACATCATAAGACCTATAACATATTTGCTTTAAGAGCTAACCAAATAGACTCACTTCATATGATTACAAGCATATCATGATTACTTGGCATTTCCATAGTCTAGTGTAGGGTCCTGGGGAAATAAATGATTTTGTCTAGATGATCAATTTTTACTTGTTTATTATAACAGCTTTATTAATATATAATTCACATACCACCAAAGTTACCCTTTAAAAGTATACAAAATTCATTTTTTAGCATACTCAGAGTTGTGCAACTGTCACCACAATCTAATTTTTCAATATTTTAATCACCCCCAAAAGAAATCCTGTACATATTAGCAGTTACTCTCCATTACCCTAAAACTCACCCAACCCCTGGCAACCACTAATCTACTCTCTGTCTCTATGTACTGGTGTATTCTAGATAGTTCGTAGAAATGGAATCATACAATATGTGGTCCTTTGTGATTAGCTGCTTTTACTTAGCTTCAAGGTATTCTAGATAGTTCATAGAAATGGAATCATACAATATGTGGTCCTTTGTGATTAGCTTCTTTTACTTAGCTTCAAGGTTCATCCATGTTGTAGCCTGTATCAGTATTTCACCACTTTTTATTGCCGAATAGTCCATGCCTCAAAAATAACGCATTTTGTTTATCTATTCATCAGTTGATGGCCAGTTGGGTTGTTTCCAGTTTGGGCTGTTATGAATAATGCTATGAACATTCATGTATAATTTTTTGTTTGGACATATGTTTTTATTTCTCTTGGGTATATGATCTATTGATTGTCCCACAGAGGCAAGGTAGAGTGAGCAATCTCTGATTTGGCAGTGGAAGGAAATAGAAAAGAAAGAAAGATAGTAAGTGAGAAGGGGTGGGGGAGGGAGAGGGGTCCAAACAGAATGAGATTGGAATGGAGACCAGGTGAAAAAAAGACAAAGACAACCGCAGGCCTGGGGGTGGGGGAGGGGTGGAATCTATGCCTCAGAGCCCTGGGACATTTAGTGGACTAAAACATTAGAAACTAATTTTTGCCAATACTGAAGAAAACGTATGTGAAGATAAGTAAACTATAACTTCTAGGACAATAGTCTACTAGAATGTTACTCAAAGTGTGGCCATCCATTAGAATCATCTGGGATGCTTTACAAGTTCCTACGCCCTTCCACACAGCTGAAGCAGAATCTCTGTGGGTGGGACAAGAGAACTGATCTTTTTAATTGAAAGATTAATGAGTGCCAGTTGAGAAAGGCTGGAAGCTCATCCCCTCTGAGGAAACAGAGTTAATAACACAATAGGCAGAAGACTTAAACATCGTCAGAGAGAAAGGGAGGGTATAGCAGCCTTGAGACAGGAGCGGATGCTTATGAAAAAATAATTAGCAATCTAGGAAATGAATAATGTAATTGTTGAAATAAACCTCTTTAGAAGGGCTGAATAGCAGAATGAATACCGTTGAAAAGTAAATTAGTGAACTGGAACACAAGGTTGAAAATTTTTCCCAGAAAGAGGCGTAAAGGAAAACAGAGATACCACCTGACAAGGCGTTTCACATCTCCCCTCACCCCAGACGCCTCCAGGAGCCCCCAGGAGGTCTATCCCTAATGTCGTACTTAGGGCCCTATTGAAATAACGCTTTTGTGCCGGAGTCCCTTCTCACGCTCCACTCGTCTGGGTCAGGATCACGGATTAGTTAAATCTCTTTTCCCACCCTAGTGTCCAGCTCAGTGCTTAGTACTTACTGGTAGGAACTGAAAGTTTAGTGAATGAGTGGCACTTGGGAAGCAATCGTTAAAGGCTTACTAAGCAGAGCACTAAACGTGATCATACAAGAAACCGAACTGTTTCAATTGCCCTTAAATGGTTCCACATCCGAAACTTTGGACTGTTAGAGCTAGAGGGAGGGAACCTAAGAGATCGAGACTGGCAACAGAGAGGAAACTGAAACCAGAGACGTTGGCACTTCCCCAAGGTGTCACAACAGCGAATCGACGGCCGAATGAGAGCTAGAATCCAGGTCTCCAGATTCCCACAGCACGGGTTCTCCGCGTCCCCATCCCACCAGGCTCAGGTAATATGTCACACCTGTACCGGAGTTGCCAGGGGCCGAGCTCTGGCTCAGTGCGAGCTCTACTTAAAGGGGCGTTGGGAGGATGGGACACTCACTTGACACAGGGGTGCTGGAGAGATTTTCTGGACTCTGCGATTCCCCGTGGGCCGCCAGCTCTGTGACCTGGAGGGAAGGAAGCAGTAGCTCAGCGCAGACTGCGACTTGGTTGCTAGGGCGACCAGGCACCTCTCACCCGGAAGCGAATAGGCAAGGGCCCGAGGTTGAGCCAATCAGAAGGCGCCAGGGCTGGGCCGCTGCAGCTGGGCCGCTGCGGAGCCGCTCCAGGTGAGGTCTCGGTGGGCGCCGCGTCCTAACAGACGCCCCGGGAAGCAGCGCTGTGAACCCGGGGCGGCCTCCCCTGCCGCGTATGAGGGATGTATTTCAGTGTGCGTGGTCTGCGCGTCGGCCCAGTAGTCAGTGTGCGGACCCTTCTACCGACTCCCTCTCCCGGAGTGGTCAGGGTCTGAGGAGCCTCCCGGCCCGGTGGAATACAGCCTGTCTGGCTGGGGCCGGTGAGTCTGGAGCATTAGGATCCCAGGCCCTGAGACCGGGCCCGGCGGGGGTCGGCAGCTGAGGCTGTCCACGCTCAGGCTGGAGGCGGGGGAGCTGAATTCAGGCTCGGAGCCGGATAAAGGGTGGGATTGGAGGGGCTCAGGTTTCGTTTCCTGTCTCTGTCTCCATCTCCAATGGGTGGCTATTTGGGGAGAGGATTTCCTGCGATGTATGCTGGAAGAAAGGTACCAGGTCTGGGTATCTGCAAGGAGCTGGATATATGGGGTGAGTCAGAGATTTGCCTGGGAGGGGAATGGTTTGTGGTCAGTTTTCAGCGCCCAGCTTGGTGAGTCTGTTCCTGGGAGCCAAACTTGGATGTTAAACAAAGGATACTCTTCCAGCCAAACTTAGGTTCCTGTGTCCACGGTGAACAAAGATAGTTGGAATCTTCCCAGACTAAATGGATTTATGATGTTTTGGCTTCTTGTGGGCCTACCTGGCCGGGAAGAAACTGCCATTCCCAGAGCTAGCTAATTAACAATTAACCTGTGAACACGGCTTTCGTATGCAAAACAACCAGTCCTGCATCCTTAACTTCCAACCACCTCCTTTGTCTAACCACCAAGCTAGTAGTTCCCCTGCCCTAAATCAATTTGGGGCCAGGTACCCTATGCCTCAGAGTCTGTGGGAATTACTCAAACTAGCCAATCCTAAACTGATTACCCTGCCCTGCCTTGCTTTTCCCGTGGAAAACCCAAGAAAGGCTACAGCCTATGCCTTACTCTTGTTCCTTTCTGCCTCCTCCTGACACTGGTGCTTCCCCCTGTGGCCCACCGTGGCATGGCATGCCTCTCCTTTCTAGGGGAGTTGTAAATAACATTAAACTTTTCTTTCAGTGGTATTGATCTCTCTGCGTCAGCACTCAGTCACCTTTACAAATTAAGACCCAGGCACAAATTAAGGGGGGGGGGCTGGCTTAACAGTAAGTTTTGTTTTTTTGTTTTGTTTCCTTGTTTTATTTATTTATTTATTTAGCTGCGTCGGGTCTTAGTTGTGGCACGCGGGATATTTCGTTGCAGTGCGCGGGGTCAGTAGTTGTGGCACGTGGGCTTAGTTGCCCCGTGGCATGTGGGATCTTAGTTCCCTGATCAGGGATCGAACCCACGTGCCCTGCATTGGAAGGTGGATTCTTAATCACTGGACCACCAGGGAAGTCCCAACACTAAGTTTTGAATTGAAGATACAAAGTACATGTTTGGGGGGTAAGAGGGAAATATGGGGGAAAGAATTTCATCTTTGGAGTTGAATGGATTGTTTCAAACCCTGGCTCCAGACTTTGCTTCTATAGTTGGTGACATTAGGCAAGTCGTGTAATTTATCTGTTCTCTAGTTTCCTCCACTATAAAATATAGAAAATAATATTTAACTTATAGGAGTTTTAGAGAAGTAAATGAAAAATCTTACCTTTCCCCTCAATGCAGACTTGTATTTCCAACTATTAATACCTTCGACATATCTCCATTTGAATATCTAGAAGACATCTCAGATGTAACATTCATTCTGAACTTGTGACACTCCCCGTATCTTTTCCTCCCCACTATTCCCATTTTGATCACATGGCTGAGCACAGGACCCCTGTTCACCTAGTTAATCTAGGCCCTAAAATCTTACAGTAATTCTAGACACTTCTTTCTCATACCTTGCATCTAATTCATTTACTGTTAAAATACATTGAGAATCTATGGCCACTTTTCAGCTCCACTTGCTCCCACCCTAGTCCATCTCACTGTGTTTTTGTTTGTTTGTTTGTTTTGTTTTGTTTTTTATCTGCAGACTGAACAACTGCAGTAGTTTCTAACTGGCCTCCTGGTTCTCCTCACCTCCCTAAAGACTTTTTATTCTTCACAAAACAGCTAGAGTAATTTTTTTTTTTTTTTACTTTTTTCTAGATAATTTTAATGTAAATCTGAATTTAAAAAAAATTTTTATTTTTATTGGAGTATATTTGATTGACAATGTTGTGTTAGTTTCAGGTGTACAGCAAAGTGATTCAGTTATATATATATATATATATATATATATATATATATATACACATATATATATACATGTATCTATTCTTTTTCAAATTCTTTTCCCATTTAGGTTATTACAGAATATTGAGCAGAGTTCCCTGTGCTATACAGTAAGTCCTTGTTGGTTACCTATTTTATCTTATTTTATTTTATTTTTTTTTTTGCTGTATTTGGCCTTTCACCGTTGTGGCCTCTCCCGTTGCGGAGCACAGGCTCCGGACACGCAGGCTCAATGGCCATGGCTCACGGGCCAAGCCGCTCCGCGGCACGTGGGATCCTCCCAGACCGGGGCACGAACCCGTGTCCCCTGCATCGGCGGGCGGACTCCCAACCACTGCGCCACCAGGGAAGCCCTATTTTATTTTTTAAAGATTTTATTGATATGGACCATTTTTAAAGTCTTTATTGAATTTGTTACAGTATTGCTTCTGTTTTATGTTTTGGTTTTTTGGCTGCGAGGCATGTGAGATCTTAGCTCCCCAACCAGGTATTGAACCCACACCCCCTGCATTGGAAGGTGAAGTCTCAACCACTGGACCGCCAGGAAGTCCCTGGTTATCTATTTTAAATATAGCAGTGTGTATATGTCAATCCCAAGCTCCCAGTCTATCCCTCCCCGCCACCCTTCCCTCCTGGTAACCGTAAGTTTGTTCTCTAAATCTGCGATGTTCTCTAAGTCTGTGAGACTGTTTCCGTTTTGTAAATAAGTTCATTTGTATCTTTTTTTTTTAAGATTCTGCATATAAGCCATATCATATATTTGTCTTTCTCTGTCTGACTTCACTTAGTATGATAATCTCCAGGTCCATCCATGTTGCCGCAAATGGCATTATTTCATTCTTTCTTTCTTTCTTTTTTAATATTTATTTATTTGGCTGCGCCGGGTCTTAGTTGTAGCATGTGGGATCTTCGTTGCAGCATGTGGGATCTTTAGCTCTGACATGTGGGCTCTTTTAGTTGCAGCACATGGGCTCTTAGTTGCGGCGTGCAGGATCTAGTTCCCTGATCAGGGATTGAACTTGGGTCCCCTGTGTTAGGAGCACGGAGTCTTAACCACTGGACCACCAGGGGAGTCCCCTACAGTATTTCATTCTTTTTAATGGCTGAGTAATATTCCATTATATATGTGTACCACATCTTCTTTATCCATTCATCTGTCGATAGACACTTAAGTTGCTTTCATGTCTTGGCTATTGCATACAGTGCTGCAGTGAACATTGGGGTGCCTGTATCCTTTCTAACCATGTTTTTCTATGGATATATGCCCAGGAGTGGGATTGCGGGATCATATGGTAGCTCTATTTTTAGTTTTTTAAGGAACCTCCATGCTGTTCTCCATAGTGGCTCTACCAATTTACATTCCCACCAACAGTGTAGGAGGGTTCCCTTTTTAGAGTAATTGTTTTAAAACCTAAGTCAGTCGTACCAAGCTTTTGCCTCTGCTCTCTAGTGACTTTCTATTATACTTAGAATGAAATTCAGAGTTCTTCCCAGGACCTACATGGCCGTCTACTTTCTGACCTCATCTCGTTTGCTCACTATATTGCAGACCCACCAGACTCCTTACACTTCATCCAGCCCAGTGCATTGAAGATGTTCTGGACTTGGCCCCTTTTCACCTACTATTGCTTCTGCTTACAATGTACTTTTCACAAATATTTCATGACTCATTTTCTGAATGTTCAGGTGTCTGCTCAATATGACCTCAGAAAGATGACCACTCTAACTCGACTGCTCTATCTAAAATAACACTCTCAGAGTTTTTCATTTTCTTCATAGCACTTAACTGATATTATGTATTTAGTTATTGTCTGTCTTACTCTCTAGAAGATAAGCTTCATGAGGCAGGAATTTTTGTTGTCTTTGCTGTTATACCCCTAGGACTTGGCACATAATAAGTGCTTAATAAATATTTGTGGAATGAATAAATAAATGAATGAATCTCCATTCTCATATCAGTCATTTATTCAACCTTCAGCCATTCTTCAAATACATATTGAATTTCTTCTATATGCCAGACACTGTGTTAGAGGTACATTGGTAATCAAAATAGACATAATCCTTGCCTTCAGAGAGCTTTTGGGGAGGCGGGAAGATAAACATAAAAGAAACAATAAATATGAATAATTGTGAAGGATTTTGAAGAAAAGACTATCAAGAGACCTAGTTTAATTTCTACATGTTTGTGAGTTTTCCAGATATTTCCCTGCTTTTGATTTCAAATTTCATTCCACTGTGGTTACAAAACATACTTTGTATCATTTCTGTCTTTTAAAATTTATTGAGGTTTTTATTATAGCCTAGCATATGGTCTATCCTGGAAAAGTTTCCTTATACACATAAGGAAAATGTATATTTTTATTGGGTAGAGTGTTCTATAGATGTCTCTTAGGTCTAGTTGGTTTATACTGTGTTTCAAGTCTTCTATTTCTTTATTGATCTTCTGTCTACAGTAAGTCCCCTACATACGAAGCTTCAAGTTGTGAAGTTTTAAAGAAGTGAACATGTGTTTGCATGTCCAATCACATAAGTTAGCTCGTGTCTGGCGAACATTGTCACATGTGTGCATCCTCTACAAGTAGTTGTGCTTTTGTGTACTTTACAGTACAGTACTGTATAGAGTACAGTAGTACAGTATCTTTATTTCAAGCCCAGGATGTCCAGAAGCAAGCATAAAAGCAGCAGTATATAGCCGATTGTGTTAGTTGGGTACCTAGGCTAACTTTGTTGGACTTATGAACAAATTGGACTTACGAATGAGCTCTCAGAACAGAACTCGTTCGTATGTAGGGGACTTACAATAGTTCTTTACCATTGTTGAAAGTGGGTATTGAAGTTTCCTACTGTTATGCATTGTCTATTTCTCTGTCCATTTCTTTTCTCTTTTTTTTTTTTTTTTTTTTTGGCTGCACTGGGTCTTCATTGCTGCGCGCAGGCTTTCTCTAGTTGCAAGGAGCAGGGGTTACTCTTCATTGCAGTGCATGGGCTTCTCATTGCAGCGGCTTCTCTTGTTGCGGCATAGGCTCTAGGTGCACAGGCTTCAGTAGTTGTAGCATGTAGGCCCTAGAGCTTGCGGGCTTCAGTAGTTGAGGTGCATGGGCTCAGTAGTTGCGCCGCGTGGGCTCTGGGGCACACGGGCTTCAGTAGTTGTGGCATGGAGGCTCAGTAGTTGTGGTGCACAGGCTTAGTTGCTCCGTGGCATGTGGGATCTTCCTGGGCCAGGGCTCAAACCCGTGTCCCCTGCATTGGCAGGTGGATTCTTACCCACTGTGCCACCATGGAAATCCTCTCTGTTCATTTCTGTCAGTTGCTGCTTTATGTATTCTGATACTGTGTTATTAGGTGCAGTATATTTGTAATTGTTAATATCTTCCTCATGGATTGACTCTCTTATCATTATGAAATGTTCTTCTTTATCTCTAACATTTTTTTTTTTTTTTTTTTTTTTGCGTTACGCGGGCTTCTTGCTGTTGTGGCCTCTCCTGTTGTGGAGCACAGGCTCCGGATGCACAGGCTCAGCAGCCATGGTTCATTGGCCCAGCCGCTCCGCGGCATGTGGGATCTTCCCGGACCGGGGCAAGAACCCGTGTCCCCTGCATCGGCAGGCGGACTCTCAACCACTGCGCCACCAGGGAAGCTCTCTAACAACATTTTTTGCTTTAAAGTCTATTTCGTCTGATATTAGCATAGTCACTCCAGCTTTCTTGTGGTTGCTGTTTGCATGATTTGTCTTTTTCCATCCTTTTACTTTTCATTTATTTGTATCTTTGAATTTAAAGTGATAGCATATAGTTGGTTCTTGTTTTTATACAGTCTGATAATTTGTCTTTTGATTGAATTGTTCAATCCATTCACATTTAATGTTATTGGTATAGTGGAATTTACATTTACCCTTCTACTTTTTGTTGTCTATATGTCTCTTGTCTATTTTGTTTCTCTGTTCCTACTTTACTGCTTTCTTTTGCATTATCATTAAATGAACATTTTATAATTCAGTATTTTAATTTCTTTAATGATATTTTTCACGATATTTTTTTGAGTTTTTGATTTGTTTTTTAGTGACTGCCCAAGGGTTTATCTTGTACATCTTGACATATCAGAATCAGCTTCACATTTATACTAGCTCAATTTTAGTAGTGTATTGAAATTTTACTCTCATACAGCTGTATTCCTTTCCCCTCCTTTTTGCAGTATTATTGTTATACATATTACATCTATTAATATTACAAATGCAACTGTACATTCTTTTCTATTTTTTTATTGAAATGTAGTTGATTTAAAATGTTGTGTTAGTTTCAGGTGTACAGCAAAGTGATTTAGTTATGTGTGTGTGTGTGTGTGTGTGTGTGTTTATATTCTTTTTAAGATTCTTTTCCATTATAGGTTATTATAAGATACTGAGTATAGTTGCCTGTGCTATACAATAGGTCCTTAGTGCTTATCTATCTTATATATAGTCGTGTGTATATTTTAATCCAAAACTCCTAATTTACCCCTCCCCCCTTCCCCCTTTGGTAACCATAAGTTTATTTTTTATGTCTGTGAGTCCATTTCTGTTTTGTAAATAAGTTCATTTGTATCATTTTTTTTAGATTCCTTATAAAGCAATATCGTATGATATTTGTCTTTCTCTGTCTGACTTACTTCACTTAGTATGATAATCTCTAGGTCCATCCATGTTGTTGCTAATAGAATTATTTCATTCTTTTTTATGGCTGAGTAATATTCCATTGTGTATATATTACCACATCTTCTTTATCCGTTCATCTGTCAGTGGACACTTAGGTTGCTTCCCCAGCTGTACATTGTTACACTTATTACTTTATCATCTGTAGTCATTTTCTTAACCCAATACAACTATGCTCCCACTGATCTGCTTTGTTCTGTTATTGGCAAATATATTACATTTCTGTACATCACAGGTCCAATATTACATTATATACATATTATTTTATACAATTGCTTTTTAAATCGGTTATGTGAAGAAAGGAGAAAAATATACATTTACACTGTTTTGTTGGTTTTGAGGGGAGGGGGTTGTTTTTGTTTTTTGGGATTTTTGGTTTTTTTTTTTTTTGGTACGCGGGCCTCTCGCTGCCGTGGCCTCTCCCGCTGCGGAGCACAGGCTCCGGACGCACGGGCCCAGCCGCTCCACGGCATGTGGGATCCTCCCAGACCGGGGCACGAACCCGCATCCCCTGCATTGGCAGGTGGACCCCCAACCACTGCGCCACCAGGGAAGCCCCCGGGATTTTTGGAATTACACAGTTACCTTTATTGGTGCTCCTTGTTTTTTGTGTGGATTCAAATTATCATCTAGGCTCCCTTGCTTTAGCTTGAAGAGCTTCCTTTAGTATTTTTTTGTAAAGCAGGTCTGCTGTCAACAAATTCTCTGCTTTTATCTGAGAAACTTTTAATTTCACCTTCATTCTTGAAAGGTAGCTTTTCTGGATATAGGATTATTGGTTGACAGTTCTTTTCTTTAAGTCCTTTGACTGTATTATGTCACTGTCTTCTGGCCTCCCTCGTTTCTGCCAGAAAGTCAACTGTTAATCTTACTGGGTTTATATCTGTAAGTGTCAAGTTGTTTTTCTCTAAATGCTTTCAAGATTTCTCCTTGTCTTTAACTTTCAGCATTTTTACATACTGTGTCTGTTTAGGGATCTATGGGTGTATCCTACCTGGACTCCTTAAAGCTTCCTGGCTGTGTAGGTTATTGTCTTTCAATAAATTTGAGAAGTCTTCTGCTGTTATTTCTTTTAATATTTTTTCTGCTCTTTTCTCTCTCTCTCTCCCCCCTATCCTTCTGGTGCTCCTATTATGCATACTACTAACTTTGGACTTAGTTTGGGTGTGGTTAGTTTGGCTTAGTTTGGGCTTAGTTTGTTCTTTTTTCTGGTTCCTTGAGGTGTAAATGTAGATTGTTTATTTGAAATCTTTTCTTTTTCGTAATGTAGGCATTTATTGCTCTAAACTGTCCTCTTAGAACTCCTTTTGCTGCATCCCATAAGTTTTGGTATGTTGTGTTTCCACTTTCAATTGTTTGAAGATATTTTATTTTACTTTATTTTATTATTATTATTTTTTTTGCGGTACGCGGGCCTCTCACTGTTGTGGCCTCTCCCGTTGCGGAGCACAGGCTCCGGATGCGCAGGCTCAGCGGCCATGGCCCACGGGCCCAGCCACTCCGCGGCACGTGGGATCCTCCCGGACCGGGGCACAAACCCATGTCCTCTGCATCAGCAGGCGGACTCTCAACCACTGCACCACCAGGGAAGCCCTGTTTGAAGATATTTTAAAATTTCCCTCTTGATTTTGTCTTTGACCCATTGGTTGTTCAGGAGCATGTTATTTAATGTCCACATATTTATGAGTTTTCCAGTTTTCCTTCTGTTACTGATTTCTAGTTTCATACCATTGTGGTTAGAAAAGATGCTTGATCTGATTTCAGTCTTCTTAAGTTCGTCAAGACTTGTTTTATAGCCCAAGATACGATCTATCCTGGAGAATATTCCATGTGCATTTGAGAAGAAAATGTAGTCTCCTGCTTTGAATGGAATGTTCTATATATGTCATTTAGGTCCACTTGGCTTAAATTATAGTTCAAGTCCAATATTTCTTTACTGATTTTCCTTTCTGGATGATCTGACCATTGTTGAAAGTGTGGTATTAAAGTCCCTTATTATTTTTGTGTTGCTGTCTATTTCTCTCTTCAATTATGTTAATATTTGCTTTATATATTTAGGTGCTCTGATGTTGGGAGCATAAATACTTAGAATTGTTAGATTCCCTTGATGAATTGACCCCTTTATCGTTATATGATGATCTTCTTTGTCTCTTGTTACAGTATTTGACTTAAAGTCTATTTTGTCTAAACATAGCTACCCTTGCTGTCTTTTTTTTTTTTTTTTTTGTGGTACGCAGGCCTCTCACTGCTGTGGCCCCTCCCACTTCGGAGCACAGGCTCCAGATGCACAGGCTCAGTGGCCATGGCCCAGGGGCCCAGCCGCTCCGTGGCACGTGGGATCCTCTGGGACTGGGGCATGAACCTGCGCCCCTGCATCGGTAGGCAGACCCTCAACCACTGTGCCACCAGGGAAGCCCCCCTGCTCTCTTTTGGTTTCCATGTGCATTTACTGTCTTTTACATACCTTCAGTTTCAGTCTATGTGTGTCTTTAAAGCTGAAGTGATTCTGTTGTAGGCAGCATGTAGTTGAGTCTTTTTTTTTTTAACTTTTTAAAATTTATTTTTATTTATTTATCTTTGGCTGCATTGGGTCTTTGTTGCTGCATGCAGGCTTCCTCTAGTTGCGGTGAGCAGGGTCTACTCTTCGTTGTGGTGCATGGGCTTCTCATAGTGGTGGCTTCTCTTGTTGCAGAGCACAGGCTCTAGACACGAGGGCTTCAGTAGTTGTAGCATACAGGCTCAGTAGTTGTGGCTTGCGGGCTCTAGAGCACAGGCTCAGTAGTTGTGGCGCATGGGCTTAGTTGTTCCACGGCACGTGGAAGCTTCCCAGACCAGGGCTCGAACCTGTGTCCCATGCATTGGCAGGTGGATTCTTAACCACCGCACCACCAGGGAAGTCCCGAGTTTTGTTTTTTTAATCCATTCGGCTACTCTGTGTATTTCGATAGGAGAATTTAGTCCATTTACATTTAAAGTAATTATTGATAGGTAAGGGCTTACTATTGCCATTTTGATTGCTGTTTCCTGGGTGTTTTATAGATCCTTTGCTTCTTTCTTTCTCTCGTGCTGTCTTCCTTTGTGATTTGATGATTTTCTGTAGTGGTAGGCTTTGATTCCTTCCTCATTATCTTTTACGTATCTACTATAGATTTTTGCTGTGTAATTTGGTTTGTTTTGTATTTTTACCGTGAGACTGACGTAAAACATCTTTTAGTTGTAACATTCTATTTTAAGCTGATAACATCTTAACTTTGATCGCATACAAAACTCTACAGTTTTACTTCCCCCAGGCAAAGTCTCTGAGCTAGGGCTGTGTTTCTGCAAGTGTATATGTAAATATAAATTTTACTTATCAAATTATGTATTAAATACATGAAAACATCTCTTCTCAACTAGAGTTTTTTAAACCTTATGCAAGACCTAACCAGATCAGAATGTAGCATTGGACCCTACACACCCTATGTATGATTTGAAACTTCTCCATGTGTTTCTGATGCACATCCTGGTTAAGAAATCTGTGTCAGAGAAGCTCACTAAATATTAATTCTGAGGGGGATATGCTTGTAAATCTTTTGTGAAGCAGTTTATCCATGCTTCTCCTAAACTGGCCCTTTTAAAGTATGCATTTTCCTTTTTTTCTTTAAAATAGGCTATTTCCATAACTTTGACAAACAAAGGATTATTATACTTGTCTGATTTTTATAATGTCTGTATTACTTTTTTCTCTTGCAGGTGAAAATGAGTTCTTCAGTAAGAAGAAAAGGCAAGCCAGGGAAAGGAGGTGGAAAGGGGTCCTCCAGAGGAGGAAGAGGAGGCAGAAGTCATGCTAGTAAATCTCATGGGGGTGGCAGCGGTGGCGGTGGCATTGGTGGCAATAGAAAGGCCTCAAGTAGAATTTGGGATGATGGCGATGACTTTTGTATCTTCAGTGAATCAAGGCATTCATCCAGGTCATTATACTCTTTGAATATTCAAATGTGAAAACAGTATCAATTCCTGATCTATGGACAACAGATGACTAAGACAAAGGGGGAAAATGCCAAGTAATTCTGGCCAAGTTATCGTCCTCTGGTTTTAAAGCCCCCTCTTTGTAACCTTTTCTAAAGGCATGATGGCAAATAACACCTTTTGTTGGGCCGGGGATGGGGGCGGTGCTTTGAAATCTGAAGTTAACTTTAACTTCCACATGACACTGTGAATTGTGTATAATATTGTTATTGTAATCAGTATTACCAGGAAAGTAAATATTAGAAATGGTGAAGGTGATGAAAATTATTTTAAGTATTTCTTAGGCATTGTAGTTTGAAGGTTCCCAAATGAGATCTGGCTATACTCCATCTGTCTAGTTGAAGAATTATCTATTTTCCAACCAGATCAACCAAATATTTACTGGAGCTTCATGTGATGACCAGTGGTAGATATCATACCCAGGCTTTTCTCATGTTCAACTTTTAATTAGTGAATAAATTCTGATAATTCTAATGCACGTTTAATGAAAGTAAAGATTTCACTACTGCATGTTATGCAGTATAAATATAAAATTCTCATTGTTTCTCAAATTGCACTTCAAGCTGTTTACTTGAATTTTTAGAGATGGAGAGACTTCTTTAGAGCTGTGTATATACACACATACATACACACACTCTTTTGTGGGAATACTTCCCAACTAAATATTACTTAGAAAGGAATATAGGTGAGTGCTGAAGTTCAGCTGCATCATACATGCTTTTAACTTAAATGAATTCAACTGTATGCATTCAGGAAAAAAAGAAAAAGAAGAACAAATAGTATGTAAGTAGTTAAACTTGCCGCAGAATGAATCTGGGCTCTGTAGTGAACAGGACACGGGAGAGGAATGTGCTCATCCCTCAGTCAGTCTCAGTTTCCAAGTGCTTTTTGTAGCTTAAGCCTCTTGATGTACTGAGTATGTGATATTAATGTTTAAATATATATTTCTTTTTTTTTTTTTTTATATTTCTTATACATGGTCTCTACCATAATCAAATATTTCACCTGGTATGCAACCAGAGAATCTACATTTTTTTCCATTCTAAATGAAAAATGGTCATTTTGGACATACTGAGAGATAATGTATCAGTCTCAAACTTGACACTTTTTAAAGGAATCTTCCAGAATAATCTTATTCTAAAGTATAGTAAAATATAGTAAATTTAAAGTATAGTAAATATACTTTACTATTCTAAAGTATAGTAAAACTATACTTTCACCTTAGCTGCTGACTTAAGAACCTAAATGCTGAGTTAGATGCAGTTCCATTCTTTCTGAAAACACTGACTTTATAGGTTCTTAGAGTCTTAGACATTCATTCATGCAGGAAATATTTACTCAGTGCCTACCATGCACCAGGCACTGTTTTAGGAACCAGGATTACAGTGATGAATAGAATATTGTCCTTGTCTTCATAGAAGGAGGTTTGAGGTATAAAGACCGTAAACACAAACAAACAAACAAAACAAAACAAAAAAACAAAAACAAAGACCATAAACAAAGGTATAATAATAGGTCAGATGGTAAGTGCTATGGAGAAAAATAAAGGATAAGGGGATAGAAAATACTGAAATAGATTGCTGGTTGCTGTTTTCTATGGGGTGATTAGAGAAGACTTCTCTAGTGATGTGTCGTTTGAGCCAGGACAAGAAAGAAGTGAAGGATAAGCTGTGAAGCTACCTAAGGGAAGAACGTTCAAGGCAGAGGGAACAGCAGGTGCACAGTTCCTAAGGCAGGAGTGTGCTTGGAAGATTTAGGAGATGGCAAGGAAGCCATGTGGCTAGCATGGATGGGTAAGAAGTGATTGGCAGTTAGATTCGAGAGACTATACTGTATAGGATGTTGTAGGCCATTATAAGGATTTTGTTTGTTTTTGTTTTAAGTTTTAAAAGTCATGTTCATTGAAGTGTAATTTATGTTCAGTAAAACTCAACCTAAAATTTGACAAATGCAATCATCGCCATAAACAGTTCTTCAAAACTCCCCCATGCCCTTTGCAACACACTCCTCCCTGATCCTTAGGAATCCATTGATCTGTTTTCTGTCAAAGGGGTCAGATATAATCATTAAAATTACTTATTATAGAAAAAATCGTAAGCACATAAAACCAAGTTTTTATTTTTATTTTTATTTTTTTTTGCATTACGCGGGCCTCTCACTGCTGTGGCCTCTCCCGTTGCGGAGCACAGGCTCCGGACGCGCAGGCCCAGCGGCCATGGCTCACGGGCCCAGCCGCTCCGCGGCATGTGGGATCTTCCCGGACCGGGGCACGAACCCGTGTCCCCTGCATCGGCAGGCGGACTCTCAACCACTGCGCCACCAGGGAAGCCCAAACCAAGTTTTTAAAAGGATACTTTGGAATATATAATCTTTAGAATAGTTTAGAATAGTTCAAAGAATGGGATTTTAAAGTAACCTTTGAAAATTAAAGCACAGTTGAGAAAGTTGTCTTAGGATAGTTGTAGAATAGCTAGTCTAGTTATTGTGTCAAGCTTCAGGCTGGGGCTGGTCAGTAGAAAAACTATTTTAAATAATGGAATTGAATTCTACAGACATTCTCAATGAGGCAGACATACGTTCTCACAGCTATTTGGCACCTTCTCAAAAGTTCACCCCTGCTACCACCAGGAAAGGTCAAGGAAAGCAAAAACATCTGTTCTGTATATATCAGTCATCACATGTTCAAATACACCTTATCTACCTGAAATGCTTCTTTCAAGCGCCACAATTCTGTCTTTCAAGCACCAGCTGTGAGGTTTGTCAGCATCTTGAACTGGACTGAGCCAAGTCACGTACCATGGCCAAAAAGGCCATTATAAGGACTTTGGCTTTGCTTTGAGTAAAATGGGAAGCCATTGAAGGGTTTGAGGCAAGTGTGTGTGACATCAATCACTCTAGCCAGAGTTACTACTATTCAGTATATCCCTTCATGTGAATTAGAAAATGGTGCCCCTTTCTTTGGGCAGTTATAGCTCCAGGATGGATGTCTTGGCAAGCAGAGCATAGACTGGATTTTAGCTTTTGCTGTCCCCTCCTTCCCTTCTTTAGGACCCTTTGCATAGTGTATAGTCTGTGCACCCATATTCAGTGGCCCTGCCTCAGTGTGCTCTGTGGAGAATAGACTACAGGGGGACATGGGTTGGAAGCAGGAAGACCAGTTAGAAGGTACACTCCAAGTGGCAGTTTCATAGGCAATTTAATATATGTCTGGAGTTCAAGAACAAGATCTAGGCTAGAGAAGTAAATGTATGAGTCCTCTAGGAATAAATGTGCTTTAAGGCTATGGGACTGGATGAGGTAGGATATAGAGAAGAGGTCTAAACTTTGAGCCCTGGAGCACTCTAGGCTTTAGAACTGAGAAAGATTAGGAAAATGTGACAAAGTAGATTGAGGGGTTGCCAGTGAAGTAGGAGGAAAACTAAGCTTATTTCTGGAAGTCAAGGAATGAAGGTGTTTTCAAGGGAAGTATCCAATCAGATTGGATTGGATACTTAAAGGGAATACGCAAGTTGTATAAAAAGTGCTTCTCATAGGTCAAGAAAAATGTGTTCTGGGAGTTCCCTGGTGGTCCAGTGGTTAGGACTTTCACTGCTGTGGCCCCAGGTTCAATCCCTGGTCGGGAACTAAGATGCCACAAGCTGCGTGGCACAGCCAATATAAAGAAAAAAGAAAGATGTGTTCTGACAGTTGTCCACTGGATTTGGCAATGTGGATAGCATGGGTAACCTTGACGAGAGCTGTTTGGTTTAGTATACTTAGTGTGGAGAAAACCCTATTGGAGTGTGTTTCAGAGAGAAGAGGAAAGAAAGTGGTGACAAAGACAATGATTTAGATAACCCTTTGAGGGAGTTTTGCTCTAAAGGGCAGGGGAGGGAGGAGAGATAGGACAATAGCTTGAGAGGGATATGCAGTCAAAGGGAAGATTTTTTTTTAAGATGGTAGATGTTATATAGCATGTCTGTATGCTGATGGAAATGATCCAAAGGAGAATGAAGAACTGATGATCTGATGATGTGGGGTGGGGGTGGGGGGATAAGTGCTGGAATGATTTCCTTGAGGAGGTTAAAGAGATTGTGTATACAGTATACAGAGGGACTGACTTTGGGATCGAGGATGGTTCATCCTTAGGAACTGGAAGGAAGGCAAAGTATAGGGGTTTACAAATAAGAGGTAGATGAGATAGGAGCATATGGAAGTTCTCCCCCTACCCACCCACCCACCCCCCCTTTTTTTTTCTCTAATCATGAGGAAACAGACAAGTCCAAATAGAATTCTACAAGACAGCTAGCCTAAGTGCTTCAAAAAAGTCAGTGCCAGGAAATAGGTGGGGGAACTATTCTAAATTAAAGGAGTTTGAAAAACAGATAACTAAATGTCATTTTAAACTAGATACTCAATCAGAAAATCTGTAGAAGACATGATTGAGGCAGTTAGGAACTTTGAATATGGATGATATATTAGATGATATCAATATAAAATATCTTGTGAGTGATAAGAGTATTGTGGTTATATAAAAGTATGTCTCTGTTCTTAGGAAATAACATGCTGAAGTATTTAAGAGTGAATGTGATGCCTGCAACTTACATTCAGATGTATATGAGGGAGCATATATATATGCACATATGTGTGTGTAGAGAGAGAAATAAGAGAAAGGCATAAATGTGTGTGTGCATTTAAGTATGGCACTTGTTAACAATTGGTGAATCTTGGTAAATGGTGTTAATTTCTGTAGATTTAAAATTTTTTGAAACCAGAAGGGGAAATGATGAATTTGGGCTAATGTTTCTTTTCAGAGGTTGCAACTAAGTGGTTAAAAACCACAGTCTATTCTATTTTCTCCTTTGCTACCCAGTTTTGCGAGTGTAAGTGTGTGGTTCTTTTCAAAATCCCAATAATATGTTGGATTTTCAATGCAGAGAAAGTTTCTGCCATTTCCCTAGATTTGTGAAAATTTATAATGAAACATGTCAAGTGAAAAAAAGAAATTTAGTGAGTAAAGTTAAATGTTAGAGCTGATTATTGTTTTAAATATTAAAAAGTATCCCTAAAAAAATCTAAATTCCAAAAATGAACGATTGATGAAATAAATTCTAGTACCTCTATATGTATGTGTAACCATTTAAAAGTTAAGTTGTAGGAAAATATTTAATTTGGGGGAAATGACAGTTTTATTTTGATAAGGAAATAAAGCAAATTATAAAAGATTATATGTGCTGTACAATTTTATAAAAACTGTATGTGAAAAAGAATGATGTGATTTAAGATGACTTCTGTTTTTTTCTTGGTTCTCTACTTTTCTACAGTGAGCATGTATTATTATGATTTTTGTAATCAGGAAATAATAATTTAGGTAAATATTTCAAAAATAGGGCCTAGGGCTTCCCTGGTGGCGCAGTGGTTGAAAGTCCACCTGCCGATGCAGGGGACAGGGGTTTATGCCCCGGTCCAGGAGGATCCCACATGCCGCAGAGCGGCTGGGCCCATGAGCCATGGCTGCTGAGCCTGCGCGTCCAGAGCCTGTGCTCCGCAACGGGAGAGACCACAACAGTGAGAGGCCCGCATACCGCAAAAAAAAAAAAAAAAAAAAATAGGGCCTAATATTCACAAGATACGACTCTCAGTTGTTTTCAGATCAAGTACCTCAAATAGAATGAAATATGTACTCTTTGTATGTAGCACGTTTCTTTTGAACATCCACTAGTGCAGAAGGAGTCATCATAGCATTACTTTCTCCAGAGGACTCTTGAGTTAGTGAAGCCAGATTTAATGATGAAGCATCGAATCAGGTTTTTCTCCAGCAGTTTCAATTTAATGAAGTCTGGTAAATACTGTAGAAAATAGAGAATCTCTTCACATTCATTGTCATCTTTTGTAGGTTATTTGACAGTCCAGTCATGTTATATATTTGGGGACCCTAAGAAAAGTGTAAAAGTTCTGCTCATGGATAAATGTGTAATTTTGTTTTTGTGTCCTTTGCAGACCTAGTAACAGTAGCGTGAGAAAAGGGGACGCACACCCCAAATGGAAGCCTGAAGCCAAAGCGCCCCTTCAGACTCTGCATATGACTTCTGAGAATCAAGAAAAAGTGAAAGCTCTTCTCCGAGACCTGCAAGAACAAGATGCGGATGCTGGATCTGAGTAAATTATTTTATTTCAGTAAATTACTATATTGAGGAAGATGCATTGGCAGTGTGAGGGTCCTGTGTGTCTTTGGAATACTGTATTAGCACTGATCCTGTAGTGGCTGTATAACTAGTTGAAAGTGAGCCAAGAGAAATACAAGAATAATTATTCAGCAACAGTTTTAGAGTGAGTTTGTTTTGCAGTATCTGTGAGCAGTGGTACAGATCACCTTTTCATCTTTACTTTTTCTAGGACAGTGCTAATATGGATTCAGTAGTTGCTTTATTGATAACCTTTCAAATAAAACCTTGTAGTGAACAAGTAGAAGCATTGTTGTAGGAGCAAGTATTGAGTTGATCAGATGAAGTCTTATGATTACACGTCTCATGACCATCTGCCTAAGAGAAAGATTGTTTTAGACTTTTGGCTATTTTGCTTTGTGATTTCAGTTGGAGAGGTTAATCCTTTCCATTTGCCAGAATTAATCAACGGTCAGTCATGAACAGCTCAATTTCCATCCTACCTACAAATTGCTTATCTGTCTTAAATTTAGGAAAGGTGGTTATGCAGCAAAGCAAAAAAAAAAATAGTGATGGTTTTTATAAGTGAGAAGAGAGAGAGGATAGCCAAGTCTTCTGTAGTTAAGAACGCAGACTCTGGGTCAGACTACCTTGGTTAAAATCTCTAGTTGCTCTTTACTTTATAACCTTTGGCAGTTACTAATCTTCTCTTAAATTTTAGTTGATCATCTGAAAAAAAAAAACAGAGATTCCAATCTGGCTGGGTTATTGGGAAGATTTTCAAAGAGATAGTACATATAAAACATTTAACATAGTACCTGGCAGGTAATAAATTCTGTTACTTGCTGAGATATAAATTAATAGGTCAATAAAAAATTAAATCAGTGACTGAATAGTGGTCAGGATTCTCTGTCCTTTGGTTCCTTGATTTAAATTCTTAGACTCTTACTAAATTTTTCTTTGAGGTAAGTAGAAATTAACATATGAAAATGTTACTTTGCCAGAAGAGGTGTTTCTGGGGAGGAAGAAGATGATGAGCCTGATTATGATGATGAGCAATACTGGTCAGCTGGACGAGAAGCTTCCCTTGTTCCCGACTCAGATCTTTTGGAATGTGCTGGTTCAGGCCTGGTGGAGCCTCATCATCCAGAATTTACAGTCTCAGCATTTGCAGTGCAAAAACTTTCCAGGTTTGCTTTCATCATTTATGGGAAAATTGAAGGAAACTGAAAGTGTATTATAAACGCGCCTACCACCCCTCGAGTACTTCTGTGTTGTGTGCATTCCAGCGGTACCTGATATGCCCAGTGTCCTCTCTTTTAGGATAGGGAGATGAAGGAGGAGTTAGTATTATCAGGTACACTTTTTCAAGACACAAACCCTGCCTATGTATAGTTATGCCTTCCCATATATGTATTTAAATGAATTTCTCTTTCGAGGTTTGATACTCAGTCTTTTTTGTCATGCTTCTCACTTGGCAGGTATGGTTTCAACACCGAGCACTGTCAGGTAGCCCTGAGAATTTGCAATGGAGACGTGGGGGCATCACTGGAACATCTTCTCACCCAGTGCTTTTCAGAGACATTTGGAGAGAGGATGAAGATCTCTGAGGCTGTTGCGCGTATAAGCTTGGATGAGTGTGTGGAACAGCGACAGGAAGAGGCCTTTGCTCTCAAGTCAATCTGTGGAGAAAAATTTATAGAAAGAATTCAGAACAGAGTCTGGACCATTGGATTAGAACTGGGGTATTTGACGAGTAAATTCTGCAAATCCAAGCAAAAAGAAAGTACCAAAAATATACGGGAGACGTCACTTGAAATCTGTAAATTTTACCGCAAAGGAAATTGCAAATTTGAATCAAAGTGCAAATTCAAACATGAAGTGCCCCCAAATCAAACTGTTGGAAGAGCAGAAAGAAGTGTAGATGATTCCCATCTAAATGCTGACGAAGATGCATCTTTTTTATACGAACTTGAAATTCGATTCTCTAAAGACCACAAATACCCCTACCAAGCTCCCCTTGTGGCATTTTATTCCACCAATGAGAATCTACCTCTGGCTTGTCGTTTACATATTTCTGAGTTCCTTTATGGCAAGGCCTTGACATTTGCAGAAGCTTCAGAACCTGTTGTATATTCTTTGATAACCCTTTTAGAGGAAGAATCAGAAATAGCCAAGTTACTAACATATACCCATCACAAGTACAGTGTCCCTCCTGTGAACTTTCTGCCAGTATCCTCTGGGACCAGAATAAATAATCCTGTCTGTCGTAAACCAGTGATTCCAAGTAATTCGTTTCTTTCAAATCAAATTCCAGAAGGTATGTAAGTCATTGATGAGGTGTTGTGGAGGCGGGATTTGGAATGATGGATTACAGCAATCAGAGGCTCTGAGGGCTGGTGTAGGATCTCCCCTGAGCTATGACCTGACTTGACTTGTAAGGCCTCATTCTGTCACTGTGTTCTGGCTCCCTGAATTGAAAGTTTGTAGTGATGTATAAGTTTATTCTAGCAGTCGAGGGCTGGAAGAACCTTAAAGCATCCTTCCAGAAAAGTCTGTTTCGTGTAATCCATTTGGTTTCATGTGATTACTTCTGTTATTGTATATAGGATTACTTTAAAATGAGTTTTTAGAGATACTTCTCTTTCTATACCACCATCCATACCCTCCTACTTTTAGTATGCTAGACCCCCAAAAGTCATTAGGGGATGTCTCTCTTTGTGGGTCCCTAAATCCTCAAATAGAGAAATGTTTGTACAGGCCTCTGGCTTCCTCCAGATCCAAGTGTGCCATACAGATTCTTATATCACAAGTAACCCCCCTTTCAAAGCTCACTGTAGGATCTCTCTTATTTTTTGCCACCTTTCTTTCAGAGCAGCAAGTTTTATTATTTCCCAGGAGTTCCTAGGTAAATGTCAACAGGTAGAGAACAGTGAAACTGCACCGAGGTGCGGATGCCGGACAGCTGGCTAGGTTCCCTCACTGGCCCCTTGACTCGCTCCCAACCTACAGCGAGTTCTAGCACTCAGATGTATTCCTCAAGAAATGACAAACTGTGTGTCGTGAACTTTTTTTTTTTAAGATAACAGCTTTATTAAGATATAATTTGCGGGCTTCCCTGGTGGCGCAGTGGTTGGGAGTCCGCCTGCCGATGCGGGGGGCGCGGGTTCGTGCCCCGGTCCGGGAAGATCCCACATGCCGCGGAGCGGCTGGGCCCATGAGCCATGGCCACTGGGCCTGCGCATTCGGAGCCTGTGCTCCGAAGCGGGAGAGGCCACAGCAGTGAGAAGCCCGTGTACCACAAAAAAAAAAAAAAAAAAAAAGATATAATTTGCACACCATAAAATTTACCCTTTTGAAGTGTACAATTCAGTGGTTTTTAGTATATTAACAGAGTTGTGTAACCATGACCACTGTCTAACTCTGGAACGTTTTCATCACGCCAGAAAGAAAGTCTGTACCTGTTAGCAAGTCACTCCTCATTTCTCCCTTCCCCCAGCCCCTAACAACCATGAGTCTATATTCTGTCTCTATGGATTTGCCTATTCTGGACATTTCATGGAAATGGAATCATATAGTAAATATGTGGCTTTTTGTGGTTGACTTCTTTCACTTAGCATAATGTTTTCAAGGTTCATCCATGTTGTAGCATGTATCAGTACTTCATTCCTTTTTATTACTGAATACTATTCCATTATATGGACATACCACATTTCATTTATTGATTCATCATATGATAGACATTTGGGTTATTTTGTGTCATGGAATTGTAGGTACACTTGCAAATATTTGAAACTTTCAGTTAATTCCTGAATGTACAGAGTCTACTGGATTAACAAGGCAGGGCATGATTTTCTTTTCTTTGTTTTTTTTGTTTGTTTGTTTGTTTTGCGGTACGCGGGCCTCTCACTGTTGTGGCCTCTCCCGTTGCGGAGCACAGGCTCCAGACGTGCAGGCTCAGCGGCCATGGCTCACGGGCCCAGCCACTCCACGGCATGTGGGATCTTCCTGGACCAGGGCACAAACCCGTGTCCCCTGCATCGGCAGGCGGACTTTCAACCACTGCGCCACCAGGGAAGCCCTTTTCTTTGTTTTTAATTTGGTTTAACCAGAGCCACTTAACACTTGATTAAAGTTTATTTGGAGATGCATTTTAAGTTCTTTAGCAGTAGAAGTAGTAGTGTGGAAATGAATGAACTTGCTTTATTCAAGCTTTAACTTTTTCTCCATCTTACGATTTTTTTGTTGTTGTTACTTTGTTAGATAGTGACTTTTCCCTGCTAAAGAAAGGGCTCCATATTGAAAATGTTTCCTTTTATCCCCTTCAAGTTGAAAAAGAATCAGAGCCTGAGGAGGAGACAGATGAGGATGAAGGTCCTGCACCAGTTATGGTGGAGAATGAAAGCTATGTCAACCTTAAGAAAAAGATTTCCAAAAGATATGACTGGCAGGCAAAATCAGTACATGCTGAGAATGTCAAAATCTGCAAGCAGTTCCGAATCAAACAGGTAGGGTATTCTGAGAGAATGGCTAGCATTTCCTCCCTAATGTATGGATGAAGGGATTAGGAATTAGGAAGCTTTGGCTACTCTCCATGGTATACTTTCAGTTCTCTTTTACTCTGATTGGGCAAAGTTTCTGCATGCCACAGCAAACTTGGATGCATGTTCTAGATAGTTTTGGGAAATCCAATGGCTGATGAAAATGAAACACATATATACCAAATATTCTGAGAATCATGTGGCTTTGTTACTATGATAGAAATCTGATAAGTGAAAGGAAAAGTAGTACTGTGATTTACATTAGAAATAACAGTATAGAAAAGGAGAAGGATAACAGTATAGAAAAGGAGAAGGATAAGGAGGGACTCTTACCCCATTTCAAAGGCTCACAGGATAAATAATTTGCCCAGGGTCACATAGCTGATAAGTGACAACACAGGGTTTCAAGCTAATTCTCTCTGTTTTCAAAGTCCATGTTGTTTTTACCCCATTCAGGGGTAAAAATAAGATTATTTTAAAAGAACTCATAAGTGAAGTATTAGGGCACAGTTGGATGGAGGATAAAGATGAGTTGCTTAACCAGTTTGGGGATTAGATTAGATGCTATCTAAGGCCCTTCCAATTCTGAAGTTCTGCGATTCTGATTTTTGACAGAGTATATATAACACTAGTACATATATACCACAACACCCATAGAATGTCAAATTGACTAGAAAATTGCACCATAAATAATAAGATGGTGGAAATAAAAAATTACACATTCAGTTTGAACAGTGTGTTTAGAGGTGATAAAATTACATGCAGAAAATGTGTATGTTAATATAAACGTTAGTATAAATTTCTTACATTAGTCAAAAATACATCCACAGTTTTAACCTACAGTACAGTGTTTATAGCATTGGCCATTAGATGTCAAACTGAGTTACATAGATGTGGTGATTGGCCAAAAAGAACCCTTTAAATGAGGGAGTATTCAAAAACAAAACAAAACGAAACAAAAAAGATGAGGTCATGTCAGAAGGACTCAGGAATCAACCTGGAAAAGCTCCCAATGGCCAAAATGAAATAATGAGAGCAACAAAATAAATTGGATTATATCATAGGTATTGGATGTACAGTATTGGATTATAACCCAGGAATTTAAAAAAAAATCTATAAATCCATACCAGTTTATTTTTATTTATTTATTCTCGACAGATAAAAATTGTATATATTTAAGATGTTAAAAAAAAAAAGAACCATTTAGTGAGTGCTGTTACTGTTAGTGATTCTGGTAGAAATCTGATACTGTGTAGAACTATGCTGTCTTGTATGGTAGCCCCTAGCCACATGTAGCTATTTAAAGTTAAATTTATTAAAATTAAATAAAATAAAAAATTCAGGTCCTTGATAGCACTGATCACAGTTCAAGTGCTCAGCAATCACATGTAGCCAGAGGTTGCTATGTTGGACAGCGCAAACAGAACATTTCCATCAGCACGGAAAGTTCTGTTGAACAGTGCTAGTACAGAGACTTACAAAAAGGGCTGGATAGGTGCTAAGCAAGAGGGGTTATTTCTCTTATAAGATCCTTCAGTTCATTCAGTTGTAGGAAAGCCACACAGATCCCACAGCTTATTCTGGCTGATTCTCTGAACAGCCTTCTGACTAAAGTCACCAGCATCTAACCCCCAACAAATCTGCATTTTCTGTCTCTAAACAAATTGGTGAAGAAAGAGCAGAAAGGGTAGGTCTAACTATGGGATTCCACATTCAGAGCTTTGTGAAAGGAGATTGAAAGTAACCAAACTGATGTCTTATCTTTTATTTTATTAGGCCTCCAGACAGTTCCAGTCAATTCTGCAAGAAAGACAATTACTCCCTGCTTGGGAAGAAAGAGAAAACATTCTTAAACTGTTGAGCAAGCACCAAGTGCTTGTTATAAGTGGTATGACTGGGTAAGAGTGTGATTTATTTCTAATGCAGCTTTCATCTATAGATACGGTGTGTGCCCTGGTTACCACCACCAGTTGTACTTTTAAAAAAAAACAGTTGCTGGTGTTATTTGTGCTTTTTCCTGTCAAATATTAAATAATATTTCACAGAGGCAAATAATGTGGCAACTGTAGCCAATAGAGCCAAATTACAAAAAAACAAAACTCAGAAATTTAGGAATTTTTTAAATTAATTTATTTATTTTATATTTATTTTTGGCTGTGTTGGATCTTTGTTTCTATGCGAGGGCTTTCTCCAGCTGCGGCGAGCGGGGGCCACTCTTCATCGCGGTGCGCGGGCCTCTCACTGTCGCGGCCTCTCCCATTGCGGAGCACAGGCTCCAGACGTGCAGGCTCAGTAGTTGTGGCTCACGAGCCTGGACACTCCGCGGCATGTGGGATCTTCCCGGACCGGGGCACGAACCCATGTCCCCTGCATTGGCAGGTGGATTCTTAACCACTGTGCCGCCAGGGAAGCCCAGAAATTTGGGAATTTATAGATATTGTATACCTCTGCCTTAAGACGATTTTAAGGTAAAAGGCCTAGCTGAAGGCTTTTAACAGGGCCCATTTTAAAATGTAAAGGACAGTTACAGAACATTTAGCTTGAAACTTCAGAAATAAATTTGCTAAATTTATTCTGATTTCCTTAAAGCTTTTGTTGAAGAACAACTTAGGGTACATTATTTTTCCTGTTCCACACTCTCCATATGTTATCCAAACCTATTTGGCAGGGACAAGTTGCAGGCTTAATCTAGTTCTGTATTCAAGGGTCTTCAATTTAATAACTACATTTGTGCCCAGACTCACAGATATAGTAGTAACTTTGTATCTTCCAGTTTCTTATCTTTTTAACCTCAGTCAGTACTTTGGTATAGCCAAAGCAATACCACACCAATGGGAAAAATATAAAGTATTTTAATAATCATAAGATAATATTCCTGTTTCTTTAGGATTCATATGTAGAGTTCACATTCTTGGAGGCATTTATAGACCTTAACCTAATGTTTATTCAGTAGTCCCAGTTTTACAAATAATAGTAAACTATTATTTGATTGCCCTGTTAACCTAAGTACAAATTCCTAGGAGTTATCAGCTATAGGTAGTAAGTCAGTAGGTAGGTTTAGAAGATAGATGAAGCTGAACAACTTTTATTCTAATTAGCTTCTTACTTTCCTCATTGGATATGATTGCTTCTTTAGTTAACTAGAGCACTTGAAAACTCTTATTTTAGGACTTATTTGTTTTGACATACAGATGTGGGAAAACCACACAGATTCCACAGTTTATTCTGGATGATTCTCTGAACGGACCACCTGAGAAGGTGGCTAACATCATCTGTACCCAACCCCGACGAATCTCTGCGATCTCTGTCGCCGAACGCGTTGCTAAAGAAAGAGCAGAGAGAGTGGGTCTGACTGTGGGATACCAGATCCGGTTAGAAAGTGTCAAGGTTTGTATGCTTTTCTTATTTCCTGATGACAGAAATGTACAATTTTCAAGTATAAAGAGCCTTTGGGATCTGGAGATTCTGGGCAAGTTGGAATATATACTTCAATAGGGCTGAAGTCCTTTTAGAAATATTTTGGTTTAAACTCTTTTTGGGGTGTACTTAATTTCCTCTGTAAAGACCTTCTATTCTTTATTGGCAGAAGTGATCTAGTAGGTGCTGCTTTGTTCCTAAACTGGGACTTAATCCATTTAACCAAATATGGAATGAACAAATTCAGAATTGATTTCATCACTCACTGTTATTTTTATGTTTTATAATAATTTTTGAATGCTTTCTATGAGTCTTAAAATTTTGATGTAAAGTAGAAAAGCTTTTGTTGTTGCCAGCAAGAAACTATGCATTTAGTTCCTTGGTTTATATTAAAATAGAACTGCTGGTGTTTTCAGTATTCTTTATCCCTATCCATTAAAAATGGCTTTGCCAGGAAAGTGTTTCCTTTTTTCAGAAAGTTCATTAAAGCTTTCTATGCCCTTTTACATGTAAGTCCTCAGCCACCAGACTGTTATACTGCACCACAGGAGTGCTGCTAAGAAGGCTAGAGGGGGACACAGCCCTACAAGGAGTCACCCATATCATTGTTGATGAAGTCCATGAGAGGACAGAAGAAAGGTAAGGCAACGATTTTCCGAATGAATACCCACACACGTCAAATGAAGACATGCTGAAAGAATTTCATCCTGCTTCCAGTTAAGTTCCTTAGAGCTAGTAATGGCAATTGCCATAGGGAAGGCTTAAGTTAGAGAAGAGGAACTGCCTTCCTGGTCTCCAGGGTCTGTGACACGAAAAATGCTAGGAGAGCACATGTTCATCACTGGAAGAGTCATCCTATTAGATGGACATCGTCTCATAAGAGGCACCGTGCTGAGCTGGGTGCTGTACTTAGCAGGAATATCAGATGTAATGCATGCTGTAGCTGATGGATTGGTCAATATGTGCTTCCTTCTTTGTGCATTTAGTCAGTCATTCAGTCCTGACATTCATTCATATATTTATTGAGCCTGCATTAAGTGCCAAGTGGCCTATTAATTGCTGGGGATACTGTAGTGAACAAACATATATGTTTCCCCTTTATCTCTTATGGTCTGGTAGGAAGAACAAATAACAGGTAAATAAACAAATAAGTAAATAACTACAAATTGGAATAAGTACCATAAAGGAATAAACAGGATGCTGTGTTTGGGGGGAGAGAGCCATGAGATAATCAGAGATTATATCTCTGAAGAGATTACATTTAAATTAAAAACAGAAATATGAAAAGGAGTCTCATGAGACATATGAGGGCAAGGTCAGCATTTGCAAGGACTCTGCAGTGGTAAAGGGCTTCATGAGTCCAAAAACCGGAGGAAGGCCAGTGCAGCTGGTATGTAGTGAATGAGGGGAAAAGTGACAGCTAAAAAAAGCAGGAGACTATGCACCATTAATAATAAAGCATTTGGATTTTACTTTAATGGAATTAGAAGTCATTAAAGGGTCATGGTATAAAATCAAAATTCTCAATATTTTAAAATGAAGGGCCAGGTAAATAGATGGCATTGATCATAGTTTGTCATGAAGATCATGCTCTAAAGTAGTAAAAAAGTAGTGGGAAAAAGAGAGATGATCCTGTGCAAATCATGAGGCTTTCCCAAAAAGGACTATATTATTATAAATATCTTGAGAAGAAGAAAGTCTAAGTAAAGTTGATGGGCTGACAGAGAAGCAGAAAATAGATCATAGCAAAACTAAAAAAAAAAGAAACGTGAAAAGAGGTCCCAGCTATTGCTGATAAAAAGTTTTTAAAAAATGAACAGGGAAGACATGTAAACAGAAGACTATTTGTTAGAAGAAATAAATGCACTAATATAGTAGTAATTAAGAAATATAAAGAAATTTGAAACTAAGGAAAAAGATTTTTATATAAAAAAATATATCAGGGAATTCCATGGTGGTCCAGTGGTTAATACTCAGCGCTTTCACTGCCAGGGCCCCGGACTTGATCCCTGGTCGGGGAACTTAGATCCTGCAAGCGGCGTGATGTGGCAAAAAAATTTTAAAAAGAAATATTTCCGATAACAAGACAATAATAAATTTTAAATAGCTATATAGAAAACACTGAAAGTCTTTGAGGGGCAAATAATCTTTAGGTAGAGACTCCAGAAAACAGTGGGGAAAAAAATAAATGGTAAATAATGTCACTTTGCACCTAAATGTTGAAATGAACATTTGAAATAATTTATTTTAACAGAATCACTGAACAACCTGGAAGAGGGAATCAAATAAAACATTCAGCCAAACTAATAATATTTAAATGATTGTATTGTAAAAATAAATTTTTAATTTTAGGGGAAATTATATCCAATGTAATTTTGAACATAAAGAATAGCTTTGGGTTTCATAACATTTATACTTCCACAAACTCAGTGAAACTGGAAGATAGCACTGGATCTGTTTCCTGGCTGCAATGATGTTCTCAAAAAGAGATTTTTATAAAACCTAATGACCTATAGAATATCAACAGTTAAAAACAAAGTATTTTCACATCTGAATAAAGATAAATTACACACTGGAGAAGGGAGATTTGAACATTTACAAATACCAGTCTTTGGGAATGGAGTATACAAATTATAAGAAAAAGTAGGGGAATATTTGCTAGCTCTGACTGAAAAAGGCAGAAAATAGGGGGTGGTAGTGTGATGAATTGGGAGATTGGGATTGACATATATACACTAATATGTATAAAATGGATAACTAATAAGAACCTGCTGTATAAAAAGATAAATAAAAATTAAAAAAAAGAAAAAGTAAAATCTAGGAACCAAGATCAGTTAAAAAATAAATAAGATAAAAGGTTGAATATAGAAAAATTATAGTTATATTTGTTTAAAATTTTTAATACATTTTCTGATCATAGAGATAATGACATTATTCTAACACATTTAGGCAATATTAAATGTCAAGAAGAATTTCTGTCCCTTATAGAATTGCTAATTACATGTTAACAATTTGTTCTGTTTTCTTCTGGGAGTATATTGGGAGTTAGCAGAGAGATGTATCTCCACAAACACTATTGGGATTATATAGTGTTGTGTGCTGCATTTGATCTAATATTTAATATGAGAGCATGAACTATCTTTGAAATTATTGCTAATAATTGCATGAGGAAATTCTAACGTGTGGATGTACCATAAATTACTTAACCATTTACCTATTGTTGTATTATTTTCCTTTTCCCTAAAAAAGAAACAGAATAGTCATAACTGTAATTAAATTAGCTCATTAAAGAAAACTAAGTAGTTCAAGAATATACTCATTAAAAATCAAACAATACAGATAAAGTGAAAGTCCCCTGTAACACTCCCAAACCATTCCCAGTCCCTGCCCCAGAGATAACTACGGTGATCAGATTGGTGATATGTCCTACTATACATTGACATATATGCTTGCTTTGTCAGGAATAGGTACTTTTATTTCCAGACCTTTTTTTTCTTACACAAATTATATATTCATTTAGTAAATCAACATTTATTGAGCACCTACTATATCCCAGGCAGTGCTCCAGATACTGAGTAGTATCTTGTAGAACAAAATAACCAAAATCCCCATCCTCATAGAGCTTATATTCTAGTGAGAGAGCCCAACAATAAGCAAGATAAAGAAGTAAAATATAAAGTATGTTTGTTAAATGCTAAGAAGAGAAAGGGTAATATGAAATGCAAGGGAGGGGAACATTTGAAATTTTAAACATGGTGGCCAGGGAAGGCCTAGCTGAAAAGGTACATTTTGAGTAAAGACTCAAAGAAAGTGAGTGAGTGAGCTACCTCTTGAATGTCTGGGAGAAGCCCTTTCTAGGCACATTAATAACATGTGCAAGGGACCTGGGGTCCATGTCTCAAAGACAGCAAGGAGGACAGTGTGGCTGGAGCCAAGTGATGAAGGGGGAGCGCGACAGGAAATGAGTAGTGAGGTACAGATCATGTCACATAGGGCCTCGTTAGTGAGGACTTTGCTAAGAAGTCCTTGAAGGATTTTGAGCAGAAGAGTGGCACAATCAGATTTACATTGGCATGGAATTATTGGTCTACCATACTGAGAATAGATTTTAGGGGGCCAAGGGCTGAAACAGGGAGACCAGTTAGGACATTGCTGTTCTGCGGTACATATTGTTCTACAACTTGGGTTTTTTTCACTAACAATATCTCTTAGAGATGTTTTCATGTCTGTATCTAGAGCTCTACTTTATTCCTTTTATCTGCCTCATGTAATTCCTTAGAATGGATGATATTGTCATAATTAACCATTTCTTGGTTGATAGACATTTTGGTAGTTTCCACTGATTTACAAACAATGCTATAATGAAAATCGTTGTATATACCTCTTTCTGTACATGTAGATATCAAGAAGTGGAATTATCAAATGCAATGATGAATGCTGTTGGTATTTTGATTGGCACTACACTGAATTTAGTTTATTTGGTGGGAAATTGATATCTTTACAACATTAAGTCTTCATATCTAGGAACATGACACATCTTTTTATGAGTTATAAATTTTTTTCACATAAGTCTTACACTTACTTGAAATATGTCAAAGGTTATTAATTTTCATGTATTAAATTTGTTTGATCCTCAGGTGTTTCTTTTATTTCCTCTAGTGACTTCTTATTGCTAGTTTTGAAAGACATTGTGTTGCAGAGACCAACTCTTCAAGTTATTCTGATGAGTGCAACTTTAAACGCTGAGCTCTTTTCAGAATATTTTAATTCCTGCCCAGTTATCACTATACCAGGTGATTAAAATCCATCATTAAATACGTATTGTCCTAATAAGCAAATATAATTATTTTAAAGTTCATTTGAGATATAAATGAATGAGTATTTATACCTGTTTCTAGAGAAGAATTGATTAGTTTATAACAAATAAAATCATAACCACATAATGAAATTATTAAAGAGGTAATGTTATATTCATTTGCTGGGAGATTTTAATTTATATGTGCTTTAAAAAAATGTCTAGGTTATTAGGATTTCTAGCATTCTGTTGTGTTTAACATCAAAATGTGAGTTTATAATGGTAATCTATCATAAAGGGCAAAGTTGTATCTGTGTATAGCATATTTGTTCATTGCTAGATTCTGCTCAACTTCTGGATATTGGTCCACTCTGGGAGCAAGTGAAATTGGATAGTCTGTGACTTCTTTTGGTGCTTTCACGGTCTCATTTTGGGATTAATTTATCACTTTGGGCTTTGGTTTATCATTCTGCAGTTGATTGCTAAAGAACAATTTGGAAACACTGAGTGGTGAATAGTTCATTCTAGTTATAGAGGATATCGACAGTAGATTTAAAGATGAAATTATATGCTTGATTGAGAATACAATTGTTGACTGTTTAAAGGTCCCCTTCAGGGAAGAAGAGGGGGATAAAAAGGTTTAACAGATTTTTTTTTTTAAAGAGGTTAAAAAAAGTCTTATTAGCAAATGATCATCTCTCCAACTGTGCACTTCTGTTTCATTTACTAACTGGAATCTACTCCTTCCATTTTTATCATGAAAAGCTTTTTCTGAATACTTGTAAGACCACAGAGTAAATAGTACCTGACTGTGCCAAGCTTCGTTTTAAGACAATTTTACATATACAAACAGTTTCAAGATAGTTGAACCGGGTATTCTGAGACTTTTCTGTTTTATTTTCTTGTTTTCCTAGGCCGTACATTTCCTGTTGATCAATTTTTTCTGGAAGATGCCATTGCTGTGACAAGGTAAGGAAGATATTAATTAAAGTTTGGTGAAAGTCCTTGAAAACAGAATTACTATTTTACCTCCGTGTGCCTGGATACTAAGAAATGGGTTAATTTTTCTTCTGATTTTTCAATTTGAGCATTTTGTTTTCCCCTTTCAGTGAATATTTATTATACAAATTATTTGAATTCAAAGGCAATATTATATATTAAGAGTACTGACTCATGGGCTTCCCTGGTGGCGCAGTGGTTTAGAGTCCGCCTGCCGATGCAGGGGACACGGGTTCGTGCCCCGGTCTGGGAAGATCCCACATGCCGCGGAGCGGCTGGGCCCGTGAACCATGGCCGCTGAGCCTGCGCGTCCGGAGCCTGTGCTCCGCAGGGGGAGGGGCCACAACAGTGAGAGGCCCGCGTACCGCAAAAAAAAAAAAAAAAAAAAAAAGAGTACTGACTCAGGAATCCCTAATGTAGACTAAGGACCTTGGGTGGTAATGATGTATGGATGTCAGTTCATCAGTTTTAACAAATGTACCACTCGGGTTGGGGACATTGCTAATGGGGGAGGCTATGCGTAGGGGAGGGAGCAGGGGGTGTATGGGGAATCTCTGTACCTTCTGCTCAGTATTGCTGTGAACCTAAAACTGCTTTAAAAAGTAAAGTCTGTTTAAAAAATGATGGGGAATTCCCTGGCGGTCCAGTGGTTAGGACTCGGCGATTTTACTGCGGTATCCTGGGTTCAATCTCTGGTCGGGGAACTAAGATCCCACAAGCCATGTGGCATGGCCAAAAAAATAAAATAAAATAAAAATAAATAAATAATAAAAAATGATGGACCAAATCTATGGAGAATTTAACATGGAAAAAAAAGTACTAATTCTGCAGACAGACTACTAGTATTTAAATCCCTCTACTTACCAACTGTAACATTGGTGAGTAGCTTAATCTCTCTGTGACTTAGTTTCATCATACGTAAAGTGAGCATATTAATAGTAGCCTCTTCAAGAGTTATGAGGATTAATTAATACTTGGAGTTAATACTTGCAAAGGGCTTAGAACTGTGCCTGGCATATATCAAATGCTTTATATGTGTTAGCTATTATTATCATTATTATTCTGCCTTCAAGGAGTTTGCAGTACATATGAGTGTATAAGTTCTGTACCGGATAGAAGGTGGTAATGTCTATTGGATACCAACAGATTTCTCCCCTCTGAAAGCTCTGCTTCCTCTTCCTACTCTTTGACCTTGAAGATTCCCCAGTGTTTTATCCTTGCACTGTTTCTTCTCATTGTTAAATTCTTGCTTGGCTCTCTAAGACTCATGTGATTGCAGCTGTCACCCCTGTGCTGAGAACTCCCAGACTGGTATCTTCATTCCTGACCTCTGAGCTCCAGAATGGAAACACCTTTGATGTCTGACACCAGAATTTTTTCTTTCTCTCTGCTCCTTCCATTCCTAATGAGCCCCCTCCTAATTCTACGTTATTTAATAATACAGTATTCTCAAGCTAAAAACCCCAAAACAGTGGCTCTCAAACTTTAGTGTGCAGTAAGCATACTTGGGGAGCTTATTAAAATTGTTGTTTTGTGGGCCCAATCCCACTTCCATTGAATGTGAATCTCTGGGGAAATCATCTTTCAGCTAGTTTCCCTGTCTTTTTTCTCTCACTTTTCCAAATTCACTGCCTCCAGAATTATATTAAAACAGAGCCAAAAGCATTCCAGTGTGTTCCCCACCAGCAGTAGGGCACGGCAGACAGAATCCTGGACTGGTGGGAGAATAGCACGTGAATTGGGCAGAAGCACAGCAACATTCTGCTGGATGAGCAGGAAAGCAGGTGAACAGTGTCATTCCTCACCAACAGACCCGCAGCCACACCCACACGTTTCTTTGTCTTCTTTCCTCAGGTATGTGTTGCAGGATGGGAGCCCATACGCACGCTCCATGAAACAGATGTCAAAGGAGAAGTTCAAGGCGAGGCGCAGCAGAACCGCATTTGAGGAGGTGGAGGAGGACCTGCGCCTCTCCCTGCACCTCCACGATCAGGATTCCACCAAAGATGCCGTGCCAGATCAACAGTTAGATTTTAAGCAGCTCCTGGCCCGCTATAAAGGTAATGTGCTTCCTGGGGGGAATATTACAGTTATGCCAAAGATAACTAGTTTTTCTCACGTCATGATCCAGAAGAAGAAAAATGTGGCTCTTGTTTCATAGTTACCTTGTCTTTAGTTCATCAGAACAACCTTAAACTTAGAAAAATAACAGTTCTAATACATATTAGATTAAAATTGTTATTATATTTACCAGTGGGTTTTTTCCTGATTATAAATGTGTTCATTATAGAAAAATTGGGAGGCAGTAAAATATAAATTATATTCTTGAGTGTTTTGTAACTTTGCATTTTGATATGATTTCAAATTCAGAATTAAAAATTTGCAAGACTACAGTGAACTCTCATATATCCTTTACCCTGATTCACCAATTATTAATATTTTGCTTCATTTGCTTTATTATTTGCTCTGGGTGCATATATATTTTTTTTCCTGAATGTTTTGAGTGTAAATTGCAGATATGATGCTCCTTAACCCCTAATATTTCAGTATGTATTTCCTCAGAACAAAGACATCCTCTTACATAAAAATAGGATATGGGAATTCCCTGGCGGTCCAGGGGTTAGGACTCTGGCGCTTTCACTGCCGGGGCCCGGGTTCAATATCTGGTCGGGGAGCTAAGACCCCACAAGCTGCATGGCGTGGCCAAAAACAAAAACAAACAATAGGACATGATCAAAATAAAAACATTTAACACTAATACAGTACTACTGTTTAATCCACAGTCCATATTCTAATTTTGTCAATTATTTCAATAATGTCCTTTATTGCTATTTTTTAAGTGGTACAGGATCCAACCCAAGATTACATATTGCATTCAGTCATCATGTGTCTTTAGTTTCTTTCTATCTGGAGAAATTTGCCAGCCTTTATTTTTCTTCTATGATTTACATTTTTAAGGAGTTTGGGCCAATTATTCTGTAGAATGTCCCTCTGTTTGGGTTTATCTGATGTTGCCCCATGATTAATTTTAGGTTATGCATTTTCGGTTAGAAAACCACAGAAACAATGTTGAGTCCTTCTCAGTGCATCATATCAGGAGGCACATGATGTTGGTTCGTCCCATTATTAGCAGTATTAACTTTGATCACCTGGTTAAGGTGATGCCTACATTTCTCCTCTGTGTAGTTACTATTTATTCCCTTTGTAGTTAATAAGTCAGTTGTGGAGAGAGATTTGAAACTATTTATCCTATAACATCCTCAAAATTTCACCCACTAGTTTTAGCATTATTCAGTAGGCCTCGAAAATGACATCTTTTTTTAGGGCCCACCCTGTGCTGAGCATTTTTATATATGTTGTTAGGTGCTCCCTCCTCCCATGCCGGACTCCACGCAGCTTTGTTCCTAGATAGTCTTCCATACGTTCAGCTGGGCTGAACCCATAGAAACCCTAAGGTTACTACTTTTGCTTTCTTCCTAAAGCCTAGACAGGTCTCAGCTGCCTTTCCTGCTCTCTTTTCCCTGGACTGCCACCCCAACTCCTCTTGGTCCTTCCAGAAAAAAAAAAAAGGTGTTTACCTTTCAAGGAGTAAGAGCCTCCAACCCCTTTTACTGCTTCTATAGCAGAAAAGGCAAGTGAGTTTTCCTTTTTCTCCTTCCACCAAAGATGCAGTCCTGCATGGGAAATGGTAATCATAAAGGAATTAGGACATTAGCCATTTGTTCTGCTGTTTAGAAAGATATACGTGGCTCCCAAACATTTCACTTAATCTTCCCAACATCCTGAGAAGTAAGGTTAAGAGCATAGACATGTATCTTACAGACCTGGATTCGACTCCCCAGGCTCTCATAAAACCAGTTATATGCAGGTTCCTCATCCTCTCTATTCCTCAGTTTCCTTATCTATAAAATGCCATTATTTAGGAGATTAAATAAGACAATACTAATCCACAGCATAGTGCCCAGAGCTAGTAAGTGCAGATTTGTGATTCTCATGAAAATGTCTGACTCAGATGTTTGTGTTCTTTCTGTACATCATACCAGCTGACAATTCCCATTTCCTTATTCTATTAAATTAGTTAACAGGAAAATCTCTTTGGTTTTTCTTTTGAAATTCCAGAGTTTTCTTTAAGAATTATGACTGGATCTAAGCCACGGTCTTTCTAATGTCAAGCACAGAGATATCAAAGTTCAGAAAGCACCTCTGAGAACTCTTTTCTAAGGATTTGAGGTTGGGAAACCTGGCTGTACCACTAGCTTCTGTATGATGCTGGGCTGATTGATCACTAGCTTCTCCGGGTCTCCTCTTCCCTGTGAAACAAAGACTTTATCTAGTTGATCTCAGTGCTCTCTTTCAGAAAATTAAACAATGTTCCCTAGCTCGATTTTTAAAACTTTTTCTAGTTAAAAAATAATAATAATCAGTCTTTTAAGATATAAATGATTAGTAAAACCTGCCAAAGTATAAAAAAAATTTTTTTTTAATGATTTTCGTTTCCCTTTTTTTCAGTTAGCTGATTCTTTCTCCTTTTTGAAAAGTCTGGCTATTTGGAATCTTGGCAAATAAAAATGATTCCTGCTCTGCCATCCACACCCAACCACACTTTTGCTTGTGTAGCTTATTTCTCCCTTTCTTTCATTTTTAGCAACATAGGGATCATTCTTCAGAACAACACTGTTTAGCAACTGCTTTTGCCTCTCTTCAAGCTTTTCAGCAAAGCGTAGAAAGCTTGCCTTCCTTCATACCAACTACAGTTATTTTGCTCCAGTTAGACTCTATTTCAGGTGATGGGTCATTAGAAAGAACTAAAAAGAAACGGCAGCCGTCTGCAGAGAATTAGTCTCCCCAGGCATATGCTGTTTGTTTTTAAAAGAGCTGAGGCTTATAGTACAACACAAGGAAGTATATCTTTTACTAGGCTTCCAATGAATTAGAAGGAGATTGTAGACCCTTAACCTGAGGGTCGATGGGTAGACTTCAGGGTTATTGGTGAAGCCATTAAAATCACATGTATTTTAAAGGGAAGATTCATAACTTTTATGATTTTCTCAAGGAACCTAAAAGTTAAAAGTCACTGTTGTAAAGTTGCTGCTGTAAAGTCACTGTTGTAAAGTAAAGCTGTGGCCTCTGTGCACTGATTTTCACAGTTACTGTTGCCTGGACTCTTGGCTGATCTAATTCACAAGTTGATTGACTCTGGAAGGGTTTTCTGCAATATTTTTTGATATATTTATATATCAAATGTGTTTGATATATATATATATAGAATATACTTATATAATATATAAATATATATAATACATATATATCTGAAATATATATAAAATATATTTTATATGATAGATAAAAGGGGAAGGAAAGAGAAAAGTTAAAAGTTGCTTCTCTCTGCCTTTCCAGCAGGGGCAGGAGCCTGCTCTTTGGGTCATTGTTCAAGCAAAAAGTGCTTCTAGTGAGCCTGTATTTTCTGAGAGACTGAAGGAAAAAAGTTCATTTCAGCACATTAAATGTGAACATCTGTGTTATTAAATCAAATCAAGACACCCACCTAGTTCCCAGGCATATTTTCTTCAATAAGGTGTAACTATCCTGATTTTTACCTTTCTTTCAGGGGTTAGCAAATCAGTCATCAAAACAATGTCCATTATGGATTTTGAAAAGGTTAATCTTGAATTAATCGAGGCCTTGTTAGAGTGGATTGTGGATGGAAAGCACTCCTACCCTCCAGGTAACTGCAGCCTGTCTTAAGTGTGAGACGGCAAAGGGCAGGGAGTCTGCTTCCTGAGATGGTGGGGATTGTGGGGACAGCCTCTCTTCCTGGAGCCCTCGCCCCGGTTCCTCACCTTTTCACCCCCAGTTGTGTGTACAGTTGCTTATTAGGTTTTTCAGGAGGAAATTTTACCGTTTACCTTTTGAGGAAGTTTTACCTTTTACCCACCGAGCAAAAAGATGTTAACAATACAAAGTCCAAAGTGAAGAAGGCTGAAAAGAAGGCCTGGGTGTCCACATGTCAACACTCAGTCCCTGGCTAAATGGGAGTCTAATAATGAGTGTTTGAATCATGTGAAGACTCTATACCTGGAGGCCACAGGGCAATGGGGTTAAGAGAACAGGCTTTGGAAAGTCTGATAAAATTCCCTGCTACTCCGAGCTCTGCACCTTGGATAATAAAGTCCTTATCTTTTCTATGCCTCTGGCTCCTTGTTCGTAAAATGAAGACAATAATAAATCCTCTATGTTGAGGATTAAAAGAAACCATATACAAAGCAAGCGCTTAGCACAGTGCCTGACATATATTTAATGCCCAGTAGCTACTACCCCTAACAATATTATAGTTATGCTAGTATATTTATCATTGTTATTATTATCACTGTTACTCCTCCTCCTCCTCCTCCTGTTATAACACAGAGCAATCCCTACTTTCCCCTTGCTCAGTGTCTTCCCAGTGACCTTTTACCTCATTTGTAGTCCGTTATCTCCAGAATGAATGTCCTAGATCTTCTCATAACTGAATCCTTCACATCATTCAGGTTTCCAACGAATGTCTTCTCTTCAGAGGAGTCTTCTCTGACCACCCTATCTGTTGTCTCTCCCCTCACTCTATCACAATATCCATAAATGGTTTTCATTTTCAATATAGCACTTAACACTATCCAAAATTATAGTTCTGCTTACTGATGGTCTCCTTCAGTAGAATGTAAGCTCTTTAAGAATAAGAATTTCTTGTGCACCACTGTATTCCTCAGACCCTAGAACAGAACCTGGAATCTTTAGGTATGGAGTAAATATTTGTTGCATGAATAGATGCAGCCATTGTTGAGTGATAATAAAGTGGAATCATAGATCAGAAAACTACATTATATGCTCATTACACAATGCTTAATGACTGCCCTCTTCTGATTAGATCTTAATCATTATGTGGTATTGTCTAAGGAAACATGTGAGCCACATAAAATTATTGAAGTGCCTTGTTTCTCATTCCTTGGCAAGTAGCCATTGTTGGCTAATGCATTATCACTGGATTGAATATCTTATTTCATCCCAAAGGAAAAGACTATTACTGAAAAAAATCAAGTATAGCAGCCAAAAAGAAATGTTAGAAAATTATCTGAATTCAAAGCAAAGTTGATGTGGTGATTAGGCAGTTGGTGATATATTTGTGAATATTAAAGATACCCTTGATACAGATGGCCAAGCCATGAGGGCAGAGTAGATCAGAAGGCACATAAAAATACAAATTTTTTTTTCCATCCATATAGATTATTTTACCACTCTTAAATTTTGTGCTACTTTAGTAGAGAGAAGCATGGGGTATGTAATGGAAAAAGCATGGCTCTGGTACCAGAAACCCTATATTTGTTTTCATACTCCCCTCTTATTAAGTTCTGTGACCTGACCATGTTACTGAGTCACCTTAAGGGTACTATTAATCTTCTTAACGGGTGGTTATGAGGATCAAATGAGATAATATATGTGAAAATTCTTTGTAAACTATGAAGTACAGTATTAAAACCAACCTTGAAAGATAATCTTTTGTCCTTCTTCAGAGTTCAATTTTTGTAATAATTTAGTTTCCTTATTTATTTAGTGGGGAGAAGAACCATGATAAATTATTGGTCATGAGTTCCTTGTGGGCAGATCTTTGTTTTATATTCCATTGTACCTAGCACAAAGCTGACAAAGACACCCAGTAAATATTTGTGGGATTAAAGGCGGGGTTAGGGAAGACAGTGTCAATTTCCTCTGTGAATAAAGCACAAAAGGAGGTGACTATTGCTGAGTGACTGCTCTTGGCACAGAAATACACTATAATCAGTTATCACTGTTTATTTTCTTTAATGTAAAATTTTAAAGCCCATAAACCATTATTATGGCATGGTAAGTTAATCTACTGCCTCTTCAACACATATCTAAATTTAGATTACCAGATTGGCTGGCCAATTATAGTTTCTTTTCCTCATTTCCAATAAAATGTTTATGGATTTTATTTACTAATGGGGAGAAGAGTCTTCCTGTCATATAAGATTAGAAGGATAACTCTTTCTATAGAAACAGAATGTCAGTGGCCAGTGCACTGAAGAAGTATGTTTAAAGAGCTTTGCTAATGATTCTTGTATAACGTAAGGCATTATATTTTTCTACACATCATTTCTTTTTCTGTTTTCGAAAGATATAGTACCTCATTCATTCTGTAGTTATTAAGTCAGAAAATATATTCTAAAAGTTTGTTTTCCATTTAGTTCCCTGGGGACTTTACAAAGAAAAGAAAATTGATTGTGAAAAATCTCAGATTATTACATTTTTCATTTAAAATTAAAATCTGTATTAGTTTTTTCTTTTTCACATCTATCAGATTGATTCTTTTTATATACCCAGGTGCTATACTTGTATTTTTACCGGGACTAGCAGAAATCAAAATACTTTATGAACAGCTACAGTCTAATTCTCTATTCAACAACAGACGTAGTAACCGGTAAGTTAATTGCTTTCTATATTCTTAATCGTCTATTGCAGTTATGTGTGAAAATGAATAACCAGAAAGATCTCTTTGACTGTCATCACCCTCTTTCAACCCTGGTGTCACTGCTCAAAAATATGTTTGTTTATGCCAGCTGGGAATAGACAAAGCAGTTTGTTCCAGGGAGTCAGTCATTTCCATTCCATTATATAAAAATGTTTCTCTTCACTTAGCGTAGTGACTCAGCAAAATGGCATGTGCAGTTAACCCTAGAACAACACGGTTTGAACTGCATGGGTCTACTTATACATGGATTTTTTTCAGTGGTAAATACTATAGTACTACATGATACATGGTTAGTTAAATCCATGGATGCAGAACCACAAATACAGAGGAACCACATATACAAAGGGCCAACTATAAATTATACATGGATTTTTGACTGCACAGAGGATTGGTCTTCCCTAATCCGCGTATTCTTCGAGGGTCAACTGTAATTTCAGTTGCCAGATACTGGGGATTGGAGAAGCCAGTGTTAATAACAACAAAGAAATGCTACCATTTTGAGAAAAAATAATTTTCAGTGGTTCCTATTCCAGTAGTAAGACAGACTGGGTGTGTCTTCATATCTAAGGGGACACTACTTGACAGATGAACACCCCCTAGAAATATAAGACTGAAGTTTCTTAGCATACATGACTGTCTCTCTCTCTCTCTTTCTCTGAATTTAAAGGTAGGGAAAAAAATGATTCTTTGTTGGTTAGTGTGCTCCAGGCTTGTTACTTGTAGAATGTCAACTATTTAGTCCTCTTGATTATTTACTAGTGAATTACACTCCAGTTTTTCCCAAGTTGATGCAAGGTTTTTAGTTCATAGAATTGAGTAAATATTTTAAGGGTCAGAAAGAACTTTCCCATTTAGAAGACCTGGGCCTTGGGGACAGGTTGTGGAGAAGCTGCTGATTTTTGGAGTCACATTGTTAGTTTTAATAGAAATTCACCCATTATAACCCAATTTCAGTGTTTTGTACTAGAACACTAAATACTTTTTTTTTTCTTTTTTTTTAGATGTGTTGTTCACCCACTTCATTCATCTTTATCCAGTGAAGAGCAGCAGGCTGTGTTTGTAAAACCTCCTCTGGGTGTAACTAAGATTATAATTTCCACCAACATTGCTGAGACATCCATCACTATTGATGATGTTGTCTATGTCATCGATTCTGGGAAAATGAAAGAAAAGAGGTATCCTCTTTTGGTGATGTAAGAGAGGGGCTAACGATGCCTCATTTGGAGCAACACAGCTGTTAAAGGCTAATGCTATTAAGCTACATGGATTACGTTTGAAAAAATACTTTATGAAAACTCTCTAGATATGAGTGATTCTGTAGCTAGGATCATGAATCTTATATTCAAACAGAGGTAGAAATTTTAAGTTTTTACCTTAGAAATAATTATTTTTCCTCTTTTTCTTATATGCTTTACATGTGCTTGAATGAAAAAGAATTGGTATGGGAGGTGATGGATATGTTAATTACCAAAAGGTTGGTAATCATTTCACAATGTATACATATATCAAAACATCACATTGTACACCTTAAATATATATAGTTTTTATTTCTCGAAAAAAAAATTTTTTTTAATTGAATAAAGAAACTGTATGTAGTATATAGTACAGAAACCATTTAAATTAGCACAAAGTGCTCCCACCAGGGACTCAACTACCCCAGAACATGCGGGACACTGTCCTTCTACAGAAGTAGGATGGTTCATCTATTCTTTCCATGCTAAGTAAAATTTTGGCCACATTTTTATAAAGTAGCTGCTTTTTACCTTTTCTTTTACTTTATAGATATGATGCCAGCAAAGGGATGGAAAGTTTAGAGGATACTTTTGTCTCTCAAGCCAATGCCCTGCAAAGAAAAGGTCGAGCAGGTCGTGTTGCATCTGGGGTCTGCTTCCATTTATTCACCAGCCATCACTTCAGTCACCAGCTTCTAAAGCAGCAGCTACCAGAAATACAAAGAGTGCCACTGGAACAGCTCTGTCTCAGGTACATCTTGATCCTTGTGTTCTGCTTCCGAAAGGTCCCAACGTTTCTCACCGTAAGTTCCATGTTTTCGTTTTCTAAGTGGAAGATGTTTTGCTAAGCGTGGACTTGGATGAACTCATTCATTTGCAAAGAAAGAGCCCTTCAGTGTTGCCTTACCATTCCTTTTAACTTTATACACATAAAGATCTCTTGCATTGCAGAGGATGGCCCTAAAATAGAGCTTAAGAATACATTTATTAGTCAGGAAAGTCATCTAACTTATCAAGAAATTTCTGCTAGGGCAACACCAATATTAAATCATCGCAGGGGGAAATCTACACCCTCATTATCAGTTAGAACAAAGTGAACAAAAGCAATTTGAAAACACCATTATTTACCTGATGAACAAACAAAAGACCAAATATCATAAAATAGGATTTAAAGAATGAATGATTAAACTCAGTGTTATTGAAGCTGGAGAACCTTTGGTTCAACCTTTCTGAAACTTTGCATAGCGTATATAAGAACTCTAAAACTATCCATGCTCTTTGACCGAGTCATTATTTTGAGGGAGTATGCCCATAAAATGTTTACCCAAAGGGAAAAAAGTTACTTGTACAAAGATGTTACAGCTCTTCTTTTATCCAATGGGTGTATTTTGAGAGCTTTCCATTACATTAGTAAAAATGTAAAGGAATTATAAGTGAAATAAATAAACTTTATATAAGATTTTTCTCTTTCAAAAATTGCCTAAATTCATAATTTAAAACAGCTTTTCAAGAGCTGTCACAAGGCAGGACACAATGCAGGTTAATTTTATAAACAATTATTATGCAATTTCAGATGTGGGAAAGAGAGTAGGTGGATCATTTGAATTTTATTTCATGATTTGAACCCACTGTTATAGAAAAAAGCATTTTGGAAGTTTATAGAGAGAAATTTATTCTGAATCTCAGTAAATTTCAGAATCTGAAAGTGTTTCTGTAACTTATTGCTAGGAGAAGTAAAAGACATAAGAGATTTTTTTAAAATTTATTTAAACTGGTATTGTTTGGTTTATGAAAGCATATATTTGGGAAATTATAAATTATTTTCATTCACAGAAGAAGCTTACCTCTTTGTGTCATCCCACCAGAAATAAAAATGACAAATTGTTTTGTTTTCTTTTTTCAGAATTAAAATTTTAGAGATGTTTAGCACTCATAATCTCCAGTCTGTGTTCTCTCGGCTCATTGAACCCCCCCACGCTGATTCTCTCCGTGCCTCAAAAATACGATTACGAGACTTGGGAGCATTAACTCCAGATGAAAAACTGACCCCTCTAGGGTATCACTTGGCTTCTCTGCCCGTAGATGTGAGAATCGGAAAGCTAATGCTGTTTGGGTCTATCTTCCGCTGTTTGGATCCTGCTCTCACCATTGCTGCGAGTTTAGCTTTTAAGTCTCCTTTTGTAAGTAAACAGCATTCATCTGAACTGGAGTCTGTAAGTCTCTAAGGGGACCATGGGGACTTCAGGGTTATGTGAGCCCCCTAATACTTTTCTTGTGAGTATATTATAGGTGAATCTTTCAGGGCACAATGTCTCTTAACTTTTATTGGATCCTCAAAGAAATCCATGCCCCAAATAAAGATTAAGAGCTAGAGAGCCAGCTTATTTAAGTCATCTAAATGTGCTTTTTATGTATCTGCTTTACTTGCTCATTATAGGAAAACCAGAAAAGCAAGCAAGCAAAAAGTGCCCCTGCCTGATTTTAAAAAACAATAAATATATTGGACTACTTTTTTCAACAGCTTTATTGAAATATAATTCACCCATGTAAAGTGTACAGTAGTTTTTAGTATGGTGCAGTCATCACCCTAGTCAGTTTTAGAATGTTTTTAATCACTTCATAAAAAAAAACCTCTTAGGGGCAGGACAGGAATAAAGATGCAGACGTAGAGAATGGACTTGAGGACACGGGGAGGGGGAAGGGTAAGCTGGGACAAAGAGAGTGGCATGGACATATATACACTACCAAATGTAAAATAGATAGCTCGTGGGAAGCAGCCGCATGGCACAGGGAGATCAGCTCGGTCCTTTGTGACCACATAGAGGGGTGGGATAGGGAGGGTGGGAGGGAGACGCAAGAGGGAGGAGAAATGGGGATATATGTATACGTATAGCTGATTCACTTTGTTATACAGCAGAAACTAACACACCATTGTAAAGCAATTATACTCCAAAAAAGATGTGAAAAAAACAAAAAACCACCTCTTAGCTGTCACTCTCCTATTTCCCTCCAACCCCCCCATCCATTCCATTCATAGATAACCACCAATCTCCTTTCTGTGTTCATAGATTTGCCTCTTCTGGACATTTCATATTAATGAAACAATATAATATATAGTGTTTTGTGGTCGGCTTCTTCACTTAGCATAATGCTTTTAAGAGTCATCTATGTTATAGCATGTATCAGTGCTTCATTCCTTTTATGGCCAAATAATATTCCTTTGTATGGGTATCCCACATTTCACTTATCCATTCAGCACTTGAAGGACATTTGGGATTGTTTCCACCTTTGGCTATAAACATTCATGTACAAGTTTTTATGTGAACATATGTTTTCACTTGTCTTGGGTGTATACCTAGGAGTGAAATTATTGGGTCAAATACTATTTAACTTTTTGAGGAACTTCCAGACTCTTCCAGAGTAGTGGCATTTTACATTCTACCAGCATTTTATCAGGATTATAATTTTTCCACATCCTTACTAACACTTGTTATTATCTTGACTTTTTTATTATAACTGTTCTAGGTTGTGTGAATTTGTGGCTTTAGATCTGTATTTCTCTAATGGCTAATGATATTAAACATCTTTTCAGTTTCTTATTGTCCATTTGTATATCTGTCAAGAAATGTCTATTCAGATAGTTTGCCCATTTTTTAATTGGGTTATTTGTCCTTTTATTATTGAGTTATAAGAGTTCTTTATATATTCTGGATATAAGTCCCTTAACAGATACATGATTTGCAGATATTTTCTCCTGTACTATGGGTTGCCTTTTTCACTTTCTTGATCTGTTCTTTGAAATAGAAAAGTTTTTATTTGTATGAATTCCAATTTATCTAGTTTTTTGTTGCTCAAGCTTTTATTGTTGTCATGGTTAAGAATCCATTGCCAAATCCAGTCTTGAAAATTTATCCCTGTTTTTTCCTAAAAGTTTTTATAGTTTTAGCTCTTACATTATGGTCTTTGGTCCATTTTGAGTTAGTTTTTGAATATAATGTGAAGTAAGAATCCAGCTTCATTCTTTTGCATGTGACTGTCCTGTTGTCCCATCACCATTTGTTGAAAAGACTATTCTTTCCCCACTGAATGGTGTTAGCATTCTTGTCAGTAATCAACTGACCATAAATACATGGGTTTATTCCTGGATTCTCAGTTCTGTTCCATTAAGTTATATGTCTATCCTTAGGCCAGTTCCACGCTGTCTTGATTCAAAATAAAAAACTCTAGTTTTGTAGTAAGTTTTGAAATCGGGAAGTGTGAGTCCTCCAACTTTGTTCTTTTTATTAGTGTCTTGAGGATTTTTACATTCATAAGAGTTATTGGTCTGTAGTATTCTTTTCTTGTGATGTCTTTATCTGGCTTTGGTATCAGAGTAACACTGGCCACATAATGATTTGGGAAGTGTTCCCTCCTCCTTTATTTTTTTGAAGATTTTGTGAGAATTAATGTTAAGTCTTCTTTAAATCCTTGGTAGAAATCAGCAGTGAAGCCACTTGGTCTTTTCTTTGTGGGTAGTTTTTTTTTTATAATTAATTCAACCTCTCCACTTCTTATAGGTCTACTCAGATTATGTTTCTTTTTGAGTCAGTTTTGATCATTTGCTTTTTCTAGGAATTTGTCCATTTCATCTAAATTACCTATTAATATATAAACATAGTATTTTATAGTCCTTTTTATTTCTGAGAGCTTGTTAGTAATATCCCCTTTCATTTCTGATTCTGATAATTTGAGCCTTCTCTTTTTCTTGATCATTTTAGCTAAAGGTTTGTCAGTTTTGTTGATCTTTTCAGAGAGCCAGCTTTTGGTTTCATTGGTTTTCCCTACTGTTTTTCTGTTCTCTATTTTATTAATTTCTGCTCTTTGTTTCTTTCCTTCTGTTTGTTTCAGTTTTAGTTTGTTCTTCATTTTCCAGTGTCTTAAGGTGGAAGTTTATTGATTCGAGATCTTTCTTCTTTTTTAGTATAGACATATACAGCTATAAATTTTCTTCTATGGACTGCTTTAGCTGCATTCTATAAGTTTTGGTATGTTGTGTCTTCATTTTCATTCAAGTATTTTCTCTTTTTTTTTGGTGCATTGGGTTTTCATTGCTACGTGCGGGCTTTTTCTAGCTGTGGCGAGTGGGGGCTACTCTTCATTGCGGTGCGTGGGCTTCTCACTTGCAGTGGCCTCTCTTACTGTGGAGCACGGGCTCTAGGCATGCAGGCTTCAGTAGTTGTGGCGCATTTCAAGTATTTTCTGATTTCCCTCTCTAGTTCTTCTATGACTCATTGGTTATTTAGGCATGTGTTGTTTAATGTCCACATATCTATTGAGTTTCCCAGTTTTTTCCTTTTATTGACTTCTAATTTCATTTTGTTGTGGTCAAAGAACATACTTTATATTATTTTAGTCCTTTAAAACTTACTAAGCTTTGTATTATGGCTAAGTATATGCTCAGTCCTGGAAAGTATTCCATGTAGACTTGAAAATGAATATTCAGCTGTCACTGGGTAGAGTGTCACTCTTCCTTTATTTTCACATGGCTTATCTCAGATACATAGGGGAATAGATGTAATAATTTTCTTCAGTTTTAATGTTATACTTCATGGAATTGTAAACTCACAGATCTGCAAAAAGATCTTAGTTCAGCCCCCTCATTTAACAACAGATGACAAAACCAAGGGCCAGGCTAGGTGATGTAGCTTGCTCAGAGACATACAGCCAGTATTATTGTGAACAAGACCTCCATTGCCTGTTTCTCAAATCATCTAAATAACCTCTCACTGTCTGTTTTCTTTTATTGGAATGCAGAAATTGTTCATTAGAAATATTGATGTCGTCCTTAGCCAAAACTGAACACCTGTCCTTTGCTGGGTTCTGTAAACATAGTTAATTCCCAAATGTAATCCTTTTCCCACTAGTCTTCCTAAAAAGGAAGAAAATTTATTTTCAAATAGAAAATAAAATTTTATTATTGTTGTGTCAGCTATAAAGGTGTCCAAATATAGGAAAATTAGAGAGAAGCACCATAGTTGGTTTAGAATGATTTTCAGTGTGATACAGCTTGGGCCTCAGTGTAACTTGCTCTTGCTGGTGTCTTTAGTACATGTGTATGTTGCAGCAAGAGAAGGCAGTGAAAATTAAGTTCTTAGCTGATTTTACTAATTTGTAGGGAAAAGGAGGACCTGTAAACATTATTTTTAAAAGGAAAAAAACATGAATTATGGGTATAGAAATAGGGGAGACTTGAGTATAGAAGATGAATAAGAATCTGTAAAATAAAGATACCACAGAGTTAACAGAATCTTAGATTTTAGATGAAGCTTTTAGAATGAGTGGCTCTTTGATGACATCTTGCCACTAGGAAGTAAAAGACCCAGTAGAGGTTATTTTGGGTGGGCAGATGGACTCACAAGGACAAGTAGGACTGTTAGCTTGGCACTTAACCACCATAATTACTTTTAACCAGCCACCCACTGTGTACTCTGTTCCATGCAAAATACTTCCCGAGGCACATGGCTTCAGCAGTAGGAAAGTGCCATTTGAAACCTAAAATATGTCCTTCAAACCTGGTTTTCCTCATTTAGGTATCTCCCTGGGATAAAAAAGAGGAAGCTAACCAGAAAAAGCTAGAATTTGCATTTGCAAACAGTGATTATCTGGCCCTTCTACGAGCATATAAGGTAAGTATACAACCTATTAGCTGAGATTTATTACCAGAGTTGGCACTAAAGACAGTAACATTTTGATTTTCTCCAAAATTTAGGGATGGCAGCTAAGTACAAAAGAAGGTATGCGTGCAAGTTATAATTACTGCAGACAAAACTTCTTGTCAGGAAGAGTTCTTCAGGTGAGTTGTTTCTGTGGAAATTTGTTTTCATTCATTTTCTATTGTAGTAGCGCACCAGAGGGTGTTGCACCTTTATCTTGCTTGTCCTGCCTTGACATTGAAAATGTTATTTTTGGAATATGCTTGGCTTTACCACCTGTGTAAAACAGACTCCTGAACTATGACGTCAGGCCTTTTGTGCTGAACCTTTCAACTGACCTGTTCTTCCTCTTTTCAGTGAATCTGTGTTTAAGTTATGTGGAGGCTAGGGGAATACAGGCACTCTGAAGATTACTGCTTACTGGAAGTCAGTTTTTTCCATAATTATACCAAACATTCTTAACCCAGATCCATAGGCCCCTGAAATTGTATGCAAAGTCATACCCTTATACATATGTGCATTATTCTGGAGAAAGGGATCATAGCTTTATCAGATTCTCAAAACAGTCTATGACCATCGCCAAACCCCTTACCCTCTCCCTAAAACCAAAGACCGAATACTGAACCAGATTTTCTTTAATTCTTCTTCTGTCCATCAGAGGCTACTATGTCAATAACAAGTACACAAGAAAGAGAAAGAAAGGTTTATTATCTTCTGTGTAATAACAGGCAGGGCTCTGTCTTCTGTTGTAACAGTATTTTAGGCCCCCTTCCAAAGTGGCATGAAAAGCCAGAATAATAACGGTGCGTTATCTTTACAAAGCATCTATTTCACTCAAAGATTTTGAGGCTGGGGAGGGGGAAGGACTTTATTTCTATATTAGAAGACGTCTTGGAATAGAACACAAAATTAATGTTCGTAGCACTTACCACTACCTGACAGCTAGTTATCTCTCTACCCCATAAGCTCCATCAGAGCTGAGATTTTTTTTTTTTTTTTTTTGCGGTACGCGGGCCTCTCACTGTTGTGGCCTCTCCCGTCGCGGAGCACAGGCTCCGGATGCGCAGGCTCAGCGGCCATGGCTCACGGGCCCAGCTGCTCCACGGCATGTGGGATCTTCCCAGACCGGGGCACAAACCCGCGTCCCCTGCATCGGCAGGCGGACTCTCAACCACTGAGCCACCAGGGAAGCCCCAGAGCCGAGATTTTATCTGTTTTGTTCACTACTGTATCCCCAGTGCCTAGAACAGTATTTAGCACATAGTTGATGCTCAGTAAAATTCACTGAATGCGTGAATGAATGGTTATTCAAAATGAAGTAAGAGACCTCAGAACCATCCCAGTATTTGCCTTTATTCTTCTCTGCCTTTAGGTGTACTGCAGTGAGACGTTTTGAGAAGACAAAGGCTCTAGCTTTATTCTAAGTACAACAAAAGCAATGATTTTCAATCCTGGCTACACATTAGATTCACCTGAGGGAGCTTAAAAAAAAAAAAGTAAAAATACCCAAATTCCACCCCAGGCCAATTACATCTGGATCTCCAGGGGTGGAGCCTGAGCATCTGTTTATTTTCCTTGTTGAGTTCACCAAGTGATTCTAATATGCTGCCAGGGTTGAGAAGCACTGGTCTAGAGGGTATTTTATATGTAAGGTGCAGTAATAAATATTTTCTTGAGTCATTAAGATTTTTAAGTATAATATTTCTTTTAAATTACTTTTACTAAATTTATTCTTTAGGATGTATGTAGATTTTGCTGTGATCTAAGAGGGCCATCAAACAGCTACCTCTTTTCACTAAAGTCCAGCTTAGATTGTATTGTAGAATGTTTTGTGTTTCTTTTTTTAATCGATTTTTTAAAAATTTATTTATTTTTGGCTGCATTGGGTCTTCGTTGCTGCATGCAGGCTTTTCTCTAGTTGCGGTGAGCGGGGGCTACTCTTCGTTGCGGTGTGCAGGCTTCTCATTGCGGTGGCTTCTCGTTGTGGAGCATGGGCTCTAGGCGCCCGGGCTCAATAGTCGTGGCTCGTGGGCTCTAGAGTGCAGGCTCAGTAGTTGTGGCGCACAGGCTTAACTGCTCCACAGCATGTGGATCTTCCCAGACCAGGGCTCAAACCCGTGTCCCCTGCATTGGCAGGTGTATTCTTTACCACTGCGCCACCAGGGAAGTCCTAGAATTAGTTTTATTAAGATATTAAAACCTTGTCATGAAATAGAACTCTGGTATATTTAACTCCTAGTTATATTTTGCCATGTTATCCATCTGTACTTGACAGTCCAAGAAAATACTTAAATTGTCATCAGATACAGGGTAGCATTGCTTAGCTTTCCATTCCTTTGTCATTATCTGCTTCTCTATTGTCTGATATACAGCTAATATTTGAACAGATGCCAGACAGAGGTTTGTGCTTTTCATTCTCACACTTGTGCTCAGATGCAGAAAGGGGTTTCTAAATCTAAACCACTTAACAGTATTCCTATTCGTAGGGGAAATGTGAGCCAGCCAAGTCCACAAAGTAAGAGAAAGAGGGAAGGTTCTGAGGTGGGTGTTGTGCATCTTTTAAGAGAGAACACGAACCACTCTAGGCTCGGGTAAGGCACTAAGAGGACCTGAGCAGAAAGGAAGTAGGAAAAACTAGACAGTGTCACAGCACCTTGAGCTGGAGTTCCAAACAAAGTAAACTACGTTTTTGGCTGTCGTAAGAATTGCGAGGAAAATCAGACCTACCCAAAATCCAATTAATGGGTTTTTTTTTTTAATGTAATCTAGAATTAAATGATCTTTGGGTTTTCTGAAATTTGTGAATTTCCGTGTAATGGTTTTACACTGCTGGTTTGTATAAGTGAAAACTGCCCTTTTGGGAATGAACAGACAAGATAATCTTCATACCTGTTTGGTAAACCCATATGAGTGTCATTACTAAACGCTGAACTAATTCGTTTTCGTAGTCATTCTTACCTTTGATATGTTGATGCCCCTGCTTAAAGATTTTTTTCCATTTCTTTCAGGAAATGGCCAGCCTCAAACGACAGTTCACTGAACTGTTATCGGATATAGGCTTTGTAAAAGAGGGACTCAGAGCAAGGGAAATTGAGAAAAGGGCCCAAGGAGGAGGAGATGGTATCTTGGATGCCACAGGAGACGAGGTAAAGAATGTGGAGTTAGTTCTTACTTCTCTTTGATATCACACTCACAGTCTATTACCTCAGGAACACTTGTAGGCCTTGTTCACTTAAGCCCTATGAGCAGTGGGCTAGTGGCATTCTTGAGTTTCTTTCCACAAATGTCAGCTAACACTCAGAAAAACAAGAGTTTTTCTGTTGATTGTTGCTTCTGTTTTTTTTTTTTTAAATTTCACATTGGTTCTTGGTAGGTCCATCAGAGGTAGAACGGACTTTCCAATAATGTCTTCTTAATCAGACCAGCCTTTTTCAAACCCAGGATAGTTTTGTATATAATAAGTATCAGAAGAACAATTCAAGATGAAACCTGATGCCACTCTGTTCTAAGTACAGTTAGTACTTTCTGGAAATTGTGAACATCTCATGAACCAGAATCTTTCTCTCGACTGATCCTTAGGAACACTTGGCTTTGTAACTGCTCTGCAGAGATCTAGAAAGTAATTGTGGGCTTCTTGGAATAGGTACTGTGTGAATGTGGTCCAGTAGATTTATTTTTTACTTAGAAATAATTTTTCTATCAAAGTGATAGAAATGAGATGCTTTTAAGATAGAAATCAAGAGAAATATAATAATAACTTCCAGGGAATAGACAGAAATAGCCACATTACTTATAAGATTAATGCTGTATTTCTCTCATAGGCTAACTCAAATGCTGAGAACCCCAAGTTGATATCAGCAATGCTGTGTGCTGCTCTGTATCCAAATGTAGTGCAGGTAAGGAAACATTTTTCCTGGGTCCTCCCACTTCCTGTTTGATTTTAGCCAAGGGATGTAAGTTAAGACATGCACATTAATCATCTTAAAGACACACACACACACAGCCTTTTAAACGTAGTATATATTTCCAATTTTTCAATTCCCCACATGTGTTTAGATACATCATTCAAGAACACATTTATTGGGCTTCCCTGGTGGCGCAGTGGTTGAGAGTCCGCCTGCCAATGCAAGGGGACGCGGGTTCGTGCTCCGGTCCGGGAAGATCCCGGTTGAGAGTCTGCCTGCCGATGCAGGGGACGCGGGTTCGTGCTCCAGTCCGGGAAGATCCCGGTTGAGAGGCCGCCTGCCGATGCAGGGGACGCGGGTTCGTGCTCCGGTCCGGGAAGATTCCCACGTGCCGTGCAGCGGCTGGGCCCATGGGCCATGGCCGCTGAGCCTGCGCGTCCGGAGCCTGTGCTCCGCAACGGGAGAGGCCACAACAGTGAGAGGCCCGCGTATCGCAAAAAAACAAAACAAAACACATTTATTGTATAAAATAAGGTGCCTTTTTTGTTTTTTGTGGTACGCGGGCCTCTCACTGTTGTGGCCTCTCCCTTTGCGGAGCACAGGCTCTGGACACGCAGGCTCAGCGGCCATGGCTCACGGGCCCAGCCGCTCCACGGCACGTGGGATCTTCCCGGACCGGGGCACGAACCCGTTTCCCCTGCATCGGCAGGCGGACTCTCAACCACTGCGCCACCAGGGAAGCCCTAAAATAAGGTGCCTTTTTAATCCTTCTGACATTCCAGCAATTAAAATGGACACAAATGTCACTGTCAGCCAGTCTGTGCATAACTAACCTATGTTAGGTAGAAATTTGATTCTACTACAATTTCCCTTATGCCTTCTACTCTGGACTAAAATTAGATAAGAACAAACAAGTCAGTGCCTTGTCATGGGACCACCTATGATCCCCCTCTTCTGGAAACCCTACCTGAATGTACTGTCGGACTTTTACCTGAGATTTGATTATCCAGTCCTTGTCAAACTTAGAATGTGAATTTGTCAGAGTACTGAAGCATTTCTCATTTAACTTTTTGATAAATGTTCAGTTGATGTCTGCTGATTCATTTATGGCTTATTTTTGCTTAGTGCTTGCATGCTTTTCAAATCATTTGAAATTTACTTAAAAAAAATCATTTGGTGAAAAGCTATGGAGACAGTTAAAAAATCAGTGGTGAGGGGGATGACTAAGCAGAGCACAGATGTTTAGGGCAGTAAAAATACTCTGCATGATACCATAATGATAGATAACATGTCATACTCGCCCAAACCCATGGAATGTACAATAACAAAAGTAAACCCTAATGTAAACTATGGACTTTGGGTGATGATGATGTGACAATGAGGTGCTATATAGCCAGAGAATTATGTCTTAGGAAAATATTTATAGAAAATGATCCTATATTAGTTTTAATACATATATAGTTTATTTGTGTTTATCTCCATTTCTATATATAAATATAAATATAACAAAACTAAAATGATATTTGTCAAACATTAATGTTAGTTATTTCTTAATCATGGGATTACAGGAGTTATTATAGGTTATTACAAGATATTGAATATTGTTCCCTGTGTTATATAGTAGTAATGTTATTTTCTACAGTAAATATGGAGGTGTGTGTGTGCACATAAGCTTTTTATTTTTTTGAGTGAAACAATCTGTTTTTCACTATTTTGAAAAATTCATTTGGAAATATTGGATTGGAATTGTCAGCAGATTCCTGGTCCAGTGTTGCCAGCTGAATCTCTTTCCCTGATAATCAGGGCAGACCTGAAACATCAACGTGGTTTCTTCCCCATGTGGCGGGTGTGTGGTATAGTCACCCAGAACTACAGCATTTACATCCACACCTCCTCATGGTTAAAAAAAAGAAAAAGAAAGCATGCTTATACTGCTTCCAAAAGGAAACTAAGAGAGAACGAAGCAGCAACAAAGGCCTTCAAACAAGACTGTTTTTTTTGTCAAGGGATACATCCTACAGTGGAAATACATATTTTATATATATATATATATATTTTTTTTTTTTTTACAAATACCTGTTGTTTAGGTGAAAAGCCCAGAAGGGAAATTTCAGAAGACCAGTACCGGAGCTGTCAGAATGCAGCCGAAATCAGAGGAGTTGAAGTTTGTCACAAGGAGCGATGGATACGTACACGTTCACCCTTCATCAGTGAACCACCAGGTCAGGAGGGCTGGGTGTACTGACAGTCAGCTTCCACATCCACAGATTCAACCAGTGCGAATTGTCTAGTACTGTAGTATTTAGTATTGAAAAGATCTGAGTGTAAGTGGACCCATGCAGTTCAAAGCCTTGTTGTTCAGGGGTCAAATGCGTTTACACGTGGCAGGTCCTGGGGTGAGAAACAGTCCCTTCACGTCAGCCAAACCTTGTTCTATCACTCACTGGCTTTAGCAGCACCACTGACTTGGGGAAAGTTGAATAAGCACAAATGTACTGGAAATTGAACTATTAAGCCTGCTTTCAGATATAAAATTGTTTCTTTGTGGTGGTGACTTAAGAGGTCACGATGTGATTCTCTCACTCCATCTGTGCCTTCAGAGGCCGTGACCTATGCTTGCCGATCCAGCTTCCTCAGCCCTCCTTCTTTCTTCAGCCAGTTGCTGGGAGGCTTCTGCTCCCACCACTCCACTAAATTCATCAGAAGTCATGAATAACCTCCTAGTTGTCAAATACAGGGAACAAGTTCGCTGGCTCTCATCATTTTTGACCCATGAAGTATTTGACATTGCTGACTTCCCTACCTCCTGACACTATCTTTGATGTTTTTCGCTTCTGAAGTATCACTTCCTTCTCTCTCTCTGATCATCCCCCTCAAGCCCCTCTACCAGATTCTCTTCCCTTACTCTGAAATCGCGGGTCTGTCCTTGTTCTCTTATTACAGTGCACATAATCTTCCTGAACCACCAGGGCACAACATCGTGGTTCTAACTGCCACCTACATGCTGACACAGACCCCAGATCTCTCTCTCTTGTCCTGGGCTTTTTTTCCTGAGCTGTCTTGGCTAGAAATCACCACCTGGATGCCTTCCAGTCACCTCAAACTCAAAAGCTGAAAAATCAAACTCACTATCTCTGAATTCACTCCTCTGTGTTCCCTGTCTTGGTGAAATGGGACCATCCAAATCAGAACCCTGGAGTCACATGGACCCTGCTTCTTTTCTCCTGATGCCAGTCTAATGGGTCGCCAGGTCCCAACACTTCCACCTTTTTGACACGTCTCAGGTGTGCCTCCTTCTCTTGTCTCTGCTGCCATTTCCTCAGTTCAAACCCCAAACATCTGTCTCTGGCCTGAAGTACTAATCTTACTTCTGGTGCTTTCTCTCTCCAACCTTTTATACTACTGCTGCCAGAATCATCTTTACAAAACACACATTTGATCTTGCCATACCCTTGCTTAAAACTCTTCATAGATGGAGTCTACTGTAAACTCTCCTACGACCCTTCACATCTAGCCCCTTCTTAGCCCATGTCCGCTGCCCCAACTCCCTCCTGTCACTCTTTATGCTCCAGCGATACCAGACTGCCAAGAGCGTCCCCCGGTGCCATGACACAGGACACACTGTCCTCTATGCCTGGAATGGCGTTCTAATTCCCCAGCAGGCTCCCACTTACCCTCCAGGCTCCCATCATATATCCCTTTCCCAGTGTCCCTCTCCAAGTTGCCCCTTACTTCTGTCCCGTCACTGTATAGTGTGCATTTTTCCACTGTTGTACTTACCACATTATTTTATAGCTTATGGTATGTCTCATTCATGGACTTGTAAAATTCCTGAAGACAGGAATTGAATTTTATTCATCTCTGCGTTCTTGATGTCTAGCACGGTGCCTAGCCAGCATAGCTGAAAGCAGATGCTCAATAAAGCTTCATCTCGATAAAGAGATGAAGGAGGAAAAGAGAAAAGGAGAATGGAAGAAGAGAGTTTGAAGTGTTAGGGCTGGTCAACCTGTGAAACTACTGAGTAAAGTGTCAGCAAAGCATGAAAAAAAGTGTTAAGCTCAGAAGAGTCTGAGGACCAGGAAGTCATCTGCCCTCTTGGCTGCATGTGTACTTGGGAACCGGGGGCCCAAGTTACCTCCACTCATCCTGTCCTGCATTTACCATGACATTTCCGCAGTGAATCCAAGTCATTCATGCATCCACTCAGTATCTGCTAGCACCTCCTCTGTGCCAGGCATTGTTGCAGGCCACGGAGGACAGCGGATGAGCTAGGGAGACACGGTCTCTGCCCTCAGGGAACTTACATTCTAATGGGGAAGACAGGCAAGAAGTAAGTGAACAAATAATCTCAGGTTAATGACAAATGTTATGAAGGAAAATAAAACCATAAGAGATCGAGAGTGACAGGAGAGGGGCTTTTTTTTTTTTTAAACTATAGTGGATTTACAATATTGTGTTAGTTTCAGGTATATAGCTTCAGATTCATTTCCACTATAGGTTATTACGAGATATTGCATATAGTTCCCTGTGCTATACAGTAATCCTCGTTGTTTATCTTTTATATACTGTGGTGAATATCTATCAATATTAATGCCGTACTCCTAATTTATCCCTCCACCTCCCAAGAGGGGCTACTTTACAGAGTGGCCAGGGAAGAACTCTCAGGAGAAAACAATTGAGCAGATCCTAAATGAAGTAAAGGGCAAGTCATGCAGATATCTAAAGAGGGGATGTTCCAAGCTGAGGAAATAAGTGCAAAGACCATGAGATGGGAGCATATTTGGTGTGTTCCAGGAAATGAAAGAAGGCAGCCAGTGGAGATGGAGGGGATGGTTAGGGGTGGAAGTGGTAGATGAGTTGTGACAAGTGGGCAGGGATCAGGTCGTGTAGGACCTTGTAATCCACAGAAGGATCTGAGATTTCATCCTTGGGAAATCTCTGGAGGGTTCTGAGCCCTAACTGGTTTTTAAAAGATCACTGTGGCCTCTGTATGGAAAAGAAACTGTGAAGATGCAAAAGGGCAGGTACGTAGGAAGCCATTGCAGTGGTGTGTATGAGATGACAGTTTGCATGAGGTGGTAGCTGTAGAAGTGGTGAGAATATGTCAGTTCATCATGTATTTTGAAAACAGAGCTGACAGGACTTAGTGATGATATAGATGGAGTGAGGGAGAGAGAGCAATCAAGGATGGCTCCTAAATTGGGAGCTTGAGCAACTGGGTGAATGGGAGTATCATTTAATGAGATAGTGACCACCACAAGGAGGGGAAAATCGAGAATTCCTTTTGAACACAGCAAGTCTGAGATGCTTGTTAGATGTCTGAGTACAGACATCAAGTAGGCAGTTGCACATACAAGGCTGGAGCTCAGGGGAACCTACAGGCTGAAGATAATTTGGGGAGTCATTGGACAGGTGATGATTAAATCCCTGGGACTGGTGGAGTTCCCCTTATGTTGCCAGTGACACAGCTGTCATATGTTTCAGGTCAGACACTTTGACAGCCCTTACCTGGTGTACCATGAGAAGATCAAAACCAGTCGGGTGTTCATCCGAGACTGCAGCATGGTGTCTGTGTACCCGCTGGTCTTGTTCGGAGGGGGCCAAGTCAATGTGCAGCTCCAAAGGGGAGAGTTCATTGTCTCCTTGGACGATGGCTGGATCCGTTTTGCAGCAGCTTCACATCAGGTAAGGGATCACGAGTCTGTCGCATGAGACTCAGGCCATGAGGGGCTCTGATAATAGGAAGTATAGGGCATTTCTTCAGGGAACAAGGACCACAGAGCTGCGTGAGAGTGAATGATGGGTCTGCAGGGGACACTAAGCAAGACTGAGGCTGAAGTGAGGCCAGCGGGGGAGCCTTAGTAAGAGTTAAGGAAGCACAGTAGGAGGGGAAGCCCAGGACAGTTGGTGTGAAAGGCTTCGGACAGAAGCTATGAGTGAGGGGTTGGAGCTTCCTAATTGTTATACAAATACAAGTTCAAAGAAAATCAAAATATAGATGAGCAGAACTAAGTAAAAATCACCCTGATTCCACAACCACCATTTAAAAAAATCTCAATTATTCACTGTATGGAGTCTCTAGAAAACATTTAAGGGGGAGTATATTTAAGAAATAAAAATTTTTAATATTTGCATCTCTTAGAAATCTTCTATTGCAGGAGGCAGAAACACCAACTCAAACATTACAGTTAAATTCCCTTTAAAGTCTGAAGCAGCACAGTCCAGGAGAAATATATGTGCCACATACCTAATAATTTTTCTAGTAGCCACATTAAAAAAAGTAAATAGGTGAAACTAGCTTTAATATATATTATATAGCAGAAAACATCTAAAAAGTTTTAATTTCAACATGTAATCAATATAAACAATTCAGATTTTTATACTCTTTTTTTCATACTAAGTCTTCAAAATCTGGTGTGTATTTTATACTCACAGCGCATCTCGATTTGGATCGGGCACATTTCATGTGGTCAGGAGATTAGCCACATGGGATAGTACAGGTCAAGAGGGCCAGGCAGGGTTGGTTTGATTCAGCTGCTTAACAACAAAAGCCTGTCTGGCCCTGTGGTAGCAGGATGGCTGTAGCAGCTCCTGGGTCACGTCCGTGCAGCATATACTGTCCAAAAGGGAAGACAGAACGCTTCTTTCCTGAAAGTTCCAGCAAACCTCCTCTCCTAAACCAACTCCTGTGGCTGAAGAATGTCATGGACTCTAAGGCCTGGACCACCTGAACCACTCACTCTGGCAGGGCACATGGCGTGAGCCTGTGGGATGCAGACAGAGTCCACCCTGCAGGGTTGCCAGACAGCGGAGCAGCAGCCAAACAGATGCTGGCAAGACACGCACAGTGGCACTGCATCAGCACAAGCAAACCACCGTAAAACATGTAGGCTGTCTCCCAACGCTATCCCCACCAACAAAAGCAGACAAATTCCAAAGTTAAAGAGATTTTTTTGGGTTTAATATCTGCCATTTTTAATTCTCCATTTTCCTGCTTCTCCTCTCGGAGCAAACTGTAAAAGTTGACCAAGCTTTAATATGGAGAACACTATATAAAAGCCATATTTCCCGATTTAATATTTTCTTTAAATGAGATGTGAGAGAGGAGGCTTTTTAAAATGGACCCCACTTAGTATATTACAGAGCTGACATTGAGTGTATGTTCTTGTAATTGCATCAAGAAATTTTAGAAGCACTTTTAGAAAAAAAAAAATATGTTTAGTTCCCCCACCATGGAATTAAAATAGCAGAAATCTAGAATAATGATAATCATAACTGGAGAATTCCCTTTAATAACCTTTCCTTCCCTGTTGGTCCAAGCACTGCTTACATTGCAACTTTCATTTTAGGTGGCTGAATTAGTAAAGGAACTTCGCTGCGAACTTGACCAGCTTCTCCAGGATAAGATAAAAAACCCAAGCATAGATCTGTGTACCTGTCCTCGAGGGTCACGGATCATCAGCATGATTGTGAAACTTGTCACCACACAATAAAGACCAGGCTCGGGAGAGTGCTTGCTACTCACCTGCTTGCTCAGCTGGGAAATGACGGCAGCACCTCTACCTCGAGCTGCAGCTCCGCGATGGGGCTGCCCTGGTGAAGGAGCCCAGGGCAGGCACTGCCAGGTCAGCTGAGGCGACGCACACCTGTAGGGAAATTTTCCACACTAAGTATTTCTAACCAAGCAGTGGGCACTCCCAGCACAATTTGGAGTGTCGATGTGAGTTCAAAAACCAACTTGCCTGTATTTTTCTCTCTTGACTGGCCTGGAATGAATGAAATTCATCTGATTAACAGGAAAGTGAATGTTTAATACAATTCTGTTTTAATCTATGTATTATTTTTCTCCTGCTTTTTACTGGGGTGAGATAAAGGGCATGAGGAGAAATATCAGTTGGTTTTTTCTGTCATAAAGGCTCAACTGAAAGAAGTCAGAACAGAGAAGGAAAAAAATCTTGTGAGCAAGAAAAATTAAAATTTCATTTCGGCTATAGGCCATTACATAAACTTCAATTGTGAGGGATTTTTACTCATTAAAGTTCAGCTTAAAAAAACCAAACTTAATGAGCACTTATTTGTTATCAGAATGTGAGCTGGTTTTTATCCATAACACACTTCTTTTTTTTAAAAATAAATTTATTTTATTTATTTATTTTTGGCTGAGTTGGGTCTTCGTTGCTGTGCACAGGCTTTCCCTAGTTGCAGCGAGCAGGGGCTACTCTTCGTTGTGGTGCGCGGGCTTCTCATTGCGGTGGCTTCTCTTATTGCAGAGCACGGGCTCTAGGCACGTGGGCTTCAGTAGTTGTGGCACGTGGGCTCAGTCGTTGTGGCTCGCGGGCTCTAGAGCGCAGGCTCAGTTGTGGCGCATGGGCTTAGTTGCTCCACAGCATGTGGGATCCTCCCGGACCAGGGCTCGAACCCGTGTCCCCTACATTGGCAGGCGGATTCTTATCTACTGCACCAGCAGGGAAGCCCCACACTTATTCTTTTTTTTTTTTTTTTTTTTTGCGGTACGCGGGCCTCCTCTCACTGTTGTGGCCTCTCCCGTTGCGGAGCATAGGCTCCGGACGCACAGGCTCAGCAGCCATGGCTCACGGGCCCAGCCGCTCTGCAGCATGTGGGATCCTCCCGGACTGCGGCACGAACCCACGTCCCCCGCAGGCGGACTCTCAACCACTGCGCCACCAGGGAAGCCTCCCACACTTTTTCTTAAAAGCAGAACAGTCTGGGTGTTTTCATTCTCTTGTAGGTTTTCTATTTAGGAATCTTATGAACCCTGTCTTATGAACTCACCTGGATCTAATGGCCATATTTCACATTACCCGAAGGAGAATTTTAATGGTATTCTCAGAACAGGTTGCCATACTAGTGTCAGATTTACAGCCATAAAAATACCTTCCATGGGACTGTTATTTTCAACCACCACTTAGGGTAATGGGGCACTAGCATTCTGAAAAAAAAGTATATATATATTTACATTTTCCCTGGACATTTTTCAGTGTGACCAAGAAGAATCCCAAAAAGCTGGGTGGAAAAAGTATTCCTGTATTTGGGTAGTCCTCAGGTAGAGAGTCACTACAGGTTTCCCACTATACATGGAATTCACACTAACTCAACAAAACCACCTCAGTGAAGGATGTTCACTTTTCAAGGTATTACTTTAAGTTCTCAGGAAACCACTGAAACTGTCCAAAACAGTCATTATGAAGTGTGTTTAAGCATCAGTGCACTTAAAGAGCTTAGGCTCTAAGCAGTGTTTTTAAAAGGCATTAATTCATATCATCACTTTAAATAAAAACATACATATGCATAGCACCCACAGTATACAAGTTCTGACTTGCTATTGAAACAAGGCTCACATTACAGAACCGATTAGGCTGGGACATTTAGGAGAAATGAAGGAGAAAACTGCACTAACCCTCTAAACAAGTTTTTTTCAAACCAGTTTTCAGAGCTCATGCTGCCCTAACTAGAGCCATCTGCCCAAGTGGACCTGCAGGTTTGAATGCAAGTTTGCAGCAGAGCACGCAGCTGCAAGGTAGTTAATAACAAAACTTTCCATTCAGAGTGCTGAGAAACTGCTCTCTCAGGGAAGCCGTGCTGGGCTGGTTGCTTTCAGCCACACACAAATGCACAAATCCATAGCAGCACTATTTACAATAGCCAAGGCACAGAAACAACCTAAATATCCATCAACAGATTGAATGGATAAAGGAGATGTGATGTATATAGACACAATGGAATATTGCTCAGCCATAAAAAAGAATGAAATAATGCCATTTGGAACAACATGGATGGACCTAGAGATTATCATACCAAGTGAGGTAAGCCAGACAGAGAAAGACAAATATCATAGGATATTACTTACATGTGTAATCTAAAAGAGTGATTCAAATGAACTTAGTTACAAAACAAACAGACTCACAGACATAGAAAACAAACCTAGTTATCAAGAGGATAGCCAGGTCGGGTGGGGTGGACGTGGGGAGGAGGGATGAATCAGGAGTTTGGGATTCACGTGTACACACTACTATACACAAAATAGGTTAACAAGGACCTACTGTACAGCACAGGGAACTATATTCAATACCTTGTAATAACCTATAATGGAAAAGAATCGTAAAAAGTATATATATGTATAACCGAATCACTTTGCTGTACACTTGAAACTAACACAACATTGTAAACTAACTAATTCAACCAAAAAAACAAAAACAAATGCACAAACCCTATCATTCTGTAGATGTGCCAGAATGTGAAAAAGGTTGGAAAGCCTTGCCTGAAGGCATTCATAAGAAAATCCTCACCCCCAAACTAAATTTCTTTAAGCTCATCATTAAAATTATGAAATAAGAAATGAAATAGGATTATCTCTTTTTGATTAAAGTCAGAATACAGTAGTATTTCAAGGTGAAACTGGATTTCTAAGCCCCAACAAGATGGTCAGAATTTAATGTTAATTTTATGGAGAACTCTGTAAATGTTTTCTTAAATATTTGTTTTACTGGAATCTAGTTAGGGAACAATATTAATGAAATACTCGCTACAAAATTAGTCTGCACTGCTGTTTTGTAGTACATGTAATTGGGAAGTTCTCAGGAAATGAGACTATCTCAACACTTACAGAGGGGGTCAGATTGATAAAACATTAGCTTTGTCTTCTTCCTCAAGTTCCATATCTGAATGTTACCATTCAAACTCCCTGACAAGTAATGAACTTTGGCCTTTAAAATGCTCAGATAATAGAATGGGGAGGAGAAAAGTATATCAAAGCATGAAGCCTGTGGATCTATAGGCATGGTCATTGTTTTTTCTTTCTAGGCAATGGTTTGAATATGTCCCTTAGAGGTTATAAGATCTTGTGAAAGATAGGCTGGGACCTGGGACCCTTTGCTGCAGTGCTTGCACCTGGACAAACGTCTCCTCAAGCAACAAAATACAAAAACAACAACTATAAGGGACTAAAAATAACTGTGTGCATGAGCAGCTGGGGCAAATTATGATCAACAAGATACAAGAAGACAAAAAACCCAACAAAAGCAGGGTGTCAGGAGCAAAAGCAGGGTACTGCACATGCCCCCTGCACATGGCACCACCAAGGGGGTGAGCAGACCACCTCAGCCACCCCTCCCGCCCGACTCCTGGACCCGCCCCTACCCTCACCCCCATGTAAGGGACCAGCTTGCACCCCTCAGGGAGCGAGCAAGGGGAGCCCCAATAAAGCCTTGCTTGAATCTCTTGTCTGGCCTCTTGTCAATTTCTACTGATTAAGGAGGCCAAGAACCCTGGTCGGTAACATAGGGACAGAAAAGACTGAAAAAGAGAAAGATTGCCGTTTCAACCCACTCCCTGTGGGTATCTATTCAGGCACCAACCTGTAAACTTCCAGAAAGGGCCAGTGAAGGCAGTAGCACCCTGTCCACTGCCCACCGGGGTGATCAAGCCTGGAAAACAGCCAGCTGTATGTTGTCTGTGGGTCTCTGACCCACAGGTGGGACTCACCCACGCATACACCAGTATATAGAAATCTGCCTTTTCAGCCTGTTCCCAATGGGACTTCTCTTGGTGGCAGGAAAATAAAGGAGAGAATATTGGGACAATCGTACTTCCAGACCCTACATGATATGAGGTTTGAAATCTATTACTCTCAGAAATCTCCCATCAGGGAGAGCCCACTGGACCAAGATCTGCAAAGTGTGAAAGGAGCCTCTCCCTGCTCTGCTTGTCATCTGCCAATGTGAGCTGTTACCAGCCAGAGGGAGCAGGTCTCACAAGCTGAGAGGAGTGATGCTGTAGCTGCCTGATGTCCACTCTCTCAGGATAGGAGAGAAGAGAGGACGGAGAGAGGAGAAGTAGAGAGATTTCAGGAGAGGGAAAGGGACAAAGGGGAGGGGAAAGTGGTGAGGGAAAAAGGACTAAGGGGAGGGGAAAGCGTTTCCTGAATGAGGGCACTGAGGCCCTCAGGGGCCAGGAAGGCAGACCTACCAAATGTGGTGACACTGAAACAAGAGGTTCAGGCAGCTTTGTAAATTCAGCACCTGCGGAACATCCAAATGGACAATGGGTGCTCTCGCAGCTGGGACAGGTCTGGCCTTAGCAGCTATGGGCTTTGTGGGCGTGTACATGCAGGGGCTGGGCTGGGTCAGGGTCTGAGCTGCCTCCACAGCTCCCATAGCGGGCCCAGGTGCGTGACTACTGCAGTCCTAGGACCGGCTTCAGTGGATTTGTGCTGGTAGCCTTGTGAAAACAAAGCCTGAGAGGCACCAGGGCCCACTGCCAGCATACAGTGGACGTGGGGCCAAGGGCAATGCCAACAACAGTGTACTTTGTGAGCCCACACAACGGGTTGTGAAAGGTGACACAACAGAGCACAGCCACAGGTGAACAGCTGCAGCAGAGGAATACTCAGTGGCTCCTCTCCCAATGGGAGCGCTCCAATCCCACCTACCTTGAACCACAGATTAGAAACTCAGCTCAGAATGGATCTGGCAGCTTCTACTCCATCAACTAGGGAACAGACCCTGCTCCTGACAGGGCAGTGACAACCACAGAGCAAGGAGGAAGGCCTGCTCAATATCCAGTGCAGGCTCTGGTCACCACAACATCATTCACACCTCCTATCAAGGGGATAACGGCCAGTATACAATGAAGAAAGAAGTGACAGCCACGCATACTAAAAACAGCCCTCGCACCAATAAATATTAAACCCACACAGGCTACACAGGAACATTCCCACATAAAAATAGCCCTCCAAGACCACAGTAGATAATTGTTTCCCCTAAACTCATAGAGCAAGAGAAATATAAGTAAAATGAAGAAGGAAGAGGAACCACTCCCAATTAAAAGATCGAGAGATTTCCCCTGAAAGAATAAAACAGACCTCTTCAGTCTAACAGACGCCGAGTCTAAAACGGAGATAATGAAAATACTGACAGAATTAAGAAAGGCTATCAACAGAAATGCAGATTACTGTAAAAGGGAACTAAAAACTATAAGGAGGAGCCAAGAAAAATTAGAGAATTCATTTAAAGAGAAGAAAGCTGAACTAAAGGCTATAAATAGCAGAATGAATAATGCAGAAGAATGAATATGTGATCTAGAAGATGAATAATGGAAATCATCCAATTAGAACAGCAGATAGAAACGAAAACTTTTAAAAAATGAAAGCAATATAAGAGACCTATGAGATAATATAAAGCATGTCATTTACACATAATAGGGATCCCAGAAAGACAAGAAAGAGAAAAAGGGGTTTAAAATGTATTTGAAGAAATTATGGCTGAAACCTTCCCAAACCTAAAGAAGGAAATAGATATCCAGATACAGGAAGCACAGAGGGTTCCAAACAAGATAAACCCAAACAGACCTACACCAAGATATATTATAATAAAAATGGCAAAAGTTAAAGATGAATAGAGGATTCTAAACGCAGCAAGAGAAAAACAAAGAATTAATTACAAGGGAACCCCCATAAAGCTATCAGCTGATTTCTCTACAGAAATGTTGCAGGCTGGAAAGGAGTGGCAAGACATATTCAAAGTCCTGAAAGGGAAAAATCTGCAACCTGGGATACTCTACCCAGCAAGGTTATCATTTAGAATAGAAGGAGAGATAAAGAATTTCTCAGACAAGCAAAAACTAAAAGAATACAGCAATACTAAACCTATCCTAAAGGAAATATTGAAAGGTCTTCTCTAAATAGTAAAGTAAGAGTCTATAGGAAAGAGAAAATCACAATTAGAAAGTAAATCACTTAAATAAGCCAGTACACAGATTTTTTTTAAAATCAAAAAATTTCTGTGAAAGCAATGATAACCACAATGAACAGCAAAAGGATGAACATGAAGATGCAAAAGAGGACATCAAAATCATAAAACGTGGGGGAGGAGAGTAAGAAAATGTAGATTTTTTTTTTCTAGAATGTGTTTAAGTCTATATGGCTACCAGTGTAAAGCAAGTAGATATAGGAAAGGGTTAACATACTTGAAAAACAGGGCAACCACAAATCAAAAACACACAATAGATTCACAAAAACCAAAAAGAACAGAACATAAGCATAATACAAAATAAAATCATCAAACCACAAAAGGAAAAACAAAAAGAAAAAAAAAGGACAAAGAAGAAATATAAAATCAATGGGAAAACAAGGTTTAAAATGGCAATAAATACATATCTATCAATAATTATCTGTCAGTGGACTAAATGCTCCAATCAAAAGACACAGAGTGACAGATTGGATAAAAAGGCAAGACCCTACAATATGCTGCCTACAAGAAACCCACTTTAGGGCAAAGGACACACATAGATTAAAAGTGAGGGGATGGAAAAAGATATTTCACGTAAATGAAAATGACAAGAAAGCAGGGGTCACAATACTCATATTAGACAAAATAGACTTTAAAACAAAGGCTATAAACAAAGATTAAAAAGGACACTATATATTGATAAAGGATCAATACAAGGAGAGGATATTACACTTGCCAACATATATGCACCCAATATAGGAGCACCCAAATACATAAAACAAATACTAACATACATAAAGGGAGAAACTGACCGGAATACAATAATAGTATGAGACTTTAACATCCCACTCACATCAATCGACAGATCTTTGAGACAGAAAATCAATAAGACAACATAGATCCTACATGATACAATACAACAGTTAGACTTAATTGATATCTTCAGGACATTACAGCCAAAAAAAAGCAGAATACACATTCCCTTCAAGTCCACATGGAACATTTGCTAGGACTGACCACATACTAGGACACAAAACAAACCTCAACAAATTTAAGAATATAGAAGTTATTTCAAGCATCTTTTCTGATCACAACAGCATAAAACTAGAAATCAACAACAGAAAAAGAAAGGAGAAAAAAAAATTTCATGGAGACTAAACAACATGCTACAAAAAACCAATGGGTCAACGATGAAATCAAAGGAGAAATTTAAAAATAACTTGAGGCAAATGACAAGGAAATACAACCATACAACATTTATGGAATGCAGCAAAAGCAGTTCTTACGGGGAAGTTCATAGCGATACAGGCCTTCTTTAAGAAACAAATCTCAAACAACATAACCCACCACCTAAAAGAATTAGAAAAAGAACAAACAAAACCTGAAGTCAGCAGAAGGAAGGAGATAATAAAGATCAGAGAGGAAATAGAGATTTAAAAGAAAAAATAGAAAAAAAAAATCAATAAAACCAAGATCTGGTTCTTTGAAAGGGTAAACAAAATTGACAAACCTCTGGCCAGGCTCACCAAGAAGAAAAGAGAGAAGACACAAATAAACAAAATAAGAAATGAAAGAGGAGAAATCACAACAGATACCACAAAAATATAAAAACCGTAAAGTGTACTATGAACAATTATATGCCAACAAATTTGACAACCTCGAAGAAATGGACAACTTTCTAGAAACATACAGCCAACCAAAACTGAATCAAGAAGAAATAGATAACCTGAACACATCAATCACTAGAAATGAAATAGAATCTGTAATGACATAAACTCCTTATAAACAAAAGTCCAGGGCCAGATGGCTTCACTGGCAGATTCTACCAAACATACAAAGAAGAACTTCTACCGATCCTTCTCAAACTCTTCGAAAAGACCGAAGAGGAAGGAACACTCCCAAAGACTTCTATGAAGCCACCATCACCCTGATACCAAAACCAGACAAAGACACTACCAAAAAAGAATATTATAGGCCAATATCTTTGATGAATATAGACACAAAAATTCTCAACATTTCTGCCCCAGCATGAGCCGAAGCTGCCCTCCGCCTCTTTAGGAGACTCTCCAAGACCAGCAGGGCTCTGTTCTCGAGAACGCTGTGGTTGCCTGGGCTTGGATTTTCCTTCAAGATAGAACTTGATGTTCATCTATGGGGAGTGTGGTCACTTGACAGCCTCCAGCTGCTAATGCCTTCAGGACCCACTTCAGTTTTCCAGATGAAGCTATGCTCTTCCTGGGCAGTGACTAGCCAGCTACTGAGCATAAAGGAAAGGCATCCAGCACAGCTTTCAGCACAGGTCTGTCCCAGGAAGCATCACGTGACATTAGGAAGACTACCTGGGACTCAAGCTCACATCTTTGAGTCCTATAAGCATTTAGGTATACCACATTCTCCCTCTGTCACTCATAAGACTCCAGTCCACTCAGAAATCCACTGACTTATACTTCTGGACACAGGGCTTATCTTTGAAGCCATGTGGATGAAAGGCTCTTGGTGCTGCAGCCAGGAGTCAGTGCTGTGTCTCTGAGGTGGGAGAGGAAATTTCAGGACACTGGTCCACAAGAGACCTCCCAGCTCCACATAATATCAAATGGTGAAAATCTCCCAGAGACCTCTATCTCAACACCAGCACCCAGCTTCACTCAACGACCAGCAAGCTACAGTGCTGGACACCCTATGCCAAACAACTAGCAAGACAGGAACACAACCTCACCCCTTAGCAGAGAGGCTGCCTAAAATCATAATAAGGCCACAGACACCCCAAAACACACCACCAGACGTGGACCTGTCCACCAGAAAGACAAGATCGAGCCTCATCCACCAGAACACAGGCACGAGTCCCCTCCACCAGGAAGCCTACACAACCCACTGAAACAAAGTTAGCCACTGGGGACAGACACCAAAAACAATGGGAACTACGAACCTGCAGCCTGCAAAAAGGAGACCCCAAACACAGTAAGATAAGCAAAATGAGAAGACAGAAAGACACACAGCAGGTGAAGGAGCAAGATAAAAACCCACCAGACCTAACAAATGAAGAGGAAATAGGCAGTCTACCTGAAAAAGAATTCAGAATGATAGTAAAGATGATCCAAAATCTTGGAAATAGAATAGACAAAATGCAAGAAACATTTAACAAGGACCTAGAAGAACTAAAGAGGAATCAAGCAATGATAAGCAACACAATAAATGAAATTTAAAATACTCTAGATGGGATCAATAGCAGAATAACTGAGGCAGAAGAACGGATAAGTGACGTGGAAGATAAAAAAATAGTGGAAATAACTGCTGCAGAGCAGAATAAAGAAAAAAGAATGAAAATAACTGAGGACAGTCTCAGAGACCTCTGGGACAACATTAAATGCACCAACATTCGAATTATAGGGGTTCCAGAAGAAGAAGAGAAAAAGAAAGGGACTGAGAAAATATTTGAAGAGGTTATAGTTGAAAACTTCCCTAATATGGGAAAGGAAATAGTTAATCAAGTCCAGGAGGCACAGAGAGTCCCATACAAAATAAATCCAAGGAGAAATACGCCAAGACACATATTAATCAAACTGTCAAAAATTAAATACAAAGAAAACATATTAAAAGCAGCAAGGGAAAAACAACAAATAACACACAAGGGAATCCCCATAAGGTTAACAGCTGATCTTTCAGCAGAAACTCTACAAGCCAGAAGGGACTGGCAGGACATATTTAAAGTGATGAAGGAGAAAAACCTGCAACCAAGATTACTCTACCCAGCAAGGATCTCATTCATTTTGATGGAGAAATTAAAACCTTTACAGACAAGCAAAAGCTGAGAGAGTTCAGCACCACCAAACCAGCTTTACAGCAAATGCTAAAGGAACTTCTCTAGGCAAGAAACACAACAGAAGGAAAAGACCTACAATAATGAACCCAAAACAATTAAGAAAATGGGAATAGGAACATACATATCAATAATTACCTTAAATGTAAATGGACTAAATGCTCCCACCAAAAGACACAGATTGGCTGAATGGATACAAAAACAAGACCCATATGTATGCTGTCTACAAGAGACCCACTTCAGACCTAGAGACACATACAGACTGAAAGTAAGGGAATGGAAAAAGATATTCCATGCAAATGGAAACCAAAAGAAAGCTGGAGTAGCAATTCTTATATCAGACAAAATAGACTTTAAAATAAAGACTATTAGAAGAGACAAAGAAGGACACTACATAATGATCAAGGGAGCGATTCAAGAAGAAGATACAACAATTGTAAATATTTATGCACCCAACATAGGAGCACCTCAATACATAAGGCAAAAACTAACAGCCATAAAAGGGGAAATCGACAGTAACACACTCATAGTAGGGGACTTCAACACCCCACTTTCACCAATGAACAGATCATCCAAAATGAAAATAAATAAGGAAACACAAGCTTTAAATAATACATTAAACAAGATGGACTTAATTGATATTTATAGGACATTCCATCCAAAAACAACAGAATACACATTCTTCTCAAGTGCTCATGGAACATTCTCCAGGATAGATCATATCTTGGGTCACAAATCAAGCCTTGGTAAATTTAAGAAAATTGAAATTGTATCAAGTATCTTTTCCGACCACAACGCTATGAGACTAGATATCAATTACAGGAAAAGATCTATAAAAAATACAAACACATGGAGGCTAAACAATACACTACTTAATAACGAAGTGATCACTGAAGAAATCAAAGAGGAAATCAAAAAATACCTAGAAACAAATGACAATGGAGACACGACGACCCAAAACCTATGGGTTGCAGCAAAAGCAGTTCTAAGAGGGAAGTTTATAGCAATACAATCCCACCTTAAGAAACAGGAAACATCTCGAGTAAACAACCTGACCTTGCACCTAAAGCAATTAGAGAAAGAAGAACAAAAAACCCCCAAAGTTAGCAGAAGGAAAGAAATCATAAAGATCAGATCAGAAATAAATGAAAAAGAAATGAAGGAAACAATAGCAAAGATCAATAAAACTAAAAGCTGGTTCTTTGAGAAGATAAACAAAATTGATAAACCATTAGCCACACTCATCAAGAAAAAAAGGGAGAAGACTCAAGTCAATAGAATTAGAAATGAAAAAGGAGAAGTAACAACTGACACTGCAGAAATACAAAAGATCATGAGAGATTACTACAAGCAACTCTATGCCAATAAAATGGACAACCTGGAAGAAATGGACAAATTCTTAGAAATGCACAACCTGCCAAGACTGAATCGGGAAGAAATAGAAAATATGAACAGACCAATCACAAGCACTGAAATTGAAACTGTGATTAAAAATCTTCCAACAAACAAAAGCCCAGGACCAGATGGCTTCACAGGCGAATTCTATCAAGCATTTAGAGAAGAGCTAACACCTATCCTTCTCAAACTCTTCCAAAATATAGCAGAGGGAGGGACACTCCCAAACTCATTCTACGAGGCCACCATCACCTTGATACCAAAACCAGACAAGGATGTCACAAAGAAAGAAAACTACAGGCCAATATCACTGATGAACATAGATGCAAAAATCCTCAACAAAATACTAGCAAACAGAATCCAACAGCACATTAAAAGGATCATACACCATGATCAAGTGGGGTTTATTCCAGGAATGCAAGGATTCTTCAATATACGCAAATCAATCAACGTGATACACCATATTAACAAATTGAAGCAGAAAAACCACATGATCATCTCAATAGATGCAGGGAAAGCTTTCGACAAAATTCAACACCCACTTATGATACAAACCCTGCAGAAAGTAGGCATAGAGGGAACTTTCCTCAACATAATAAAGGCCATATATGACAAACCCACAGCCAACATTGTCCTCAATGGTAAAAAACTGAAAGCATTTCCACTAAGATCAGGAACAAGACAAGGTTGCCCACTCTCACCACTCTTATTCAACATAGTTTTGGAAGTTTTAGCCACAGTAATCAGAGAAGAAAAGGAAATAAAAGGAATCCAAATCGGAAAAGAAGTAAAGCTGTCACTGTTTGCAGATGACATGATACTATACATAGAGAGTCCTAAAGATGCTACCAGAAAACTCCTAGAGCTAATCAATGAATTTGGTAAAGTAGCAGGATACAAAATTAATGCACAGAAATCTCTGGCATTCCTATACACTAATGATGAAAAATCTGAAAGTGAAATCAAGAAAACACTCCCATTTACCATTGCAACAAAAAGAATAAAATATCTAGGAATAAACCTACCTAAGGAGACAAAAGACCTGTATGCAGAAAATTATAAGACACTGATGAAAGAAATTAAAGATGATACAAATAGATGGAGAGATATACCATGTTCCTGGATTGGAAGAATCAATATTGTGAAAATGACTACTACCCAATGCAATCTACAGATTCAATGCAATCCCTATCAAACTACCACTGGCATTTTTCACAGAACTAGAACAAAAAATTTCACAATTTGTATGGAAACACAAAAGACCCTGAATAGCCAAAGCAATCTTGAGAACGAAAAACGGAGCTGGAGAAATCAGGCTTCCTGACTTCAGACTATACTACAAAGCTACAGTAATCAAGACAGTATGGTACTGGCACAAAAACAGAAAGAGAGATCAATGGAACAGGATAGAAAGCCCAGAGATAAACCCACGCACATATGGTCAACTTATCTTTGATAAAGGAGGCAGGAATGTACAGTGGAGAAAGGACAGCCTCTTCAATAAGTGGTGCTGGGAAAACTGGACATGTACATGTAAAAGTATGAGATTAGATCACTCCCTAACACCATACACAAAAATAAGCTCAAAATGGATTAAAGACCTAAATGTAAGGCCAGAAACTATCAAACTCTTAGAGGAAAACATAGGCAGAACACTCCATGACATAAATCACAGCAAGATCCTTTTTGACCCACCTCCTAGAGAAATGGAAATTAAAAACAAAAATAAACAAATGGGACCTAATGAAAGTTCAAAGCTTTTGCACAGCAAAGGAAACCATAAATAAGACCAAAAGACAACCCTCAGAATGGGAGAAAATATTTGCAAATGAAGCAACTGACAAAGGATTAATCTCCAAAATTTATAAGCAGCTCATGCAGCTCAATAACAAAAAAACAAACAACCCAATCCAAAAATGGGCAGAAGACCTAAATAGACATTTCTCCAAAGAAGATATACAGACTGCCATCAAACACATGAAAGAATGCTCAACGTCATTAATCATTAGAGAAATGCAAATCAAAACTACAATGAGATATCATCTCACACCAGTCAGAATGGCCATCATCAAAAAATCTAGAAACAAGAAATGCTGGAGAGGGTGTGGAGAAAAGGGAACACTCTTGCACTGCTGGTGGGAATGTGAATTGGTACAGCCACTATGGAGAACAGTATGGAGGCTCCTTAAAAAACTACAAATAGAACTACCATATGACCCAGCAATCCCACTACTGGGCACATACTCTGAGAAAACCATAATTCAAAAAGAGTCATGTACCAAAATGTTCATTGCAGCTCTATTTACAATAGCCCAGAGGTGGAAACAACCTAAGTGTCCATCATCGGATGAATGGATAAAGAAGATGTGGCACATATATACAATGGAATATTATTCAGCCATAAAAAGAAATGAAATTGAGCTATTTGTAATGAGGTGGATAGACCTAGAGTCTGTCATACAGAGTGAAGTAAGTCAGAAAGAGAAAAACAAATACCGTATGCTAACACATATGTATGGAATTTAAGAAAAAAAAATGTCATGAAGAACCTAGGGGTAAAACAGGAATAAAGACACAGACCTACTTGAGAATGGACTTGAGGATATGGCGAGGGGGAAGGGTAAGCTTTGACAAAGTGAGAGAGAGGCATGGACATATATACACTACCAAACGTAAGGTAGATAGCTCGTGGGAAGCAGCCGCAGAGCACAGAGACATCAGCTCAATGCTTTGTGACCGCCTGGAGGGGTGGGATGGGGGGTGGGATAGGGAGGGTGGGAGGGAGGGAGACGCAAGAGGGAAGGGATATGGGAACAGATGTATATGTATAACTGATTCATTTTGTTATAAAGCAGAAACTAACAACCATTTAAAAAAGATGTAAAATTCTTAGAATAATACTGATATGAAAAAAAAATCAGTCAACATGAAAAAAAAATCTCAACAAAATATTATTAAACCAAAGCCACCAACACATAAAAAAGGTTACACACCACAACCAAGTTGGATTCATCCTAGGGTCACAAGGACCGTTCAACATATGCAGATCAATCAATGTGATACACCACATCAACAAAAGGACAAAAACCATATGATCACCTCAATAGATGCAGAGAAAGCATTGGATAAAATTGACCAAAACTCTTAAAGTGGGTAGAGGAGGAACATATCTCAACGTAATAAAAGATATTTATGACAAACTTACAGCCAATATAATACTCAACGGTGAAAAGCTGAAAGCCTTCCCACTAAAATCTGGAACAAGACAAGGATACCCACTCTCACCACTTCTCTTCAGCATAGTATTGGAAGTCCTAGCCACAGCAATCAGACAAAAGAAAAGGTATTCAGATTGTTAACAAAGAGGTAAAATTGTCATTATACGCAGATGACATGATAATATATAGAAAACCCTAAAGACTCCACACAAAAACTATTAGAACTGATAAACGAATTTAGCAAGGTAGCGGGATGCAAGATTAACATACAGAAATTGGCTGCATTTAGTGCACTTTACATTAACAATGAAATATCAGAAAGAGAATGTAAACAAACAATGCCTTTTAAAATCACAACCAAAAAGAAAAAAAAAATACTTAGGAATAAACCTCACCAAGGAGGTGAAAGAATTTCATGCTGAGAACTACAAAACATTAATAAAGGAAATTAAAGATGACTCAAAGAAATAGATTGGAAGAATTAATGGATGCTCCTGGATTGGAAGAATTAATATTGTTAAAATGGCCATACTACCCAAAGCAATCTACAGATTTAATGTGATCCCTATTAAATTACCCAGGACATTTTCACAGAAATAGAACAAATAATACTAAAATTTATATGGAACTATAAAAGACCCAGAATTGCCAAAGCAATGCTGAGGAAAAACAACAGAGCAGGAGGCATAACCCTCCCAGACAGACTTCAGATAATATTACAAGGCTACAGTAATCAAAACAGCATGGTATTGGCACAAAAACAGACATACAGATCAATGGAACAGAATAGAGAGCCCAGAAATAAACCCACACACCTATGGACAATTAATCTTCAAGAAAGGAGGCAGGAATATACAATGGGGAAAAGACAGTCTCTTCCGGAAGTGGTATTGGGAAAGATGGACAGCTGCAAATAAATCAATGAAGTTAGAACACACCCTCACACCATACACAAAAATAAACTCAAAATGGCTTAAAGACCTATATATAAGACAAGACACCATAAAACTCCTAGAAGAGAACATAGTCAAAAGATTCTCTGACATAAATCGTAGCAATGTTTTTTTAGGTCAGTCTCCCAAGGCAATAGAAATAAAAACAAAAATAAACAAATGGGACAATCAAACTTAGCTTTTGCATAGCAAATGAAACCATAAACAAAAAGACAACCTACAGACTGGGAGAAAATATTTGCAAATGATGCAACCGACAAAGCATTAATTTCTAAAATATACAAACAGCTCTCACAACTCAATAACAAAAAAACAAACAACCCAATCAAAAAATGGGCAGAAGACCTAAATAGACATTTCTCCAAAAAAGACATACAGATGGCCAAGAGGCACATGAAAAGCTCAACATCGCTAGTTATTAGAGAAATGTAAATCAAAACTACAGTGAGGTACCACCTCACACCGGTCAGAATGGCCATCGTTAAAAAGTCTACAAATAACAAATGCTGGAGAGGGTGTGGAGAAAAGGGAACCCTCTTGCACTGTTGGTAGCAATGCATTGGGCTGGCCGAAAAGTTCATTCGGGTTTTTCCATAACATCTTACAGGAAAACCGGAATGAACTTTTTGGCCAACCCAATAAATTGGTGCAGCTGAGACAGGCTGGGACCTGGGTCCCTTTGCTGCAGTGCTTGTACCTGGACAAACATCTCCTCAAGCCAAAAAATACAAAGAAATTATAAGGGACTAAAAATAACTGAGTGTATGTGCAATTGGGGCAAATTACGAACGACAAGATACAAAAAGACTGAAAGAACCCAAATGCCATTTCTAAAGAGCCTGGAGCAAAAGCAGAGTACTGTGCCTGCCCCCTGCACACCCACCACCAAAGGGGTGGGCAGACCACCTAAGCCAGCCCTCCGGCCCGACCCCTGGACCTGCTCCTGTCCTCACCCCATAGAAGGGACCAGCTCGCACCCCTCAGGGAGCAAGCAACGGAACATGTTACTTGTTTTCACTCTCTGCTGCTGCAGCAGGGGCCCCAGTACAGCCTTGCCTGGATTTCTTTTCTGGCCTCTTGTCAATTTCCACTGATTAAGGAGGCCAAGAACCCTGGTCGGTAACATACTTTGTGATGACAGCTTGCAGGGACAATTGTCCCCTTCCCAGGAGAGGATCTGGGCACCTCCAGGACGACCAAATGCAGCTTCCCCATGGGTGACAAGTGGCTGCCTGAACCTCTTGTTTCAGCATCACCACATTTGGTAGGTCTGCCTTCCTGGCCCCTGAGGGCCTCAGTGCCCTCATTCAGGCAACGCTTTCTCCCTCCCCTTTGTCCTTTTTCCCTCACCACTTTCCCCTCCCCTTTGTCTCCTTTTCTCTCTCCTGAATCTGCTTCTCCTCTCTCTGTCCTCTCTTACTTCTATCCTTCCGAGAGAGTGGACATCAGGCAGCTACAGCATCACTCCTCTCAGCTTGTGAGACCTGCTCCCTCTGGCAGGTAACAGCTCATGCTGGCAGGTGACAAGCAGAGCCGTGACGGGCTCGCCTGGCACTTTGCAGATCTCGGTCCAGCAGTCTCTCCCTGATGGGAGACTTCGGAGAGTAATAGATTTTGAAACCTCATATTGTGTAGTGGCTGGAAGTCCGATTGACCCAATATTCTCATCTTTACTTTCCTGCCACCAAGAGAAGTCCCACTGGCAATGGGCTGAAAAGGCAGATTTCTATATACTGGTGTATGCGTGGGTGAGTCCCACCTGTGGGTCAGAGTCCCACAGACTACGTACAACTGGCTGGTTTGGTACCTGAACAGACATCCACAGGGGGCGGGTTGAAAGGGCAATCTTTCTCTTTTTCAGTCTTTTCTGTCCCTCTTCCCTTTACCTCTCCCTTGGTCCTCACCCCTAAAATCCCACCTCCTTTATCCTAAAGGCTTCTTGTCTCTGTCTTTAAGTTTCTGTCCCTGGCGTCTTTGTTTTATGTAGTTTTGTCTGTCCAAATGCTCCTGCAAGTCTCGCCAAAATTGTGGGCAGGGTGGATCATTTAATCCTTGAAATATAAACACAGCCCACATTGCCCAAGCTCTAGCCTTGGGTTACTTGGTGGGATTTTAAAGAGGAAAAACTAAATAAGTAAATAAATAAGAGGAGCTTGCATCTCTCTCCTCTGCATTTGCAGTGTAACTATTCTGCCTGGGCTCTCAGGAGCTACCTGATCCATCTGTAGCCTCCCAGACTGAGGGGGGAAAAGAAAGAGGCTTTTAAAATTCAAGCAGGAAAACTAGATCACTGGTTCTGTCTTTATGTAAAAACTAACTTGTAAATGATGAGCTGTATTTAATTGAATTAAAGGAAATTGAGTGCTTATATACATTCTCAGAAATATAAAAGAAACTCACCAGAAAACATTTCAGGTTCATGTGATCTGGGAAATATTCAATATTAAATGAATATCTGGTATTAAATCTAGCTTGAGCTTATGGGTTTAATTAATACAGACCTGTCTTTAGAGTCATCAACATTAAGTATAATACTTTTAATATACCTAGGGTTACTGGAAGTCAATAAGTGCATATTGTTTATGTTATAAAATCTGTCAACAAGGAGAATAACCTGGTATGGTTAAACTTTTAAGTAAGTATAACTGGGATAAGAATTTTTTGGTAAATTCTATAGGAGTAATTATATTTTGGAAATGTCCATCTAAAATAGTCTCTCCAGATTTTGGTAACTTGAAACTAAATTAAGTTAAATGATAGAAATTCATTGAATAAATATCCAGGCCATTTCAAATAAGATGAAATACTGGAACATTAATTGTTGAACAGGTCTAAATTTACCTACTTTTGTCTTCTTGTGAGAGGGAAACTAAAGATGTTTGTGGGACTTCCCTGGTGGTCCAGTGGTTAAGACTCCACGCTTCCATGGCAGGGGGTGCGGGTTCAATCCCTGGTCTGGGAACTAAGATCCTGAATGCCGTATGGCCAATGAATAAATAAAGATGTTTGGGTTTATTAGACACGTGTCTTGTACCACATACTACATTGAGGAAATTGTGCTTTGGGATGATGCATGTTTCTAGAGGTTATGGGATATTCCAGTCAGGGAATGCTAATGTAAAAGACAGTTCATGGTTGCTTAAGGAAAGTAGGATGTATGTTTTCAAGAAAAGAAGGTATGAGGAATATTTTGTTAAAAGAAAAAGGGTGATTTTGCCCTAGAGCTCGTTATTTCTGAATGGGAAAAGAATAAGGGAGAAAATATGGCTAGAGAAAGTTGCAGAAGGTTTGTGGAAAAGGAACATTGGGAAAATAACTTTTATGTGGTCAGGACTTTCTAAGTTTGGATTAAATTTAATTAGGTAAATGGATTTTATTAACAGTAGGCTGATGCAAGACTGGATTTGGTTTCTCTCTCGTAAGAGAACAAAGTTTTTCCTGGAATGCTGCTTTTGATAACAGAAGGCGTGAGTTCCTGTGACAAGTTTAGGGACGACTTTATCAGGCTGGGGTTGACATTCTCTCTTACCTGGCAGGACATCATGGTTATTCTGGCCCACTGTTGCACCTCGGATGAAAAGGAGCGTTTACTGAGAAAGGCCAGGGAACACACAGATGGCATACTGGCCACCAGTCCACACCACCAAATTTATCAGGTGGATGGGAATGCAATCCCAGAACATGACCCACACTGGGACTCTGAAGACTGTGCAGGCCAGGCTAGTACTTGTCTATCAGAGGGAATGAAAAGGTGTATGGTGAAGCCTGTAAATTATGATAAGGTCCAAGAGGTTACACAAGAAAAAAAACAAAACAAAAAACCGGCAGTCTTCCTGAGCCAGGTGACAGAGGCATTCAGGAAGTACACGAATATATAACCTCAGTCCACAGAAGGGAGGACACTACTGGCCATGCATTTTATCATCCAGGTTACTCCTGATATCAGGAGAAAATTACAAAAGCTTGAGGCTGGGTCCCAAACACCGCTGTCAACCGTGGTAGAGGAGGCCTTCAAGGTCTGTAACAACCGAGACTTAATGGAGGAGGCCAATAAGGATAAGAGGCTAATAAAGAAAACATAGCTTTTGGCTATGTTTGAGCCCCACCACCCCGAGGGGACCCTGGAGGGCCGAGAAGACTGGACAGACCACCAAGAAGCCTCCTGGACCCAAACCAGTGTGCCTTTTGTTGGAAGGAGGGACAGTGGAAGGGGAAATGTCCTGAGCACCTTCCTGTGGGATTGGGCAACCCCAACTGGCCCCAGTTCCTTGTGAATCTCTCAAATGAGAGATTCCCGCACACCGACTGACGGGACCTGAGTGCCTGCCCGGCTCCAGATCCCACTCGATCCATCCTCATCACTCCAGCGGGGCCTCAGGTCACCCTCAATGTGGCAGGTAGGAGAACTGAATTTCTTGTAGACACTGGAGCCACCTGCTCTGTTCTGACTTGGCCGGCTGGCCCCCTCTCCAACCGGGACTGTACTGTGACGGGAGTTGATGGACAGACAAAGGTAGGACGATTTACATCTCCCCACGCCTGTGGAATCCAGTCCATTATTATTCTCACTCCTTTTTGTATACACCAGAATGCCCTGCCCCTCTCGTCAGGAAAAATTTGCTAAACAAGTTAGGAGGTAGAATATTCTTAGGCCATGGCGAAGTCCAAGGAGGTATTCCAAAATATAAGTCCAAGGAGAATTCAAACAGAGAATGCATCTATCAGTAGCCCCAGATGACCCACCTTCTGGCCATCAAAATATTCCAAGACATCCCTCAAGAAATTAGAAAACAAGTAGATCCTGCAGTTTGGGATACCTCAGGGCCAGGAAGGGCAAAACGTGTTCCCCCAATAGAAATAAGGTTAAGGCCTGGGGGAAAATACCCCTGGAAGAGACAATATCCTTTAAAGCCTGAAGCCCTGAGGGGAATCCAACCGCTGCTCACCAAATTCCTAAAACACGGACTCATTAGGCCCTGCCAATCCCCTTACAACACCCCGATCCTCCCCATTCAGAAGCCTCACAAGGAATATCAGTTTGTGCAAGACTTACGAGCGGTGAATGAGGCCGTTATCCTTATACACCCACTGGTGCCAAACCCATACACCCTTCTTGTCCAAGTCCCGGGAAGCGCTCAGTATTTCTGTTTTGGACCTCACAGGTGCATTTTTCTGTATTCCCCTATATCCAGACTCTCAATACCTTTTTGCCTTTGAATGGAGGAACGCTGACACCCTGGAGGCTACCCGATATACCTGGACAGTGCTTCCACAGGGATCTCCAGACAGCCCCCGTCTTTTTGGGAACGTGTTAGTAAGGGAACTGAGGGAACTGGGCCTTGAGAAGGGAACTCTGCTTTAATATGTTGATGATTTATTGATAAGGAGTGAGACCAAACAAGATTCAGATCAAAATACTGTTAGGGTCCTAAATTTTCTGGCAAAATGGGGATATAAATTCTCCCCAACCAAGGCTCAGATCTCACAGCAACAGGTTCAATATTTAGGTTTTGTTTTGACCCCACAGGCATGAACCCCGGTCATAGATGGAAAAACAGCAATTAGTGCATTACCATCTCCAACCACAAAGAGGCAATTCTGAGCCTTTCTTGGGATGGCTGGGTTCTGTCGTAGTATCTGGATTCCAAAGTATGGCCTTATAGCCAAACCCCTATGTGAGGCTCTAAAGGGAAAAGAAAGGGAACCCTTTCAGTTGAATAAGGACCATCAGCGGGACTTTGAAACTCTAAAGACTGAGTTGAGTGGAGCACCACCACTGGGGCTTCCAAATTTGGACAAGCCCTTTACCTTATATGTTCATGAGAGGTCAGGGACGGCACTAGGAGTCCTGACCCAAAAGCTGGGACCGGATCAGAGACCAGTGGCTTGCTGTTCAAAACAATGGACTCAGTAGCCCTGGGATGGCCAAGCTGTCTGCAGGTGGTAGCAGCCACAACCCTGTTGGTTAATGCGGCTTCCAAGCTCACTCTGGGACAACACTCAGATGTATTAAGCCCTCATCAGGTACCAACTGTGCTGGAAGTCAAAGGACAACATTGGTTGACTGGAGGATGGTTAACAAGATATCGGGCCCTCATAATGGACACCCCCGACATTGCCTTAAAGGTGTGCCAAATGCTGAACCCGGCAACTCTGCTTCCTTCGGTCGACAGTGAAGCCCTACTGCATCAGTGTACAGAGACCAGAGAACAAACGTACTCCAGCAGGTCTGATCTTCTAGATGAACCTCTTAACAGCCCTGAGGTTGAATGGTTTACTGGTGGGAGCAGTTTTATAGAGAGAGGAACCCAAAAGGCGGAGTGTGCCATAGTTAGTTTAGATGAAGTCATATAAGCCAAGACCCTGCCACCCCAGACATTGGCCCAGAAGGCTGAACTTATTGCATTAATGAGAGCTTTGCAATTAGAGAAGGATAAACAATTAAATATTTTTACTGACTCTAAATATGGGTTCCACGTGCTACATGCTCATGCTGCCATTTAGAAAGAAAGAGGAATGTTAACCACCTGATATTCCCCCATAAAACAAAGATTCGTTTCTGGCTCTTTTAGAAGCAGTGCAGGGGCTTCCCTGGTGGTGCCGTGGTTAAGAATCCGCCTGCCAATGCAGGGGACACGGGTTTGAGCCCTGCTCCGGGAAGATCCCACATGCCGTGGAGCAACTAAGCCCGTGGGCCACAACTACTGAGCCCACGTGCCACAACTACTGAAGCCTGAGCACCTAGAGCCCGTGCTCCGCAGCAAGAGAAGCCACCGCAATGAGAAGCCCGCGCACCGCAATGAAGAGTAGCCCCGGCTCGCCGCAACTAGAGAAAGCCCACACACAGCAATGAAGACCCAACGCAGCCAAAAATAAATAAATAGATAAATAAAATTTTAAAGTTAAAAAGAAAAAAAAGAAAAGAAGCAGTGCAGCTTCCGACTCAGGTAGCAGTAATCCACTGTAGGGGCCATCAGATGGATGGAGACTTTGTGAGCCAAGGGAACAGCAAAGCTGATCAAACTGCAAAACAGGAAGCTCGATTGCAGGAGCCTGAGCAAGTTATGGCCCTAGTGATTGGCCCCCCTGAAGTCCCTAGTCTCCCCCAGTACTCCTGAGCAGAAAATGCTGAGAAATGGTGCTATGAGAAAGGAAGCACAGGCTGGTATAAAAAGGAGGATAAGGTTCTAATCCCTGAGGCCCAACAATGGAAACTTACTAAGAGTTTACATGATGCCACCCTCTATGGGAGGAATAAGGCTTGATACAAAAGGCTTTTTCAGGGAAGGGGCTTAAAAGAACAGTAAAACAAGTAATGCTTGCCTGTGATTTATGTGCGCATAATAACACAGGCCCATCCAACACCCCCTTCATTACTCAGGCCAGAGAGACATATCGGGGGGAAGACTGGAAGCTAGATTTATCAATAAATCATCAACATATTAAAGCAGAGTTCCCTTCTCAAGGCCCAGTTCTCTCAGTTCCCAAATGCCCCCACAATCAGGACATAAATATCTTCTGGTGTTAGTTGATACTTTCACGGAATGGGTTGAAGCTTTCCCCACCTGATCTGAAAAGGCTATGGATATAAGTCCCTTTTAAAAGGTTATGGAAATCTGTAAGTCCCTTTTTCTTTATTTAAAGAAACAATTCTTTGGTTTGGACTTCCAAAGTTCCTCCAGAGCAATAACGGGCCCTCTTTTATAGCTGAAATTACACAGGGGCTCACAACGGCTCTAGGGATAGATCACACTTCTTGGCACGCCCAGTCTTCAGGGAAGGTAGAGAAAATGAACCATACTTTAAAGAAAAGCATAGCAAAGCTCTGCCAAGAAACTCATGCTTCCTGGACCAACTTGCTTCCTATTGCACTCCTCAGGTCCGTGTAGCCCCCAGGAGTGGTCTGAGACTCAGCCCATTTGAAATGACCTATGCAAGGCCTTTCCTTACTACTAACATTCTACTGGGTGAGGAAGTGAACCAGGTGCTGAGATATATTACTAATTTAGGACAAGTTCAGAAGGTAATCCAGGACTAGGCCCACAAGGCACTGCCAGCTCCCAATAAAAATACAGATGAAGGAGCATTTCCTTCACAAATGAACCCCGAGGATCCAGTTCTTCTTAAAATCTGGAAAGACAGGTCCCCCAAAGACCAAATATTGCCAAAATGGAAGGGCCCCTATAAAGTAATTTTAGACACCCTCACTGCTATCAAACTGCAAGGGATATCTAGCTGGGTACATTTGTCCAGACTAAAGCTTTTACCTCCAGAAACCCTGCGGGTCACAACAGAAGAACAATACACCTATAAGCCAGTGGGAAATCTTAGATACCTATTCAAAAGACAGGCACCGGGACTTCCCTGGTGGTCCAGTGGTTGGGACTTCGCTTTCCAATGCAGGGGGTGCGGGTTCGATCCCTGGTCGGGGAGGTAAGATCCCACATGCCTCATGGCCAAAAATCCAAAACATATAAGGGACTTAAAATAATTATGCATGGGCAGTTGGGGCAAATTATGAACAACAAGATACAAAAAGACCAAAACCCCACACAGCACCACCAAGGGTGTGGGCAGACCACCTAAATCCCCACTCTGGCCCGACCCCTGGACCCATCCCTACCCTCCCTCCATGAAAGGAACCAGTCCCCCTGCCACAGGGAGGGAGCAAGGGAACCTGTTACTTGTTTTCCTTCTGCCTGCAGCAGCAGGAGCCCCAATAAAGCCTTGCCTGAATTTGTCTGGCCTCTTGTCAACTTCTATTGATTAAAGAAGCCAAGAACCCTGGTCAGTAACAAAAGTACTTCGTAAAATTAAAATATAGCTAATGTAAGCAAATTAGGGCTGAGGGTGTGGTTTTCAGATGCGGCCCAGGTTGTCTCTGTGGGGACGCCACTCTGTTGTGTTCTCAATTGCTGGGCTGAGAGCTGGTGAGCTTGGGCTTCACTCTCTGAGGGTGTCTTGTGGGTGTCACCCAGTTGCCACATAAATAATGGATTCCTGGGGACAGCAGAGTATGCTCACAGTGCCATTATTTTGCTTGAACAAGCCTAGGCAGAGGCTGGTTCTTTCTTCCTGAATCATGCTAGAATTAAGCATAATTCCTAGGGTTTATTTTCCCCAAAATGCAAGGAGAAAGTCTGCTTAAAATAATACATACAAGGTGAGCTGTTGTTTTCAGAAATTAGAGCTTGATCGTAAACCTGTGTCAGTCAGTATTTGAGTGCCACAGTACAGAGTGCCGCGGGTAGAAAAAACAAGTACAAGTTATTATCATAGCAGTAGTTTCAGACCATTCTAGAGTGACGGGCTTCCTCCATGTCTAAAACTGCAGTGACTGTGTGAACAGTAAACCACAATGAGTCGTTAACATGTAGAGACTTTTGTTGCCATTTCCAAGTTATCACCCCCAAATGGTATATCAAAGAGACTGGTCTTAAATAGGATTTGCAGTCAATCACTAATCCTTAAGGTGGTTTTAAATCTTTTTCATAATTTGTTTTATCAAAGAGCAGAAAAAGAGTTCTTTTGAAGAATAACTTGAGCCCTGTATGTGAACCGTCAGGGAAGCACAGGATCCATGTTTCATAAATATACAGGACAGCAGCCCAAACAGGAACTTTTTCCCACAGACAGTGTGGTCTCTGCTCCATCTGTGCCCGAACTGGGCCAGCCCCAGGTCTGCTCCGGAGTCAGTTCTAACCCAGCTGCTTGGGTAAACAAGCCAGAACACAGTGCCCCAGAGAGATAGCTAGGAGAGGATGGCTTAGAATCAATAAACTAGGTTTTTTCACCTCTATTTTAACCTTTTCAGAAAGAAACAAATGGCAACAAAAGCCAGCACAACAGGGGTTTGTTTGGAAAAGCAACTACCCAGGGGTGGCCTTGGAAATTCAGCCCAATCCCATAACTACCAACAGTGAGAATCAGTGTTCAGGATGATGACGCTGACATGTTACAAATACAATATTGCTAAAAATGGTATAATCAAGTATATAGTAAAGTGATTTAACATTTCAACAGCAGCATTTCAAACAGCGAAGTTTTAAAAAATTATGCCTTATGTAGAAAATGCAGTTACTGCTTCCTGTTCTAACCTGGCTTTTACTAAAAATGGCCTGAAGGAGTTCATTTTCCTTTTATGTTGAATGATTTTACTTTAATCAAGAGACTATCCATAGCTGTTTTTTCCTACAACAATTAAAGACAGGATAACTTAGCCAAGAAGACTCATGTACTTCATGAGAGTCTTCTTTTAATAAGTTTTGTCTCATTCCATCCTTGGGTTTCAAATGTGTTATTTGAAAGGTTAACAGACACTTTTGTTATAAGACTTTTCTTATCCAGAGAGGTTGATTAACTGTAACAAATACAGGACCTTATGTACAAAAACTAAAGAAGTTTCCTCACAGGAGAAAATGTAGTTTTTGTTTTAAAATCAGTGGTTCTCAACTGGGGGCAATTTTTGGAGATTTGTCACAACTGAGGCGGGAGAGGTTATTTTCGGCAACTAGTGGTTAGAAGCCAGGGATGCTGCTAAACATCCTACAGTGCACAAGACACCCCAACAAAAAATCATCCAGTCCAAAACGTCAGTAGTGCCAAGGTAGAAAAAAAACAGTCTAAATAAAATGAGACAGGTAACTGCTTATAAAGTTTAACTGTTACTAGTCAGATATAAATTATGCCCATAGTTGTCTTTGAAGATGTAGATATACTTGGACTAACAAAAGCAAAACCTCCACCAAATCAATTCTAATAAACATGTACTACGTGAAAAGGAGCTGGAGAGGACATGATTTTATAAGAAAATAGAGTACTTGAGAATTTGAGGTAAATGTATGTATGAATGGCAAAAGTCATGCACAGATGGGTAGGGATATATTTCCTTTAAAAACATGTTCTACCATCAAATTTTGGTTTTGGGGTTTTTTTGGCCGCGCCTTGCGGCATGAGGGATCTTAGTTCCCTGACCAGGGATCGAACCCATGCCCCCTGTATTGGGAGCGCAGAGTCTTAACCACTGGACCGCCAGGGAAGTCCCAAAATTTTGTTTTTTTTAAGTCACTTTTTTTGAAAATGTGAAAATAAGTCAAAACATGCTTTTTTGGAAATGTGACTTGTATGTGACACTAATACTGCTAGCACTTTCCACTGCAAAAGTTCTCATACTTAGGCCCACATTAAGATGTTTAAATCACACACACACCCTTACCTTATCTTTGTGTTATCTGAACAGAGTCCAAACTAGTAGACTTTGGCCAATAAGCTAAAACACAAATAGTGTTAATAAAAGGGGGGATGGGAGTACACAGCACTACAGGTGTATAACTGTAAAGTGTTTAAATCTAACATGAAGACTAATTAGGAACTATAATTTCTATGCTCAGTAACCCACCTCCCATAAATTGAGCTGGAAAAAAAATCAGCTTCTCTTACAACTTATTAGTAAGATTACCAGACTGAACGTCGAAAATGTGTTATGTGCTTTAGAAGACAGATGTCTTTACAAATCAGAGGCCACGCTATACCATGGGCACCAAGGGACTATCCCATGTGAGGAAACTAATCCACTACTTATAGACCCAGCACAAAACAATCTGTAATTAAAGACATTTCTGTTAAGGCCACCCTTCTGTCTCTGAAATTCACCTGCACATTTTCCCATTTCAACTCAAGCTGTCCCCATTATTTCTAGCCCATAAATCTTTATACCATCCTTTTCCACAGTAAGCATGGCTAAGCCTGGATTAATTGAAGCATGCAATCTGATTAGTTAACAAGAAGGCCGATTGTCCACTTTATAACTAATATGTGCTACATGGCTAGTTTGAGACCCATACTGGGGTTGCAGAAATTCCTCCCACATTTATTTACACTCATAATTTCAATATAACCAACTTATTTTAATCAGGTACTATGTGCCAGTCACCTTAGGAACTCTGGATACAAAGATAAACAGGCACACAGGAGAAACAGGACAAGAGAGAAATAAAGTTTACTTGAATAAATTCAACCAGGAACTAATTTACCCCCCTGCAAGAACCTCTGAAGGTTGCAAGGAGACAGGATGCCTGAATGTTGAAATTAAAAGAAATGGTACTGAATGCTTCAACCAAGCCCCTTAATTCTGTTTTTCGAGACTCTCACCTTGTTCAGCAATTAGGTGTGCTTCTTTAAACTCTGTGAACGACTTCTGCATATCAAGGAATCTGTAGGGAATAAATTTATGGCCTACTCACTCTTCAAAATGTATTTGGATAATGTTAAGTAAATAAAGAGGAATGCAAAAGTGTGTGTGTGATAAATGAGCAAGGCCACGGGATACAAGATCAATATACAAAAATTATTTCTATATACAAGCAATCAATAATTCAAAAATGAAATTAAGAAAACAATTCCATCCACAATGGCATTAAAGCAATACCAGGAATAAGTTTAGCAAAAGTAGCGTGAGACTTGTTCACTGAAAACTATAAAACACTGTTGTAAGAAGATTAAAGATCTAAATAATAGAGACATTCCAAGTTCATGGAATGGAAAACTCAGTATTATATATATAAGATGACAATTCTCCTTAAGCTGATCTATAGATTCAACACAATCCCTATCAAAACCCCATAGGCGGGACTTCCCTGGTGGCACAGTGGTTAAGAATCTGCCTCCAGTGCAGGGGACACGGGTTTGAGCCCTGGTCTGGAAGATCCTGCATGCTGTGTAGCAACTAAGTCTGTGCACCACAATTACTGAGTCTGCGCTCTAGAGCCTGCGACCACAGCTACTGAGCCTGCGTGCCACAACTGCTGAGCCCGTGCACCTACAGCCCGTGCTCAGCAAAAGAGGCCACTGCAATGAGAAGCTCGCGCACCTCAATGAAGAGTAGCCCCTGCTTGCGGCAACTAGAGAAACCCCGTGAGCAGCAACAAAGCAGCCAAATAAATAAAATAAATAAATAAATTTATTTAAAAGAAAAAACCCATAGGCATTTTTTTCCAGAAATTGACAGCTTCATCCAAAGTTCATATGGCAATGCAAAGGAGCCAGAATAGTCAAACAACCTTTAAAAAGAACAAAGTTGGAGGACTTATATCAAATCTTACTGTAAAGCTATAGTGATTAATACAACGCATTACTAACATAAGGACACACAAATGGATCAAAGAGCACAACTATAAGCCCAGAAATAAACTTTTATAGTTTATGATCAACTGATTTTCAACAAAAGTACCAAGGCATTTCAATAGAGAAAGCAATCTTTTCAACAAATCGTACTGGAATAATTGAATCTCCTCATGTAAAAAAAAATTTAGACCTTTACATCAGACCATACACAAAAATTAACTCGAAATGGAGCATAGAACTTCCCTGGTGGTGCAGTGGTTAAGAATACACCTGCCAGGGATTCCCTGGTGGCACAGTGGTTGAGATTCCACCTGCCGATGCAGGGGACACAGGTTCGTGCCCCGGTCCAGGAAGATCCCGCACGCCGCGGAGCGGCTAGGCCCATGAGCCCTGGCCGCTGAGCCTGCGCGTCTGGAGCTCTGCAATGGGAGAGGCCACAACAGTGAGAGGCCCGCATACCGCAAAAAAAAAAAAAAAGAATCCACCTGCCAATGCAGGGGACACAGGTTCAAGCCCTGGTCCAGGAAGATCCTGCATGCCACGGAGCAACTAAGCCTGTGTGCCACAACTACTGAGCCTGTGCTTTAGAGCCCGTGAGTCACAACTACTGAGCCCATGTGCCACAACTACTGAAGCCCACGCACCACAACTACTGAAGCCTGCGTGCCTAGGGTCCGAGCTCCACAACAAGAGAAGCCACTACAATGAGAAGCCCGTGCACCGCAACAAAGAGTAGCCCCTGCTCGCGGCAGCTAGAGAAAGCCCACATGCAGCAACAAAGACCCAATGCAGCCAAAAATAAAATAAATTTAAAAAAAGAAAAAAAGAAATGGAACATAAACCTAAGTATAAGAGTGAATTAAAACATTTAAAAGAAGAGATAGAAAAACTTTGTGACATTGGGTTAGACATAAAATCTTAGCTTTGAGACCAAAAACATGATCCATAAATGAAAAAAATTGATAAGCTGCACTTAATGCTATTTCTGAAGTGCAAAAATTTTTTGAATTAAGAAAACTCAACCTACTGTATAGCACAGGGAACTCTACTCAATATTCTTTAATAACCTATATGGGAAAAGAATCTGAAAAAGAATGGATATATGTATAACAATCTCTTTGCTGTGTACTTGAAACTAACACAACATTGTAAATCAACTATACTCCAATGTAAAATAAAAATTTTTTAATAATAAAAAGAATTCAAGACAAGCCGCAGACTGGGAGAAAAAAGTGCTTTATCAGATATTTAATTTGCAAACATTATCTAGAATATATATAAGAATTCTTACAACTCAAACTCACTTTTTCAAATGGGCAAAAATTTGAGTAAACTTTTCAGAAAAGATACACACAAATGGCTTAATAAGCACATGAACACCACTGAACATCATTAGTCATTAGAGAAATGCAAATTAAAACCACATGAGATACCACTTCATAACCACTATAACCACACTAACAAGTGCTGGTAAGGATGCGGAGAAATTGGAGCCCTCGTGTATTGCTGATGGAGCGTAAAATGGCGCAGCCACGCTGGAAAACTGTGCGACACTTCCCTGAACCGTTAAACATAAAGTTACCATATAACCCAGCAACTCCACTCCTAGGTTTTTCACCCAAGAAATATGAAAATATATGCCCACACAAAGACTTGTCATGAATGTTCACAGCAGCATTATTTATAATAGCCAAAAACTGTTAACAATCCTAATAATCCATCAACTGGAGAATGAACAAAATGTAGTATATTCATAATGGAACAGTATTCAGTAATAAAAAGAAGCCACTGATACATGCTACAACATGGACATCAAACTCAAGATTTAGGGGAATATTTTAGTAAGTTGTGGTTCATCAACACAATAGGATATTGTCCTAAATATTCCATAAGTGAATAAATTCAAGTAGAAGGAGCCAGACACAGACTATATGTTGTATGAGTCCATTTATAGAAATGTACAAAAAACTCAAATCCACAGGTACAGAAAGTAGATTAGTGATTGCCTGGGGCTGAGGGTGGGAATGGGAATTGACTGCAAATGGGACAGGGGATGTTGTGGGGATGGTGGAAATGTTTAAAAAATTAGATTGTGGGCTTCCCTGGTGGCGCAGTGGTTGAGAGTCCGCCTGCCGACGCAGGGGACGCGGGTTTGTGCCCCAGTCCGGGAAGATCCCACATGCCGCGGAGCGGCTGGGCCCGTGAGCCATGGCCGCTGAGCCTGCGCGTCCGGAGCCTATGCTCCGCAACGGGAGAGGCCACAACAGTGAGAGGCCCGCGTAACACACAAAAAAAAAAAAAAAAAAAAAAAAATTAAAAAATTAGATTGTGATGATGGCTGCACAACTCTGTAAATTTACTAAAAAAAGGTCACTGAATTATACACTTAAGGTGGATGAATTTTATATGTTAATACCTCAATAAAGCTTTTAGAAATATGTATGAAGATGCCTTTGATTAGGAAGAAAAAAATAATAACTTTACAGTGGAGAAATCTGACGAACACCACCTAAACCAAGTAATCACAGTTAACATCACCAAATGTGGGACAAATCAACATCATATGCCTCCTGATAATGATGCACTGAGAAGAACACACTATCATTTCCAGGGTATTCCTACCCAAAAAAATGCATACTGTATTGGATCATTTGGAAACAGACAAACCCGAATTATGGGATATTCCACAAAATAACCAGCTTGTATTCAAAAATGTCAATGTCATGAAAGTCAAAGTAAGATTGAGGCGCTACTCCAGAGTAAAGGAAACTAAAGGGACATGATAACTGAATGTAATACATGATCCAAATAATTTTTTTTTGATACAGTGGACACTGAACAATAGGCAAAATCTGGATGTCTGTATTACATCATCCTACTGTATCAATGTCAGTTTCCTGATTCTGATAACTGTACCGTGGTTATTTAAGAAAATGCCCTCATATTTCCATCATGTCCACAATTTATTCTCAAACAGTTCAGGGAGAAAAATGAACACACTCATACACATGCACAAAAAATGCAAATGTGGTAAGATGTTACCATTTGCTGGCTAGGGATATATGACAATTCTTTGTCCTGTTCTCGCAAATTTTCTATAAATCTGAAATTAGCTCAAAATAAGTTAGAAGCAATGCATGTATAATTATAGTTGCTTATTAACATATATAGCCATGTAGTAAAAATTAGAAACACAAACTGATATGACAAGATAAGTATGGGGGAAATAACTCTTTGAAAATGAAGATTTAAAAAAAAATAAAGATGTGAATCAAACAGTTCCCATACTGGAAACACACGGAAAAATGCTAATAAATACAAATTAAAGCAACTTTAAAACACCATTTTATGTTCAGTTGTAAAAATTAAACAAAATATTAATACTCTAAGGGTGTAATGAAATTTGTATACACATTATTGCTCTTGTTGATGTAAAGCAGCACAAAATATTTAAAGAAGAAAAACCTACGTGTGTTCATACTCTTTCACACAGTACTTTCATTTCTAAGCACTAGCTTTCGATAATAGCAATAAAGACATATTCATGAAGATATTCTTTAGCACCATAATCTATGATAGCAAAAAGAACAAATGTTGGGACATCCCTGGTGGCGCAGTGGTTAAAAAACTCCGCGCTCCCAATACAGAGAGCCCGGGTCCAATCCCTGGTCAGGGAACTAGATCCCACATGCATGCTGCAACTAAGAGTTTGCATGCCACAACTAAGAAGCCTGCCTGCCGCAACTAAGACCTGGTACAACCAAATATTTTTTTAAAAAAAAGAACAAATGTCAAAAATTTAAGGAAATGTTTTAGTAAGTTGTAGTCCAACAACACAATATTGTCTTAAATATTAAAATTATGAAAACTACAGAAACAGAAAACTAAACTGTATACATTGATTACAGTTATGTAGACTTTTAAAGGATTCTACAGTAACACGCAAAAGTAAAAAGCATGTTTGGGTAATGGTATATTTTTTTTAATAGAAATCCTTTAATGTCTGAAAAATCAAAACCAGTTGTATAATAATAAAGGCAGGAAAAGCTGTTGGAGGTAATGGATATGTTTAGGGCATAGATTGTGGGGATGGTTCCATGGGTGTATGCTTATCTACAACTCATCAAGTTATATACACTAAATAGGTAGCTTTTTTATGTTATACTTACCTCAGTGGTTTAAAAAAAAAGATTGTATTTGGTAGTGGAAGCAATTAAGTATGTTTAATTATAGTCCTTCACTGTTCCGATTTCTCCCAAAATTTATAGTAATCTGTAGCCTTGACCCTAGTATTCTAGAGTCTACTTCAAGAAGCATCATGAAAACTCCACCAGTTCTCAAGTAAAACTGCGAATGCTTTAAATTTCATTCATTTTATTGAAAACAATTCGCGGAAAAAATCAATTTCAGCCTTTGGAAGAAGGTGGAGAGTTTTAGGAAATCAGATGAACAATTGGATAGCAAGATACACCACAGAGGCTGGAAAGTTTGCTCCAAGATCAAAACATACTCAGTGAAAGTCCTAACCACCTTTTGTTCTGAGAAGTATCCTTCACACCAGCTGTGTTCAAGGACTGCCCTAGCCACTGCCTCCAGCTAGCAGAGCCAGCTTTGGAGAAAGATCTCCCTCCGGGAATCTGGAACCAGAGGAGGGATCAGAAACAGGTGAGTTAACTCCTAGGGAGAATCTGAGCCGTGGGACTGGCTGGCCCAGCTCCCTAAGCAGGCAGGTTTCCATAGCAGAGCCAGATCACGTACCCTCTTTAGCACTCAGGTTTTGTTCGCAAGGCAAAATTTTAAACAAATCAGATGACTCGGTTGCCAAGGAAGTCTCTGTCCCCAGCTCACTAGTCTGACAGCAAATAAATCCACAAACACCAGTGCACCTGTCCCTAGGTCAAGGTTCACTCCTGACCAAACATTGGATAATTTCCTACACGTCTTCTTTCAAGGCCTCCCTCATTTTATCGGAATCCTTTCCATTTAATTTAAATTTGTTTTTATTCCCCATCCCCTATCTGCTGCCCAAGGACATTCCAGGGTTTGAAGGGAAAGGCTATGAGCTAAATTTCACTTTTAAGATTATGGAACTTTACAAAGTTGTGAGGGAAGGCCTTTCTGCTCCCCAAAGCTTCTAAACTGCTTTTGGCAAGTGTGATCTGGGACTGGTAGCACTACCATTATCTGGGAATTTGTTATAAATGCAAGTTCCTGGCCCCTTACTGAATCAGAATCAATTGCTGAGTCCTACTCCCAATACGTGTTAAACAAGCCCTCCAGCTGATTCTGATGCTTGCAAAAGTGCAAGAGTCACTGGGTTACACCCTGTTATTAGACAGCTATGCAGGAAAGTAACAGCTATGTTATCAAACTGCTTTCAAAGACCCCCTAAAACCTGAATATTTTAAAGTATTTCTTCCAAAAATACCACAAGAAAAAACAAACAAAACAAACAAAAAAGACACAAAAATACCACAAGGTTCTTTTTGTATGCATGACAGGGTACATAAGTCCACCTTGACCCCTGGCAGACCAGGCTAGTTCAAGGATCTCCTAGAGAAAACCTTTCTGTAAAGAGCCATATCTTAAAAAAAAAAAAAAAAAAAAAAAAAAAAGAGCCATATCTTTCTGTAAATACAAGCCATATCGTTTCTGTCAATATTCAACTCTGCCACTATGGCTCAAAAGCAGCCACAGACAATACACAAACCAGTGGGTGTGACTGTGTTCCAATAAAATTTTAATAAATGGAGGCAGTAGCCTGGATTTGTCCCCATGGCCTGAACTTTGCTACCCCTGTCCTAGGGAGTAAGCCGCTTGGGGTTCTAATCTGATGGACCCTGGGGTCAATGTAGACAGTCCCCTGAAAAGACCCCACAGGCATGCAAGACTTGTACTTGCCCAGCTTTGAGTCCAAAGAGAGAGCCCGGAAACAGCGACAGAGACATCAATGTTTAATAGATGGGGATCTTACACATCTGAAGCAAAGTCCTGGAGCGACGCCCTCACTGTGCATGGCAGACGGCGAGCAGGACGTGGTGGCAGTCTTCGCTACCCAGGGGAGGAGGCTACCATTTATAGGGGGAATTGACGTCAGGGTGGCTCATCAGTTACCAGGGAAACCAGTAGCTGAGACCCATCCCTTACAGCCCCTCAGTTTAATGACTAACAGGAGGGCAGATGTTTCCCTTTAATAAACTAGCAGGTGGAGCCATTCTGGCCTAAGGCTTAGAACAATCACTGGCAGGGGCAGGGTGCGAGCACGTCCAGGTGAGCAGCGTGTAGGCGCAGCAGGGACTGGTCACGCAGGGCATGTACAGAGAGCAAGAGGACAGCCACCTTGAGCCATCTGAGCGCACACTCCACCCCTACACACCCTGCACGACCCTTACCATCTGGGTCCGCCCCTCTTACGTGATATTCCTGGGGTCAGGTATCTAGAGGGGCACTGCAACCCACATACCACACATGCAGTACACACAATAGCAGCCGAAGAGTATCAAGAGTGCAAGACATGGGCAAACTCTGAGGCCAGGCACTTTATCTGGTCAATTTTTCATGGAAATCCCGAGGAGGACCTCTTACTGTAGATCCAGCAATCAAACTCATTTCACAGTGAGGCCACTGTTATCACCCAGTCCGCGAACAGATTACCTCTGCTCGGACTAGGGACAAAATGTAATAAATGTTTAACAGGCACAAGAGATCATGACCATTAACCAAAATACAAGCAGTAACAGCATTCTCAGGTAATACCACCCCTGCCTGTGATTTTTGTCCTGGCCTGCAGTACCATCCCACCTGTCCACCCTCAGTATCCATAGCCAGTGCCAAATATAGGCAAGGTGGTAGAACAGCAGACCTCAAGGTTCATGTAATGGGGCCTTCCTCCAGGAGGGGCCTGGATTAATTACCTTGGTAGTGGTAGGTGGGGCAGGTAGAAGACAGGTGAAACCTGTAAGTCCCTTTCTAATCCTATTCCCCACAGGGCAGCAAACCCAAACCTTGGGGGACTTACCTGCCAGTCCCAGGGCCATTTATTTTATAATGTGTTCCCCTGTAGATCCTGTGGCGAGGGCAAACGTGAATTATCATCCTGACCGGTAGTTGGCAATGGTCCCTGTGGTGGTTAACAGGTGAACTCCGATGGTGCTGACTAGTTGCTTCTGGGTTAACATGGAGTAAGCACTGGGACGATTGATCCTGGGATCTTCAGTTACAGTTCGTAGGGCCTGAGTTAGCCTCCTGGTCCACACATAGAGAGCGGGTTTCCCGTCTCAGTTGTAGTCCACTCATCCTTTCAACTAGCCTGGTAGCAGTGGGGGCGTAGGGTAGGTAGAAATGACAGTGTGTCATTTTCATTGGCCCATTTCTGAATTTCGTGGCCAGTAAAGTGGATTCCTTGGTTGCTATCCATGTCCACAGGGGTCCTATATGTCACACACAGCTGTTCTAGACCCTGAAGAGTGGTTTTTGCATTGCTCCAGGACTCGAGTAGGCCTTTAATAATGTCTTCCACCTGTTATAACTCTTTGTAGACTGCGTATAGCTGCTGTTCCATCACACTGCTTTGCCCCCTTCCATAACTGGGAACAGAAGCCCAAGGGTACTCTTATTATTTTGCCGTTGCCATAGGCCTGAACCAAACCCTTCCAGGTAACTGGCCATGCCCAATTCACAAACCTGTCCCTAAGTTAATACCCCTAAAGCCTGTCTGTAGTTGTTTAACGGTGGTCGGTTGGGGGTGTACTTGCCCTTTGTGGATAATTCAGGACCTGACGTTTTGTCTGTATTCACCAGCCATCCCCGTGCAGTCAGATGAGCCACAAGCATAGGGCTGCTTTTTTTTTTTTTTTTTTTTTTTGCGGTACGCGGGCCTCTCACTGCTGTGGCCTCTCCCGTTGCGGAGCACAGGCTCCGGACGCGCAGGCTCAGCGGCCATGGCTCACGGGCCCAGCCGCTCCGTGGCATGTGGGATCCTCCCAGACCGGGGCACGAACCCGCGTCCCCTGCATCAGCAGGCGGACTCTCAACCACTGCGCCACCAGGGAAGCCCAGGGCTGCTACTTTTAAACTCAAAAGAGACTGAGTTTAACAGGATATCATCAATACAATGGAAGAGAAAAAACACCTTTCATGGTAGTCAGCTGCCACAGGGCTCCACATGTTAGTGGCCGGCCACCCTGGGATCTCCCCCCGACTCCCCACTGCCTCCTGCAACTTTCCGTCCCCGTCCTTCCTTCCCCACATCTCGGCACTCACGGAAGTTCCCTAGGCCTCCTGGCTGGCTTGTGAATTGTTGGGCTGCACCTCGCAGGTCTGGAAGCCTTGTGGATGACCAGCCTCGAGACCGAAAAAAGAGCCCAGTGACAGCGCCAGCTTATTGGACAGGGCATCTTACACGTCCGAAGCAAGGTCCTGGAGAAACACCTGCACCGTGCGGGGTACACGGCAAGCGAGACGCAGCAGCAGCCTTCGCTACCGGTGGGGAGCAGGAGGCTACCATTTACAGGGGGAACTGACGTCAGGTTGGCTCATTAGTTACCAGGGAAACCAGCAGCGGAGAACCAACCCTTTCAGCCCCTCAGGTTAACTACCATCATGGGGGCAGGTGTTTCCCTTTAATAAACTAGCAGGTGGAGCTGTTCTGGCCTAAGGATTAGAACAATCACTGGCTGGGGCAGGGGGCGAGCACATTCACGTGAGCAGGGCGTAGGCGCAGCAGGGACTGGTCACGCCAAGAGCAAGAGAACAGCCATCTTGAGTGGCCTGACCATACAACCCCCAAACGAACAATCTGAGGTGCTTTGGTAGGCCAGAAACCTCCCTGACTGGCTTCCAAGGGGTAGAATCAGATGTAGTGAAGTGTACTTCCTGCATTGTCTCCCCTCAGTGAAGCCTGACAAGGGGAGTAGAGACTGTAGGAAGAAAGCACTGTGACCCAGAAGCCTGGGCTGAACCCATCAGGCAAAAGAACTGGGTTGAGCTCAGCAGCAGAACACCTGTCACACTTACCTTTTTCCTCAGAGATATCAGCCAGTGCTCATTTTTTAAGGCTTTGAGAGTTTATAAGGTTTATGTGTTAAGATTTTACCAAAACGTTCAAGTTTCAACCAAAAAAAAGCATATATTCTGATTCAAAAGCTATTACATCATTACACCAAAAAATTTTTTAAACATTTTAAAACAGACACATCTAGTTAGTGCAAGGGATGTAACAAGACTGTGATTTTACCTTAGCATTTTATATTGAATCTAACATGTTGCATCTTTTTCACATACATTTCTCACCTAACAGAAATGGAGGTGTATCCCCATCAAAAGGAAAGGCTCTTATAATTCTGATGTCCCTATGTTAATTTTATTTGTTTGTGATGTCATCCTTGCCCAGTTCACTTATTAGCACTGATAGTCCCCATCTTTGATTTTACCAAAAACAACAAAGAATTTTCAAAAACTGAAGTCTTATTTCAATCAGTGCATCCATAGCTCTTGGCCTCTCACTGGGAAGCTGCAAGGTGTCCTTGAATAAGATCCTGAACACGGGACAAAATAATCTCATTAGAACTGTTGCAATTTTCTGGACCATATGGTGGATCTATAGTCAAGACCCCAGCCACACACAGAGTCCTTCGTGAATCTCCCTCTTCAGTGATGGGGATGTGGTTCTTCTCCAGCCATTTCTTCAGGCTGTTCTTTCTCTTTTCCAGATCCTCAGGGCTGTATGCCTTACAGTCTCCAGACATGAACAAATGCATCAGCTTCTCTCTCACGCTATGGTCCCCTTCATTCACAATTTCAACAGTCTGCACAGCATGTCCCATAATTCCGGTCACAGACATGCTGCCATCTTCAAGGAAGTTCACAAGGACAATACTTTGGAGGAAAAGTAAGTTCAGAGCACAGTTGCAAAAGAAAAACCAAAAGGCCCATAAAACTATGGAAGAAGCAGTGAAATGAGAGTCAGCACCAACCCCCAACAGGTCACTAGAACAATAAGGAACGCTCTTCCCCGTTTTAAATTAATCCTCTCACCACCAAATGTTTTCACTTGTTCAATACGAATTCTCTGACAGTCCTAAACATCTAAGCCTTTTGTCCAGCCTAAAGCTAATCATTGTGGGATGTCATTAAAGCATTACTTAAAGAGTTATGAATGCTTTAAATGTGTATTAGGAAAGAAGATAGGGTACAGATTTAACTTTTAGAGTTAAAAAGCAACTGAATAACTCTCCTTCAGAGCAGACCAAAGAAAATAACACAGCACAAAATGAGAAAACAAAAGAGTATGCAACTAGAGACTGTCATACTAAGTGAAGTAAGTCAGAAAGAGAAAGACAAATACCATATGATATCACTTTTATGTGGAATCTAAAATATGGCACAAATGAACCTATCTACAACACAGAAACAGGGAATTCCCTGGTGGTCCAGTGGTTAGGACTCTGTGCTTTCACTGCCGAGCACACGGGTTCAATCCCTGGTTGGGGAACTAAGATCCGAAAGCCACCTGGCATGGCCAAACAAAAAAAACAAAAAAAACAGGAAAACAAACAAACACAGAAACAGACTCATAGCCATAAAGAACAGACTTGTGGTTGCCAAGGTGGCGGGGGAGAGGGAGAGGGATGGACTGGGAGTTTGGGGTTGGTAGATGCAAACTATTACATTTAGAATGGATAAACAACAAGGTCCTAAGGTATAGCACAGGGAACTGTATTCAGTATCCTGTGATAAACCATAATGAAAAAGAATATAAAAAAGAATGTATATATGTGTATAACCAAGTCACCTTGTTGTACAGCAGAGATTGACACAATATTGTAAATCAACTATACTTCAATTAAAAAAAGAGTCAATAAGAGGATCATCAAAGCCAAAAGCTGATTCTTTGAAAAGGATATATAAATTTCACAAAACTCAGGCAAGATTAATAAAAAGAGAAAGAAGGCACATATAAGTAATATTAGGAATAAGGTAGCAAAAATTAATAGTATAAAATATTAAGAACAAATTTAGGCCAATAATTTTGAAACTGAAAACAGAAAACCTCCTAGAAAATATAAATTTCTACTACTGACTCAAAAAAAAAAAGAGAGAGAGAATGTCAATAGTCCTATAATCTTTTTTTTTTTTTTTTTTTTTTTGCGGTACGCGGGCCTCTCACTGTTGTGGCCTCTCCTGTTGTGGAGCACAGGCTCCGGACGCGCAGGCTCAGCGGCCATGGCTCACGGGCCCAGCTGCTCCGCGGCATGTGGGATCTTCCCGAACCGGGGCACGAACCCGTGTCCCCTGCATCGGCAGGCGGACTCTCAACCACTGCACCACCAGGGAAGCCCCAGTCCTATAATCTTTTTTAAAAAACCTGAAATAACCAGTTTAAAATCTTCCCATGGAGGAGTTAAAAAAAGCCCGGACAATTTTACCAGGAAGTTCTATAAAATTTTCAAGGACCAAACATTTCTAATCCAATCAAATTCTCCTATGGACTATAAAAGGGAGACTATGCCTTAACTCATTTAATGAGGCTAATATAACCTTGAGACCAAAAGCAGAGAAGAACAGGATTAAAAAATAAAACTATAAGCTAATCTCACTCATGAATACAAATGGAAAAATCCTAACTAAAATATGATATGATATGGTGTATGACATGATGTGATGCAATGTGACATGATATGAATTTCATTTCTGTGGTACTTTTTCCAAAAACCTATAACCCCAGTCTATGAGAAAACAACACAGGGAATTTCCTGGCAGGCCAGTGGTTAGGACTCTGCACTTTCACTGCCGAGGGCCCGCATTCATTCCCTTGTTAGGGAACTAAGATCCCGCAAGCCATACGACGCAGCCAAAAAAAAAAAAAGAAATCATCACACAAACCCAAATTGAGAGACATTCTATAAAATACCTCACCAGAACACTTCAAAAGTGTCAAGGTCATGAAAAACAAGTAAAGACTGAAAAACTGTCACATATCAGAGAAGACTAAGGAGACAGGATGCCTAAATGTAATGTAGGACCTTGGACTGGATTCCAGAACAGAAAAAGGCCATTAGTGGAAAAACTGATAAAATCCAAATGATTGTAGTTTAGTGAGTGTAAATTTTTAATTCCGACAAATATTTGACAGTTGTGTAAACTGTTAACAGGGGGAGCTGGGTATATAGGTACTCTCTGTACTTTCTTTGCAATTTTTCTGTAAATCTAAAATCATTCCAAAATAAAGTGTGTGGATCACCACCTTTAAAGTTGCCTTGCAAAAAATAAATCTGATCCTAATCAAACCTCTAGTTATGAATACCAGTTTATAGGAAATACGAAGGATAAAAGAACATGTTAAACTATGCCATGATAAATGCAATGAGCTAAATCCAGAGTGTGTTGAATTCTATAGACAAATGATTCCATTTCTTCAATAAATAAATGACATGGAAAACCAAAGAGAGAGAAAGTACAGTTATAGATTAAGATTCTTCAGAGACATATCAACAAATTGATATGCTTAAAAAGATACATTGGAGACAATCAGGAAAATCTGAACTCAAACTAGGAATTAGCTAATATTAAAGTTATTATTACTTTTGCTAGGTTTTATAATGGTATTGTGGTTACATTTATTAGAGAGTCCGAATCTGCTAAGAGATATATTGAAGGATTTATGAACAAAATTGTGTCTGTAGTTGGCTTTAAAATATTTGGAAGGGGGAATAAGATTAGTGTTCATTATACTACTCTCTTCACATTTGTGTATATTTGAAATTTTCCAATAAAATGTAATAAAAAAGGAGTGTCCCATTTCTACGAACTTGGTTGGTCTGACAGAAATCTATAATTAGAACAGTACTTAGATTCAAAGGAAATTAAATTCTTATGTGGGAATAATTAGCCTTTCATTTATCTGCTTTCTTAGTATGGATGTAACAGTGCAAAGGGGTGATTTCTGGGAAGCAGGACCCATACTCACTTGGCAGAGACTGGGTCTATGGTTAAAACCCATCCTTTATACTCCTTCTCACTGGCTGCCACTCTGACTTCTTTGTAAGTGTAATCTTGCCATTCTAAGGGGCCTTTCTTCATCCATTCACTCATGGTTGCCAGCTGGCTAGATCTAAAACAACCACCAGTTCGGATTAATATATATGTTCCACCCAGGCAAATGTCTTACCCCAATCTCCATTCTAGAGGTAGAGAACACCTGCAATTTGCCTCAAGTTCCATATCAGAAAGACAGTTAAATTTTACTATTCAGTCTGAAAGCCACGGGGACATCGAGTTGCCGCTGGGCCCAGTCTGGGGTAACTTATCTGGCACACTTCTATTTCACCTCCCAATCCCATTCCAGATCGCCTTCACGCTGGCTTTGATCTCCAGTCTGCAGATGCTCAAATCCTTGAACTCTGCTCTCCTTCCATCAAAGGAGCTCACGCCACACGACTCTTAGGCAAAAATGAAAAAGAAAACTCCTCTGATATCCACCCATTCCCTCTCTGGCTCTGTGTGTGTCTCCGTTGGATCCCGCCAGGGAGAGGCCCCCGGATCTGTGACACTTTTCATCTTAAAATTTGTTTGGAGGATGCGTAAACGAAGGGGCAGCAGCTAAGGCTCTAGAGCTGATGCCCTGGCGTAACCCGAAGCCGCATGATACTTAGAGCTGTACTCAAGCCAGGTGATACTTAACGTGTAATCCTGACAAATGAGAAAAATACCAGTTAAAACTCCTAGCACCGCCAAGTCCTCAGCAACCGCGTGGGAAGGAAGGAGTCTCTTGAGCCGAGCCTGCCGGAGTCCAGCGTGCTTTGCGCCGTGTCGTCACTTCCTTCCCCCAGAATTCTCTGTTTTGTAGTCCGTGGCCTTGGTAACACCTCGAGGTCTCAGAGTCCCGAGGCGTGGGGTGATGAAAGCGGGGTGCAGGGTGTGGAGAAGGGCTAAGATCCTTTTGTAATAATAATAATAATAATAATATTTCTTGTTCGCTAGGGTCCGCCTTTCACCGCCACGATGGACATTTCAAGATAAAAAATTTAAGAGGAAAGGCTCGTGCCACCTCTTCCTTGGGAGTGGAAGTGGAATTCCACTTTTGTCATGAACCCTCCAAGTAAATCCTAAAGCTCTAGAAGTGTGAGGTGACAGTGCCTTGGAGAAGAGCCACAGAACCAATGTATTTCTTCTTTGGCCTGTATAAGGCAATTAAGATGCCTGCTCTTTTGGGATGTGCCTTTGGTACAGTCCTGAGGGTGTGCAGGAGCTGGAAAGAAAAGCGTAGGATTGGGTTGAATAAACCCGGGAGAGGAAAAGTGCAAGAGACTCGCTTCCACCACAGATTTCTGGTCACTGGAGTACTTCGTTGGCTAATGGCATGGTCCAGAATTTTTTCCGGACTATGATCCTGAAAAATGGTACAAGGTGGTAAATGTTGATTGAATTCCTGCAAATGTGAACACCAAGGGAGATATACAAAAACTGAGTTAGAGGACTGTCAAACCACGGTACAGAAAACACCGACAGTTAATCCGCTTTCCCCTCGCTACTTGGGATTTGAGTTGCATAAAATCCTTGAAGTTTTTGTTTCTTAATGTCATCATTTCAAATAATCCTTCCCCAAACCTTCACTCATTGAATGATTGGCTTATGATATTAATGTCACTTTCATAGATTGGATTTTGCCATCTAATCTACAAAATCTAACTTACCAGTTAAAGTCCTCTATAGATCTACAAAGAGCTAATATAAATAGCAGTTATTATTGTTATGGTACTGTGAAGTAAAATATTTGAACTCATAAAAATTCAGTCTAAAAGAGGTACAACCAATTTGTGACAATTGGTCATTTGCATTTTAAGCCTACTATCTATACTGCAGAATGAAAGATTTTGGCCTTTGTTTTCTACAGGTAAAAGCTAGCCTCAAGCTTAAAGTTACCCCCCTGTAAAGGTAGGTATGAGTGAGACAGGGCCATTTCCCTCCCTTCTCTCCCCTCTCCCTTTAGGAGGCTCCTAAGTAAACTAAAGTCTCATTCCCAGTATCCACTGGTACAAATCACTGACTTCTAACGTAATGAGTCCAGAGCATTACCTTACACAAGTTCTCAGAAAGACCCTCTCCTGCAGCCTGTCCTCACTGAGTTCAGAGAGTGTGGCACTTCCTTTCCCTGGTCAACTGCTCTTTGTCCCCTGGAGCCTCCCTCATCTCCAGTTGATGTCCCTTCTCTCACATTCTCTACTCTTCTCCCTCTCTTTCCCCACCCACTCCATCCATCTCCTTCCTAAGATCTACCTCTCTCTCAAACCTTCACATTTAACCCTTTCCTCTGCCAAGACCAAAACTGCTTATTTTAGATTTTGGAGCACATTTAGTTTAGTAAGAAAGACATTCTAAAGAAACTTTTCTTAAATTCCCTGAGGAAAATCAGAAGTTAAAAACATTGTCAATAGTCTTATGCTGTTTACTTTATCATAGTGCAAAGATAAACCTGCCCTGCCCTGGCTAAACTATCACAAATTTCAGTTCACAGTGTTGAGTCTTAAAAGTAGGTAAAAAATGAAGTGGGGGTGGGAGTGGTAATTTACTGAGTATATTTCATGAAAGGTAAGGTCAGAAGAAAATAACCCTGGTCATTTTGGCCCAAGATTTTTTTAATGTTCTTGCTTTTTCATTCATTCAATAAATAGAACCCATTAGAAATATCCATTCTTTATCTCTGTTTATTCATCAAGCATATATTGTGTACATATACATGCTACGCTTTCTGTTGAGAACTAGGAATTAATAAACTAATTGTAAGAATGTTTTGCCTTTGGGGAGTTGATAATGTCTTCTTGTACTTGTAACCAAGTAAGCTAGCTTTCTACCTGGAGGTGGTAATAAATGTGAAGGGGTGGGGAAGGCATTCTTAGAAAAGCTTTTTAAACACGTACCCCTTGAACTTGATTTATAGGCAATGAGAAACACCCACAAAAAATTCTGTGTCTATGGGATACCGAACCTGATCAAGGGAGGTGTGGGTTGGATTGAAGAACAGTGGACAGGGCGTTTTAGCAACACTGGTTTCAATTTGGTTAAATCCTGTAGTGTCCTGGCTGTGCTCCTACCAGCTGTATGATTTTGGAAGTCATTTGCCTTCTTAAATTTCAGTTTCCTCATCCATAAATGAAAACATGGAATGATCCAAGATCCTGTCAGCGCTAAATTTTCATGACTGAGACACACACAGTCACTTAGGAAAGCCCTGTAAACTCTGAGGGCAGGGGCCACGTCTGTTTTATTCACTGCCATATACACCACCTCTAGCAGATTGCTTGGTATATAGTAAGATGCTCAATTTGAATTGAATTTTTATTTCTTAATAAAAATTATATTTTATTAAGTTATATAGCACCTAATATGTGCCGTGCACTATTCTAAGAACTTTCAAATATTAACTCATTTTTATGAGTGAATAAACAGACCAAAGACAATGGAAGATATGTGAGTAATGGAATGATATGGTTAAATTGGTGTATTAAAAAGGATGCAGAGAAATTGGATGTGGGGAAAATAGGGAGGTATAGAGCATATACAGCATACAACTTTATGTAAAATGTAGCCTTTCTACTAAAACAAAGCAGTGGTACTAGGCGGAAAAAATTCCAGAACCACTTTCCAAATGGAAAGTCAGTTTTTGGGAGGCAGTGTCTCCAAATTGATTAATTATCTGACTAGCCCAGCCCAGCATAGCCCTACCCAGCCCTGTCTACCACAAAGAGGGCAGATCTGTTTTCCTAGCAGTAGAGTGAAGATAGAAAATTTTCCTAGGATAAAAATGATTTGAACAGACTCTGGGGACTCTAAAGAACTAAACAAATGTAAGGCATAAAAGTTTACAAAACTGCTTCTGTACTGTTGTATCTCAAATATGCCCAGATAATAACTTTATGGCTAAAAATCAGTGCCTTTTTTTTTCCATCGAGTTCCTCTCATTTAACCAAGTAATCAATCTAAGTGGTAAGATGTACATGTTTTACACAGATTTTTAAAAAATTTTTATTATTTTTTGGCTGCACTGCACAGCATGTGGGATCTTCATTCCCCGACCAGGGATCCAGCCCGCGCCCCCTGCAGTGGAAGTGCAGAGTCTTAACCACTGGACCACCTGGGAAGTCCCGAGATTTTATTTTTATTTGAAAAAAGAAGTGGAGTTAACCATTTTAATTTTTCCCTGGAATTGCCTTGGAACAAAAAAGGATGTTCAGTACTGAGTTCCTAAGAACTACTGCAGTAGTCCAGACAGGAAATAATAAAGTCCTAGCGTAAGTTGATAGCAGTGGAAATGAAAAAGAGAGAAAAAAAAAGAATAGCTTCAACAAATATTTCAAAGGAGAAATCAAAGGATTTAGTGACTGTTTGGGGGCAAGGACATGTTGAGAACTTTGACACTAGGCCTTTAACAGAAATTCTCTTTGTTCTTTTATTCATTCATAACTTCCTCTTCCTTTTTATTTTTCAAGTACCTCAGGCCTCCAAATAGTTACCTACTAAATTAGATAAGAAAATTTCCTCATTAAATTAAAAATGCTTCAATAGGCCTATATCTGTGTTTATGACACAGGAAGGCAACAGTGAGGTACCTCCTCCAAGCTCTTATAAACTAACCCTCAACATTAAATAAAATGGGTGTGATTAGATGTGATACATTTGCACAAGGAGACCGTCTATTATCTGGGTAACCAAGAATGTGGAAATGACAAAATTCCAAACTAAGTGAGTTTGTTGTACCCTCTGGAAGCAGGACTGGAATGGGACTATATTTTAGCAAATGGAAACAGTTATATTGTATCCTACTTGGACTGAGTAACCCAGGGTTGGCAGAAGGCATAGAAGAAGGAACGTCAGCAAGCAAAACGCTGGGAGGTATTTCTTAGAGACCCTGAATCTGGAAGGCAGGGGCTTTCCAGAGATGTATGCATATTGTGGGGAATGGATGATTCATGAAGTCTCACCCTGGCCTGGAACAGATGTTTCTAAAACTATCTGCCTCCTTATACTCAGATTCCATGCCCACCAGACTGCCTTGTGACTTCTCTACTGGTTTTCTAGGTACACAGTTTATCAGGAGAGATGGTTCTCGAGACAGAAACGTGAACACTTTCTAGTCAATAGAAAGGAATAGACCTGAAGTCACAAACTAGGGCCAAAAAGTCTTATCAGGAAGTGCAGATAGGTTTAATATCTGCACAGTGTTTAATTTTGTCTTTCAGTTTGAAAGCCTTTAAATAGGTTTTCTCTCTCTTCTTCACAACTATTTTCCACCACTTTTATTGTTTTACACTTGGCTGATTCATATGTTTATATTACCTGCCTGATTCCTACAGGAAATTGAGTTTTCAACTCTAGAATAGTCCCTACTACAAATGAATAAATTAGCAGAGTAAATTATACCTTAATTTCTGGTGAGTTTGGTGAGAATCAGCCTCAATGTGTCTAGTCAATTCTTGGGCCAGTTAAAGGCCAGAACCTGGGCAGTGGGTAGCAACTTCAAGGAAATGCCAGTTGCAGGATTTCCTGTTAGATCTCCATACAGACTTCTCCAGCTGATTTCTTGATCTCATTGTCACCTTGCCCCCTTTTCAACTGTGCCCCTCTGATACCATTTTGTAGCTTATTGTTATTCACATGTGTGCTGTGGCAGTTACTGTAGGTTGGTTCATTTAACAGTCCTTTCCCACAACCTCCTAATGAGGCTTGAAAGCTAAAACTTAATCTCCAGCTTCCCTTGCTGGTAGAAGTGACCATATGAATGCTTCTGGCCAGTGAGATATACATGGACGTCCCTAAGAAGGCTGTCCCTTCTGAAATAAAAAGGCAAAGTCTCCTAAGAAGGAGAAAGCCTTTTTGGTCCTTTAACCATTTCTCCTCCAGCCTGCCTGGAGGTGAGGTAGCCTCTTTCCACCACAAGGAGAGATGCATGAGAAGGCCTGTATGCCACAAGGAAAAATAAAAGAGAAAGAGCCACAGCAGACCTGAACTGCCTACCTTTGTATTTATTTTGTTTGGGACAAATAAACTCCTCTCTGTTTAAGCAACTGTTTCAAGTGTTTCCACCCCAACAAAATCCTTTTCTAATTTATCTCCCTAATAAAGTCCTCAGGAGAGAGACCATGCTTTATCTTTATATCCTCATACCCTGTTCAATAACTGCATACAGTAGGCAGTCAACATAGATTTGTTTAGCCAATTAATAAATTTGCTATTTTTGGGGACAAGCTGGGACAAACAGAAAACCATAATTTAAGCAGAGAGTTAACTTATTTCATAAGTGACCAAGATAAACTAAGAACAGGATAAGCAAATTGACAGGTCAGATTTTAGATTGGCAAAGCAGGTAACAAAGGGACCTTTGCTTTTTTCAAGAAAGTAATTTAAATCCTCTGCACTGAAGATTACAATGTATTCCTATCCTTACTAGTAGTAGTAGTAATAATAAATGCATATTAACTCAACCTTAATGAACATAGAAAAGCCCTGAGATCAGAACTGTTATTACCCTTATTTTACAGCTAAGGAAACTGAGGCACAGAAGTCCAACGCCACATAGCTAGTTAGTGACAGAGCTAGGATACAAACCCAGGCAATCAGGCCAAAGCCTGCGCTCTTAACCACTATACCGTACTAATTAAATAATGCGGGATAACTCAAGTATAGTTGTTCACCTAAAAGTCTATTTTTAATTAGTGAGGAACGCGTTTTTCCAAAGTAAGAGTTTCTAAATCCGAAATACCAGCTCTTCATTGTGCTCCAGTTGGTTGTCTGGACACCCAAAGCATTAAGTTAATGTGTTTCACCCATGTGTTCTGGCAAAGCAAACTCTCCCAGCAACTTCTACCTCCAAGCGTGACTGCAAGGAGGGTACACACAGCCAGAATTAATGGTCTGGAAATTAGGGACTGATTTTATCCCTAAAGCAGGTAAAGCCATACAAAGTCCCATTCCTACAGCTGCTGTTTACTCTCAGTTTAGCCCGTGAACAATGGCAACAGGGTAGATGCAAGCAGTTCAATGATGTGGAAGAGCTGATCTTAAGAGGAATTACACCTTACGAAGGGCAACTAAAGAGAGCACTATGCGGTAACTAAACTCTCCTGCCTACAACCTAATCTTTTCTTTTTTTCTACCCAGTGAATCTGTTCTCTTGTCCTCCAATTATCTTCAAAAGGCTTATGTGTGTGTGGAAGGGAGGCCTCTTTCTCCTCTATTCTGTGGCAAACTATAGGCCCATATTTGAGCTTCCTAATGAAAAAGGGTGAAGTATACCACTGATCACACAGGGCAAGATATCTTCTCTGGTATAAAAAGCCAATGAAAAGCATTGTGTACATGGGAAAACCATTCAGAGTCTATGCTATTCAGTGCATCGTTTTGAAATGTAAGACCTTAAAGTCTTTCTTCTTTCTTTAATAATTAAATAAAAACGGTCATAGGGCACTGGGATTCCTAGTATAGCTACTTTCCCTATTTTATTTGTGAGCTGTATACATTATCTAGTGAGATGTTAAAACATATTTTTTGTTTTTAAAAATGTTGTCTAACTTAATCGATAAGTTCATAACATATAAGAGAGCCAGTACATTTTATAATGCGTATCATTTGCCTTCTCTTTTTCAGAAATGCACGTCACTCCATTTGCCAGTCTAAGACATTCCATTTTATAGGTATGCAGAAGGAAAGAGGGAAAAGTAATGGCCAATTCATTTCTTCCTGGTTACTGGTCAGATTCTTAGCAGCTGCCTCTTCTTGGATTTCTTCCACAAAGAAATTATTTTTCTACCTGTTAATTACCTTGCTGACTGTAGATACTTCACCCATTAAAAAACAAAAACACACTTTGTGTCTATATCCCTTTTCTTTAGCTATTTGTTCAAGGGCTATGTGAGCCCTAAACTGTAATCGGGCTTCCATGGAATAGTCTTTGTCGTTTTTTATGTTTTCTAGGTTTTTTATTGCACTGGCATAATCTCCTTTTAGATAGTATAGAATTCCCAGTTCATGGTATGAATACGGCACCAAATAGTGGTCATGTTTTAACAATTTCTCCTTTTGAATGACATGATTAAAGTAGTGCTCGGCCATCGAATATTTGCCTAAGTATTTCAGGCACAGATTTCAGTAAATTTAACAAACTTATGTCAGCTGTGCCATACTCTTTACTTGGATTTTCTCGTAAAAGTTCTCCTCCTTTGTCAATTATTGATAGCCAGGTTGAAATAAGCTCTAGTTTTTTGCTCATGACTTGGAAACCACTCCAGGCATACATGAGACTGTGCTGTAAACTAGCCTGCAGTGGTCGCATAGCGCTGACCCTTCTCAGCAACAAACTTTTCTATTGGCACAGAAGTTCCTAAAATTCTGATTCTCAGGTTATCCACGTTTAAGAAGAGAGAGCTCATGTCCTCACTTACCGATTTCACAAAATCAGAAGGAAGCACGGCCAGTAGGGAAGCTTTAGCGAACGAATATATTGCCTTGGACCACCTGCTGTGTTGAAACAGTAGCTCAGCATAGTGGTAAACCTGCTTCCAATCCAGCAGAAAAATGTGGCACCACATGAGTTCCCAGTAACAGAGGTGATGAACCTGCTTCCATTCGTTCTGAATAAAAAGGCACTCCTCTAATGTTAATTGGGCATGTTTAAAATATCCTTTCAACATACTAAAACGTGCATGAAAAAATTTAAGTATGACACAGTTTGGAAATTTCTGGAGGTAGATTAGGGAGAGATTCTCTGCAGCAGAATTGTGGCTCTTTTCAACACCAAAAGCTACGGAGATATAATTGTAATAAAAGAATAGAGTCAAAACACTTAAGATATTATTTATATGGGATTCAGATGCACTCTCATGAAGCAAAGTCAAGCCTACCTCTCTATTGCCAGAATATCCAACAACACTGAGTAGTTTAAGTGTCTTTTGTGGCACAAGTGATATCAAATTGAATACTCCAAGTCCAAATTTTATGCCTCCAACCAGGTGTCTGTAAGTTTTACTTTGGTAATTAGGTATCTGTGTTAATACTCGCTGACAGTCTTTGTATATTTGGTTACTTAACCCAACGTTGATCCCGCTTTTAAGAAAACAAAGCACACTGTCATCCTGTATAAACGTTACAGTGGATTTCAAGATCAAACACTCAGCATAGCAGACTTCTGCATGCAATTCCTCTTCTTTGATAGCATTTATTCCCTGCTTATTCACTAGACGAGAAAAACTCATCATCCTAGATTTTCTTCGGAAACTATTACAGGTTCTCAAAGCTTCCTTTGTGGCAGTCATCCCAATTTCTATCTCCTGTGGATCAAAAGTCAAGAAGGCCTTGACAACCATAAGGATACCATAAATTAGGGCATGGTACATGCTGTTTTTCAACCATGGATAAATGAGATGTATGGCATCTGAGAATCTGTTGTGAGAATCCAGTTGTGCATTCCTCCAGGGAAGATATTAGATCCATTGTTGTTGCTGCGGGGATACTTTCATAGGCATCTTCGAACTTGTCCTCCTTATCATTTTCTCCCTTACTAAATGATGTAAGGCCATCCTCATTATTTTCTCTTTTATTCAGAGGAGGTGACATATTTGTTTCCCCCCTTTAGAAATGAGAAATATCTGAAGTGCAGTGATGTGGCTGCAATGAGGGTAGCTCCTGCTCTCCTGACTGGGGTCACTTCTTCCACAGCCTGAAGTGTTGCTGTTATAACAGAGGCAAACAAACTAATAGTTGTGAGGTGCAGCACTGGGATATTCTCATCTCTGTCGGACAAAGGGGAAAAAAAGACAATTTTATTTAACTAGAATTTCTGAAAAGTTCAAATCATCTGGAATGTACTAAAGAAAACATGCTCTTTTAGAACCCTGGGAAGCAAATCCTTGGTAAACCGAAGACCTCTTTTGTTAACCATCCCTCCAGACTATCATTTTCATAAGATCATTCTTTTGTGTATTTGTGTTGTAGAACTGTACTATGACAGCTGTACAAAGAAAGTGAATTCTCTACAGGAAGACCTTGGGGGCAAGAATCGGGCGGGAAAGAAGAATGTATTTGCATAGGTCTCTAGTTAAGACTAGAGGAAGGGGTAAGTTGTCCAGACCAAAGACTAAAGATGATGGGAATTAAAAATCCACCCCATGCTATTCTTAGTACCACTGCTGGTGCTTGTATATATTTTCATAGAAAACTAGGTTTTGATAAAATATTATGGTTAGTTGTATAGGACTCTGGACATGGACAGTGCTGTGTAAACTTGAAAGATTTCCTCACATTGCTGCAATTAGGAAAAGAACTCAAATGTAATAGTTTTGATCACAGCGTTACTATAGCATCTTGGTAGGAAGGTGGGGTGAGGGTGGGCACAATGGAAAACCAATTCCAACTTGCAAGCTACTTAATATATTCATAATAATACAATAGGTTCAATTAATCTATTTGTAAAAATAGAAACCGCAAAAAAAAGAAACCACAGACAAAATACTTCAATAGTAAATTTCACAATGTTTAACAATAATTACAAATACAGTTTAAAATGTACTTTAATTCTGTATTTTTATACGTTAAAAGACAGGAGGGGAAAGTAAAACAGAGGAGAACATTCAAAGGAAAAGAGAGAGAAAAGCAGAAGAGATGCAGGTTTTTACACAGAGGGAAAATAAGTTATATATGAGAAAAAATTAATGGGGGAGGACAGCCTCGAAGATATTATTTTAATAAAATTGCTTGTTTTTACACCTTAAGGTTTAGTTATGTTTCAGTATTAGCAACTGTAATCACTATTCGTTGAAAAGCTAAGTTAATTACACATTTAACTAAAACCCTCAGCTCTGAGTGGAAAAGCTCTGAAGCCCATTAAGAGGAAAATTATTCTTGGGACTGCAGTAGTGGCTAGATTAAGGTTGGCTGGAGAAACCTAGATGAGGGCCATATTTAACTCAAGGACAAAGTTTCCTTTCCTCTGGCCTAATGCTTTCAAATTATATTCCCTAGAATCCCTATTCCCCAGCGAAGACAGCTCAAATTTTACTTTTTCTGAAACCTTACCTAAGTCTGTCAGCATAATCACTCTGGTGGCATGCTGTATATATCTTTATTAGTATTTATCTCACTGCACTGTAATTATTTACACACCTGCTTTGACCACTGGCCTGGGAGCTTCAAGGCATGATTTTTATTTTATTCAGCATTATATCCCAGTTCTAGTACGATCCCTTGAACAAAGTAGGCATTAATAAATGGTTGCTAAATGGATTCGGGTGCCCACACATCTTTCTAGGAATTTCTTGAAAGCGAGCTGTGAACTTATCTTTCTGCTACGTGATTGCTAGGTTTGCTACTCCCAGAGTCACCATGTTACGCATTAGAGCTTCAGACCTTATTCATCTTATAACTGAAAGTTTGTACTCTTTTACCAACCTCTCCCTATTTCCCTCACCCCCCTTATTCCCTATTCTTAATGTTCCCATAAGGAGACTTTTCTGTGGAGAAATACTCCTGGCTGGTGGGCCTCCTGGCTGGGGGTTGATAGAGGGAACCAGGGAAGTGTCCCTCTGTGCCTTCTGAATTCCTTCGTTTGGAAACAGCCTGTGCAAAGTCTGAAACCAAAAAACAGGAAGAGTTTGTTTTCTGCTCTCCAGCTACATGTGGGACCAGGTGGGTAAATTTGTTTAATTAAGGGGTGGCCGCATAAGTTAGCCCGCGTGGCAGCACATCTGAAGTCACAGTAACTATCAACTTGGTCAAAAAGGTCATGTTTTGATTTCCTTCTGCCTCACTCTTGCATCTGCATCTCATTGGTTCTGAACTCAGGGGAGGAAAAGGGATGTTATTTCCTGACTCCCAAAACCATCTCCTTCTCCTCCTTCTCTTGTATTTCCTATCTAGATGGTTGATGCCATCATTCACCATAGACTCTTTTTTTCCTCTTCCCATATCCATCAGTGACCAAACTCTGGCAATTTTACTTTGCTGAATGAGGTGCCTCTCTCTTGTCCTCCAAATCACCCTGGGCATACTTCTTTAACATGGCTTATCCCTAAGGTTAGAAGATGGTAAAATGCAAAGACTGTGAAGTTAGGCTGCTAAGGCGTGAATACTGATTCTCGCACTTGCTTGGCCTCTGTTTTCTCATCTGCAAATAGGGAATAATAGTACTTCTACCAAAAAGTGGTTGGGAGAATTAGGTGAATTAACACTTGAAAAGCAGTCAGGATAATATCTGGCACATATAGTAAATACTCAATATATTATTCTATACCCATCCCCCCATAGCCTGGAATATCGTAGGTGCTTACTGAATTTTTTAAATGGGATTTAGGATGCAGACTGCTATGTTTGGGAGTCCCAAAGCTTTTGGTGATAGAGGCAGAGTCATACTCCTATCATTCTTTTGCTTAAAATGCGCTATCTGAAATGTCTTCTTTACTTCTATCTGCTTGTCTGTGTTTGGAAGGATCACTCTAGTGATTAGGAAAGGCTAATGCTGAGCCAGGAAGATCAGACAGCTAGGGAGCTCGAGTAAGGTAGAGAAGGAAAGGCTGAAGATACAGAAAGGAACAATTCAATAAAAAGGAGGTAGTGGGGGATGCACAGAGCACAGCTGAAGGGAGGATAAGATAAGAAAAATCTCTTCCACTAACACAGAAGAGTCTTCCTTCCAGTCATTCGTTGAGTACATACTTAACTGAGCTCTTTCCACATGCTAAGCACTATTCTTGGTGCTGTGGGTACAGCAGCGGACAAAACAAAGACCCTGCTGTTGGGCTTCCCTGGTGGCGATGTGGTTAAGAATCCGCCTGCCAATGCAGGTTCAAGCCCTGGTCCAGGAAGGCTCCACATGCCACGGAGCAGCTAAGCCTGTGCACCACAACTACTGAGCCCACGTGCCACACTTACTGAAGCCCGTGTGCCTAGAGCCCGTGCTCCGCAACAAGAGCAATGAGAAGCCTGTGCACTGCAACGAAGAGTAGCCCCTGCTCACACAACTAGAGAAAGCCCACTCACAGCAATGAAGGTGTGACACAGCCAAAAATAAATAAATTTATTAAAAAAAACAAAAACAAAAAAACAAACACCCTGCTGTCATGGAATTAATTTTCTTAGGGAAGAGACAAGAGGGAGGGACATCGTGATGGGGGAGAAAAGCAATAAATAAATGAATAAATAGCATGTCAGCTGTTGACATATGCTAGAAGAAGAATAAAACAGGTTAAGACAGAATAAAGAATTTAGAGATGGATGAGGTGTGAGGTACTTGCTAGTATATGGTGGGGAGTCAGGAAAGGTCTCCCTGATAAGGTGAAATTTGAGCAGAGATGTAGAAGATGTGAGGGTCTCTTGATTTCTTCTTTCAGTCTAAGATAAGTGAACATCCTGTGTGTTCCTATGATGCCCTGGGCTTACCTCTATCACAGCACTTGATATATATATTTTTTCAAGTGTCTGTCTTCTGACTGCATCTTTTATATCTGTCTTCATCACAGAGTACAATGACTGGCACTTAGTCATTAACCTAAATGAATATTTATCAAATGGCTATAACAGTTTTCAATTCACATATACTAAGATAAATTCAGGATGGAGTAATCAATCAACTGTTAAAACTGTAAGAGTCTGCACAGACATAGAGAAGAGGCTTGTGGATGCCAAGGGGGAGGTGGGGTGGGGGAGGAATTGATTGGGAGTTTGGGATTAGCAGATACAACTACATATAGAATGGATAAACAACAAGGTCCTACTGTTTAGCACAGGGAACTATGTTGAATATCCTGAGATAAACCATAATGGAAAATAATATAAAAAAGAATGTATATATTTATATATATGTATAACTGAATCACTCGGCTGTACAGCAGAAATTAACACAATATTGTAAATCAACTATACTTCAATTTAAAAAAATTTGAAAAAAAGAAAGAAAAAGCTAAACTTGTAGCAACAGAGGGTAGAATGGTGGTTACCAGAGGATGGGAGGTAGGGGAATTGGAGAAATGTTGTTTAAGAGTATAAACTTGCAACTGGTAGATAAATAAATCCTGGAGATCTAATGCACAGCATAATGATGAGAGTCAACAATATTGTATTATAAACTTCAAGGTGTCTGAGAGACTAGATCTTAATTGTTCTCACCACAAAATAGGAATGATAATTATGTGACATGATAGACATGTTAGCTAACACTACAGTGGTAATCACACTGCAATATGTAAATATATCAAATCAACTTATAAATCTTAAACTTATAAAATGTTATATGTCAATTACATATCAATTAAAAATGTAAGCTTCTGAAAAAAACTATAAGAGTCTGGAAAATTTAACAGTGAACACAAATAACTGAAGTCCTTAATATGGTAAGAGTTCCTATGAATCAGTAAGATAGAAGAAACACTCTAACAGAAAAATCAGCAAGCGACATAAACAAAATGCCAGTGAGCATAATGTTCAATCTCACTGTAAATCAACAAAATACAAATGAAAAAAAATCCATTAAAAAATCAAACTTGGCAGATAAAAAATTTATAACATCCAATATTAATGAAGGTGCAGAGAACCAAATATCCTGGTGTGTTACTTGGTGGGTGTATAAATGGCTATAACCCTTTTGGAGAGCTACTTGGCAACATGTTTTAAAGCTTTTATATTTTTTTATACTCTTTGACCCAGTAATTTCACTTATGGAATTATTCTAAAGAAATAATCAGGGATATGCATTTATACAAGTTGTATACACTTCAGCATTATTTATAATATAAAAAAATGAAAACAATCTAAATTTCTTACAACAAAGGATATCCATACAATGGAATACTATGCAAATATTATAAGGTTGTAGAATATTTAATGACTTGGAAAATTGTTTATGGTATAATATACCATATTAGTCAGGGTTCTCCAGAGAACAAAACCAATACCAAATATCTGGCAGCATAGTAAACATATAAAGGCCATATATGACAAACCCACAGCAAGCATCATACTCAATGGTGAAAAGCTGAAAGCACTTCCTCTAAGATCAGGAACAAGACAAGGATGCCCACTCTTGCCACTTTTATTCAACATAGTTTTGGAAGTCCTAGCCACAGCAATCAGAGAAGAAAAAGAAATAAAAGTAATCCAAATTGGAAAGGAAGAAGTAAAACTGTCACTGCTTGCAGATGACATAATACTACACATAGAAAGTCCTAAAGATGCCACCAGAAAACTACTAAATCTCATCAATGAATTCAGTAAAGTTGCAGTATGTAAAATTAATATACAGAAACCTGCTGCATTTCTAAACAGTAACAATGAACTATCAGAAAGAGAAATTAAGAAAACAATCCCATTTACCATTGCATCAAGAAGAATAAAATATCTAGGAATAAACCTACCTAAGGAGGTAAAAGACCTGTACTCAGAAAACTAGAAGACACTGATGAAGTAAATTGAAGACGACGCAAACTGATTGTAAGATATACTATGTTCTTGGATTGGAAGAATTAATATTGTTAAAAATGGGCTTCCCTGGTGGCGCAGTGGTTGAGAGTTCGCCTGCTGATGCAGGGGACGCGGGTTCGTGCCCTGGTCCAGGAGGATCCCACGTGCGGCGGAGTGGCTGGGCCCGTGAGCCATGGCCATTGAGCCTGCGCATCCGGAGCCTGTGTTCCGCAATGGGAGAGGCCACAACAGTGAGAGGCCCGCGTACAGCAAAAAAAAAAAAAAAAAAAATGACCATACTACCCAAGGCGATCTACAGATTCAATACTATCCTTATCAAAATACCAGTGGCATTTTTCACAGAACTGGAACAAATAATTTTAAAATTTGTATGGAAACATAAAAGACCCAAACAGCCAAAACAATCTTGAGAAAAAAGAACAGAGCTGGAAGAATCACACTCCCTGACTTCAGATTATACTATAAAGATACAGTCATCAAAACAGTATGGTACTGGGACTTCCCTGGTGGTGCAGTGGTTAAGAATCCGCCTGCCAATGCAGGAGACACAGGTTCGAGGCCTGGTCTGGGAAGATCCCACATGCCACGGAGCAACTAAGCCTGTGAGTCACAACTACTGAGCCTGCGTTCTGGAGCCCGTGAGCCACAACTACTGAAGCCCATGCACCTAGAGCCTGTGCTCCGCAACAAGAGAAGCCACCAAAATGAGAAGCCCATGCACCACAACAAAGACTAGCCCCTGCTCACTGCAACTAGAGAAAGCCCACATGCAGCAATGACGACCCAACACAGCCAAATAACAAACTAACTTAATTAATTAATTAACTAATAATAAAAAAAAAAAAACCCAGGGACTTCCCTGGTGGTGCAGTGGTTGAGAATCTGTCTGCCAATGCAGAGGACACGAGTTCAAGCCCTGGTCTGGGAAGATCCCACATGCCGCGGAGCAACTAAGCCCATGTGCCACAACTACTGAGCCTGCACTCTAGAGCCCATGAGCCACAACTACTGAGCCCACGTGCCACAACTACTGAAGCCCACGCGCCTAGAGCCCCTGTTCTGCAACAAGAGAAGCCACTGCAATGAGAAGCCCACGCACCGCAATGAAGAGTAGCCCCCACTCGCTGCAACTAGAGAAAGCCCACACGCAGCAACAAAGACTCAATGCAGCCAAAAATAAATAAACAAACAAAAAAACCCCTCAAAAAACCCCAGTATGGTACTGGCACAAAAACAAACATATAGATCAGTGGAACAGAATAGAGAACCCAGAAATAATCCCATGCATTTATTGTCAATTAATCTACGACAAAGGAGGAAGACTATACAATGGAGAAAAAGCAGTCTCTTCAATAAGTGGTGCTGGGAAAACAGGACAGCTACATGTAAAAGTGTGAAATTAGAACATTCTCTAACATCATATACAAAAAATAAACTCAAAATGGATTAAAGACCTAAATGTAAGACCAGATACCATAAAACTGCTAGAGGAAAACATAGGCAAATCTAGAAAAATGGTACAGATGAACCTGTTTGCAAGGCAGAAATAGAAACACAGACATAGAGAACAGATGTATGGACACCAAGGAGAGGAAGGGGGCTGGGATGAACTGGGAGATTGGGATTGACATATATACACTAATATGTATAAAATAGATAACTAATGAGAACCTGCTGTATAGCACAGGGAACGCTACTTAGTGCTCTGTGGTGACCTAAATGAGAAGGAAATCCAACAAAGAGGGGATATATGTATACATATGGCTGATTCACTTCACTGTACAGTGGAAACTAACACAATATTGTAAAACAACTATACCCAAATTAAAAAAAATAAAAAAACAAGAAGTGATGACACACACACACACGAAAAAAAGAAAAAAAACAGGCAGAACACTCTTTGACATAAATCGCAGCAGTATTTTTTTGGAGCCACCTCCTGGAGTAAAGGAAATAAAAGCAAAAATAAACAAATGGGACCTAATTAAACTTAAAAGCTTTTGCACAGCAAAGGAAACCACTGATAAAACTAAAAGACAACCTACTGAATGGGAGAAAATATCTGCAAGTGATATGACTGATAAGGGGTTAATATCCAACATATATTAACAACTCATACAACTCAACAACAAAAAAACCAAACAACCCAATTTAAAAAATGGGCAGAAGACCTGAATAGACATTTTTCCAAAGAGGAAATGCAGATGGCCAGCAGTCACATGAAAAGATGCTCAACATTGCTAGTCACTGGGGAAATGCAAATCAAAATCACAATGAGATATCACTTCATATATGTCAGAATGACCATCATCAAAAAGAACACAAATAAGAAATGTTGGCAAGGATGAGGAGAAAAGGGAAGCCTGGTACATCATTGGTGCGAATGTAAATTGGTGCAGCCACTATGGAAAACAGTATGGCGGTTTCTCAGAAAACTAAAAACAGAACTACCATATGACCCAGCAATTCCACTCCTGGCTATGTATTTGAAAAAAACAAAAACACTAATTCAAAAGATACATGCACCCCAATATTTATAGCAGCAGGATTTACAATTGCCAAGATATGGAAGCAACCTAAGTGTCCATCAACAGATGAATGGATAAAGATGTGATGTGATACACACACACACACACACACACACACACACACACACACACACAATGGAATACTACTCAGCCAAAAAAGAATGAAATGTTGCCATTTGCAGCAACATGGATGGAGTTGGAGGGCATTATGCTAAGTGAAATGTCAGACAGAGAAAGACAAATACTGTATGCTATCACTTTTATGTGGAATCTAAAAAATAACAACAAACTAGTGAATATAACAAAAAAGAAGCAGATTCACAGACACAGAGAACAAACTAGTGGTTACTAGTGGGGAGAGAAAAGGGGGGAGGTATAAAATAAACTACAAGGATATACTGTACAACATAGGGAATATACAATACAGTTTTACATTAACTATAAGTGAAGTTTAACCTTTAAAAATTGTGAATCACTATATTGTAATCTGTACCTTATATAATATTGCACATCAACTATACTTCAATTAAAAAATAATTTTAAAAATTCTAGGATAAAGTAGAGTTTTTGTTGTTGTTGCTTTAAATACCAACGGTGTCCTACAGAAAAATGGTAGTACATCTGCAGGTTTCACAGGCACATTTTTATAACATAAAACAAATGTTTCACTGCAACTCTCAGAGTTGATAAAAAGCCAAAACAAGTTACTTTTAGGGGGGCAGTGTGGCTCAAAAGAAAGCTCTATGGACTGAGAGAATCAGAGGTTCAGATTTGGACCTAAATAGCTGTATAACCTTGGGAAAATCATTTGTAAATATTAATTGATCAACAACCATGTGAAATAGTTTCTTAGTAGAATTCATTAATGCTACAAATATTACTGAGAAACTAGTACTCCATAGGCCATGCACAGTGCCAGACAGTAGGAATGTATCAGTGAGTAAAACAAAGTCCCTGCCCTTGTGGATCTCACATTGTGAGAGACTCTCATAGAATAAATGAAGAGGTCAGAGGTGAGAAGAGCTATGAAAGAAAATAAAGGTGAGTAAACTGTATAGAGAATGCAGGAGAAGAGCATATTATAATGTTGAAGCACTATTACAAAAGTACTATATTTGCTTAAAAAAACACAAAATCTTCAAACAATACAGAAGACTACACTGTACAGTTAAACAATGAAGGCTCCTTTCTGTCTTCAACCAAATTCCACTTCCCAGAGGCAACCACAGTTAACAGTTTGGGAGTATACATATTAATGCTAGATTCTTCCCATATTAACTATCCTGTTTAATTTCCCCATTACTACTTCCACTTAAGATATTTATATTTATTTATTTATTTATATTTAAGGTTACATTTAATTTTTTATTATAAGTAATACAGGTCATAAGAGAAAAAAATCTTAAAATAACCAAAACTCACGTAAACTACATTCATAATACCACCCACCCACAGATAACATCCTTAAAACCTCCATTTTCTTCTGCAAAATCTTGAGCCTAGAATGACAAGTATAGTCACATGTTCGAATTAACACTACTAAACAGTGATTCTCAGTTCAAACTTGGAATTCTTCTGTCTCCAAGCCTCTCACTTTAAAAAGAAAAATTATAGGGCTTCCCTGGTGGCGCAGTAGTTGAGAGTCCGCCTGCCGATGCAGGGGACACGGATTCGTGCCCCGGTCCGGGAAGATCCCACATGCCACGGAGCGGCTTGGCCCGTGATCCATGGCCGCTGGGCCTGCGCGTCCGGAGCCTGTGCTCCGCAACGGGAGAGGCCACAACAGTGAGAGGCCCGCGTACCGCAAAAAACAAAACAAAACAAAACAAAACTTGGTCAAGGGTAGGCAGCTATTTAACCGTCAAACCCAACTCTGCCACACTCCATAAGCTTATGCTCTTCATCATTAGACTATACCATTTCTCCTAAGAAAAGGGTTTATGAACTAAAATTATTTTTATTAATTTACAATAGAAGATATTCATTTCCAGGGACTAGTAGCTCACTATCAAAACATCAAACAAAGTCGAGTCAATGGTCTTGCACGGTATTTCTCTAAGTACAGCTGAGAGGTGGTCAATAACATAGGTTCGCTCCTTCCAAGATGGTGCTAAGTGCTAAACTCAAAGTCTAAGGTAGTCTAGCTCTCTCTAATTAAGACACCAAGCTGACCAATTCCCTTTCATTAATACTCTTCCTTTAGAGAAGGAACAACACAAGTGATTGTTTTAGGGCTTTTTAACGGTACAGTTTCTCACTTTTTAATACAATGAGGCATTCCTCAGAGAGCCTCCCTCTTCCCGGATTGCTTTACATGCCTAAACCATCCATTTAGGTAATATTTGTATCAGTGGATCACTCTTGCATCACAATTTTTCCTAGTTTACTCCTTGCAGTTGGTCAAAGCACTGGTGCTCTTTAACTGTTGCTCCCCTCTTCCTCCTATATACTTCAGTACTGATTGCAGTCCAGTACTTGGCTAATGAGAAGTTAATTTCTTTACACAATATGAAAGCCTTATAAAGATGCCTCTAATAATTTTTCCTTCCCAGAATTTAAAAGTATTCTAGAGGGAATAGAAGAGTATGAAATGTTGAAACAAGAAAAGAAAGTTGTGGTTGAACATAGTTGTTTGGATTGACCTACAGTACAAACATACACAGAACATACATAAATACATATTAAAAGACTAGTGTTGAGGGGATTCCCGGGTAGTCCAGTGGTTAGGACGCCACACTTTCACTGCTGAGGGCCCAGGTTCAATCCCTGGTTGGGGAACTAAGATCCTGGAAGCCTTGAGGCAAAAAAACAAAACAAAACTACTGTTGGTAATACTATTCTAATATAAAGACTATTTTTTATACTAAAAAGTAATACATGTGCAAAAGGTCTAAACTTGTTTTTCTTGTTTTAAAGTTTTCACATCCAAGCTAAAATGGAGACAATGACTTAAAAGTGAAACTAAAAATAAAGTAAGATAAAACGTGAATATTTCTTTAATGCTTCTCTGGAAATAGTGAATCTAGGAAATGCAGATAAAATCTGAAAGCTGCAGCTTTCAAAAGAATTACCCCTCCCTTCATAAACTAATAATATTATCAATATTTAACAACAGAAACTTAAGAATTATTCAATGGATATTAGGAAATATTAGGATATTTGTTGAATTGAATTAAGTAACTTTCACATTCAAACTGAATCTGGAAATGTGACATTAATTTAACCCAAAATTTTGAAACTGATTTCAAAAGAATCAGCAGGAATACAGGAACTCTGTTCAAAAAAATCTCCGATTGGATTGACATTTAGTGAAAAGAACTGGTTACATGTTCTTAGAGAAAGGGTTTTCAGTATAACAGTGTACGAAAGTAGTATATAGTACTATTATTTTTTCATGGCAACAAGGTTAGTAAAGCCCAGCCTAGAACTGGCCCTCCTTTCATGAGAGAGAAATAATACTTAGGTACAGAGGCAGGCAAACCAGTTGAGGTTTAACCCTTTTTCCCTTAATGTGTTGAAATCAGTTTGTTGTAAGTTGGACAATTGCTCTTCTTATTGTTTACACTATTATTTGCTTAAAAATTCTCTTTTGTACAATAGACTTTGTATTCAGAGCCAAAAAATATTTATTGAGGCCTATAAGGAGGTATGCGGTATAATAAGCACTACCTTTTAATAAGTTACCTACACTTTGTACCTATGCTCTTTCTATATAAAGAATATATAAAGGAGTATAAAGAAGATCTTTATTCTTTAATCCTTTTAAGAAAAACGCTGTTAAGCAGATAACAAAAAATAAATAAGGGAGAACAAATATAACAGGCTATAAACTTCTATTTTCTTTTTTTCTTTTTTTTTTTTGCGGTATGCGGGCCTCTCACTGTTGTGGTCTCTCCCGTTGCAGAGCACAGGCTCCGGACGCGCAGGCTCAGCAGCCATGGCTCACGGGCCCAGCCACTTCGCGGCATGTGGGATCTTCCCGAACCGAGGCACGAACCCGTGTTCCCTGCATTGACAGGCAAACTCTTAACCACTGCGCTACCAGGGAAGCCCAAACTTCTATTTTCTTACTAGAGGTTTTCTTGAAATAGACAAATATCTTCCATAATTTGAAAAATTATGGAAAAAAAATAAATTCGCAGCATTACTCTGAGAGAATTCATACTTTACCTGAATACACGCTTATTTAACTAAGCCCCCTTTCTCCTATACTCTGTATCCCACACCTATACCTACCAAGTGAAGTTACAGCAGATGAAAAAAACAAAAATACAAATACCTAAGAATTTCCTCTTGTTTTGTAGAATATTTCCAACTCGTGTATTCCAACTATTTATAGTGTAATTTTTTTTAATGGATGGTAAAAAAAGACGTTAAATCTGTATTTATAGAGTTGGTATCTGGCAAATACACTGTATAAAGTTGAAACTGGATTTTTAAGCGATTCTAACAAAGAAAAGATTTTCATTTATTGAATATATAGAGTGGCTGAGCAGCAAGGCTGCTACTCAGAGACGACAAAGTCCTCGTCCTCAGGATCTGAGTATTAGTGGATGAGATGTGGTACTACAATACAAAGCAGAAAGCACTAGAAAGGAAGCACAAATACCCTGTGCTTCAAATGCAAATAACTTCAGAATTGCCACTACCAAAATGATTTAAGGTTTTAGGGAAATATAACAGGGGGAAAAAACACCCTCTATTCCTTTGTCCTCCTGACTCCAAGAACTCGGGCCGTGTTGCTGAACACTGGTGGCTGCTTCTGAAGTGGCTGGATGGTCGGTGCAGGGCGGGCGGTCCCCTGAGGGCGTCACCCCTTTTGAGGCCTGTGGTGCAGAGACCACTACTCACAACGGCGGGGTTCATGGAGTTCTCACCTGGCCAAACTCCCGATTACCTCTGACGAGCCCCGAAGATCAATGAGTAGCAGTCTAGGCCAGGTCCCCCCGCAGAAAGGCAGCGACGGCTGCAACATCAGCGGTTAAATTTTACAGCCTTTCATAAACCCGGTCTCGTGCACCTGTAGTAAAATTACCAGGGCTGAGGGCTCCTAGATTGGGGAAAACGAAAGCGTGGACGGAGAAGGGAGGAAAATGAGGAGGGCACAGGGCAAGGGAAGGGGGCGGGTATACAGGCGAGCCCTTGGTGTTGCCATGGGAACGTATCCCTCCGCCAGTGATTCGCGTCTTAGCCTTTTCGGTTCCCTCCGCGCCGCTTCTCGGCTGTTTCCTCCCAGCTCCTTTGTGCCGCGCAGAACGTCGAGATGACGCATGCGCAAAGAAACCCAGCCGCCGCATATATAAGCGCGAACCCAGGCTTTTCCTCGTAGTGCCGCCGGGACCGTTGGCGAGTGTGTCTGCGTAGTAGGTTTTGTAGTAATCGATCTCTGGGCGCTGCGAGCTGAAAGAGCCGAGCTCGCAGGCCAGTCATCATGTCGCGTTACGGGCGGTACGGAGGAGGTAAGAGGATAGGGGCCAGTGAGGGACGTTGATGTGGGTGTAGTGAGTCTTTAGAGCCGTGAGGTTGGCGCGGCGGCTGAGAGACTGTTATTCCTCGTGCGTAATGGCGGCTTCGGCGTACACCATACGAAGCCGGAGACGGCAGGGGCGGGGTATCGAAGGAGGACAGGAGGTGGCTGGGGTAGGTCTATGCCGGGGTTGATATCAATTCTTGGGCATTTTCGTCTCCCCGCCCAGCCCTCGATCCCTGTTTCGTTGTTGCCCTTCTTCGAGCCGCCCGCCCGTCCCCCACGCCCCCCCGCCCTCGGCTGCCATTTTGCGCACATTGACGACCATGGTGGCGCATTTCCTTGGCGCTTTCCCGCCACTTTGGCGGACAGATGTGGTCGCAGCCGTAAAAGGAGTGAATTTAAAACTGAACAAAACTGTGGCAGTTTCGAGCTGCGCGTTCTCGTCAGTCGGTCGGACTGCTGAGTGGGAATGGAGACATAACACGATATTTAGGTCTGGCGGCTGGTGTCTTTTTCTCTTGTAGCTCTTTCAAGCGCGATTTATGCTCTGGGGCGGGGGACCTGGAGTCGTGGGCGAGCCTGCGCCTGGGGCGGTTGCCGCGGACGATGAGAGCCGGCGCAGCCGCGCTCTCCCGGTCCGGCTTCCGCCGGGGCCAGCTCGCCGCCGACGCCGCTGCTGCCGCCGGCCCGCGCGCGCTCCTAGCGCGCCTGGGCCTGCCGGGCCTCGGGGGCGGGACCGGGACGGATCCCGCCCCACGCCTCGGTGTGTCCTACCACGCGGCTGTGCTTGTGTTTTTTGGAGGTTCTCCTCCACCACCACCCCCATTTGAACGTTAAGAATTTTGTTGTACGCTTAGCTTTTCAGAAATGTACGGACTTGTTGGTTTTAAGGCTAAAGTCAATCCTTGAGAGAGCGTTAAACATGCTTTGCAGTCTTAAGGATGGACTCTTAAGGCAAAGAATTCAAACTTAAGTCAGTTTTTTCATAACATACATTCTTCTATTTGCGTTTTTAAACAGAAACCAAGGTGTATGTTGGTAACCTGGGAACTGGTGCTGGCAAAGGAGAGTTAGAAAGGGCTTTCAGTTATTATGGTCCCTTAAGAACTGTGTGGATTGCCAGAAATCCTCCGGGATTTGCCTTTGTGGAATTTGAAGATCCTAGAGATGCAGAAGATGCAGTGCGAGGCCTGGATGGGAAGTAAGTAACATGTCTGTTATGAAACTTAAGTGTTTGTGAGAATATTCCTGTGCTAAGCTTGGATTCTGTTGTCTGGAGGAGATTTTAAATAGTCATTTTATGAAGACAGGAACTGGGGAGCAAAGGTGGAGTTTGAAAGGCTTCTAAAGGTATAGCTGAAGCTTGTGAGGGCAAAGAAAGAGTGGTTGGAAAGTTCTAAATATAGGAGTCACTTTTTTTTTTTTTTTAAGCATTAGAATTTCGTTGTTTTTCTTTTATAGAGTGATTTGTGGTTCCCGAGTGAGAGTTGAACTATCAACAGGCATGCCTCGGAGATCTCGTTTTGATAGACCACCTGCCCGACGTCCCTTTGATCCCAATGATAGATGCTATGAGTGTGGCGAAAAGGGACATTATGCTTATGATTGTCACCGCTATAGCCGCCGAAGAAGAAGCAGGTATTTATTTTAATAAAGGAGTGGTTGGTGTACTGGTTAATCAAGTTAATTTTCTTATTAGCAAGGCAGAAACTAGTATTTTTCTATAAACTTGAATGTTAATTGTACAGGTGTATTTTACAGTTTTTGTTTAATTAAATGTTAATGTATTAATAATCAACCTGGTCAAAACCTTTCAGGTTTCTTCGTTTGAGTCAGTCGCCTTGATTCAGAATGTCACGAGCCTTATGATATCATGCTGAGGCGCCTTGCAAATCCGACAATTAAGATCCTCCTAGACCTTGAGGTGATCAGCATAAGAGGCCAGATCCCCTCGAGTCATCTACACCTAGCTTCACCTTATTCTTTAAAGGGCAGAAAATTTGAGACGGTGATCGCCGTAACAGTAAATTTGGCTTACAATTGGGGCCCCCTCCGGTTTAGAAAGAGGAACACCAGATTGACCACATTCCCAACTAGAAAAATCTTCTTGCGTCAATCAAGCCTCACCTGGCTCATTTGGCTGTCAGTTTGATCGTCGTTAGATTGAAGAAAACATCTAGATGCAGCGATCGGCTATAGATACTTCTAGATCGTCTAGATCTACTAGACCATGGGCCAAAGAGGGTCGACCTGCAAACTTGCAAGGTTTATTTTAAATACACCTTACAGTGTTTTATATTATGTAATTCTAAGATGTAATTGAGCTTTTAACAAATCTTTTTTTAGGTAGTTAAAAAAAAAAAAAGACAACTAATAGGCCCAGAGTTTATTTCCAAATGAGACACTAAGTTTAAATAGTTTTGAGATTTGATTTCAGCAGAGGCACACGAACTCTAAAAAGGAGTTGCCATCTAACATTTTGCTTTTTTCTGACTTGAAAAATAGGTCACGGTCTAGATCACATTCAAGATCCAGAGGTAGGCGATACTCTCGCTCTCGCAGCAGGAGCAGGGGAAGGAGGTGAGAGATGTTGCTTAATTCAAGCTTTAACAAGAGATAGAAAAAAATTTTAATTGGAAGTGGACTTAAACAACTTTGATTTAATTTTTAGGTCAAGATCAGCATCTCCTCGGCGATCAAGATCTGTGTCTCTTCGTAGATCAAGATCAGCTTCACTCAGACGATCTAGGTCTGGTTCTATAAAAGGATCGAGGTATTTCCAGTATGTAGCACCTTTTTTTCCCCTTATTTGTATTTGGATTGTCACGTCTTAATGACAGCAGTGGAGTATCTTAAGGACCTAATTGACATGGAATGCTTCAGGAAAACGTTGAATGTGTACACGTCCAGATGAAGAAAAGCCCAACTAAAGATTTTAAGGGCTGTTACAGAGGTGATAGAGGAGGGTCCAAAGCACAAATCCTCAAATCATTCCAGTGAACACTCTGGGTAAACATGTTCGAAATTTTTCTGGAGTCGGCTTATATCTGTTGTATACGTAAATGATAATAGCACTAGAAGATGATAGTTGCCAGATACCTGGTAAGAAACCCTTTAGAACCAGGAGGAGATTTATTTAGAGTTAGAAGCAAGTTAAAACAAAGTTTCTCTTTGGAATGGTGGGGGTGAGTTTGAGACCATGGAAAGTTGGTTTAGGGTAACATACATATGGATGAACATGGTCTGTTTAACCAGATACTTGGGTTAGACACTGAAATTTAGAAAGTTAAAAATCAAATTAGGCACCTCCGCATTTTTTACTTCCTTTGTAGAAGACCTTAAAAGGTGATGGAAATGGATAAAATTCTAGATAATGAGTTGATAGTGCTACTCATGTGTCAGTGGTAGGGAATGCTACTGGGAATGACTACTATTCAGTAATAGCACAGTCTTTATAAATTCAGGGATTCAGAAACCTGTGGTCCAATTGAAAAATCTCTGGACTCTAGATAAATGCATTTAACTTGGTTGCAGGACCTCAAGATGTGTATGTCGGCCTGATTTGGTTTGTGTGACAAATGGATGGCCCCTGAACCATGACAGTTTGTTGATGATCCAAGAACAAAGCCTTACCCAGTCATGGCTTTTACCACCACTGGTTTCAGTTCAGGGGGTTGCTTTGATTCTTTTAAGATAAAATACCAGTTTTCTCAAACGAACACCATATATTTCTTTTGGATACTGTACACTGTTTAAGAATATACCTTTGTACAGGAACTGTGACAACCCAACTCATGATAGATCATTGAAAAGGTGGTTCTTTATTTGGTAACAACTTACTGAAAGCAATTACTTGTCCAGTCTTGGACTGATACATGGCATCTTGCTCTGTTTTACCCACTTTATTCCTAGCCTACCTAATAAGGTACTCAGTAGGTGTTGAAGGAAATTACTCCTATGGACTAATTGGTATGATTGTATTTCTGTTTTTTATTAAGATCCCGGTCCAGGTCGAGATCAAGATCCAGGTCTCTTTCACGACCAAGAAGCAGGTAGGGTAAAAATCTCATTGATGCTCTTGTAGTTACATGGCACCAATATCCAAAGTGTTTTTGAATTGCTGAAATTTCAAGTGTTAGCTGTAAGCTTAGGTGTTGAGTAGGAACACAATACCTTATTAATAAACCAAACTTCAGAATTTCATTTATACATGGCCTCTTCTGGCTGACTTCCTGGACAAGGGTGTGTCAAGCTACAGTGAAAAAGAAGTTGGTGAATTTGGGGTTATAGTAAGGCCTGTGTTAGAATTGATAGATGCATGGAGAAGCATTCTGAGTTCATTGTGCTTAAAGTAGAGTGTAAAAGATTATTTGTGATAAAATAAAGCAGGTCACTTATTTTATGAAGAACAGGTGTTATAAGATTAGCTTTTGTTAGTGAGAAATTGGTAGGTTCGTTTTCAGTTTAACTGCAGGACAATTTAAGGTCAAGACAGTTTGGGGGTTCATTTCGTGGTATTGTGACTTAAGGGGTTGGATAGTACTTTTTCTTAATAGAATTTCTCATGTTTTGACAGCCGATCGAAGTCCAGATCTCCATCTCCAAAAAGAAGGTAAGCTAAATAATTTGTTGCCAGATCTTAACTCAAGTGTGGCCTCTGCAGAATTTGTTTGCTTACTGCCTGCTTTCTGGGCTTTGAGCTCTTTGGAGAATTGATGCTATATATTAAAATACTAGATGCAGAGTTTCTTAGGTGATCCAAAAAAAAAAAAATCCCCAAAATTCAAGTAGTTGTTCTCTTTAGCTAAATTTTGTAATATTAGTGAAGAAGCTATTAAGCCTTACATAATTTTTTAGACTTCTGCTGTAGAAATTTACTACTTTTGGCCACTTTTGAATTTATTGAAACTTGAGTTTTGCCCTGACATATATGCAAGAAGAGTTTCAGTAGACACTAATTGGTTCCAAACCTAATGTTTTTCTTTTTAGTCGTTCCCCATCAGGAAGTCCGCGAAGAAGTGCAAGTCCTGAAAGAGTGGACTGAAGTTCTCGAGTTCACCTTTTAGGGAAAAGTTATTTTGTTTACATTATTATAAGGGATTTGTGATGTCTGTAAAGTGTAACTTAGGGAAGGGTAATTCAACCATCTAATCAAAACGGATCTGGACTATTACTCTGTAAATTCACAGCAGTAAGGTAATATAAATTTTTGTTGAATGTATTAACATCCTATGGTCTGAAAATGTGGGTTTTTATTTGGCACATTTAAAATAAAATGTTTCTAATTAGATTTTTGATTTGTGTTCAGTATTAACGCTCCTCAATTTGGTAGGCTTCAGGAGTCAACCTTGATATTAACCATATTCATACAGACCTACATTCAAAGTTTAATGGTGTTATTTAAGTCTTGAACATCACTGAATAGTATATATACACTTGGAAGATTCCTTTCTACCCTTAGAGTTTTGGGTAAGATGGTAAGAACTCGAGTGAGTCCCCCTTAGCATGAATGCATCATGACAAGTCCCTAAGTCTATTGGAGTTTGCGTTTTTAGATGTTATCAGGCTAATGATCTCTTGTCAGGCTGTAGGGACCACTGACTTGCTATAAAGTGAGCACAACAGGAACTGAGCAAGAGTAGCTGGACTTAATGCTGGAGAAACTGAATTTTCTGAAGCCTATTTAAGTATAGTAACTAATTGAGGTTTTCAGCCTATTAGATAGGGTGGTGTCAAATTAGAGTTCTCCATTCTAGGAAGTTATACTCAATGTTCTTTTGTTTCTTTGTTTTCAAACATTAACCAATTTTATGCCAAAATTTTTGCATGTTAGAAGAATTGTCTGAATTTGGGACAAAACATCTTCATGTAAACCAGCTTTGCAAAATTTTCCAGCCCAGATATTCTCCTCTGTCTCTTCAAATGGATTGCCTTATTCTGAGCAGAGATCTGTTAATTCCCAAGTTAGGTTTTTCAGTTCACGAACACCAACATACTTTATCTTATTTTGCCAGGCTGGTGCAAAGTAATTAAAGATGTCAATCAGAAATGTTAAAAACTAAAGTAGTTTTGTAAATCCAACCTATATTTAGCAACACCTCATGTAGTTATTTTTTGGTAGCATCTGGTAAACTTTAGAATGTTAGAGCCAGTAGATTCTTTATTTGGACTTTAAATATCTTAAGTATCGTAGGGCAGTAAAAATTTTGAGTTTTCTGGGCAAGCTTCTGGTGCAAAAAAAATTTAGTGCTGGTAGCACAGCTGTCTGCCCTTGTTTCTTATGCTTTTAAACAAAGTTATTGGATAACTTTACGATTTGGGAATACTGATCTGCCTCAAATTTATTCACTGGTCTGAATGATCATTAGTATGTTGGAAGTTTGGATGTTCTGTTTTTGGAATTTTGACAACTGGCTGCGTTATATGGTTGGTATAAAGCTATGTGTGTAATCAGCAGGCTTATTTGTTGCACTTGGTCAGCTTTAATTGTTCTGTATTATATAAAGATAAGATTACTCAACAATAAATCTGCAGAGAATAAACAGTCCTGATATTCAATTTTTGGAAGTGGGAGTTCTGAGCCAAGAGTAGGAAACATCCTGTAGCTTTGGGATGGATTACTAGCAGCATCCTAGAGATTAGTGTGAAAGGGTAAAAATGATATGGAGGAGGGGTTAGGGGCAAAAATGATTTTAAGAAACAAGCACAGAAAATTCTGTTTACTCTTATAGGAAAGAGAATACTGGGTGTATAGACCAACACCTTCTGTACCCTTGACTGCAACTCCGTACCCCTGTGTTTAGTATACATCTTAAAATGATACATATGTTTAGTGCACCTTTTTTTTGTTTAAAGGTTGGGACTGCTAAATTGATTGTGATTGACTTGAAAAGTGCTGGTCTAAACTCATTGCTTCTAAATTATTAACCTGGCATTGATTGGTAGCTAATTGAACACATCAGACGTTGATGCTTTGGGCAGTGAACCTTACCTTGGTTCTCTCTGCTAGGTATAGAGGTAGGTAAAGCATAACTCATGACTTCACTTTGGTAGTTATCCTTTGGGCTTTGAATTAAGCTAAGTATCAAGTTAAAGTGTGGTCCTACCATTTTACCATGTCCTCTCTCCTGAGGACAAAGAATAAAATTTGAGGGGGTCTTGAAATACCATCAATTTGTGACTTTGGGTTAAATGAATGGTAGTGTGGGACTGTGGTTTTTGTCTTTGTGTAGCCTATCTCAAAGTCTAAAGGAACACAGTGATTTCCAGGATATATTAAGCTTACGTAGGAATTGAAAGCTCTGAAACTGACATGTTGGCAGTGAGTTATCAGTGAAGGACAGGAGCAAAGAACTCATTAGATCTGGCTCTGAGTGAGCAACAATTGCTTGGAGACCTTTGCCGGGGAGGGCTGTATGGTATAGCCTAAAAGATGTATGCATAATTTTATAGCTGGGAAGACACGAAGGCAAAGAATGTCAAAGTAGCAAGAAATACTCGGGGCCTGGCTGGTATTGGAGTGTTCGGAGGGTGGTGAGAACTGGTGACAAGCCAAAGAAATGAGACAAAGGTGCCTAGGTTTAAGGTATGGTAGTATTAAAGCTGTTATATCCAGATCTAAAAGGTGGGGAAGAAAAGCACCTTTAGGTGGTTTCAAAGCCTGTTAATTTTTTTCACAACTTAATAGGTTTACGGATACCATTCTAGTAAAAAATGTCAAAGGACATTGTCACTTAATCCTCACAACAAATTAATACTGTCAAAAACCCCATCTCATACAAGAGGAAATGGGCTCAGGGAGATTGGTAACAATACTGTACTATTAACCAGCTAAAAAGGTAGGAAAAGTTTGATTCCTACTTAATGGTTTCAAAGCCCTAACTTTTTTAATAAAGCACCTTACTGCTCCCTTAAAACAAGACCACATTATGGAAAAGTCAGGAAGTAAAAGAACAAAATAACTCTTGGCCCTAGTTAACAAGCTGTTTTCTTTCCAGACTTAATGGGGGAAAGATGCTAGATAGAAGGGTAATTCTAGAGCACAGCCCTCAAGGCTACTTCTCAAACCTAATGCTTTTTACTTTTCCCACAGGCTGCTGGCCCAACCTATTTTCCTTTTTTTGATTTGGTAATATACTCGATGTGTATACAGTGAGAAGGCTCCCAACCCCTGACTCTCAGCTGCCCAGTTACCTCCCCAAAGGCAACCATTGTTGTCAGTTATATAGCCTGAGTACACATAGATATTTTCTCTTTTTTTTTTTTAGCCACACCACATGGTTTGTGGGATATTAGTTCCCTGACCAGGGATTGAACCTGGACCCCAGCAGTGAAAGCTCCGAGTCCTAACCACTGGACCGCCAGGGAATTCCCATTTTCCTTTTTTCTTTTAACACAAAATACATACACCTTGTTTTTCTCACTTAATATCTTGGAGATCTTTCATATAAGTAAAAATGGCACTTTTTTTTAAGTTGCATACTATTTAGTTGCTTGGATGGTGCATAATTTATGCATTAAACTTTTGTGCCCCTTCAATGTGCCAGGTACTACTAGCTTTGGAATATAGAAGTGAACAAAGTCTGTCTTCATGGAGCTGGAGTTCTGGAGAGACAAAATGAACAAATATCAGGTGGGTAATAACTGATAGGGAGAATGATGAAACAAAGGATAGGGGATTGGTTGCTGTTGTGTAAAGGGTGGTCTAAGGAGGTCTCTGATAGCAACAACATTGGGGCTAGAGAGAAAGTTACACCAGCTTCTGAGGGCACAGTTCATGCAAAGGCCCTAAAGTAGTCTGAGCTGTTGGAGGGTAAGGAAGCCAGTAGGAAGTGAACAGAGGGGAGAGTGGGAAGAGATGGCGTAGGAAGGGAGAGGATGTAGGATATAGATCACGTAGGACTTTGTGTCCTTTGGGAGGGGCTCGCTGTTTTCCTTGGAGAGTTTTTGAGCAAAGAGTGACAGGAATTGAGTCAGTTCCCTATGAATGGATATGAGGGTTGTTTCTAATTACTATTATAATGCTGCAGTAAATAACCTTGTACAATACATTGCACATGTGACCCTGTATCTAGGATAATTCCTAGAAGTTGAATTCCTGCGTCAAAAGCTCCGGTGCATTTATATTTTTGCTAGGTACTATTTGCCCTGGTGGAAATGGATAGGAGTGCCTATTTCTCTCTGACATTGCCCATTTGGTACACATGGTGTAACCACATGGTGGGCTGTCAACCTTGTTGATTTTTACCAGTCTTGTGTTGAAAAATGGTGTCTCAGCATAGCTTGTTTTAATTGCGGTAAAATACATGTTTTCCCCCCACTCTAAATTGCCGTGTGTTCAAGTCTGGTTTAGGTTTGCTTGCTCTCAACACACTGTCTATAGTAGGAGACTGTAATTGCCTGTTTACTTCTCCGTCGCTATTCTACCACAAGACAAGTTGTGACAGCAGGTACCGGGCCTTGTTCTGTTTCTTCATTGCCTAGTGCTTATTAACACTTAAATATCTGATGAATGAAAAGTGAATTCATGGATGAATGAATGAATTCTAATCTGTTAAACCAAACAGAAAATTGGAACCTCCTCTCTTCTGTGAGACCTTTATAATTAATCACCATTTCAATTAAAAGTCCATATTTTCAGTTTAGCTACCTGTAAGACTGACTCCTGTCTGAATCTGCCTGCAGGGGATTTAAATCCTTAGGCTGCTATTTACAGTGCCCAGCTCTACTCTGCAACTCTAGTGCAAGGTTTTTATCCCCTCATCTAGGTTAACGCTGAGAGTTCTGCTCAGAAAGGGTGTGGGAAATTTCTGTGCAGAAAGTTCTCTGCAGAAAGGGTACAAACTTACTAACACCCCAAGAACTGGTGAGCCTAGGTGAGTCAGCCTAACCTACATAAGGAAGATCATCAAGTCATCCATTTCTTACGACTGTCAGGTGCCTAAGGTTATGTCCTATCCACCTCTCTAGATTCCCTGGGTTCTTAGTGACAAGCTTGAAGATGGCTGGATGTGATTCTATACAAAGACCCTGTTTTTATCTCGGTTTATAATATGTCTTTAAGAAATCTGGATTCTAGAAAATGAATCCTTTCGCTGCCAAGGATAAAAAATCTGGCTGTAAAGAAATAATCTTCGTGGCAGAGGTAAAGGTAGATGGGTCTGTTTATCTTGGTCACTGACATTGTTGAACTATCACCAGAGTTCCTGGGCCCCTATAACAAGAATTCCTTTGCCTAAGAATGGGTACCCTGTGACTTTTTGTGTTACAGTGGCTGAGTTGAGTAATTGCAGACTGTAAGTGGCACAAAGCTTAAAATATTTACTCTCTTGACCTTTAAAGAAAATGTTTGCCAACACCTGGTTTAGACATTTCTCTTTTCTCTTTTTTTTGGGGGGGGGGGCACGCTGCATGGCTCTCAGGATCTTAGTTCCCCGACCAGGGGTTGTACCCACACCCTCATCAGTCAAAGCCTGGAGTCCTAACCCCTGGACCACCAGGGAATTCCCACGTTTCTCTTTAACTGTCACAATCTTCAAAATAATTAGCTCTGAAGATCTTGAGTACCAGGATTATTGGTAGGGTTGCCAGGGCCTTACCAAGACATACTTTTGATGTGGGAAGATTGTTTCTCTGTGACTCATTCTTGAGGAAGTACTTCCTGAAGCTAGAGAGCAAATTCTAGCTAAACACACTAATGCGCTTAAAATACTGGTGAATGTTATGAGGCAATAATGAGGAAAGCATTTACACTAGGGCAGTGGTTCTCAGGGCTGGTTACAAATTAGGATCACCCAGGGAGCTTTAAAAACATTCTAATGAAATCAGTTGCTGAGGATGAAGCTTGGGCATTAATACTCTAAAAATCTCCCTTGGTGATTCTAATATACAACCAAAATTGAAAACTGCTGCTTAAAAACTAGTGCTAACCAGCTCCAGCTTCACTAGTTGTTATTAGACAGACTGGCCTAGCTTATTGGTATTAGAAAGTTAGCAGCACTCACATATGATTCAAAGGAGGATTCTACAATACATCCTCTAGGATTCTCTGATCCTTTCTCTAACCAAATGACCCTATGCGGGAATGGAACCTTTCTATGAAAAAGGGGTTTATATTAGTACCAGTAGAGGTCACTGTGCTCAAAGAAATACTCATTTTTTAAAAAGTTAACATTCTGTTCAAGAGATTTGAAGGAGTATTTATCAGAACTGTTGGGTTATATCCAACACTAAGTCAACTCCAGGCATGGCCTCTCGTCACAATTGCTTCAAAGCATCTAAGGCTCTATTGCATGCGTACATTTATAATTGTTATATCTTCCTGATATATTGATGTTTTTATCCTATAAAATATCTCTCGTACTATTTCTTGATTTTAAGTCTTTTTTCTGGTATTAATATAGCCACTCTACCTGTTTGTTTGTGGTACGCGGGCCTCTCACTGCTGTGGCCTCTCCCGCCGCGGAGCACAGGCTCCAGATGTGCAGGTCCAGCGGCCATGGCCCATGGGCCCAGCCGCTCAGTGGCATGTGGCATCCTCCCGGACCGGGGCACAAACCCGTGTCCCCTGCATTGGCAGGCGGACTCTCAACCACTGCGCCACCAGGGAAGCCCCATTCTACCTGTTTTATGATTAATGTTTGTGTGGTATATTTTTTCCTTCCATTTACTTTCGTCTTATTGGTGCGTATACAGTTGACCCTTGAACAGCGTGGGTTTGACCAACCTGGTCCACTTACACGCGGATATTTTTTCAATAGACTCTACATACCTACGTGGTCCACAGATGCAGATGGCTGACTGTAGTTATATGTAGGTTTTTGACTTGGTGGTCATGGTGGTGGGGTACTTCAAGGATCAACTATAGTTAGTTGCTTGATCTTGCTTTTTAATTCAGTCTGACAACCCCCCTTTTGGTTTGTTTAGACCATCTACATATAGAATATTGATATGGTTGGATTTATAATTGCCATTTTGTTTTCTGTATGTCTCCTGTCTTTTTCTCTTTCTCCTTTTATGGCTTTCTTTTGTATTAAACTTTTTTTTTTTTTCTCCTTTTCGGTACGCGGGCCTCTCACTGTTGTGACCTCTCCCGTTGCGGAGCACAGGCTCTGGACGCGCAGGCTCAGCGGCCATGGCTCACGGGCCCAGCCGCTCCGCGGCGTGTGGGATCCTCCCGGACTGGGGCACAAACCCGTGTCGCCTGCATTGGCAGGCGGACTCTCAACCACTGTGCCACCAGGGAAGCCCTGTATTAAACATTTTTTTAGTGTACTATTTAAATTCCTTTTTTTTTTTACTGTATTTTTGAGTTATTTCCTTAGTGGTTGGCTCTTAATTTATCATAATTTACTTCAGATTATTGATTGATTGATTGATTGATTGGCTGTGTTGGGTCTTCATTGCTGCTCGCTGGCTTTCTCTGGTTGTGGCGAGCAGGGGCTACTCTTCGTTGCAGTGTGCGGGCTTCTCATTGAGGTGGCTTCTCGTTGCGGAGCATGGGCTTGCGGGCTTCAGTAGTTGCAGCTCTCGGGCTCTAGGGCACAGGCTCAGTAGTTGCGGCACACAGGCTTAGTTGCTCTGCGGCATGTGGGATCTTCCTGGAGCAGGGATCTAACCCATGTCCCCTGCATTGGCAGGTGGACGCTTAACGACTGCGCCACCAGGGAAGTTCCTACTTCAGATTAATATTCTGGTAAAATATAGAAATTTTGCTCCAGTATATTTTCTTTTCTTGAACTTCTCTCCCTGTGCTATACTGTATATTATAAACTCAATGATACAGTGTTTAATTATTGCCTTATACAGCCTTATGTCTTTTAAAGAAAGGATGAGAAGATTTACTGTTTCTGATATTCTTCATTTCTTTCCATGGATTCAAGTTATTGTCTTAATTTCATTTCAGCATGAAAGACTTCCTCTAGTATTTCTTGTAAGACAGCTCTGCTAGCAATGAGTTTTCTAATTGTTTATCTGGGATTTTTTTTCTTTTTTTTTTTAAGATTTTTTTTTGATGTGGACCATTTTTTTTAAAGTCTTTATTGAATTTGTTACAGTATTGCTTCTGTTTTATGTTTTGGTTTTTTGGCCCTGAGGCACATGGGATCTTAGCCTCCCCAACCAGGGATCGAACCCACACCACCTGCATTGGAAGACGAAGTCTCAACCACTGGACCACCAGGGAAGTCCCTATCTGGGAGTGTTTTTATTTCACTTTTGCATTTGAAGGGTAGTTTTGGGTGATGCGGAATCCTTGGTTTTTAAGCACATTGACTATGTCATTCTACTGCCTCCTGGACTCCATTGTTTCAGATGAGAAGTCAGATGTTAATTGTACTGGTGGTCTTCTGTAGTGACAAGACTTCTTTCTTTTGCTTTCAAATTTGCTTTTTGTCATTTAACAGTTTAAATGTGACGTATCTGGGACTTCCCTGGTGGCTCAGTGGTTAAGAATCCAGCTGCCAATGCAGGGGACGTGGGTTCGATCCCTGGTCTGGGAAGATCCCACGTGCCACGGAGCAACTAAGCCTGTGCACCACAACTACTGAGCCTGCGCGCCACAACTACTGAAGCCCTTGCGCCTAGAGCGCATGCTCCGCAACAAGATCCACTGCAATGAGAAGCCCGCACACCACAACGAAGAGTAGCCCCTGCTCACCACAACTAGAGAAAGCCCGCGTGCAGCAATGAAGACCCAACACGCCCCCCCACAAATAAATAAATATGATCTAGGTGGGGATCTCTTTGTATTTATCCTTCTTGGAGTTATTGAACTTTTTGGATGTATAGATTAATGGTTTTCATCAAATTTGGGGAGTTTTTTGCCCTTAATTTTTGAAATATTTTTCTGTCCCTTTACTTTTGGGACCTCCATTACACATATGTTGATGTGCTTATTGTTGTGCCACAGATCTCTGAGGTTCTCTTCCATTTTCTTCAGTCTTTTTTTCCTCTGTTTTTCAGATTGAATAATTGCTATTGATCTGTCTTCAAGTTCACTTTTTTTTCCCTGCCATCTTTAATCTGCTTCTGAGCCTCCCTAGTTCGAATTGTCATTTGTTAGTGTACATTTCAACCTCAGAATTTTGCTTGGTTCTTTTGTAATTTCTATGCAGTGTTTTTTGTTATTTCTGAAAACATTCTTGTGTTTATTTTTAATAGTTTCTTTTTCTTTAAAAACAAATTTTATTTCCTACAGCAGTGGTCCCCAACATTTTTGGCACCAGAGACCAGTTTTGTGGAAGACAACTTTTCCATGGACCTGGGGTGGGGGCGGGTGGGGGATGGTTCAGGCGGGAATGCAAGCAATGGGGAGCAGCAGATGAAGCTTCGCTGGCTCGCCCACCGCTCACCTCCTGCTGTGCAGCCCAGGGGTTGGGGACCCCTGTCCAATAGGACTCCTCAGAGTTTTTCTTTTAGCCGTGCCAAGCGGCATGCGGGATCTTAGTTCCCTGACCAGGGATCGAACCCATGCCCCCTGCAGTGGAAGTGCAGAGTCTTAACCACTGGACCACCAGGGAAGTCCCTGTGTTTATTTTTAAGCTCAGGTTTGTAGGGGTTGCCCTGTGTCTGCATAGCTTGCTTAGTGGTCAGCAACTGGATAGTTGTGCTCAGACACCTCAACCATATTTCTGCCGTCTGCTGATGGATCTGTGTGAAGGTAGGGAGTTGATTCAGTGTTCAGGCTGTTTTCAAGTCTGTTTTAGCTTTTTGCTAAGTCCCTTTTAATTTCCTCTGCACATGCATGCGGCCTCAGGGTTGGCTAGGAGTGTATGAATAGCTTGGCCCTCTCTGGTCTCGGCTATGTATGTGTGTAGCCTCTTGATCACCCAGAAATCTGCTTGCTCCAACCATAATTGCAAACTCAGGCTAGTAGAACTATCAACCCTCTCTGCTCTCGTAGCACAAAAGTCATTATTTTTATTGACAAAGCAGCTGAGCATGGATATCACCTACCACTCCAAAATGAGAACCTCCCCCACCTTCTGACCATAGCAATCTCCTGGTCTTCGTGTTCTGTTTTGCTCTGGCAGAAGCTCCACAGTGACTGAGCTGGGGGAATAAAGGGAATGGGAGCAGCCCCAGGCAAGGATGCCACAGCCTTCCACTGTTCCTACTCAAAAGTTCAGCAGTTTTTCAAACATAAACGTGTCTTGGGTTGTATGTTTTGGGTCAGTTCCCAGAGCACTGGAACTGTTTTATCAATTTCCTTCTACATTTGAAGAGAGGATTTGCTGACTTGCTTACACTGCCAGCTATAGCTGGCAGTGCTACCCAGACCATCTGAGAGTTTAATTATGATTTGAGTAATTGGAGAAGTTGGAACTTAAAGGAAGACAAATTCCTCGATTGGAAAAGGACTGCAGTCCTGTCAAAAATATCCAAAAAGCCCATTGCAAACTTGTGATCCAGTTGTTTAAAATGGTTATAACTGATAATGGGAACTAGCTAGGGAAGAGGGTACATGCTGTGCTTCCCTCCTTTCTTCTGCTGGTAGTTCTGTATTTTTTCAAGTTCTTTTTTTTTTTTGGCCACATGTGGGATCTCAGTTCCCCGACCAGGGATTGAACCTGCACCCACTGCACTGGAAGTGTGTCTTAACCACTGGATCGCATCTTACCTTGTTAGGCAAAATGAGTGGGAACTGGAAAAATGAAAATCTCATAGTTAATAATAAGAACTTGTGTCATATGAATTTGAAACAAGGAATCCATAGATCGTTAAACTGAAGTCAATAATATGCTCACCTGTGAAAGATCAGTACTCAGAATAATACAGCACTAGTCTGGTTGTGGGTAGAGGGTTGTATGGACTCTACAAAGAAGGCATGGACTCCTGGGGACCTGGAGACTTACTCTTGGGGGAGGGGGTTGCATTGGAGTGCATCTTTGCATTTTCAACAAGGCTTTAATAATTCTGTAGTTACGGTGTTTTCCATATTGAGTACCGTGTTTGTTTTCACCACCTCACATGAATTGCACTAGTGGCTAGCTTTAGTTGCAGCCTGCAGACATATACTCACCTTCCAGATAATTACAGTCAGATCCCTTTGCCTTTACAGGTGAGAAAACTGAGGCCAAATGAAATTAGATTGCCCATGTAGTAAAAGCCAGGAGCAAAGGTAGTGCTCAGGGCTCCCAGCTCTGTCGTGCTGCAATTCTATATCATCTGGTTGTTACTATTAGTCTTGTTTTCCCCAGAGAGACTGTGATATCTCTAAGGAACATAACTATATCTGGGACATTACCTCTTGAGCCCCTTAAACCCAGGAGAGAACTGTGTACACAATAGGTACTCAGAAAATCCATGCTGAAATGAATTAAAAAATAAACTCTGGTTTATTTTTGTTGCTAAGAGAGAGGGGAAGTATAGGAATTTCCATAGGCTGCCATTTAAGTAGTGTTCCTCTAGGAAGATGCTGGGGCTGTATTGGAGAGTATGGTAGAATCCAGAACACCATTATATTTGGTCCATTTCCCAAAGGTCCATGCCTGACAGATCTAAAGATAAGTGAAGAAACTGGGAGTTTTCTGAAGATGCAGATTTTGATTTTATTTCAACCGATTATTAGTGTATAATAGTATAAGATACATTTCTTTAAAAACCACCAACCCAAACCCATCACTGATGATTCAGTTATTCAGGAAAGGAGGGAAGCCCAGGCTCATCTACATAACATCTGTTCTCGGTGCAATGTGCAATCCTCAGTCAAGGCCCTCCTCACACTAACACAGCTCCTGTCTCCAATGGCTTCCTTCCCATGCCTTGGCTGGGCTGGGCTTTCTCAGTCAACCCCAAAGGCAGAGAATCTAATTTACAGATTCTTTGTGGACATTTTGATCTTGCACTTTAAGTCACACCATCTGTAAGGCTCAGAGACAGACTAAAGCTTCTTATAAAAGTGAATCTGGGAAGAAAGGATGGCTCTAACAGAGTAAGGGTCAGATCCCTCTTTGCCCATCAGTGATGCTCGGAATGCTCTGGAAAACAAGTGGAGGCAAAGAAGGGGACTTGAATTTACATGACCTGACCTCGAGCCCTGGCTAAAATTTTTCCTAGCTCTGTGCCTTTAGGTGGGTCATTTATCCCCTCTAAGCCTCAGTTGGCTCACTTCTCCATCATCTGTTGCCGTATCGGGGCAGAGAGGTCCCTCTGCCAGCAGGTTGAATGAGCTAAGTGGCCTCTGAAAACTCCAAAGTCCAAAGCAAGGTGGTGTGAGGTAGAGAAGGAGGAAAAAAGAAAAGGAATGAGAGTAGGATCAAAGAAAGAAAGGGTGAAAGGTAGAAAAGAAAGAGGCAGAATGGAGAGATGGAGCCAACACAAGGAGCTCAGTTACCACTTCTGGGCTACAGTCAAGGCTTAGATGATGATATTGATGGCTGGGTCCTCTTCACTGCACGGAGAATAGAGCTGATCATTAGACCTGGCCTGGAGCCAGTCTTTGGGAAGGAAATTTATTCAGACTGACTATCATGACAGCTACCATTTGTATGATTTTAATTCACAGGATCACTTTTAAAGCCTCTAAATCTTCATCTCTGCCTAGGTGACAGGCTCCTGAAGGGGCTCCCAAACCTGGCCCTGGAGCAGGTCATATCTTTACACTTCCTTAAGCCACAGAAAACTTGAACCAAGTGGTGTGGTCATACTCCTCACCAGGCTTCAGCAACACAGGAGGGAAGTGGGGCTGTGAAGGGGAAAACAATACAGGTTACACCTTGCCAGCCCAGGTTGCACCCTTAACCATTCAGGATGGCTTCTGGACTGGTCTCTAGACCAGTTCTGTGAACCAGTTGCCAGTGTAAGAACTGTTTATTATTGGTTTGCAATGAGATAAAGAACTTGAACCAGAATGAAAATCAATCACATCACTAAACACACTTTATCACAGCAAGACTTTCTTAAGGAAGCAGGGTTGATTTACATTCTGGTGCAGGCTGCAAGCATCTTATTATGGGCTGGAGCTTTGAGGAGTATTACTCTATGCAATAGCTAGAAAAGAAAGTTATGAGGAAGTAAACAGGATGAAAAGATTTGGAGGATCATCTTAACACTGTGGTTGCAGAAAATAATAGATTTTTTTTTTAAATGTAAGTGCCATTTTAGTAATGTGGTTAAGAGTTTCCTGCGTTGTTCATGACTTGGAGAAGAGAACACACACAGACTTTTGAATCATACAGACCAAGTCTGACTTGAGTGTTATGACCTCTGTCATCCAGTGTGACCTTGGACACACCACCACTCTAACAAGCTGGCTTGTAGACTTACCTGATTGACTGCATCAGGCCAGTTCTGGGTCTCAAGGCAGAAACCAGAGTGTTTGGGATAGACTGCTCCACTCTTGCCCTTCAGTGTGCCATCCAGGAAGTTGCCCGTATAAAACTGGACCCCTGGCTGGGTGGTGTACACTTCCAGTACCCGCCCGCTCCCAGCATGATGGACCCTAGGGATAAAGCCAGACCACATATATATAGGTCCAGGGTGGAAAAGCAGACAGGGAAAAGCTGGGAAGCAGCTCTGAGACAGGAATTAGACCCAGTCACAGAGCAGGGACAACATATATGGAGGAGACAAAGGTAAGAAGAGCATGGCGGGAACTTCTGGCAGCCTCTTAGGTGAGGCATGAGTAGCTGGTTTTGAGGATCCCCAATAGCAACTTCTCACTCTGAGCTTGGCTTCTCTGGGGAAGGGCAAAAGGGACTCACCCCAGTCAGATATGTTTGTGTGTGTCGGGGGCGGCCAGGTTGGAGACAGGTAGTTAGGCTGGGATACTTTCTCATAAAGAGGTGGAGCTCTCTGCTTGGTCTGGCAAGACAACCAGCTATGTCTTCTGAAAGAGAATAGATGCTTCTCCAAATTAAACTGCCCGCCACCCTTGGGGCTAGAGCAGGCAGGGCTCTTTAGCCAGATCCCCCTAGAATAGATCTGTTCTGGGTTTCTGCCAAATTGTTTCCTTTTTTAAAAAAACCAGGCCTCTACAGATGGAAGAGTACCTACCTGGTCCTATACTTGGGGTCAAAGGGATATATAGATAAAGAAAGGCTGGGTCTTACAGACTTACCGAGGTAAGACATCCCCACAACGTGTAGTCAACCAAGAGGTTCGGGGAAAGATGTTTGGAAAGAGAAAGGCCAGGATTTGAATAGTGGCGGGGAGGTCGGAGGGTCTCCTCACGTGGGGGCCGTGGAAAGAGAAATGTGAATAGGAGGGACAGAGGAGAAAAGCAGGCTTGAGCTAGAAGAACACAGCTGGGGTCTTGGTGCTGGGGCTCTGAAAAAGAGAAGGCTTTTGAAGTTCTTTCTGTTTCTGTTAGAGCCTAAATTATTTTCTCTGCTTTATTTAAGACCCATTCATTCTGCAAACATTTATTGATTATTTGCTAGTGCCGAGCATGGTATTAGGGTGTTAGGGTAAAGGTAGAGATTCACAAAGGTAAGATGGCACGAGGTACTTGGAATTTAGTGAGAAGGAGAGTGTGGACACAGATGCCTGTCAGACAAGGCTGGAGGTGGTGAGTGCTATAAGGGAGATGCAACCTCCAGCTTGTCATGGAAGTAGGCAAATCATACATCAAAAGTCAAGAAAGGACTAAGGGCTCTGGAAGTTCATGGAAAGCAGAGGTGACTTCAGTCAGGAGGAGTTGGGGCGTCTAACAAAAAAAGGGCCTTAGAGAACAGGCAGAGATGGGAAGAGGGGAAGCAAAGAGACAGGATGCCAGGTAGGGGCCCAGGGAAAATGCTATGATGGGGGAGGGGGGAGATGTATTCCCCTGTGGAATAGGAGCTTGGAAAAGGCACATAGGATGTGGTAGTCGGTCCCCTGTAGCATAGTAAATGGCATTAATACGGCAGAGGAAAAGCTCCTCAAATAGGAGTTGGTATCTTTTCTTCCCAACAAATGAAAGGCAAATGAAACGTACAGGCAGCAAATGAAAAGTGCCTACCGTGCACCAAAACGCTTTTCTTTAGATCCCTTCAGACAGAAATTGTGGTCAAAGCCATTCATGTGGAACTCCTGCAGGTGTTTTCCAAGCTCCACTGGCTTCCTCAGGTCAAATGCAGTTCCCTGCACTGGAGCAACTTCTCCTGGTGGGAAGAGGCAGAAAAAAGAGTGACAAATGCCTAAATAAAATCTTTATATCCTAAAGACCCACTGGTTCTACGCTCCCAGCCTTCATTTCAAGTTGTAAAGGAGGTAGCAGTCCAGATCCTAAGAATAATAAATTATTGGGGCTCCTTAATTGTAAAATGTCACTGACTGCAAGATGCAGTAGCTATAACACTCAGAATCATTCAAGCGTTAAAAAAGTACAAAAGTCAAGGAAACACATAATTTCCGTTAAGGAATAAGTTGGATAAAGGGTAATGGTTGTCCTAATCACTGAGTCAATCACCTTGTTGACATTTCTTGCTTTAATGCTGAAATATCCCAGGGCTCATAACTGAGCATTAATACCTGGTACTGGCTAACCAGATGCTAACAGTGTCCCTGAGATTAGTGATTTTTGAACCATTTGGGGCCATTATTAGCCAAAGTGACACTGGTAGCCACTCTTCCCCAATCACTTCCCTGATCAGTCAGTAGACTTGAAACATAGAGGGAACTGTTAATAACAACACTGGGACAAATGAGTTAACCGAGACAGTTGGGGGGAAACTAGGATGTATGGCCACTCTACTATTAGCCACTTTTAGAGTCACTCCTTTGTTTGTTTGTTTATTTATTTATTTAGGCTGCATTGGGTCTTCATTGCTGTATGCGGGCTTTCTCTAGTTGCGGCGAGCAGGGGCTACTCTTCGTTGCAATGTGCAGTCTTCTCATTGCGGTGGCCTCTCTTGTTGTGGAGCACAGGCTCTAGGCTCGCAGGTTTCAGTAGTTGCGGCACATGGGCTCAGTAGTTGTGGCTCATGGGCTCTAGAGCGCAGGCTCAGTAGTTGTGGCACACAGGCTTTGTTGCTCCGCAGCACGTGGGATCTTCCCGGACCAGGGCTCAAACCCATGCCCCCTGCATTGGCAAGTGGATTCTTAACCACTGCGCCACCAGGGAAGCCCAGAGTCAATCCTTTGAATGAAAGCTTTGTGTCTCTAGGAGTGCTTCTTGGAGGAGTTATAGTAGGCAAGCACCACCCCCTTCCTATGTGTAAGCCAGATTCCTCAACCTCTAATAAGTATATTTGTTCTTATCAAGGTGGGACATTCTGAAGCCTCTTTTCAATGATGTGGGTGGGTGACCAGTCCTGAGGGAGGACACTGCAGTGTGAAGACCCTCAACTCTTAAAGGGCAAAGCACAGAAAGAATCTGGATGGGAGCCCCATCTTGGTGGTTATTACACAACAAATGATGCCCAGTCAAGACTATCCCTTCGTGGTGTTACAGAACTCAAGGGTGTTGGGACCAGAAGGGTTCTCAGAGCTCATCTGGTCCAAACTGCTCATGTAACAGATGAGACTGAGATCCACACAACTTGATATAATCAAACAACAACTGTGATATTGATATACCATATTTCCTCAATTTAAGACACTCATTTTCTCATATATATTATAGGCTATATAAAATATATATATATATATATATATATATATATATATATTATAATTCCGCTCGGCTTGCAGAATCTTAGTTCTCCCCACGGGATCGAACTTGGGCCCTGACAGTGAAAGCGCAGAGTCCACTGGACTGCCAGGGAATTCCCTCATTTTCATATTTTAAAATCTCTGAAATCATGTCATGTCATGGTTTAACTGGCAGGGTGTTTTTTTTCCTTCATGGAATGTAAAATAATGGTGAACTTTACAACTGATGGCATCTTAGAGTTGATAAAATATGTGAAAATAATTTGCCACATCTTCTGCTCTACTAAAACCACTGAACAAGAAATCAGGGCTTTGAGGAAGTTCCCTGGCGGTCCAGTGGTTAGGGCTCCGCACTATCATTGCCAAGGGCCCGGATTTTGACCTCTGGTTGGGGAACTAAAATCCTGCAAGCCACGTGGTGCAGCCAAAAAAAAAAAAAAAAAAAATCAGGGCTTTGTGGGTGAAAAAGAGGAATCAGCGTTATCTTGTGAGTAATTTCTCTGGAGATCCAAGGGAGAGAGCAAACTTCTCAGCAGACAGTCCTCTAGACATGTTTGCCAAAAGGCCATAACATGGGTTTTACATTCTTCTGAATATTGTGCCATTTTGCTTTATCACCTTTCATTCTCTTCCCAACTTTCAGATCTGTTCTTCCCTATATGCTAGGCTGAGCCATCTGAAACAACGTACACAAATATTTTGAATTTAGCTCAGTTAAGAAAGCCCAGGGAATGTGCGGAAGAATTCCTCCTCATAGGCATGTTCCTGGAATATGACAGAGCCAGAGCAATGGGCTAGGAGCCTATTCACAGTCACTCTTCTGATCGATGAACACATTAAACACCTACTGTATGCCAGGCACTCTGCTGGGCAGAGCTGATACATAGATGAGACATGACCTGCCTTTTTAAGCTGCTTCCAGTCTGAAGGAGGGAGAGGACATATAAGCCTCTCATAACCACAGAGTGTGAAGAGTGCTCCCATAGAGGCACAGCTGTAAGAAAGAAGACAGGCAGTAAGACTGGGTTGGCTTAGATGTGGTGGACTGGGGAGATTTCATGGATAAAAGTTTATTAGTTGAGCTGAGACTTGAGGTGAGGTCATGGTAGGTTGAATGGGTGAAGAAGGTTGAAGAATAATCGATGTGGAGGAAACAGCTGAAGTACAAGGTGGTAGTGTGTGTGTGTGTGTGTGTGTGTGTATTGTAATAGTAGTAGCAGCAGCAGTAGTAGTAGCAGTTGTAGGGTAGAATGCCTCAGATGAGGAAAGAGATTAAGTAAAGTTAGATGAAATCACTTCTCTGAGCCTGGGGTTTTTCATCAGTACAACAAATAAGCTGGACTAAATCACTGACTTTCACCCCCTACCCCATTCCTGCAGAATTTGTTATTTCAGAGGGAAGCTCAATAAATACAAGTGTGCACACACACACACATAAAATAAATACACATATACCGTTGACCCTTGAACAACATGGTTTTGAAATGCACGGGTCCACTTATACATGGAATTTTTTCAGTAATACATACTACAGTACTACACTGTCCTTTTTTTTTTTTAATTCTTAATTTTATTTTTTTTGGCTGCATTGCTGCACATGGGCTTTTGTCTAGTGTGGAGAGCGGGAGCTACTCTTCGTTGCAGTGCGCAGGCTTCTCATTGCGGTGGCTTCTCTTGTTGTGGCTCACGGGCTCTAGACGTGCAGACTCGGTAGTTGTGGCGCACAGGCTTAGTTGCTCTGCGGCATGTGGGATCTTCCTGGACCAGGGATCGAACCCATGTCCCCTGCATTGGCAGGCGGATTCTTAACCACTGCACCACCAGGGAAGTCCCTACACTGTCCTTGATTGGTTGAATCTGCAGATTTGGAGGGCCAACTGTAAAGTTATAGGTAGACTTTCGACTGCATGGAGGGTTAGTGCCCCAACCTCCGCACTGTTCAAGGGTCAACTGTATACAACATAAAAAACATATATATAAAAGCCAGAGTGAAGCCAGTACAAGCTCTGAGCAGCTCACCTAGAAAACCCTAGGAACAGATGACAGCAGAGGTGCACCCCATCCCACCCCCTAGAAGTATGACCCACTTAGGAGTGAGAAGCCCCTGGTCCTAGGATCTTCCCCAAATACAAAGAATCCCAGGTTCCTCTGCAGCAGGCCAGGCAATCTGGCCAGTCTTCCTTGAGGGGGAAAGGGAAAGGGACTCTGTTTCAGAGCCCTACACAATGATACAGTTTGGTACATTTAAAAGTTTTTGTACTGTCCCAGAACTGAATCATATATTTTGAAGGTAAGTACAGACATTAGGTGTTTAACATACTCTTTCAGGGTGAGAGTTATTTTTCCTTTCATGCGGTCAGATGGATAATGTTTTAGGAACTTGGTTCCTGCTATTTTTAGAGGAAAGATATAGCATGCAAAGTGGGGCTGGAATCTTAGGAGGCTAAGAAAAATGAGGAACTTGTACCTTACCATTAAAAAATTAAATAGGAAAAAGAGAACTGACTTTTAGCCATTTAAAGCATTTGGTTCTGCTTCTTTGAGTTCCTAAATACTAAGAAACATGAATGTCCTGTCTTTGGGTGAAAAGAGGGTATCCTTTTCTTAACTCAGAACTTCTGCTCAGAACTGTAGTCTTTTTGGCACGTGAGGACTGGGGTCTTTGAGTTCACACAGAGCCGCGAGGGTGCCTGGGTTCCAGAGCTCCTGAGGAAGACACGGAGGCCTGGCTAAGACCATCCTAGTGTCTGGTGTCCACTGTTCAACCAAGAGGATCCTTCTCTTACCAGAGTCAGCTTTAGGAAAAGTTAAGTGGTATTCTTTTTGAAACATCCTTTAAAAGCATCTATTTCCTTTGTCTTGGTTCTACTTTTCCAAAAAAGAATTCTTGAGTAGGTAATATTTACACATGTAATCGATTTAAAAGATATCAAATGTAAAAGTTACAAAGTCGTACTCTACAGTGAAAAGAATTTCTCTCATCTTTGTTCCCTACAGATCCAGTTTGCTTCAGCAGAAGCAACCATTGTCACTTGTTTCTCATGCACCTTCCAGAGATACTACAAGGATATCCAAGCATTTAAGTGCCCGTCCATGCACATCCACAAACTCACAGCCTGTTTCCACCTTGATCTTTTCACTCAGTTTATCTTGGAGGTTGTTGCTAAATTTATTCCTAGGTATTTCATTAGACAACTCCATATGCACTCATACTTTTCTCTATTATTTCTATGATAATCTATTTAAAATTTCTTTTTGAGGTCACAGTTGCAAATTTATATATTTTCCTAGAAAATTATCCATTTCATCTATATTACTCTCATGTTTATTTGCAAAGAGTTGAGGAAAGAAATAATTTATGATCCTTTCAGTTTCATCTGTCTGTGGTTATTTGCCTATGCTCATATCTAATTCTGTGGACTGAATAGATTAGCTAATGCTATATCTATTTTATTGGGGGGGGTTTCCCTCCAATGAAGCAGCTCTTGGATTTATGAGTACTACCTTTTCTGATTCTTTTCAAAATTATAATTTCTTTTACCTTTGTTAATTTTTCTTTTGTTCTCTTGGGTTTATTTTATTATTCTTTTTCAAATATCTGCATTAGATGCCTAATTCATTTAACTTCACAATTTTTGATTCATATAAGTAGTGCTAAAATTTTCTGAGTATTACTTTAACTATATCACATGTAGGAGTTTCCATTATAGATAATTGTAATATAATATTTGCTTACTATATATTCCTATATATTATGTATATATTTCCATTATACATAAATAATTATATTATTTATTTTCTAAATATCCTTAGTTTTGGGGTTTGACTTCCCTTTTGATCCAAGAATTATTAAGAGAGAGTTAAAACATTTCTATGTCAATATTGGCTGTGTTGTATTTTGTAAAACTGCCTGAGGTTTTCTTCATGGTCTTAGATATGGTCATTTTTTGGTGAACTTCCATTGTGAATTGCATCCGTTGTGAAGTTCATCCTTTAGAAAACAGAATGTTTTCTGTCCTGAAATCAGCCTTTTCTGATGTTCAGATTGAGATCCCCTGCTACTTTGGCTTTCACTTGCTTGGTTTGCTTTTGAATTCTTGTATTTTTAACCTTTCTGAGTCACTTGGTTTGTACACAGCATTCTGCTGGGTTTTGCTTTGTGATTTAATCTGAGAGACTGTTTAACAGGGGCGTTTTATGGCATTAAGATGACAAGTATATTCTAATTGTTCTTAGTTTGTCATTATATTTTATGGTATGCTTTCTGTGTTTATGAATTCTAGTTGCTTTTAAAAAAAATCTTTTACAATATGGTCTGTGTTTGTGTGTATGTTCCTGATAATTTAGAAAGTTTGTGTTTTTGTTTTAGTGGTTACATCTATATACAAGTCACTTCAATATAATATACTTAATTCTCTGTTTCTTAGAATCTTCTGAACATCTTCCTCCCCTTTTCTCCTCTTTGCTCCCAGTTGGGTTTCTGACACATTCTAATGTGATTCTAATAAAGGCACTTTTGTTTCCCAGTAGATGGTGCTAGAGACACAATATAAAGAGCTTGCTTTATAAACATACACCTTGTCTGAGTTCAGTCAGTCCTCTAAACCCTGAGCAGTTCTGGAGGATGGCTGAACTTTTTGGATCTCGAAGGCCAAATCCTGGATGATAGTGACCCACCAGGGCGCTACTGTCCTGTGAAGTCTGGGTGACCAACTGTCTCCCACACTGACTTTAAAAAAGACAACAGTGGGGCCTCCCTGGTGGCGCAGTGGTTGAGAGTCCGCCTGCCGATGCAGGGGATACGGGTTCGTGTCCCGGTCTGGGAGGATCCCATATGCCGCGGAGCGGCTGGGCCCGTGAGCCATGGCCGCTGAGCCTGCGCGTCCGGAGCCTGTGCTCCGCAACGGGAGAGGCCGCAACAGTGAGAGGCCCGCGTACCGCAAAAAAAAAAAAAAAAAAAAAAAAAAAAAAAGACAACAGTGTTTCCTTATGAAACAATTAGACTGGGAAAAAGAAGCAGCTGTTAACATGGGCTCAAGAAGATTTTAATCTTACCAACCCATATTCCCAGTGGTAATTTATGTTATGCTTTCTTCCCTAACTTTAAATGGTGCTCACAATATTTAGTTCTTTCTTAAAGCCATATTTGACTCAAAACCGAACCCTTAAAATAGTCCCAATGTGATTGCCCGGATCAGTCAATCAATTACTTACTTTTCTTGACTTTAAAGAAATAAGAAAGTCATGGAATTTTCATGAAGGAAGGACCCAGGGCGTATTTCATGTCTATTAGCCTGATACTGAGCAATCTATGATATTGAGCAATCAATGTTTACTTTAGCTTTTCTCTCTGTAAAACAAAGCTGCTATTATTTGCCACCCCATACATTACATGGAAATATTTGATAAATGATATGTTTGAACATTTTCAGGAGGATGGCATAAATAAAAGGGCTAAATTTCAGGAAATACATGTATAACACAAAGCAGAGCTTAGAGAGGGTAAGACTTCAAGAACGGCAGAGAAGCCCTGACCTAAAATTTAGACACTTGGGATAATTGTAAAAAGAGATTTTTGCTGAATGAGAAGAAAAAGAGAAGGTTCCAATCTGTCTTTTCCAGCCTCATGCCCTGACACACTCCCTCATGCACTTACTGGTCAGGCATATGGGAAACTTAGAATGTGTCTCCCAGATTCACTATGTCTTTGGACCCTTTCTTGTAACTGGAATGACATTTCTGGGCTCCCCTACCCCACTCCAGCAAAGCCCACCAGGTCATTTAAGAATGCTTATTCTCAGGCTTCCCTGGTGGCGCAGTGGATGGGAATCTGCCTGCCAATGCAGGGGACACAGGTTCGATCCCTGGTCCGGGAAGATCCCACATGCTGCAGAGCAACTAAGCCTGTGTGCCACAACTACTGAGCCTGTGCTCTAGAGCCCGAGAGCCACAACTGCTGAGGCCCGCGCACCTAGAGCCCGTGCTCCACAACAAGAGAAGCCACTGCAATGAGAAGCCCGCACACCGCAACGAAGAGTAGTCCCCGCTCGCTGCAACTAGAGAAAGCCTGCGCATATCAACGAAGACCCAACACAGCCAAAATTAAAGAAAGAAAGAAAGAAAGAAAGAAAGAATGCTTATTCTCTAATGCTATTTCCTCTGTGAGGGACTGTATCCTCCACAGCTAGAACTAATCCCCTTTTCTACTTTGTTCATCCCACTTTGCACATACTTTCCCCAAGACATTCATCCCATTGAGGCATAGCTATAAGATTATATCAAGCTTTATATCCATAAGGAATGTGAGCCCCTAGAGGGCAGGGATTGTGTCCTACTGATTTTTGACCCTCTGAGCATTAAACAGAGCCTTTACTTGACTGAAAACCTGATGAATGAATGAAGTAAAGGGGAAAAAAAAAGGGCAACTGTGAATGTTGTAGCATCCTGTGACAAAGTCAGAATGAAAGATCTAGAAAGGACCTTAGGAATTATCTCATCTAGTACCCTCGCTTTGCAGATGAGGTTGGAACCCAGATGGCTAAAGGGACTTGCCCAAGGTCCCTGCATAGTGTCACAGCCTCCAGGCCCCTACTCAGGCACTCTCCACCTCACCCTGGAGTAACTTGGGTACAGCCCCTCCCACCCCCAGCCCTCAAGTACTCTTGATTTTTCTAAGACTTTGGAGAATGAATGTGCAGTTCTTTCAATTTCGGTTTATGCATATGTGCATATGTGAGTTTGTGCTTTGGTGCTAAGAATAGAAGGCGATGTCAGAATAGCTGTCTCAGCAACGCTGAGTGTACAGAAAATGAAGCCGAAATGGAAAGGGTGCCTTCAGAGAGGATGTCACATCACCAGACTTTGGTTTTGAAGCCACCAGAAAGCTGTGGTGTCAGCAGAGAGGCCGTCTTCAGCTGAGGATTTCTTATTGTCCTGAATAAGGTTGGCTGGGTGTGTGTTTAGGTCTGAGCAGCAATGCCTGGCAGATGGTGGGCTCTGACCCAAAGGTGTGGGGTTACAGCTCTGGGGGAGTGGCCTGAGGCAGTACTTCTGCTTCCCCATTTCAGGGAAAGTCTGAGTGCAGGCCCCACTAAGGACCCACCTGAGGTTACTGTCATGAATTTTGAATGAGACCAGTAGCTGTATGGTGGCAGCTGTAGAGGGAATGGGGGGGTAGGATTAGTCAGGGTTGGGCTTTCTTAGGAGAATACAAAGAAAAAGGAGAGGGCAAGGGACTGGAGAGCATATGAAAAGGGGTGATTCTAATGATGGACTTTTGATCTTAGTAGGGGAGGAGGTGAACAGTGAAAGGGTGGTAGGATCAAGTGACTATAGGTTCTTGTGGCATTGAAGAATTATTGAAGCTGAAACAGACATCTTAAATAGTGATCATAAAAGGCTGCAATAAGAGGTAGTGATAAAGTCAAGGGTATGACTCAAAGATCATAGGAGTGATTAGCTGAAAACCTTGGAGGACGAGATCATTGGGAGAGGACGTCAAGAAGCTAAAAGGTCAGGGTATCATCAATATGGAGAATGAAATAATGTAGAATTATGATAAGAGTAATGTTGGAGTGACAGTGAGCCAGGAATACGGTCAAGTCTACAGAGGACCTCAACAAAGAGAGCTCACGTGAGTGTCACCCTGGCAACTACAGCTGACTCATTCTTGCAAGAAGATGATGTCGACCTGAGCAGTGGAAACAGGACTCTAACATTCCAGATGCCTGTCACAAGGCCTTAAATCCTCCTCTAGCTCCTCATTCCTGACAGTTATAATTACCTGCCCTCTGGAAGTACAGGAAAAACTCACTGCCTTCATGAAATCCATCTGCTTTGATCCATATCTCTTATCTCACATGAAGGAGTCTTACAGGTGCTCGACCTTTTCCCCATGACTGCTTGTGGCATACTGCATTTTTCAAAGATGGCCACACCAGGATATATTCATCCCACAGGCTCTACTTACAATGTGATGGTGACACTCCTTCAGTGAGAGGTGAAGTCTTTTTTCCCTCCCTTAAGCCTGGATGGACCTTTGTAACTGCCTCAACCAATAGAATGTGGTACAAGTGATGCTATGTGATTTCTGAGGCCAGGTTATAAATACAAAGTGGCTTTGGCCTGGCCCTCTCTGCCTCAGGACATTTGCTCTTGGTTCTGGCCTCCATGTTGTAAGGAAGCTCAAGTCACATCGAAAGGCCATGCGTGAGGTTTTCTGGCTGACAGCACCCAGCCAAGAGCCAGCATCAACTGTCAGACAGGCAAGTGAATGAGCCTTCTGATGATTCCAGCCCCTGCTCTAACCTTCCAACAGAGGCCCTAGACATCATACATAGAGACAAGATATGCCCTGTCTAAATTCCTGACCACAGAAGCAGTTAAGAGATAATAAAGTGGGAGTAACTTATCACATAGCAATAGATAACTAGTATACTGCCTTGGGATGTTTTCGCTTCTTGGCACTTGATTTGACAAGACAGGAAGTGACAAATTTTGACAGAAGTCCCTTTAGATGATTCTACCTTAAGAACACTAATCCTTGCAATTACTTTTGGATGGGGGAAAAACAAATATAAATTTGCTAGTTCACCCATTTTTGAGTAGCTTTTATGCACCAGGCATTAAACTGACCCCAGGGAACTTAGAATCTGATGAAAGAGACAGACAAAAAAATAAAAATTTACAGGTGAGTATGACAAATGCAACGAGAATGGCATTCAAAGGGCTCTGATGGAGCAGGGAGCAGCAGCATCTATTGCAGCCAGGAGGGTCAGGAAAGGTTTTCCAGAGGTGGTGACAGGAGGCTAACCTTGAAAGGTAAGTCAGGATTGGCTAACTGGACAAGGCGTAGGACTACTGTCATCCGTGAATGACAAGAGTGGTCATGTGAATATCACTCTGGCAACTACAGCTGCCTCACTCTTGCAAGAAGATGATGTAGACCTGATTATTGGAACCAAGATTCTCTAACATTCCTGATCTCTGTCACAAGGCATTAAATCTGTCACAGGAATGGACTCTTGTTGTCCATATTTGGGGTGAAGGCAAGACAGTTATATTACACTTGTCCTATGGGCTCCTAGCTCTGACTTGATTTTTTGGGCAAAAGACTTAAGAAACAGAGTAGAAGGTAAATTAGTCCTTATGAACTCCTGATCAAACACTGACTACTGAAATGGTTTTCTGTGTAACATCTGGACATGAACACTCCTCTCAGTATCTGACTGAGAAAATTCACCTGGGGTGAATTTTAATTCAGTGCTTTTAATTTCGTATCATCTGAAATAGCTCTTTTCCCTACCTGGTGGCCCTAGTGCCTGACTCTCTGAGAAGATGAACAGATGGTAACTGCAAGAGTCACTGAATCTTCATGTTTATTCATTTTTTAGCCCCTTCTTTCCTGGCAGGTCCCCTTTCTAGCTCATCTTCACACAACCCAATAACACAAGTACAGTGTTATTGGAAGAAAACCAGAGTCCCTCCAGACAGTCCTCAGCACCGGTAACTCCTGTTTATAATTACAATTAAAAATCACTTTGAGAAAAGAGAAAAGAAAGCAAAAGAAAATCTGGCACAGACTTTGTAGAAAAGTTTGGTGGAGGGAAGAAATTCTCTCCAATAATTTTTTCTCCCTTAAAAAAGAAACGTTTCGGGGACTTCCCTGGTGGCACAGTGGTTAAGAATCCGCCTGCCAATGCAGGGGACACAGGTTCGAGCCCTGGACTGGGAAGATCCCACATGCCGCAGGAGCAACAAAGCCCAAGTGCCACAATTAACAACTGAAGCCCACACGCCTAGAGCCCGTGCTTCACAACAAGAGAGGCCCCCGCAATGAGAAGCCTGCGCACCGCAATGAAGAGAAGAGTAGCCCCCGCTCACCGCAACTAGAGAAAGCCCATGCACAGCAATGAAGACCCAACGCAGCCATAAAAAAATAATTAATTAATTTTTTAAAAAGCAAATGTTTTTTAAAATATTAAGTATGCTATTTGAAAATTATTTTCTATGATTTGTCCTATATGTTGATTACAAATCTATGTAAGATGTTTTAGGATTTCGACAGACTTGCTAACTGACCTTGGTAAGTTTCTATGCCTCTGTAAGATTCAATTTCCCCACTTATAAAATGGAGCTAATATTGGTATCTACCTAATACAGATACTGTGATGTTTAATTGAGAGAATGCTATGAAGGAGGTCGTATCTCTAGACCAGCACCTGGCACATAGCTAACTATATGCTCACTCTGTTACACACACACACACACACACACACACACACACACACACAAACACTCCAGAAATACAGAGAACAGAGAAAACAATTATTCATTATAGTTTAAGTCATTAATACTAAAGGAAAGTGCATTCCTGCCTCCAGGGGGAATTGACTTTTTCATTACGAAGGATTTTTAAAATTTTGTTTTTATTTTTTGAAACTTTCTCTTAGTGATTTTTAAATCTAGAGCAATGGTTTTTAAAGTATTTTCTGAATCATGGACTCCTTTGAGAATGTTATAAAAGTTATGGGCTCTCTCTCCAAGAAAATGCACACACACACACACACACACACAATGTTCCCAGAACCTCTGAAGTCCAGTGATGCGTGCCTGGTTAAGAATCTCTGATCTATAGACTGGTAAGTATTTTCTGCCTATACCACTACTTGTCACAAAACAAGTTGCCCTCTCATGACCTGATACTGAAATGCACATTTGGAATGTTGCAGTCACATAACCTGAGGTGTCTGGGCAAGAAATGCCGACTGGGAGTTTCCTGGCAGATTCCTCCTGTAGCAATGTGGCAAAGGCTTTGCATAATACATCAGGGCCTCCTTCTGGATGGTTTATGATTCCTCCATATTCTTCCAGCATGGACAACAAACTAACATGTGAAAGGACACAGAAGCTTGTCTTAGTCTGAGCAATTCAACGGCTCAAAGAAACCGCAGGAAAATGAAGTATCAGAGAAAGTGGAAATTGCCCCAATGACAGCTCAGAAAATGCAGCTGATTAGGCAAACTGTTCCCTGGTTGCAGGACATATCAGCAGTCATCATCACCAATTACTGTTATCAGCTTCAGGAGCATCCTGCTCACTTGGGGGGCAGTTAAACTCAATAGACATTAGAATGGATTTTAGGGTCAGGCAGGCCTGGATTTAAATCCTGACTTTCTTTGCTGTAAAAAATTGTGGAGGTCATTGAGCTTCTCTGAATCTTGACTTCCTCATCTATAAAATGGGGATAACAAGAGTGTCTACTCATAGGATTATGGAAATTAAGTGAGATAAGGCATGCAAAGTGCTCCTACCCAGCACATAGGAAGTACTTAGTAATACAGCTGTATTATGGACAATAGCTGAGGGCAATAACAGCATAGACTTTGGAGCTGGGGAGACTGGCTCCAAATCTTGACTCTACCAGTGACTTACCCGTTTAACTTTGTGCAGGTTACCTGACCTCTCCAAATGCCCGTTTCTTCAAATGAGGCTTAACTGAAGCGTAACACCTATTTCAAAGGGTAGTTCAATGAGCTAATGCATGTATATGCTTAGCTCAGTGTCTGGTACATATTAAACACTCAGTAAATGGTGGCAATGATGATAATGATGATGGTCACAATAATAGTTAATACTTACAAAGCTCTTAACTAAATGCCAGGAAGTGTTCTAAGCACTTTACACGTATTATCTCATTTAATCTTCACAACTAATGAGGTAGGTCCAGTTACCATCTACACTCTCCACTCTACACATGAGGCCCGCAGAGGTAGAATAAGTTGTCCAAAATCACAGAGCTGGTGAGGATTTAAACCTAAGCAGTCAGGGTTTGAGTCCGTGCCCTTAACTACTGTGTTTTCCTGATGATGATGTGTCAGAATCAGCCCTTTTAAACAGCCATTCAAGGTCATACCAAGGATCCACTTCACTAAGGTCAGAGGTGCTTCCCACTTCTCTGGCCAGGACTCGCTTGCCTGCCCCCATCAGTTTCCATGGCACCCTGGGGGGACCCACTGCCCAGGAGCAGTGCATTGCTGGGGCCGGATGTTGATCTATGAGAACCAAGACCTCCTTCCCAAATCCCCCTGGATCCACTGGACTCGGTCTGCCAATGGCTGTTAACTGCTCTCGTGTGAGAGGGGCAGCCCTTCTGCCAGTGTTCGGGGTTTGCTTGATGATTTCAAAAGGGGAACGCGTTGGGGCAGAGGAATTTTCCCACATGCTGCTTCAGAGCAGCTCGAGCAGACTCCAGCGACAATGGAGGCTCATAGGAGACCCCTGGCCTCCACTCTTCCCCAGGAGTCACAAGGCTCCCACAGTGACGGTTCACAGGAAGCCAAGAAGAGCATCAGGGACAGGTCGGCTGATATCCTGACACCATGAAAAAGATAGTAGTTGAACACGGATAGTCAAATTATGTTAATGGCCTAGGGTCAGAGAACAGAACCAGTAAAGGAGAGAGGGGAGAAATCAGTCCAGCCTTTCTGGTCAGTTGACACAGTGGCAGTGTCAAGAAATGGCTTTACATGGGAAATTCAGCCCCTCTGATCTCCATCAGTGCTCCCACTTCTCACAAATCACCCCAAACCAACATACCACCACCTAAGTTTCAAGGCATACCCCGGACACCCTTATACTGAGACTGCTGCCCCAAGCCCTCCGACACAGAAATGGTGGTCCCATCACAGCTGCTCAGCCTCCTCTGGTTTAGTCTGGACACGGAAGCTGTGTGTTTGTACTAGTGGAGCTGGAGGGCAGGCGGCCTGGAAAGGTGGGGCCGGCCTCCCCGCTCTCACTAACGTGCAGGACGTGGCCGTTGTCCTCCCTGGGAATGTGTGCGCTGCAGACCTGGAGTTCTATTTGCTCCTCGCATCTGGCGCTGCCCACAAGAACAACTTTACATGCTACAAATTTAGGAGCAGTTCTCTGTCCTGGGAAGAATTCTGGAATGGAGACGGAAAAGGAAGGAGGAAGCCTGCTCCCCAGGAACCAAACACAGATGCATTCAAATACAAACCATTCCTGGCCACCCCCTAGGCTTCTCAGACTGGGTCACAAGGCTGGTGGCTCACGGAGCTTGGGGAGATGAAGCATCCGGGCTTCAGTGAGCAGGCTCTGCAGGGAGTGATCAAATGGCCTCTGATCTGTGGTTAATCTAGATGAAGATACAGAAGGTATTCTCCTCAGACTATGAGAGCATGAAGCTGGGAGGCAGATACGCTTGGGATAACAGAATCAGGAATCCAAAAGAAAGTATAAAGCAGGGGTAAAGCACTGGTTACAAGATGAAACTTATGGATAACAGGAACAGATAGGGTCCTGCACCTGTGTCTGAAAAAAACCCCAAAAAACCCCAAACCAAAGGACACCAGCTAGGTTTAGATTGTAACCCTAACCCCAGGTACAAGACAATCTTCTGAGGTTCTATTTCCTTACTTGTGAAATTGGGACACTATAGCCCCTCCCTCCTTAAGTTGTCATGAAGATTAAGGACAGTTGATACAGGGGAAGTACCCAGCACAGTGATGTGATGGCTCTCCGTACACTGCTTCACACACAGGCGGTCTGGTTCCAGAGCCTTTGTTCTTAACCGTCATGTTACATTTACTCTCATAAATGTTAACTCTAGTTTCTACAATTATTACCGACTAGGGAGAGATGTAGCTGAGCCACAGCTTGTATGAAAATGACTTTAAGGATGTGGTTGGCAGTAAGTTCGATGGAAGTCACATAAAGACTGTAATGAGGTGTTGACAGCTCTTGGTTACTGTCTGCAGCACAGGCATCACAGGATGACCTGAGGATGTTCTGCCTCAAGAAGAAATGACTTGGGGGCGACATGACAGCTGCCTTCTAAGGTCATAAGCCTGCTCTTTAGGGACCTGAGGCCCAGAACTAAGCCAAGTGGGGGTCGGCTCTAGGTAGATGAATTTCAGCTCAATATCAGGAAGGCCTTTCCTACGTGCTGGCCCAGAATGGGCAGTGAGCATCCCGTCCAGAAGGCAGCTGAGTGTCGGCAAAGCCCATGGTTCTGAGATTCAAATACTCGACTGGTGGGTGGTGGTTGGAAAAGATAAGGTCCTTTCCAACTGTGACATTCCAGGACTATAGGTCCAATGGCCCATGTGACCAACACAGTGAAGCAAGTTGTTCCCTTCGGGGGCACACTGTGATATTTGGTTAATTCTCTCTCTTTTTTAAATAAAAATTTTGGCTTGTCTTACCTAAGGAAGCCATTGGCTGAGAGCAGCTCTTTGCAGAATGAGCTGTAAAGAATGGCTTTTGATAAGAGAGGCTGAGTCAGAGCGTGAAGTGTTGGAGCGGAAAAGGGAATAAAGGTAGCTAAGGGGCAGCAGGAGGACCCAGGGCTGTTGGGGGGAGGAGCAAATGGGCAGAAATAGGTGTCAAAAGGGAGGGAAGCAACAAAAGTTACTAGAGGTTACACAGAGCTCTTTAGAGCCTTTTCAATAGCTGCTCAAAGCACGGACAGGACCATCAGTACAGGCATCACCTGGTGCCTGTTAGAAACAGGCTCCACCCCACACCGAGTCAGAATCTGCCCATCAACAAGTCCCCCAGGTGACTTGTGTGCACTTTAAAGGTGAAAGGCAGTGATGTGGAGACCATCTAAGGGAGACCTAGGCTCAAGTGTGCTGTACTTTCATCTCAAAAAAAAAAAAAAGGAGGCAGGGGAGGTGAGGAATGCTGGGGCATGAGGAAGAGTCTGGTCTCTATGGGGACGCCCCAGCTATGCTTCCAGCCTATCTGCTCCAGTTATGTCTGTTTCTTTAGTCAGGTTCAGAACAGTAAGTCAAATTTGCATAAGGAAACCAGCGGTAATGGGGCTCGTGGGCACAGGTACTCATCTGACACCTAATTAAGCCATCTTGGTAAATCATCTCTAGAATGCCTGTTATTATTTTAGGAAACAACATAAAGAGAATGATAATTAAAAGTAACACCCTGGGTGGGAATTTTGACTTCATTCAGTGGTTGGCAAGTTAAGTACCTTGGGATTTTTTTTTTAAGGTAACAGTTCTATAAATTTTCGTAGATCACACGACCTCAAAGCTTGCCTCTGCCGCAGTTTTTTCCCCTTCCTCTGCCGATGCTTCAATTTTGCGGCTTTATTCTACTGCTGGTTTTTATGTATTTATTTATTTTTTCCCACTGAGCACTTTTTGGTTTTGACTTGCAGTGGGGGAGGGCGTTACCTCTGGATATTACATGCCATCGGAAGCATAAAATGCTAAACACTGTTGCATGATGTTTTCAGGTGAGAAGACAATTTTACATTTCACAGTTGGGCCCACGTGAGGCATTTTCATGCGGGGAATTTTTCCATCCTAGACTCTCATCAAGATGGTATCTGGGGATTTGCCGCCAGTGTAAAATTCACCCAACTGTCTGCAGCCTCCTAGCCTTCCCGCTAGACCTGGCCTCCTCCTGAGTGCCGCCACGTTCCCCTGGACTTCCAGGTGTGCACGAGGGCCCTCCCATCCTTTGTTACCTTCCCCGGGCCCACTGTCTGTGACCTGAGCCGCTTGGTTAGTAACACCCTTACTGACCTGCTTTACACCCTGTCCTCTCCTCCTTCCAGATAAAACCCAACTAGGGATCATCCCACAATCCACCTTCTCTGCTTCTGACTCCAGCTGCTGAGAGAAACACTTGCTGGGGTGGTATTTGTAAAATGCCAGTCTTGCTAGGTCAATCCCCCTGACTTAAAATCCTTCCAAGTCTTACATGATTTAAAGATAAAATCCTAGCTCTTTACTATGGCCCAGAATGCCCATGAAGACTACACTCAGCTACAAGGCTGGGACCAGGATGAGGCAATCTAGGACCCAGGGTGCAAAATATAAGGAGACACTCACTCTCAGGTGCTGACCCTGCGCCTGCATGACCCTGAAAGCGAGTGCTGCCTTACATTTTGCACGCTAGGTGCTGCACCTCTCTTGCCTCACCCCAGCCTCCACCCTGCCCAACTGTCTCTGTAGCTTTTGACTTAACAGCCTACCCTCACACCCACATTCCGTGCTTATTAGTACTCTTACTCTCCTTGTTGCTAGATCCTCGCAGACACCAAGAAGCTTCTCGAAGCTCAGGGTGATATCGAGAAGGCCTCTTCCTGCCCTCGCCTCCATGCTCCCTTAGTCCCACGGGCATCACCTCCACCACTGCCCTGACTACATTAGATTCTTCACTCCCTGTGAGCCTCTTGAGGGCACAGGTGGTGTTCCTATGGCCAGTGCCCCAGGGAGCATGTAGCAATCACTAGGCATTCCACAAATGTTAGCTGAACTGAACGCAAGTCTGCTCTGAGAACTTGCTTGAGTTAGCCTCAGGCCCATGGCACAAAGCCCACAGTTACCCCCCATCCCTTTCAGAATGGGGTGACCTCTAAGGATTGTTATGCACCAGGTATGAACTAGAGCCAGGCCCCTGTCCAGACCTAGGGTTGGGGAGGGGAGTTGGTAAGACATAAGCTCTTAAAGGGTGGTAGTCAAAGTTCTAGCAAATAACTCCCCTTCTGACAAATTTACTTGCTGTTACTCTGAAATTTTCATAGGCATTATGCAATGTCTGGCCAAGTGCTAATTTCTGAGCTTTCTTCCTGCCAAATTTTCACCGTGCTGGCTCATGTTTGCCAATCTCGTAGCAGTGATATTTTCTAGGAGGGAACACGAGTAGCTTTGCGAGTATTCTGGAGTCTCATAAAGCTGTTCTTGGGGCCGTTTTATAAGGTGGGATTCGGTAACGCATCCCCTTGGAGGGTATCATTGCTACCAGGAGAGTTCCTTGGAGTTTCTGTATTGAACTTTCTTAGACACTGTCTAGGAGGGACCTGTCATAGAAGAAACAGCTCTAGGGTAAATAACAGTCTATGAGATCCAATACCACCAGTTTTACTCCTTTAGTGTCATTCAAGTATTTTCTTAACTGTAACCTTATTTCTTTGAGGACAGGACCTGTGCTATGTACGTGGCTGTATGTTCTCCATGCCGCCTGGGTGTACCTATTTTGCTCAGCATTGCTTCCCCAGGGCTGCACAGTACCTGGTGCATAGTAGGCACTTGTTCTCAGCAGGTGATGGAGCATGGGAGAAGAAACTTGGGGGATAGACTTGGACCTGGAGGGTCTAGTCTCCAGAACTGCAGAGCTGAGGGTAACAAACACAACACCATGCTCTGGCTATCCACTTACAGCGAGGCCCCAGCATGTCTGCCTGGTCCCACACTCCACAGACTGGTGACCAGGCCTGGAATCCTGACTGTACAAGGGCTGGTGAGTATTGGAAGACAATTTCATTCATCTGATCAAGCAGAAACAAACTCTGGCCATCCAACCCAGAGTGTTGGCTGCTGTAGCTCCTCTGGGGAGGACCTTGGGGAAGTTGCTCTTCTTCCTGGTGTGCCATCTTCCTCCTCTAGCTAGCCTTCTAGCTCCCTTTAGGGAATTTAATGGTGATGAATTTTTAAAAAATTTATTTTTAAACCACCCTGAAGATTACAAAGAGGGAAATACACGATTGCTAGTCTCAAAAAAGATGACTATCTTGCAAACGATGCAACCGACAAGGGATTAATATCCAAAATTTATAAACAGCTCATGTGGCTCAATATAAAAAATACAAACAACCCAATCAAAAGATGGGCAGGGGGCTTCCCTGGTGGCACAGTGGTTGAGAATCTGCCTGCTAATTCAGGGGATATGGGTTTGAGCCCTGGTCTGGGAGGATCCCACATGCCACGGAGCAACTAGGCCCGTGAGCCACAACTACTGAGCCTGCGCGTCTGGAGCCTGTGCTCCGCAACAAGAGAGACCGCGATAGTGAGAGGCTTGCGCACCGCGATGAAGAGTGGCCCCCGCTTGCCACAACTAGAGAAAGCCCTCGCACAGAAACGAAGACCGAAAACAGCAAAAATAAATAAATAAAATTTAAAAACATGGGCAGAAGACCTAAATAGACATTTCTCCAAAGAAGACAGGGCTAAGAGGCACATGAACAGATGTTCAACATTGCTAATTTATTAGAGAAATGCAAATCAAAACTACAAGGAAGTATCACCTCACACTGGTTAGAATGGCCGTCATCAAAAAATCTACAAACAGTAAATGCTGGAGAGGGTGTGGAGAAAAGGGAACCCTTCTACACTGTTGGTGGGAATGTAAATTAGTATAGTCGCTATGGAGAACAGTATGGAGGTTCCTTAAGAAATTAAAATGATCTAGCAATCCCACTCCTGGGCATACATCCAGAGGAAAACATGGTTCGAAAGGATACATGCACCCCAATGTTCATTGCAGCGCTGTTTACAAGAGCCAAGACATGGAAGCAACCTAAATGCCCATCGACAGATGAATGGATAAAGAAGAGGTGGTACATATATAGAATGGAATATTACTCAGCCATTAAAAAGAATGAAATAATGCCATTTGCAGCAACATGGATGGACCTGGAGATTATCATACTAAGTGAAGTAAGTCAGACAGAGAAAGACAAATATCATATGATATTGCTTATATGTGGAATCTTAAAAAAATGATACAAACGAACTTATCTACAAAATAGAAACAGACTCACAGACTTAGAGAAAGAACTTATGGTTACCAGGGGGAAGAGGGAGGGGGAGGGATAGGTTGGGAGTTTGGGATTGACATGTACACACTGATCTATTTAAAATAGATACCCAACAAGGACCTACTGTATAGCACAGGGAACTCTGCTCAATACTCTGTAATAACCTAAATGGGAAAAGAATTTGAAAAAGAACAGATACATGTATATGTATAACTGAATCACTCTGCTGTACACCTGAAACTAATACAACAGTTAATCAACTATACTCCAATATAACAATTAAAAAATAAAACAAAACCAAAAAAAGATGACTATCTTTATGTATAATAATACATAATGGGGCAACCATAATTTATCATTACCTCAAGAGGGGAAAAAAAGACCAGAAAATCCCTCTGTGGACCAAGATGATGTGACCAACTCACACAGAGTTTGACACAGAATTTCAGGGGCTGGGGACTTCCCTGGCAGTCCAGTGGTTAAGACTTTGCCTTCCAGTGCAGGGGGTGTGGGTTCAATCCCTGGTCGGGAGCTAAGATCCCACATGCCTCCTGGCCAAGAAACCAAAACATAAAACAGAAGCAATATTGTAACAAATTCAATAAAGACTTTAAAAAAATGGTCCACATCAAAAAAGTCTTAAAAAAAAAAAAGAATTTCAGGGGCTCATGAATCCCTTGAAGTTCTTTCATCATCCTCCTAGACATACAAGTATGGACCCTGGTTAAGAATATCTGGGTTAGCCTTTCTGAAGAGCCGACCAGATGGCGGAAGTGGAGCAGAAGAAGAAGCAGACCTTCCGCAAGTTCACCTGCTGCGGCGTGGACCTCGACCAGCTTCTGGACATGTCCTATGAGCAGCTGACGCAGCTGTACAGCGCGCGGCAGCGGCGGCGGCTGAACCGCGGCCTCCGGAGGAAGCAGCACTCGCTGCTGAAGCGGCTGCGCAAGGCCAAGAAGGAGGCGCCGCCCATGGAGAAGCCCGAGGTGGTGAAGACGCACCTGCGCGACATGATCATCCTACCCGAGATGGTGGGCAGCATGATGGGCGTCTACAATGGCAAGACTTTCAACCAGGTGGAAATCAAGCCTGAGATGATCGGCCACTACCTAGGCGAGCTCTCCATCACCTACAAGCCTGTGAAGCACGGCCGGCCCGGCATTGGGGCCACCCACTCCTCCCGCTTCATCCCCCTTAAGTAGCCTGCTGGCCAATAAAGGTAGAGACTTGTCTTAAAAAAAAAAATGAATATCTGGGTTAGAAGTTCCATGTGGTCTTCGAATCATTGTTAGAAACTAACAGGACTTCAGAGTTCAACTAATGTAACCGTCATCTAATGAGATTTTACAGATTAGGTTATGAGGACCAAAGGGTTTTCAGGGCTGACTTGAGAGCAAAGATGGTGGGTAGCAGAACTGAGACCTGCATCCAGGTTTGCTGAATTCCAGTTATCACACGGTATTGCTTTAATACACTATGTTTAAAACAAATGTAAAGAAGAGAGAAGAGTGGAAAAAGACTGACAAGGGGTGGAGGGGGAAAGGAAGGAGTAGTTGTTCATAGCATGTGCAGACTGGCTGCTACTTGGTTTCACTTTTCTGTTTATCATAGATTAGTTTTCTAGCTTCAAGCCAAAGAGACCAGGCCTGAAGCTCCCTTCTAGCTTCCTACTTTGGATCTGTAACTAGTAAGTCCTGATAGAACACCTGAGGTAGACTTAATGGAGAGGAAGATAAGGGAGCCTGGGCACACCTAAAACAGATTATGTCCTTATGAAAACCCCAGAGCAACAAAGAATCCACTGTTTCCAGGAAGCGGGGGAAACATTTCTAAGGAGAAAGTATGAGCCTTGAAGAGATTAGGGGTATATGCAGCAAGGAAGGGGTATCGAGTGGTCCCTATGGGTGGGAGGGAGATGCTGAAACAGGGTGAGGTGTGAGTGAGGCACGCTGGGGGATGGGTCGGGGAGGCAGCTGGTGTCTGGCCTGGGAGCCATCTAAAAGTTCTTTTAAACTGGAGAGTATCAAAGTAAGATTTGCATTTTAGTTAGATATCTTTAGTAACCAGATGGAGGATAGAGCTAAAGAGATTTTTTTCCCCTAGTTAGAGAGCTGTTGTCCAGATTCATTTGTTCATTCACTGATCCCAAATTATGAAGCTCGTAATATAAACCTGGCGCTGATCTAGAGAAGAAAAGACAACCTACACTGGGACAGTGACGATGGAGATGGAGCCATATAATCAATGATACATATTGAAGAGACAGATTCAAGAAATATTAGTTGTTAGAAACCATCAGGAGGACTTCCCTGGTGGCGCAGTGGTTGGGAGTCCGCCTGCCAATGCAGGGGACACGGGTTCGAGCCCTGGTCCAGGAGGATCCCACATGCCGCGGAGCAGCTAGGCCTGTGTGCCACAACTACTGAGCCTGCGCTCTAGAGCCTCCGTGCCATAACTACTGAAGCCTGTGCGCCTAGAGCCCGTGCTCCGCAGCAAGAGAGGTCACCGCCATGAGAGGCCCGCGCACCACAACGAAGAGTGGCCCTGCTCGCTGCAACCAGAGAAAGCCAGTGTGCAGCAACAAAGATCCAATGCAGCCAAAAAAAAAAAAAAAAAAAAAATTATCAGGAGCTAATGACTAACAATATGGGGATGGGTGTGGGGAGGGACTGAAAAGGAAAGAGGAAGCATATTGATGGATGGTTGAAACAAATCCAGAGGATTTTTAGGGCATACTCTGTATGATACCATAATGATGGATACATGTCATTATACATTTGTCCAAACTCATAGAATATACCACACCAAGAGTGAACCCTAGGGACTTCCCTGGCGGTCCAGTGGTTAGGATTCTGCGCTTCCACTGCACGGGGTGTGGGTTGGGTCCCTGGTCGGGGACCTAAGATCCTTCAAGCTGTGCAGCGCGGCCCCCCCAAAAAAGAGTGAAGCCTAATGAAAATTATGAACTTTGGGTGATAAAGACATGTCAATGTTGGGTTTTTTGTTTTTAATAAATTTATTTATTTTATTTATTTATTTTTGGCTGCGTTGCGTCTTCGTTGCTGCGCGTGGGCTTTCTCTAGTTGCAGCGAGCGGGGGCTACTGTTCGTTGAGGTGCGCGGGCTTCTCATTGCGGTGGCTTCTCTTGTTGCGGAGCACGGGCTCAGTAGTTGTGACACGTGGACTCAGTAGTTGTGGCTCGTGGGCCTAGTTGCCCTGCAGCATGTGGGATCTTCCCGGACCAGGGATCGAACCGATGTCCCCTGCATTGGCAGGCGTATTCTTAACCACTGCACCACCAGGGAAGCCCCTCAGTGTACGTTTATCAATTATAACAAATGCACCACCCCCGGTGGTGGGTGTTGATAAGGGGGAGGCCATCATGTGTGGGAATGGGGGTTATGGAAAATCTCTGTACCTTCTGCTCAGTTTTTCTCTGAACCTAAAACTTCTCTAAAAAACATTGTCTTATTACAAAAAATCAGCAGGACCTGACGATGATATTGAGTAGGGTGGGGAGGTGGGATGAAAAGGAAAGAGGAAGCATATTAATGGAGGGTTGAAACTAATATTATATCCACTATTTTAGAATTATATAAAGTCTAAAGGAGTTTTCTGTAAGAAGCTCTGCAAAGGTTAAAACACGTAGATCAAAACAGTCTTCATCTGCACCATCTTTGAACTGTGGAGACTACTTTAGAATTTGTTATTTCTCCAGGTCAGAGACTTAGACCTGCCCTAGGGAAGTAATTATAAAAGCAACTGAATTGTAGGTTGAACCCAGACAGGTTGAAATAAAATACAAATGTCTTGCTGAGCTTCTCTCCGCAGCCTCGTGGTAAGCCTTTCCTACCAGAATTCTAATTTTGTCAAAATGGGGTTGCTTTCATGTAATTTTAGTAGGACCTTTCAAAAATGGAGAGCAGCAAGAACTGCTCTCCACAAGTGAACAGAGATGGGCTGGGGGACAAAGTGGATTGGGTAAATTTTTATAAAAATAAAAGGTATGTCATCTCAAGGAAGAGAATAAGACAGGATTTTACTAATGTTACTTTAAGAGACAAAAGACCCAATCAAATCATTCATTTTTGCTGTCTTAATTACTTATCTACTACGAGTAAAGAATAGCACAATTAAAAGGAAAAAAAAAGCTACATGCTGCAAATGCCTATAAAGACACATGCTTAGTTTTGCACCGTGCTGTACACATCATAAAGTCTGGCTGGGCTGGTGGCCCAGATCGCCTCCAAGCCTCACAGTTCTGTAAGGCGAAAGGATGAAATGTAATATTTACAACCTTGGGAATGAATTAATCCCTGGAGAAACAGGGATTTTCTGTTTCTCACCTGCTCACATTCAGCTGGCTTAGTACCTGAGCAGGGTGCCAGGGACCGGTTTCCTCCTGTTGCCACAGGGCAGGACAGTAGACTCAGGCCTCGAAGCTAAATATCTGACATGTCAGCACAGAGACCTGGCACTGGAGTGTTCTCTCTCTGTGGACGTCCACCTGTCCTTCCTGGTAAACGGCTTCCAGGAGTTCCACCTCTGGGAAACTACAGGGAGAGCCCTGACAACAACATAAAAAACATACTCAAGGTGACTTGAAGATGCCCCAATAACAGAGTATGTGCCCATCCTAAGTAGTAGCAAATGCTATAAGGGCTGCACATTTTTTTAAGTTGAGAAAAACAACTGCTCGGAAAAACCAAAGCTACACTAACTGCTGACATGCAAACCTAGTTTTGACAGCTTAGTTGCAACTCTGCCCCTGGTCTACAGGTGAAATGAGCTCTCAGCCTTGCAGAGACCTTCTATTGGTACAGGAGAGAGGTGCCTGTGAGCAAGGACCATGGCTCACATTTGCTGAGGCATTTCCAGTGGGCTTTGGGAAAAGGACAGCCTTTTACCAGAGCAGAGAAAGGGGAAGAATGAAGAAGCCACAGAGTACAGGCTGTTGTCTTCCAGGCTTTTTTGGCGGACAGGGCTGACGACATTTTATATGCTCCCCCCAAAAGTGTCAAGAGGAAGAAAGGCAGGAGTGAAACAGGTGCCCAAGGCTGCTGGAGGTCTGTGGCCCTGCCTTGGGTAGAGGTCTAAATGCAGCTATAAGTTTAAGACGAAGGGATCTCATCATATTGTGCTTGCTTTGGTTCCCTGAAACTCTATGTCAAGGTATCCCTTTCCTCTCTATGTAATAATGCCCAGTCAGTAAGCCTGTGATAAACAAAATGGAGGACAGGACTTCACCTCTCCCCGCAAACATACATGGGGAAAAGGTCCCTTTTCACTGAGTACCTCGGCCACAGTATTACAACTACTGTAAGATAAGAGGTGCTACTTTCTCATACAATGGGTTTTCCCATCACCTGAAAAATTACTTGCTGAGGGTCTGTAACCAAGGTAAAAACACCCCATTTCCCTTAAGAACTCAGGTCACAGCTTTCATGAAGGGCAAACAAAAAGGAGTTGAAAAACAAATATAAGTATAAATTAACAGCCACAAAAAATGGAGACATGACCTCTGTCTTTCTTTTTCTCTTTTTAAATATAATTTGATCAAACTTGTTTGCTGTTTTCTTTGCAGAAAAAAAAAGCAGAAATAAATTGAGAAGAAGGAGAAATGGGAAGGAAAACAGTGAGAGAAGCTGGGAGGCCATCTGTATAAAAGGTGGCAAAAGAATGAGAACTGACAACTGTCCAAAGCTTTATTTATTTAGTTAGTTTCTGGCTCCCTGTTTCTTGGCTATATGGTGATCTTGGCTATCTATATAGTCAAGAAATTCATTTGGGCTTCCCTGGTGGTGCAGTGGTTAAGAATCCGCCTGCCAATACAAGGGACATGGGTTCGAGCCCTAGTCCAGGAAGATCCCACATGCGGTGGAGCAAATAAGCCCGTGCGCCACCACTACTGAGCCTGCATGCTGCAACTACTGAAGCCCATGCGCCTAGAGCCTGTGCTCTGCAGCAAGAGAAGCCACCACAATGAGCAGCCTGCGCACCGCAACGAAGAGTAACTCCTACTCACCGCAACTAGAGAAAGCCCCCGTGCAGCAACAAAGACCCAACACAACCAAAAATAAATAAAATTAAAAAAAAAAAGAAATTCATTTAATTTTCTTTTTTTCTCTCTTTTCTTCCTTTCCTCCTCCCCCATCTAACCAGGTCTAGTTAAGAGCTTGAGTTTTAATACCAGACTACCTAGGTTTGAATTCCAGCTTTCCACTACTCTTTAACTGAGTTCGGTCCTCAGCAAGTTACTTAAACTCCTTGTGCTACAGTTTCCACATCCGTTAAGTAAGAAAAATGATCAGAACCTACCTTATAGGGTTGTGGTGTGGATTATTTATAAAGTATCTCTGAAATACCAGCTATTATTATCATAAACCCTCACCTCATCTCACAGATAAACAGTATCTTCCTTTTTCTCAATTCAACACAACCTCAGTCTCTAAGATACTGCATATCAATTCCCAGAACCCTTAACAAGTGTGGCCGGTCTAACAGGTTTCTTGCAGCACGTCTCACGGAAGTGGGCTTGGGGTTCAGTCCAGTCCAGTTCTGGCTGAATATCTGGTACACCTGTGAGTCTGCCCTGTGTGGATTGGCCTTGAACTCTAGGCCAGCCTAGGGTCATCCAGGGCCACCCCAGGGATTGCAGCCATATCAGAGCCTGGTGCAGATACGACCTGGCCCCAGCCAACTGCTTATTGGCCCATCCATTTTCTGCCACCAAAAGCATGCCCTGAATGCTTCAGAAGCCCAGCACTTCCCTGGGGACCGTCCTGCTGTTTCCTGCACTGTCCATTCTTGTTCATCTCCGTCGAAAACACATTTCTCCTCCTCACTGCCTGGCAAAACGCTACTTGCCCTTCCAAGTTTTATTTCATTCTCATCTCCTCTACCTGGGAGCCCCCAGGCAGTGCTTTCCTTCTGTACCAAGTCTCTTAGTTACATCTACTTTGACATGATTTTCCAGGTCAGTGGATAATATTCTGGCTGATTCCTCCACTAGACTGTCAACTCCTGGCAAGCCCAGCTACACTGGGGAGGCATTTCTGAATGACCAAATGACTTTGGACTCATCTCAGTTAAGCCACTTGCTCGTGGGCTTTTGGTCAATGTTAAGAGTCAGATGAAATCTGAGCTCCTAGAGATTTCCTCTCTGCTGAAAGTGGGCCAGACATGTGAATTCTTACATCACTGAAGGGTACAGTAGAAGTTACTGCCCTTTTTGAGGAAGTTACAAAGGAATAATATAATTATTTGTTTCTTAAGCATTTCTGAGAAAGGAGGAAGAAAAAAAACCCTATAATTTCAGTTTGTGTCATTGGGCAAACAGATATAATCTATGAGGGACCAGCTAATGTATGGATATGTAAAAGATAATTACAAATTTTTCATGAGCTCTGAAGTTGTTGCAACTTATTTACTTCTGTAATAGAGTTCTAATGAATTTGAAGGGTGCTGGAGATAGCCGTAAAATGTTATACTAAGAGCCTTGTAGAATCACAGAATGTAAGAGTTACAAATGACCTTGCAGACCAATTATTGGTTCTTAATCATGAGTGCATAATAAAATTTTCACTGGTCCACAGAAAACTGAGACAGATTTGGATAATCAGCTGTCACATTTCTTTAAAAAGTAAGAAAAACTGGGCTTCCCTGGTGGCGCAGTGGTTAAGAATCCGCCTGCCAATGCGGGAGACACGGGTTCGAGCCCTGGTCCATGAAGATCCCACATGCCGCGGAGCAACTAAGCCCATGTGCCACAACTACTGAGCCTCCACTCTAGAGCCTGCGAGCCACAACTACTGAGCCCATGTGCCATAACTACTGAAGCCTACGCGCCTAGAGCCCAGTGCTCCGCAACAAGACAAGCCACCGCAATGAGAAGTCCGCGCACCACAATGAAGAGTAGCCCCCGCTCGCTGCAACTAGAGAAAGCCCGTGCGCAGCAACAAAGACCCAACACAGCCAAAAATAAAAATAAATTAAAAAAAAAAAAAGTAAGAAAAATTCAATTTAAAGGGTCATTTTCTATTCTGAGATTAAATTTTCCCCACTTTTGTGGTGTTAATATATTCTTTCTTTTATGAAAAATGGTGATTATGAATGGTAGTTTCAGCTTTTTTTTTAATGTAGCCTATTTATCTCTGTTCCTTATTATTATCCCAATTGGTTAAATTTTTTAATTGAAATATAATATGCATATATTCCCAATTAATTTTAATAGCCCTGTATTTGTAATAGCTTTCTAGCTTGGCAAAATGAAAAGTTGGGCAACCCCAGATAAGTTTCCGAAACTGTTTTTTAAATAAAATTTATGGGGCTGATTTATGAAACTTTATGAACCCTGATTGAGTTCAACCTCCTATTTGCAGAAAAGGAAATAAGAGTCTATAGAGGTTAAATGTTAAAGCATTATACATGCACCCAAGGTCCCCTAGCTAGTCAATAGCAAAGCCAAGACTAGAACCTGGGCTCTTGCCTCCCTGAAAGTCCAGAGGTCTCACAGCCGACTCAACTTCACAGGTGTTCAATATTAGTAGAGTGTAGAATTTGATCCTAAAGCCACTTACAGTGCAGAACTGAGATGAACATGAGTTTTATGCAGTCAATTAGATTGCATGTTAAGCTGTACTTTGCTTTGCCACAATTATCTCTTACAATCATGACAAATAATCTTTACCTGGTATGAGTTATGAATTTTTGTGATTTTCATCTGATCAAAACTCAGCAGGATAGCATAAAATTTTATAAATATACAGAAATAAATATGCCCTTACTTCATCACCTCCATTTATAAGCTACTTAGTTCATTTTCTTCCTTATCAGTCACAAAACAGGAGTTGCCACCATTTTTCCCTTGCAGTTCACATCACATAGTTCTAATGCAATAATTCTGCATCTAGGACAAGATGGGCCAGCTTATTCAAATCCATCTATTGAGCCATGTCAATATCAGAAGATAACACATTACCAAGACAAACATAAAAGCCCTAGAGCCAGAAAAACATTCAACACTGTGATGCCCAAAATTTTTAATCCATGTATCTTGATTCCTCATTATTATTCTAATTAGTTTTGTAGTCACCTTGTTTATGGGAGTTTCTAATTCCTGCTGTTAACTGAAGTTGCTGTTCAGTATGCAGGCTCACATTCTTTTTCCCCTTAAGAATTCTGAACTAGCAGCCATAAACCCAGCCCTATTGTTTTAAAGATGCCGAAATAAAGATGCCCAAACAAAAGCCCTTACCTAAAGTAAGGCAGGTGCCCAGTAAACTTTAGTATCTTACTTGGATCCTTGGGTCTTTCTTTTTTCCAATTTTGAAAATTTGAAATAATTTTAGACTTACAAAAATGTTGCAAAAATAATACATCTATGTGTACCCTTCACCCACCTTTCTCTGCCCTTTTTCTGCCTCATGATCCAGTCTAGGATCCCATGCTGTGTTTAATTATTGTATCTCCTTAGTCTCCTCTGTGACTGCTCCTCAGTCTTTTTTTTTTTTTTTTTTTTTCCGGCACGCGGGCCTCTCACTGCTGTGGCCTCTCCCGTTGCGGAGCACAGGCTCCGGACGCACAAGCCCAGCGGCCATGGCTCACAGGCCCAGCCGCTCCGCGGCACGTGGGATCCTCCCGGACCGGGGCACGAACCCATGTCCCCTGCATCGGCAGGCGGACTCTCAACCACTGCGCCACCAGGGAAGCCCTGCTCCTCAGTCTTTTTTTGTCCTTCATGATCTTGCTATCTTTGAAGAGTACTGGTCACTTATTTTATAGACGATCCCTCAATTGGGTTCATGTCATGTCTTCTCCTGAATGGACTGAGGTTCTGCATTTTTGACAGAAAACCACACAAGTGTTGTGCTTTTTTCAGTGCATCATATGAGGGGGATGTAATGTCAATAGTCTTCTTACTTGTGATGTAAACCAAGTAACTAACAAAGATGGTGCCCTTGGCTTCTAATTGCTCATATTCTGTCATCTAAGCTCTTTATTGGAGCAGAGGTGACAACTAAGGTACTAGTACCCTTACACAGGGTGGGAACAGAAGGGACAGGTCTTCCTGACCTTTCACACGTAGCTACCATAGCAACGGGCTTCTGGAGGGCTGGCGCCCTAAACAGAAGCCTGAGAGAGCAGACCACAGGACATAAGCCATCTGATAAAGGAGCTATGAGGTAACACATCCGAGAAGTCAAGTCACTGTCAGACACAGGTAAGAGACCTAGATCAGGCAAGGGCAGCACGAAGGTTGCCCTTCCTCCAGAAGGGGAACTGATACAGAAAGTGTGTCTTTCTAGATTTCTGTTCTTCCTTCCCTTCATCCTCTACTTTTGTTTACTTTAGTTTTCTTTGACGATGCCTTCTACATTCAGCTGATCTCTGATTTTAACAAAATCCCAATAAGAATATGTATCTACTGCTTTGGGGATAATTATTACAAGTTAATTTCTATAAACTGCCACAAATAACAGCACCCCTGCCGTTCATCTTGTTGTCATCTATCTGTCCCCTGGAGCCAGATGGGGGTACACGTACCATCTAGTACAAAACTGTACCCCTCAATCCTGGAGATACACATGAACCAAGGTTCTTTCTTTCCTTTTTTAAATTGAGATATAATTCACATACCCTTTTAAAGTGCACAATTCATCAATGTTTAGTATATTTACAAGGTTGTGCAACCATCACCACTGTCTAATTCCAGAATCTTTCACCCCAAAAAGAAATCTAGTACCCATTGTCACTCCCCATTCTCCTCTGTCCCCAGCACCTGGCAACTCACTAATCTACTCTCTATCTCTATGGATTTGCCTATTGAACCAAGGTACTTTTGATCCAATAATAACCAAAATGATCTCAATCCAGTAAACCTAGGAGACACACACACACACACACACACACACACATGAAATTTGACTCTGCTAACACCTCGCCTTCCCTTTTGGTACGCAGAACTCCTCCCCCATCCCCCTAACTGTGTCTCGGAGGTGATGTATCTGTATTTGTCCTCCTCAGGGTACAACCCATCCAACCCTTTCCTTTTTTGTCAAAAACCATGACATGTTCTATCAGCGTCCTGCATTTGTGAGGTAATGCTTAGGTAAATTTATCTCTGCTAAGATGCTAAGGAGTAACAGATTTACATTTTAATGGAGAACTTCTGGAGTCTATGGCTCAGCTAGGATGACCATCTGACCCAGTTTTTTGGGATTATCTCAGTTTATGCCCGTTGACCTGGCAAAATTATTAATAGCATCCCCTTTCCCCCCTTTCTCAAGAGTGTCCTGGTTTGGGTGTTTAAGTATATGGTCACCCAACCATAACCAAAATAAATGACTAATCATGGTAATTATGGGCATTGTGTCAGGCCAACAAGGGAAATATATTTAGGGAAATGAAGTTTTAATGTTTCTCACATTGCACCCCAGCTCTGCATTCCCATAAAAGGTTTAAATTCACCAACCTGTAGGAATCAGGGTTTCATCCACAGGCAAAAAAGCATCAGCTTCTATAGTGACTTCATGGTCATATATATTCGGGGAACCCTGGGAGAGAAAAAGTAGAGAAAGAAAAGAAGGTTTAGTGCTCAGTCTTATTTTATATATTTGCTTTATAACTTCTCTTGCAGAAATGTTTTCAAGTATTGACGAAAACTTTAGAAATCCCATTTGACCTATGATGATGATTAATTCGTTCATTTAAGTTAGGTAGATAGGGGCTCAAAAATAGCAGCCGATACATTTGGAAGAAACTTTCGAGTGTGACCCCAGCATGCACGTTCTTTTCTGAATGGAATTATGAAAGGGAAAAGTCAGAGAAACAACAGTGGTTTGAAAGCCTTTTGGATTTTGACTTATTAGCAGAGGGTTTTCTTCTACTGTCCTCACATGCCAGGCAAACAAAAGAGCAAGGGTCAGTGACCTGTAACACACAGGTGCTGGACAGCCAAGGCATCACCTCTCGGCTCACTAGGCCTGGGCCACGTCACCCCTTCTCTGGCCTAGTTCCCACTCAGAGGACCCACTCCTTTCTCCATGGCAGAAGCCTGGAAGTCAGAACTGGGGTCCCATCTCCCCCGTAAAGATGCAGCCTGACCTCCTGGCAGAGTCAAAGGCTGGTCCCTGAAGCACTGGTCAGTGGTCAGAAAGTCCCGGGGTCTAGTTCTGGACTTATTTCCTTCAGTATAAAATCGGGCTGATTTATACCAGGGTTCTTGGGGAACAGTTCAGTAAGGATGCGTTGTGTTGCTTACAAACTGGAAAATACACACATATGTTTCTAATAAAAAGGATTACCTTTTTTTTTTTTTTGCGGTACGCGGGCCTCTCACTGCTGTGGCCTCTCCCGCTGCGGAGCACAGGCTCCGGACACACAGGCTCAGCGGCCATGGCTCACGGGCCCAGCCGCTCCGCGGCATGTGGGATCTTCCCGGATTGGGGCACAAACCCATGTCCCCTGCATCGGCAGGCAGACTCTCAACCACTGCGCCACCAGGGAAGCCCAGGATTATATTTTAATAGCACTATTTTAAAGCTTCACAGCAAAAGATGTGGAAAGGAAACCAAGTGAGGGCTTTTGCTGAGTGAATGCTCAAAAATAAACGAAACCAGTAGTTTTCAGCTAGGGATGATTTTGCCCCACAGGTGTCTCGAGACATTTTTGATTGTCACGGCTGGGGGTGGTAATGCTACTGGGGAAGCAGTCGTGTGAAGAGGCCAGGGATTCTGCCAAACAGCTTACCATGCTCAGGACAGCCTCCGCACCCCGGCAACAAGGAGTCATCTGGCCCCAAATGTCAACAGTGCCGAGGCTGAGAAACCCTGAGCTCAGCTAAATTGAAGCCTCCGAGGGGTTCCTGAGAAGTGAGCAGAGAGAGGCAGAGTGCTCTGGGTTAACTGAAAACATATTCTACTGTCAGAAGGCCTCAGCCATACAATCAAATGGAGTCGTCCAGAGGACAAAGGCCAAGATTTCAGAGGCTGCGAGAATCGATGTCTAAACATGACAGAAATTGGTTTATTTACACTACCAGGAGGCTCTGTTTCTAACGAACTATGATTCTCTTGTACTGTCCCAGCGGTCAAGGGTAGGAGTGGGTGGGAGACAAGGCTGGGGCAGAGGCTTCTGCCCACACTATCTGAGCCACTTGTTTGGTCCCTGATCTGACCTGGGAAGGCAGGTCCAAGATGGGAGTGGCCTGCACCCCTGCCTAGAGCTGTTCCAGCCTAGAGGGGTCTCTCTCCTGTGTGGCTCTCCCTACTGTCACCTCAGGCCTCAGGCTACTGCCAGTACCAAAGAGGCCCCTGGGACTGAGGGCAGCAGCTGTGAGGGAATGAGAATTTGGGACTCTTCCTTTGGCTCTAATTGTTCAATGCTCAGTTCAAGGTTGAGTAGTATTCCATTGTATAAATATATCACAACTTATCTGTTCTCCTATTGATAGGCTTTTGGGTTGTTTTGAGTTTTTTTTATTATTATGAATAGAGCTTCTTAGGAATTTCCTTGTTCTGTTTGTTTTTTAGCACTAGGGCAGGAAGAAAATGATTCAGTGTGAAAATCACACACCACTAAATTGAGTCCAAGATGTTGGGGAGAAGCCTGGGAGGAGAAGGAAAGGAACACTGACTAGGCACCCACTCTCTGAATTGTTGGGTCATTAAACAGCAGTAACATTCCTTCAGTAAAGGAAGCATGCTTTTCATTTTATGACTCTTCTGACCTGGAATAATGCAATGTCTGCTCTGGTGGAATATTACTGTTGGATTCTTTTCCTTTTCAGGCTGATGAAAACTTGGCAAGGAATGCTGATTCACAAACAGAACTGAGGCCCATCTCTGAGTTCAGTGTTTGCTTTGGTTAACTTTGGCTGCTACTATTTGTAACATTAACCATTTATAGAGCTCACTGCGGCTTGGATGGGGCTTTAAAGACCTTTTTGTGCATTGCCACTACCACTTCCTTACTTCAGCTCTTATTACTTCTAGCAGGATATAACACACTATTGGTTACTACCCAAAAGCTATCTCAACTCCATTATCAGCACCCTCCCTTTCCCCTGGCAGAACACTGACTTGTTGATTTATCCTATGTGAGGATATATTCAGGGAAAGGACCCCCACCCAGGCCCCAGAGGGCAAACTTTGATTTGTCTAAGCCAACCATGGTAGTCTAATTCCCTTGCTGGTGACTGGGTTAAGCAGAGCATAAGACACACTTCTGGCCAACAAAACGTGAGGAAAGTCTACTGAGGAGCTTCTAGAAAAAGTTTTGCTTGTTCTTAAAAATGGAACATTAGAGATATGAAAAAAAGAATAGTTCCTTTTTTTAATCTCTGGATGTGACTATACGAAGAGGTGATTCATGGAGCTGTGGCAACCATCTTGTGACCATGAAGGGATAAGCTTGAAGACAAAAACCATAGCACTGAAGAAGCAGAATGGAACGATGGAAGAATTTGGGTCCTTGATGACATACCTACACAGTCATACCAAAACCAGAACTATTGCTTTTCATCTCAAATTGCCCCAGGCCTGCTTTCATAGCTCTTTAGATAAAGTTTCAGTTAAAAAAAAAAAGTTCTCCTAGTTTTGTGTTTGTTAGATAAGAAAGGAACAGCCACACACACACACAAAAAAATCAACCAACCTGTAACCTACATACCTTTTCCATTCTTTGAAAAACACACTGCTCTCCTCCCCCTAGGCCTCCAACCCTCAAACTTAGAAGTGATGAGTCAAAGTCTGACCCCCAAGTAGGACAAAAATACTGCTTATTAAATTTAAAAAACAAACCAAAAGAAAATAGGTAAGATGAGCTGACTATTGAAAATATCAAGTTTCGAGCTATTTACCTGGGGAGGGTTTAAGACACACAATAATGCTTTTCCGGGTAGGGCAAGAGATGTTCTGAAAATGCAGAGAGACCCCTTGACCCCAGGCTGGGTAACTGCCTACCAACCCTTACCTGATGCTCCAAAAGGCTGGTGGCCCTCACCCACCCCACCCCTAAAGCTAGAGGCTGTGGATGTGAGCTGTACTTACTAAGACAGCACACAGCAGGGAGTTGACCCTGACCACCCTTCTGTGTGGGGTCTGTGATCTGGGAAACTATTCAGCCTCTGGAAAAAAATTTAGAAAATTTTAGGAGTCACTCCAAGTCCTTGTAGGATTGGAAGGGTAGAAAATTCTGGTCAGGAGGGTCCTCCTCTCACGTAAGCAGAAAGAGCCTTAGTGAACCTTAGGTTCCCATTTTGCATCTTTCATTGGAACACACTGGCAGAGTAATACTTCACACCTAATTTCTTTTTCTATTTCTGAATCTATTCCTTTAGATCACCCCCTTAGTTACAAAAATGTGGAAAATAGTGAAAAATTACCATGATCTACTACCCACATAAAACCATTAATATTTTGTTCTATTTCTGTCAAGTTTCTTTCTGAACTTATTCTAAAAAGTGGGGTCTTTATGCTCATGATTGCAGTGTCTCTTACGGCTTGTGCGTGTTTATTTTTTGGTTTGTCTTTAAGATCTCAAGAAGGATGGTGGAAGTTCCTGAAGATAAGGAACAAGCAAGTGAAGAACCGTCTTTCTTATTTTCGAATTATGTAAGAACCAATTAACTCATGCTATTTGAAAAGATTCTAGAAAAAAAATCAGCATATCATCAACAAACTCCTAAAAAGTGTAAAAATGCAAGATATTACTAGCTGGCTGTGAACATCATCTTGTGGTAGGAAATCATGCCAAAGCGATTCAAGTCTAGTATACAATGATGAGCTTCTTAGATGAAGAGAAAGTCACAGATAGAATCTACAGATTTTAGCTAAGCCTTTTATTCTGTCTCATGTAATAGCCTCCTCAGCAAGCTAAAATATTATCATTAGGAGGGAATGAGGTAGTTTAGAGGGAATTACCTAAGGGGGGCTGTCAGTGTCTCCACACCACTCCTAGGGTGGGCCGTACAGCGGGAGCACACAGACATTGGCAGCATTTATCTAAAGGGGCTGGGCTAAGCACATCTTCAAGGATCCAGTGATGGAAAATGCCTTAATTGGAAGTAATTTTGTTGGGGGGGGGCGGGGTGGTAGGAGTGAAACTGGGGAAGCAAATGTAAGCACTTGTTATAATTAGATGACAGGAGGGAGTTCTTTAAATAGCTTGTTACCTGTCTGAGCGTGTGGGACAGCACAATGTACTCATTTCCCTATAACTTCCATTTGTGGACCACCTACTATGAGTCAGATGCTTTGCTGGGCACTTTTCCTCATCCCAGGGGTGACCCCATCGCCACGGTAATTCCATACTGGGTTAGTCTCTCCAGTCACTCCCCCAGGTCATTCCACAAAGCACAATGCCGGAGAGAAGAGGCAAGTGACACTTCACACTACAGCAGGTGATCAAAGGCAAGTTCACCTACCTGGCCTGCCAGGTTGAAGTAAGAATGGTTGGTCAGATTGACCGGAGTGGTCTGACTGGCCTGTGCTCGGTAGTGGATCACGAGCTCCCCGCCATCCAGTGTGTATGTCACCCAGACTTTTAACTCTCCAGGGTAGCCTTCCTCACCATCTGGACTGACCCGTGAGAACTCGACTCCATTTGACAGCACCTGAGGGGTCCAGAGGACCTGGAAGAAAGTGTTTTTGAAGCCGTTTAGTCACTCCAATCCCAAGCTAAATGCCACATTTCAATATTTAAAGACAGCTTGGAATCTAAAAAATAAAACAGACTAGTGAATATAACAAAACAGAAACAGACTCACAGATACAGAGAAAAAAGTAGTGGTTACCAATGGGGTTACCATAGGGGTAGGGGATTAAAGGTACAAACTACTACGTATAAAATAAATAAGCTACAAGGATATATTGTACAGCATGGGGAATATAACCAATATTTTTTAATAAATTTGAATGGAATATAATCTTTAAAAATTGTGAATCACTATGTTGTACACCTGAAATGTATATGTAATCTTATGTGCCTTATTGAGTGCCCATTACGAGCCTAGGCTCTTTGCTAGAAACTTCGCAGACACTATCTCAGGGCTGACGTAAAGTAGGTGCCATTATCCTCATTTAAAGATGAGAGAATGGAGGCTCAGAAAGGATAAACTGCTTGTCCCAGGCCACACTGCTAATAAGACAGTGGATTTGAATCAAGTAGTCTAATCCTGAGCCTGCTTCCTTATTCTACACCATCAGAGGACAAGGTAGCCAGAGACCCCCCAGTCCCTTTGGGGAGCTCTGGAGTCACTAAGAAAGGGGCCCTTTGCAGACATGAGACTTCCATTTGTTGGGTGCTCACCAGCCAGCAACTGACCTGGTGCTTTACATAAACCATTTTATAAGGTAAGGATTTAGTTGAACCAACCGAAATTACCATCTTTATAGGTCAAAACAGTTGAGCACTGGCAATTGCACATGGCTCCAACTAATATTATTACCCCCATTTTATAGATGAGCAAATTGAGTTCAGGGTAACGAGTTAACTCGCCCACTTCCACCTCCCACATTCCAGGGGATGGAGTAGGACCCTGTCATAATTCATGCAATTGTTTAAAGGGGAGAAATATCTTGTTTAAAGTCATACATGTAATTAGTGACAGAGCTAGGATTCAAACTTAGCTTGACAGTCTACACCATTCCACATCTTACTTTCAGTCAATGTTTTGTTCCAATCTTCGTTTCCAACAGCAGAGTTGAGGCCAAACACTGTCATTGCAAATAGAGTTGGAAGATAATAACTTCTGAGGGTCACAGGAATGGCCCATGAGCCCAGGCTCTGCCACCTACTCCTGGCATGGCCTGGATCTCTCTCACTGACACTGCATTTACCAGGAAGAAGAGCCCAATGGGAATGGAGGTCTCTGCCTTCACGTACAGTGAAAGCAGCTGGTATTTGAAACAAATTCGCTGACCTTAGTAAAAAATTAATTTTACATCCTAATTATCTCCCGGAAATGTTGCCTGGTATATGTGTGATTAAAAAAAGAAAAAGGAATCCCCCAAGCAGAAAATTTTAGGAATAAAATATTTGAAATAAAATCATCTTAACTTGCTACCTATTTTTTTTCCTTTAGTGAAAGGACACAATGGAAAGATTTTTGTGTAAAGCAATATTATCAGATAAAGTGGAAAGTATAATTCCTATTCACGGGAGGATTTCCCTGACCCTGTGGTTTCCAAATTTCCTGAAAATTTCCGCATTTGCATCTCTAGGCCTGCTTACACCATTTCTAATCCTGTCAGGTTATTCAAATTTCATCTTTAAAAAAATGTGTTGGTATAAGTAGAAAAACACATACCTGCAAACCAACAATTATTCAGTAATTGTTGAAACCAAATGCAGCTTAAAACAAAGTCCATGTGATACTGCTCATGTTGCTACATGAAAACCTAGTGGCCTAAAACTTTCAATGGCTCCAAGATTACATTCCAAGTCTTTCCCCACCCCTCTGTGGGCTGTTGCACAGCCACTCTCCAATATCCACTTATTAAATGACATACTATCTTTTCTTCAAGAACAGTTCAAATCCAACCTCCCTAGTTGCCATTAATTTGTCCATACCCAGTTCCTGTAGCACACCACTGGGGCTTGGGTATTATGGGGCTTGTTGCCTGCAACAGTTATGTAAGAGTCCCTCACTATACTGGAGTCTCAGGAATCCCCATCTCCCTGGTTCACAGAAGGGGCTCAGTTGACACACTGCATAGAAGGACACGAATACTACCCTTCTGCGTTTGTTCATACAGGGCATGCCCCATTACACAACATCACAAAAAATTCCATGTGGAACAGAGTGAGCAGGAACAAGCTAGAACAAGGTGCTGAGGCTCCCCTAAAGATCCCTGGCCAAACAGAGCTGGGCCTAACTTCCTCTGGTTGGGGTTTGCCCATGCACCTGGCATATTCCAGAGACCCTCTGCCCTAATATTGCCAGGACAGAGGATACCCTCTGCCTTCATGTCTCCCTGGCGTGAGGAGTTCCATCATGGAGGAAAGGGGAAGTGATGGGGCAGTCCGGCTCTAAACCACAGACAGGAAGCTGGTAGGACAGGGGAAACAGAGAGTGACCAACTTCCTTCAACAGCATGGGTGGCGGTAAGAGGTAGAAAAGAAAAAACTGTGATTCTTAACTGCCATACATGTTCCTGTCTTCTCTGGCTTTTTTCTAGGAAGTAACCTGGGTGGTATAATTTAAAGGAAAGCTAACTACCAAAATTACCTCTCTGAAATTAGACTAGTAACAGAATCACTGGGGCTCACCTGCAGGCTCCCACGCCGCTAGGAAACAGGAGGGCAGGCATTCCGACCTCAGGGAGAAGCTGTTTGATCAATTTGTTTTCTTAACCTGGTTTTCCAGGGATTCACTTAGGGAATGGGAGTTTTAACGTGGAAAGGGGGAACTGGGGAGAATCGAGGTCATTTTGAGGCATGAGGCACTTCATTGGAAGGGCAGCCTGGATGTGGCACCACAGTGCATAGGGAGGGGGCTCACAGGCAGATACATGGGGTGTGTTGGGTTGGGGGCACCCACAGCAGCCGTGGCGGACACCAGCAGTTGTAGTATAGGAATGAGGGCTTTGGGTCAGGCAGCCCAACTTAGGAGCTGTGTGGCCTTTCAGGGCCTCAGATTTCTCATTTGGTGACAGTATAGGGTTCTAGTGAGGGTGGGAGATGATATATGCAAATGCCATGTGCAAGAAGTGATGGGTATTATTTTTAATCCACTTTTCTGTTGTGCCTAAAGTCAACCAACTCTGATGCCAAAACTGTGAGAAAGGTGCTCCTTGTCTTTCCTAAGGGCTGTCATCCTTTCACTCAGGGCTCTCCTGCCTATTAGAGTCAGATGAGCTAGTGAAGGGTGGCTCCTGGAACACAGCCGGCACAGCTGCTCCCCCAAACCATGGGAGCGGCCTCTTTCCTGTATCACCTTACCATGCATTTGCTCTAGGGCCTAGGATTGTGCCTGGCAAATAGAAGGTATGCTTGAAGGTACTCAGTGAAGTGTGCCAGGTGAGGACTCTCTCCGATGCCCCCAACTCACCTTATCAAACCCTCTGACTCCTCCATGCAGGCTGTTGGGCCCATTGTTAATGGCCAGTTGATACTCCTTCCCGTCCAACATGAATGTTCCTTTGGCAATTCGGTTGGCCACCCTGCCAACCACTGCTCCAAAGTAGGGCTGCTTTTGGAGGTACCCTGCAAGGGTATGGGATGATGGAGTTTTTTATAACTTTAAACCAAAGACAAGGCTCACACCGCTGCCCACCACTTCCTTCTGAGGGCAGCTGCAACTTGGGCATATCTGCGTCCACAGGGAAGCAAGGAAAGATGGTGTTCTTTACACACGACCTTTTCCCTTTCCAAAAGCAATTCATGTTCTTTCCAAACATTTTAAAAGAGCTTTCTAAAGCACAAAGAAGAAACTTAAATCATCCTGATCTCAACACTAGAGAGAACTGTTAGTATTCTTACGTATATCTATGTATGTATACCTTTCCATCTTTTAGTATATGTGTGCATATGCTTTTCTTCTTATAAAACTGAGGTCTTCATATACATGCTGCTCTGTAATTTGCTTCTAGGCCAATTTTCTTAACTAAAAATTATATTTTTGTGTAGTCTTGAAAAGAAACTATCTTATGCTTCTTTTTCTTTTTTAAAAATCATACAATTAGGGGCTTCCCTGGTGGCGCAGTGGTTGAGAGTCCGCCTGCCAATGCAGGGGACACGGGTTCGTGCCCCGGTCCGGGAAGATCCCACATACCACAGAGCGGCTGGGCCTGTGAGCCATAGCTGCTGAGCCGGCGCGTCCGGAGCCTGTGCTCCGCAACGGGAGAGGCCACAGCAGTGAGAGGCCCACGTACCGCAAAAAAAAAAAAAAAAAAAAAAAAAATCATACAATTAGTACATGAAAATTTCCTTTAATGAGCATTAAATACCCAAGTATATAGAGTAGCCTTGCTGGAGGAAACACAGGACACCTGTTAAATCTGAATTTAGATAAACAGTGAATAACTTTTTAGTGTAAGTATGTCCATATTATTAGAATACATGGGACATTCACATAAAACATATTTATTGTTTATCTGAAACTCAAATTTAGGTGGGTGTCCTACATTTTTATTTGTTAAATCTGGCAAGCTTAATAAAGAGTAAAACATGAAAACCATCTTTCACTTCTCAAGTCCTCTCCTTCCCGCTGATAATCACTGCTAACAGTCTGGGATATACACTTCCAATTGCTTGTTTTTGTTTTTTAAATTAACTACATATAAGCACAAACAAATACACGAACACACACATATTCTACATAAAGAGACAAACTACACATATTGTTTTGCAACTTTTCATTTATCAAATGTCTTAAGATCATTCCATGTGACTCCATATCCATCTACCATATCCCTTTTGATGGCTATATGGCATGCGGATGAGCATAAACTGTTGTTGGGCTTTTCTGGGCAGGGGTGCAGGGCGGGGACATAAGTAAGTAAGTACAGTGTCCTTGTACTTACAACGGTATGCGTGGGCATATTACAGTAACTTCCTTGTCTTTAAGCTCCTCTATGCTATAATCTTTTAGCTTAGATCATCATGGCAGAGATTAAGGTTTGGAGGTAGTTCATTTTTTTGTATTATTGCTAAGATTACTTTCTGCTCTATTTTTCACTCAGTTGTCCTTGGAATTCCAAGCCCCCTTCATGTGGTACTCTGTATCCATCACACCTACTGTGGGTCAGAAGAGTTATGTGATTCAAGTGCATGAACTCTTTTTACCATGGCTGGAGGGGCTCTCAGGATACGGGCCCTGAACCTACTGGGCCAGTTATAGGTCACACGTTCCCATGACTCAACTGGTTGGGCATAAGTGAAACATTAATCACTCTCTTCCAGGTCTTCCCTGGTTCACTTCCTTGCCAATCTGCAGGTCCTCAGGGTCCTGCCCATAGACTCTCACAAGAGCTAACAGTTACTGACCGCTTCCTAAGTCTCAGCCGCTTTCTAAGTGCTCTCCATTTAAATCATTTCATCCTCAGAATACTGCTCTAAGGTAGGCAGCATTATTACTCTCATTTTACAGGCATGGAAATTGACGACAGAAGGTTAAGTAACTGGCTCAAAACACACAGCTAGTTAGTGGCAGAATGAGGTTTTGAACCCAGGCAGTCTGGCTCCTGAGTACGTTCTTAAGCATCACATTACTTGGAGAGCACAAGGCTTTCTGGTTAATTGACCTTACCACCATCTCTCAGCACAGGCAAGGCTGAGTTTCCACCAGCTTCCACCTCTCTCCTCACCTTCTTCTCTGAAGCTGTAGCTTTAAAACCCCTTACATTGAGTAACAAAAAGGAGTCTTTAGGACTTCCCTGGTGGTCCAGTGTCTAGGACTCCACGCTTTTCCCGCTGAGGGCACGTGTTCCATCCCTGGTCAGGGAACTAAGATCCCACAAGCCGCGCAGCATGGCCAAAATAATAATAATAATAATAATAATAATAAGTCTCAATGTTGTTTTCATTTGCATTTCCCTGATGACATATAATTTCATTTGCTAATCGGGAGCTCAAAAATGTGAAGAAAAGCAGAATTTTTGTTCAAAAATTGTTTGGCTAGGGCTTCCCTGGTGGCGCAGTGGTTGGGAATCTGCCTGCTAATGCAGGGGACACGGGTTCGAGCCCTGGGCTGGGAGGATCCCACATGCCGCGGAGCAACTAGGCCCATGAGCCACGACTACTGAGCCTGCGCGTCTGGAGCCTGTGCTCCGCAACAAGAGAGGCCGCGATAGTGAGAGGCCCGCGCACTGCGATGAAGAGTGGCCCCCACTTGCCACAACTAGAGAAAGCCCTCGCACAGAAACGAAGACCCAACACAGCAAAGATAAATTAATTAATTAATAAACTCCTACCCCCAACATCTTCTTTAAAAAAAAAAAAATTGTTTGGCTATATCTCTTTTTGACTCCTACATTGATCCATTCAACAAGTGTACACCAAGCCCCTACTCTCTGCCAGCCCCATGCTTGGCATCAGAGACAAGGACGAATTCAACAGCAAGGTTGCGGCCTCATGGGCTTGCAAGAATTCCCTAGGAAGGGACCACTTTCTGGCAACAATTACTAAGCCCATGGAGGTAAGAAGCCCTTGGTTTAGATGAAGAGTTTTTAAGGATTAAACCATAAGGACAGCAGAAACCACTGCTCTCAACTGTCCCTGAGAAAATCTTCAGAACACATGGATTTTATACTATTTTCACATGTTACTAAGCTTTTAAATCAAGTCAGAATTACAAAACGTGACAGTCCCCAAATTCTGATTAGGACTAAAAAGCTTGTTTTTGAAATGCAGAAAATACTGTCTTCCATGAAAAAGGGCAACGTTTCTAGGTCAAGACATGAAGGCTGATTCAGTCAAGTCAGTTGCTGATGTAGGATAAAGGGTAGAGAAAAAGTTTGTCCCTTTTTCTGGGCAAGGGACTGGCCAGAATATATTAATAAATGCTTAACCATGGGTTATGGCCCTGTCCACTCCTCAAATACCCCAAGGATCCCAGCTATGACACCCACCTCAGACAGCCCAAACTTTAGCACGAGTGCCCCAAATCTCAAATAAAATCACTCAGGATTCTCAGTCAAAAACTCCACACCTGAGTGACTTTCTTTCGGCTTTCTAAGGAAAATAAACACTAGTTTAATTGACAAGCACTTTAAACATCCCAAATATTTTATATATTTTTAGATGGCTGCTGGTTGTCCCAGAGGAATCTCCATGCCATTTTGTGCACAGTTAACAAAGTGAAATAAAAAAGTTCAAGGAGTAAGAGGGAAGATATTTGGGGGCAAAGGAAGGAGAGGAGATTAAAATGATTAATTGTTCACTATAGTCAGACATGATCACAGCCAATAGCATTTTAATCCATTTGGTTAAAGTGAGGAAACAGATCTAGAGAGGTTAAATAACTTGCCCAAGGTCAACACAGCTTTAAGGGACAAAGCAGAGATTTTAAACTAGGAATCCTCAAAGCTCCTACAAGGACACTCTTGGGCATCTGTAATATTAAACTGCAACTCCTAAACTGGTCTCTTTTCCTCCCACCCCCTCTTATAAACTCAGGTTTTCTAAGAGCACTAAGTTTATTTTTTTCTAAGCTTTCCATAATGGCTCTCATGGCAGTAATAGCTGGGTGTTGGTGGCGACTGGGCGGAAGATGAAGGGGAAGGAATCGCATTGATTGCATGGGTAGGTTATTTACACCTCTGGCTTATAAGCAAATATCCTCATCACGGGTTTTGAAAGAAGTCATAATGACTGCAGGTGGGACCTGCAGATGAAAAACATTAAAAAATATTTTTAATACAAAAAATGGCAGAAAAAATACTTCACAGGAGGCATTACTGATTTTTCTAGCCTATAACTAAAAGATCATATGATTTACCTCTTTAGAATTCTACAGAAGAAAGATCTCATTTTCCTAGGGAGAATTTGAACTATTCTGACCTCCAGTCATGGCCATCAGCCAAGTAGTTTATAAAATCTATCTGGGAAATTAGAGGTAGTTCACATCTAACCTGGCAATTACAAAAGGACCACGTCTCATGGAATTATCCATGCTTAGCTCTTCACCTTGGCTCAACACATTTTTGGAACACGGTAATGTGAAGATAACCCCTTACTCACTCTGTCACATCTTATTGCTTTAAATTATTTGCCTCAGTTTGTTTATATAATACTTACATACTCAGACGTTCTAAAAGACTGTACAGTGAAAATCTAGCCTCCTTCCTGTCTCTGTACCCCAGCTACCCAGAGTCCCTTCTTAAAGACATCCTCTGTCGCCAATTTCTTAACATGGGTTTTAATACACTAGAATTGATCAAAATAGTAGCAGACCGCCATTTCACACTATTCTGATTGAGGCAGTTATGCCTCCTGTAATGACATATATGAAGTTCAACCTCGAAGATGGCTAAACATATCAGAAAGCCTTACTTGATATTCTAAATGCTTCTTTATCTTTTGAAAATAGCCTGCTCTCCTTTTTAAATAAATAATTAAATTATCTAAATTACAGCATAGGATTGAAAATGTCTATCTTGATCTAGCACCTAGAATACTTTACTTTTTTTTTTTTTTTTGGTCATGCTACTACGCGGCTTGCCGGATCTTAGTTCCACGACCAGGGATGGAACCTGTGCTCCCTGCAGTGGAAGCTTGGAGTCCTAACCACTGGACCACCAGGGAATTCCCAGCCTAGAATACTTTAGATGTTTTGATTCGACCTGGCATCTTGTGGTGCCTGTGACACATCCTGATAAGAGAATGCTATTTAACTTTCTCAAAAGATGTTAATAATATGGGGAACAATAAAGTCAATACAAGCTAGATCATTGTAATCTGAGGGGGGTCTATTTTTTTTCTCCCTTTTAAGAACATTTGGGGATAATACTTTCTTCCACCTAGACTCCCACAAGATTCATAGACTCAGAGAGACGACTGTATTATTGCCCTCACAAAATAGGCACTTCTATGCCTGCTAAGAAACTGGTGCTTCCCAGGTGCCACATCATCATGGCACGCGTTTCATATGAATTCCACAAAGATGCCTTGTGCTTTAAGGTCCATGTGACTCTTATATGAGAACTAAAATTAGTAAGAAGTGAGTGTGTGTGTGAGTGGGAGGAGGGTAGGGGGAGGGTAGTTACCTCCCGAATGGTGATAAAGAAGAGATGGAAATGGGGTGATAAAAGCAGATGATCACTTCTTATCAACTCCAGTGCTTTACTGGCTCCGAAATTCTAGCTCATCTATCCAATTCTCCTTGGACTCCATTGGGCAATTTTGCACCAGTCAAGTTATCTCTTTGTGATTCCGGTTCAGCCTAGCAAATTGTTATGCTACTAACAGAGAGAGGTGACTCAGCAAAAGTGATTCCAAAGAATCCTCTTTTGTCACTTGTCAACTCTCTTGCTTTCTGACTCTGAAGACAGAAGATAGGAACACCACCCCCAGAAGTAGAAGGGGGCGTGGAGAGTAAGGGTAAGTGGAGCTGATTTCCCCCAGCCCCTGAACCTTCTCACCAGTGAGTCTCCTATAAGAGACTTGCTGAAATCACCAAAGAAATTCTGCTGAAGGTTACCTACCTCCTTCTCCGAGCCAAGCTGTGGAGGCTCCAAAGGAGCTAAAGACAACCAACCAGAGGGCAAGGAATAGGATCCTCAGAAATATTTTTATAATATATTTTGCTAAGGAAATGAGGAGCCAGTTTTATCCTCCTAAGGGAAAACCAATACTCTCAGGTTTCTTGACCTCCAACAATGAGCTATGTTACATATCTAAAGAACCAAACAGACAGAGAAACAGATACCTAAAGGAAAATCTCAAGCCTCGTCTTAACAGATTTTGTCCATGCCCCTACCACTGAGCAGAGAGAATTAATTCTCAAGCAGTTGCCCTCTGCTAACTTTATTTCGACCTCATTTTCTGTCTAGCTACTCGGGTGTGCCAAGAGACAGCAAGCACTATGTACATTTTCTTTTGCCCCAAACTGCACTGTGAGTTATTTATTTATGCAATTATTTGGCTAAGGTCTATCTCCACATCTATACTGCAAGCTGCATGAGGATAGGGACCTGTCTCACTGAATGAGGCAGTTGGATCAACAGTATTTGAATGCAGGAATTAATACATGTTCTTAATTGTCTACGGATTCCCACAGAACAAAGTCCACCCTAGCTATAAGGAGACTCGTTTCTCGACAGTAAGTTGGTCTTCCTCATTCTTTCAGCACATAGTTATTGATCAGCCAGGGGGTGATCACAGACCAAAGCGGATAAGCTTCTGCACCCACTAAGCTTACCTTATGGAGCATTTCTGAAACAACCAGACCTCAAAGAGAATCTGATCAAGGAGAAAAGAAGTAGAAGACGCACGTCTTTGATCATTTTCCTTCTTCAGAAAGGGCAGGAGGAAGAGCAGGGGGCCACACCCCCTCTGGCCTGCACTTTCCTCTCCCCGCCTTACAAAGATCCGGCAAAGATCGCCCCAGTGTTGCTGGAGTTTTATCTTACCCTCAACTGACTTTTTAATTAAGACAAAGCCTGAATGTATAACCAGAGGCCAAGTCCTACGGCAGTTTCTATTCATTTTGTCTTCTTCTAAACACTGGATGGAAACACAGTGAGTTAGCCGGATCCAAGTACTCCTGATGGTCACAAGCTCCGTACTTCACCTGCATCCCTGCATCGCGGGCAAGCTGTGTGGGGCAGTGTGCCAGGTGGAACTGGGGCCCGTCCGCAGCCCGGGGCGGAATTCAACCCACCTTCCAATTCAGCAAAGCCGAGCACCAAGTCTGAGGCTCTGCCCTGCCTGTCTTTAACCTCCAGGGCCGTGATGGTGCAGCCCCAGGAGATGATGTCTACTCTCAGCTGGTCTGACTGCAGCTGGAACTTCTCCACCGTCCCTGCCCCCAAGGGCAGGTCTCCAAAAACGGCTCTGGTCACCGAAACCATGGGGAAAGCCAGGGGTGTGCAGCTCCTCCAGGTCCTTCGAACTCCCGCCGCCAAACCTGGAGCGGCAGAAGTTTACTGGAGAAGGGGCGGGACATGGCTCAGACTCCTCCCTTTTCTTGCCTGGATTTAGGGAGTAACCGCTCCTGCAAAAAATATCCTCTGGGAGCTTTCTAATCATTCCTTTGCCTGAGGGTGGCACGCAGGCAAAGTTTCCAGCCAGGCTAGCAATTTCCAGCCAGTTCCTTTCCTTTACTAACGCTGACTGCATTGCATGTTGGGAATGGTAGTCTTTGGAAGGTGAAATTGCATGTTGGGGCCTGTAGTCTTTCTAAACCCAAATCCTGAATCTGCAGGGTTCTACTGCTTTCTCTGACACGAGGTTCTCAATATGCAGTGATCTGTTCATTAATGGTGGCTAACTTTCAGATAAAACGCTGAAAAATGAAGAGATCAGAATTAGGAATAGTGAGGGAAGGAAATGTTGGGGGGAAATTTTGGTTTTTAAGTTAAATCTTTGATCCAGACCAGAAAGAAGTACAGAGGTAATTTAGAGAAGGGGTAAATAATTGCAGGTTTCTCTGCACACTGACTGAAGATCCATTCTGTTTGTCCCACACAAACAACTCTGAACATGTTTCTGCTGGAGCCAACAGCCTGGACAGGGTCACGTGTAGATGGATTAGGGCCTAGTTTATATGGAAGCAATCTCTGACTTTCTTTTCTTCAGGGAACCGGGAAAGGACCTTGGGTATATACCCCTTCTTGTGCCTGAAATCCAAAGTTCCTTTAAGAAGGGATTAAGGATAAATATTTATTAAGGTCCTCATTAATGTCATATACTGTACTTTTATTATCTACTTTCCATAAGCAGAAAAAGGCTTTAAGTGGGACTTCCCTGGCAGTCCAGTGGCTAAGACTCTGCGCTTCCAATGCAGGGGATGTGGGTTTGATCCCTGGTCAGGGAACTAAGATCCTGCATGCTGTGGGGTGTGGCCAAAAAAAAAAAAAAAAAAAAGGTTTTAAGTATGCACTGCTAGAAAAGACACAGAGGTCATAAATAATAGTTATGCTTTGATGTGCCTCAGAATTATCTACAGAGATTTTTTAAAATGCATATTCCCAGGCCCATACCTGGAATTACGGATTCTGTGAGTCTAGGGTGAAACTCAGGAATCTGCTTTTTTCACAGGTTCCTCAAGTTATTCTTCTGCAGTTTATCTGGGACCAGACTTTGAGAAATATTGCTCCAGGTTTTGGTGGTTAATCTCAGATTTTTTTTCCCTCTGATGGCAGAGGACTAAGACAGAGCTACCAAAAGCCTTAATAGGATTGTCAGATAAAATACAGGGGCCTGGGTTATTTCTTTGCTAAATCTGTCCAGACAGTACTGGGCCTAGGAAGGGGGAGGATTCTGGAAGCCTGACGACATGTTTTACTTGATCATCTGTATACTCAACTCATCTTTGCTTGACACTGCTTTTGATTTGGTTCCTAGATACTTCAGAGGGGATCCAACTAGACTGTGGTGAACGCCAAAATGCATCTATGACTAGGAAATTAGGAGAATTGGGATCCCATTCCCGGAATCAGATGCTAATAAAACATAACAGTCTCTCAGCCCTGTCTGTGTAGTTTGAAGGAATATTTAACATTCTTGCCACAAAGCCTCAATTCTCATTCATGAATCAGGGGAATTCTGATAGCAAAGGAAAAAGAGAGCTTGCAGCAGGCTTCAGTGAAGCATAACATATAATAACAAAAAGACCCAAACAAGTCAAATTATAGACTGCACTGCACTCATACAATAACGGATAGGCACTCTTGGTGCTGCTTCATCAGAAATTCCCATAAACTCTGCCACCCTCATCAGCCCACTTAACATTTATGTGTATGCTGATTCATACACAAGCCCTTTCTGCAATGCCGTATTAGCAAGGATGTCTTAGAATCTCTTCTGTGAGCAGGAAGACCGAATTTTCTTTTCTCAGCCACCAGCTCTCAATGTTCTGCCAAGCTCATGTTGTCACAGAAATAAATAAATGCATCTGGATGGCCAAAGCCAAGTGTCACCAGTGGGTGTCTTGTAGCTTGGCTTGTTGGAAAATGAAACATACCATGATGTCTCTCTAAGAGCTACACTTCTTGGTTTCATTTTCCTTTAGCTTTGAAGGGTTTAACATATTGTCCCCAATAGGATTACTTTGTGCTAAGTCAGATGTCAGGCACAAATCTTGATTTTTCTTACCAAAATATCTTATTTTCTTAACCTCACAGTGATAATTTAAAGGAATATCTGTGCACTTAAAAAGGAGAAGGGGCTTCCCTGGTCTCAACCACTGGGTTGAGAGTCTGCCTGCCGATGCAGGGGACACGGGCTCGTCCCCCGGTCCGGGAAGATCCCACATGCCGTGGAGCGGCTGGGCCCGTGAGCCATGGCCCCTGAGCCTGCTCGTCCGGAGCCTGTGCTCCGCAACGGGAGAGGCCACAACAGTGAGAGGCCCGCGTACCGCAAAAAAAAAAAAAAAAAGAAGAAGAAGAAGCAGAAGAGGAAGGAGGAGGAGGAGGAGGAGGAGAAGCTGAAATCTAAGGAAATATTCTCCATCCCAAATGTTGGATTGGGTTAAAAGCAAGGTAGTAATCTTGAGAATGATGAGAATGAAGCATTGTCAAATTTTAGGGTGTATTTACTTTTATTTGGGGGATAGGGGCTGAGGGTGAGGTTATGAGGCAAAGGGAGTGGGAACTGTGACATTTACGTCAAAGAGGAGTTACTTAAAGTGGATACCTTTTCTTTCAACCAGAGAGTGAGGTATCAGGGTGGACAGGTCAAGAATAAGGTCTGTTTTTCTTCTCAGCTGGAGGTTAGTCCCCAAAGCTGAATGCTAGGAGAGTCAGGAATGAGGAATCAAGGCCCTTGCTCCCTGGGCCCCACCTCCTCTTTCTACATAGAAACTGCAGGTGGGCTGTTCCTAGGACCCATTAGACTCTAAGCCCATAAAGATGTCTCCAAAACCTTAAGCTATTGACAGGCTGCTATGCAGAGGAAACTCTGTGCTATAATAATAAAACCAACTCGCAATACCTCACAGTTTGTCAATAAAGAGACCTAGAATAGATTCTCTTCAGTTAGGCTGATACATTACCATCCTCCTGTTTCCTTTCTCCTTGCCCAGAACTCCAGTAATGTTTACTGTCAGTTCTCTTCATCAGGTGCTCAGTATGCACTGTCTTAGATCATCCCTTATCTTTCCATGAATACATTTTGTTGTTGTTATTGTTTTTTTGTTTTGTTTTTGCGGTACGCGGGCCTCTCACTGTTCTGGCCTCTCCCGTTGCAGAGCACAGGATCCGGACGTGCAGGCTCAGCGGCCATGGCTCACGGGCCCAGCCGCTCCGTGGCATGTGGGATCTTCCCGGACCGGGGGATGAACCCGTGTCCCCTGCATCGGCAGGCGGACTCTGAACCATTGCACCACCAGGGAAGCCCTGTTGTTGTTATTGTTTATTCAACTATTGGCTCCCTGACTCAATTTTTTGACATATATTTTTTATAACCCAAACAACACTATATTTGGTTTCAGATGAAAACTACTTGTATCTGGAAGCCAGGCATACTTGGGAGAATGCAATCAAGTTCATGAGAGGTAGGATTCTTCACAGTTCAATTCATCTCCATTTCATCAACAATTTTGAAGGAGCTGCTGGGGAAGGTATTATGGGGACAGGTGAGAGTTTGCTGAGGAAGATAGATTAAGTTTTGCTGTATGACATGTTCATTTATCAAATAGTCAATAAGTATATGCCAGGCACTGTGCTAAGTGCTGGTTGTACACTGGTAGGTAAAACATGATCTTTGCCTTCAAGATGTTTACAGTCTAAAGTGATATAATGTTCATCTCTATCCGCCATAAAAACTTCAGTAAAATCTTCAAAATTCAATTCATAGTCAATGTTAGATGAAACAAAGTACTGGGACTGGCCTCAAGATAGATATAATTTCAGGCTTGCCCAAAGATGATCAGCCATATTGGGAATATTTTAGAATTCCCTAGCACCAAGAACAGTGACAGGCAATTTTAGATGCTCAATAAATAATTATTCAACAAATACATCATACATTTATATATACAATTTTCTAGTGGAGAATTGGTTCTGGTGCCAGAAAACCCAGGTTCATGAGGCAACAGAACTTACTGTCTGGGCAATTTGTTCAACCACTTTGGACCTCAGTTTCCTCATCTATGAAATGGGAATAATATCACATGATTGACCCATCCAATTGTTAATTGATCACTAGTAAATATTAAGTACTAAAAATTTACTGAGAACTGTGATAAGCACCCCTATGAGTCAGACACTATTACCTTATACAGAAGTTGAGACTTAGAGAGATTAAGTACTTGTTCAAGATCACATGGTTGGTAAGTCAGGAAACCAAGATTTGATCCCGGGCTGCTTGACTGAAGAGATAGGAGCATTTAACCACTTCCTTATATGCTGCCTAGAATTGTGGTCAACTGAGAACATGGATTCCAAAGCACTAACTGAATTTTAAAACATCACACTAATGTAAAATACTCATCTTCTAATTTTATGGTAATTGCAAGTTTTAAAAAATCAGTTTCTGGAATTAGGTCACATTGGGTTCAAGAGGGCATTTTATTCACTTACTGTAGGTAAAGAAGGACCCAAGGAAAAGAACTAGTCCTTGGCACCCAAAGACTCTGGAAACAAGGCACTTGTCACCTCTGGACATATTATATATTCATTTTTTATTTGTTATTATGTCTCCTGCCAAGAAAATGAAGCTCCAAGAGAGCTGGAAATTTCACTGCTGCATCCCAGTACCTAGAAAAGATTAGTAGATGACTAAAAAAATATTTGTTGAATGAATGTTTGAGTGCTAGAAAGGATGTGAAGCATCTCTTTTACAAAGCTGGTGAAAGTCTCAAGTGATAAAACTCTGGAGGACAGCTTGTCAATATTTAATAAAGTCAAAGTGCATATAACTCAGCAATGGTCCATAACCAAGCAATTATATTCCTTCGAATATACCCTAGATGATCTTTTGCATATAGGCATAAGAATATTTATGGCAGTAGTATGCATAAGAATGAAAATTTGGTTAAAAAAAAAGAATGAAAATTTGGAAACAACCTAAGGTCCATCAGTTGAAAAATGAGTAAAAATATTGTGGTAGGGGACTTCCCTGGTCGTCCAGTGGTTAAGAATAGGTCTTGCAATGCAGGGGACACTGGTTCGATCCCTGGTCAGGGAACTAAGATCCCACATGCCCCAGGGCAGCTAAGCCCTCGCTCGCCGCAACTACTGAGCCCACGTGCTCTGGAGCCTGTGAGCCACAACTAGAGAGAAGCCCGCGCACCACAACTGACAGCCCGCATGCTGCAACTAAGACCTGACGCAGCCCAAATAAATAAATAAATATTAAAAAATATATATTGTGGTAGATCTATGTAATGGAATATAACATAACAGGAAAATGAATGCACTAGGGCTCCACAGGACCTCAAGCATGAATTTCATAATTATGATGTTAAGGGAGAAATAAATCACTGGCAGAAGGATGCAGATATATCATTTATATCAAATACAAAAATTTGTAAAATAAACTAGATCTCCCAGAATTTGAGCCATTAGTCCAGGGTCATTTAGCTTGGTAAGTTGTACAGCTAGGATCTGAACCCAGAGCACTTTCCATTATATCAAAATGCTTCTGGTAAACACTGAGAGGCAGATATGGATTAGACCTTCATAGAGCTCTGGAAACCTTATTGACTGATCTTTTCTTAGCTTGAGTCAGTTGTGGTGCCAAGTGACTGGCCTGGAGGGCGAGGTGAGGTATTTTCTTCTCCTCATTCTTTGATATGAGTAACAGATGTTTAAGGAAAATTATGTAAAGCAGCTTTAGAACAAGTCCCTCATCCATTACCTCTGGCTTGATTGTAGCACCTATTTATATAAATTCTGGAACCACAGCTAGCCTGAGGACATTCTTTGCTTTTATACAGACTAGATAGCCACTTCTAGGTATCTTTTGTGACAGCAATACTTTCAAGAGTCAAAACTCTTTTATTTCTGGAAGGTATAAACCACCTCAAGCCTGGCTTAGGCAAAAAAGGGAATTTATTGGCTAAAGATAGCGAAAAGTCTAGAGATGTTCAGGCATGTTCAGGCATGGCTGGATCTGGATTAAAACTATGTCAGTAGGACTTGGTATTTCTCTTCCTCTTGGTTCTGTTTCCACTGCGTTGGCCCTATTTTCAGGACTGCTTTTTCTATATATGATTTCTAGCCTCCCCAGGCTTATATTATCCTATGATAGCAATCTTAAAATAAATCAAACTTCACATTCCCAATAATATCAATAAAAGTCCCAGTACTGAATCTCACTTGGTCATGTGCTCTTCTGAACCAATTACCTGCTGCTTGGTAAGGTGGAGTCAGGCTGACCCAACAATATGGACTAGGAAAGTCCGGGGGTGGGAGGGGGAAGGTAATTCCCCAAGGAAAAATCTGAATGCTATTCCCAAAGAGAAAATGGATGCTGATCAGGCAAAAACAATGTGTGTCCACCAAAAAGAGTAATGTAATTAGAGTGTTAGAAGTTGGAAATAAAAAATAACTACACAGGGAAGAATGTAAATTGATACAGCCCTTATGGAAAACAGTATGGAGGTTCCTTAAAAAACTAAAAATAGAACTACCATATGACCCAGCAATCCCACTACTGGGCATATACCCAGAGAAAACCATAATTCAAAAAAAAGGACATGCACCCCAGTGTTCATAGCAGCATTATTTACAATAGCCAGGACATGGAAGCAACCTAAATGCCCATTGACAGAGGAATGGATAAAGAAGATGTGGTACATATATACGATGGAATATTACTCAGCCATAAAAGGAATGTAATTGGGTCATTTGCAGAGACGTGGATTGACTTGGAGAGTGTCATACAGAGTGAAGTAAGTCAGAAAGAGAAAAGCAAATATCGTATAATAACGCACATATGTGGAATCTAGGAAAATGGTACAGATGACCTTAGTTGCAAAGCAGAAATAGAGACGCAGACGTAGAGAACAAATGTATGGATACCAAGGTGGAAAGGGGTGGGGTGGGAGGAATTGGGAGACTGGGATTGACACATATACATTATTGATACTATGTATAAAATGGACAACTGATGGGAACATGCTGTATAGCACAGGGAACTCACCTAGTGCACTGAAGTAACCTAAACGGGAGGGAAGTCCAAAAGGGAGGGGATATCTGTATGTGTATGGCTGATTCATTTTGCTGTGCAGTGGAGGCTAACACAACATTGTAAAGCAACCATACTCCAATAAAAATTAATTAAAAAAATAACTACACAGGAAATTCTTGTAGAGAGTTCAAGCATTTAGAATATTTTGACACATCAGAATACCTGTGTCTCATGAAGAGCTTTCAACATTTTGTCAGTGCTTTCAGTAGCAGGTGTTGCCACATCCTCACATCTATTCTAGTTTTACTTTTGCCTTGGTCTCTTGACTAATGTGGTACTGACGCAAACTTGCTCGAACCTTTCTCAACATTTTCAATTACCCTTCGGTTTTTCAAAGGACAAGAGCCACCAACATTCTAGAAAGAATGTTAGATTAGATCCAGTCTAGTCTGAAGCACATTAATCTTTGCCTTGTCTGAAGACAAGGTGGATCAAGGAATTTCTCTCCAAGTTTATCTGAACTCCATCCCTCATAATATGGAAACATATCAAAAATCATGGGTGAATATAATTCTTGGCATAAAATAGCATTCAAAAAACATTTTAAGGGACTTCCCTGGTGGTCCAGTGGTTAAGACTCCACCCTTCCACTGCAGGAGGCACAGGCCCAATCCCTGATAGGGGAATTAAGACGCTGCACTGTGCGAACAAAAAAAAAAAATTTTTTTTTAAGATATCTTACTCAAATAAATGTGGAGAATTCACTCTCATGATTTTGCCTGCCTGATTCAGTAAGCTTTGATTCAGTCCGTGCCATATCTGCTAACCATGGGAACCAGTCATAGTGTGATCTTAATTCCTTAATTCCTATATGCTATGTCACTTGTTCAAGAGGTCCCAAGACTTTTATAATTTCCTGCTTTTGAATGGATCATATTTGGCTCAGCTTGAATGATAAATTTCTGACAAGATGTAATAAGCAATTTTTTTTTTTTTGCCAAATCAGAACTTCAAAAAATTACTCTTTGATTAGTTAGAATTATATTTGGCTGTCTGTAACAGACATCCAAAATAATAGTGGCTTAAAAGAGATACAAGTTGATTTCTTTTCTAAAAACAGTCCAGTGGTAGGTATTTGAAGTTCTGGGGTTTTACTTTACTTGCAAGCTAATAAATTGCTGTTTCACAGATGCTGCCTAAAGATACAAGATTCCTAGGTCTGAGACAAAAGATTTTATTACTCACTGCATCCAAGCATCATGGGCATCATGTTGGTGCTGGTTCCTCATGCCTTTCAAAACTCACGGAGGGGTACTTCCCTGACGGTCCAGTGGTTAAAACTCCAATCTCCCAGTGCAGGGGGCACGGGTTCAATCCCTGGTCGGAGAGCTAAGATCCCACATGCTGCATGGTGCAGCCAAAAAAAAACATGGAGGCAGCATGGAGGGACCAAGATGGACACTCTACATATAGTGGGTTTGCATTTCAACTGAAATCTACTACTTTTACAGTGGCTGGTAAGCAAGCCTGCTCTTTGTCTGGGAGAAGACGTTACATTATCTCTTGAGCCTGTTGATTGCAAACTGAACTCTGAGAAATGGTTGGCTAAAAGCAGTCAAGGTCTTGCATTGCTGGCACACCCAAAAGGGATGTTCAGGGATGCTCAGGCTCACCACTGCTTGTTTCAACAGGTGGTCCAAGGTTGGGATGGCAGCTCTGCTCAATATGGTCATCTGGGACCTAGGCTCCCTCTAACTTGCTGCTTCATCATCTGTAGGGTGTGGCCTAAAGTCCACTTGGCCAAGGAGATATGCTACCATGTCCACAATTAGAGGAACAGGGTGGAGGAGAGGAGACAGGGAGAAGAACTGTTGGAGAAAGGGCAGCCCCCCTCCCTTTAAGAACACATCCTGGAAGTTCTATACTTCACTTCCCTTCATCTCCCATTGGCCAGAGTGTATTCACATAATCATATCAAAGTTCAGGGTATGTTGGGAAATGTATAATCTTTATTCTAGGTATTCTATTAATGTAGTATAAAGGAGAAGACATTGGAGAATAAGTGGCACTCTGCCACATTCTTTACTAAAAGTTGGTGGTATTTAAATAAATACTTTCCAGGGACCTTAGAGGGTTGCTAATCACCACTTTGTTACTCCCATTCTTTGTACATAATGAGAATCTGAGCCTATGGCTTGGGTGGATACTGGTCGCAGCCAGATATCTATGAGTACACACTTGGGATGGGACTACAGGTATCAGATACTCTACAGGCACTGCCCAAAGTGAGAACACAAAGGAATCATATGACTTCCAAGGATCTGGAAAAAGACAGAGATCTTACTCTCTGTAAAATGGTGTGTTTGTGAGTATGGTGCTAGAGACTCCAAGGATCAAAGTTGCAAGGTCTGGAAGAGCTCTACTTGGAGAAGTTTATTATGCCCAGAAGGTGGGTGGTGCAGCTTGGGAACCATTTTAAAGAGCCCAAGCCACACAGGATTTCCCCCCAACCCTCACATAAGTGGATCCTGTAAAAGATGTGGAGAACTCCAAGTCAGTCAGCCCAGGACAAGGGCTATTTCTGTCATGGAAGAGGAGACAGAACCACAGTTGGAGGGAGGGATTTCCAAGAGTCAGTGTTGACCCAGTATAGTCACAGTAAGGAATTTCCCAAGGCCAACTGACTGGGAGTTACTTGGGGCACTATCCTAAGTAGTCCCCAGCTGAGGTCCCTGGGATGACCTTGCAGCTGGCAGGTGTTCTCTACTAGTTAGTGGTGGCTCTGGCCTTCTAGTCCCAGGGAAGCTTCTCCTTCATGGAAGACTTGAGCCTCTGCTCAAAGTAGAAGCATTTGGCCAGTTCAATCTACTTGGACTTCAGCACATTGCCTTAGTCATATCCCTTGATTTTGTACCATCTCTTACCAAATCGATTGTGTCTCTCTCCCTGCAGGTGGGTAAGACAATTATTGACCAGGTTAACTTTGTCCTGAGCAGGGTTCTGGCAGAAGAAATCCTTGTCAAAAATTATCACATATTAAATTTTTTAAAAAGGGCTTCCCTGGTGGCGCAGTGGTTGAGAGTCCGCCTGCCGATGCAGGGGACATGGGTTTGTGCCCTGGTCCGGGAATGGCCCGTGAGCCATGGCCGCTGAGCCTGCGCGTCCGGAGCCTGTGCTCCGCAACGGGAGAGGCCACAACAGTGAGAGGCCCGCATACCGCAAAAAAAAAAAAAAAAAAAAAGACTAAGAATGAGGCCCTTAGAATGGTTCCAGGTATGTCAGCAGATATACCAAGATGTGTGGCATTGATTGATGAAACTATGTGGTTTCTCTAGGAAGAGAGAGAGAGCAGAGAAGGCAAGGAAGTGAGGGGATAGCATTTTAACAGCAAACACTGGGGGCAAAGGAGGCCTATCAGATGTGAGGCCAGGATAGGAAGGCTTATCAGAAAAGACTTTACCTGGACTCCTGGGGCACATTCCAGTGGAAATTGCTAAGTGAGTTTATTGCAGCAACTTTGGGGCACTGATAAATAGCCAAGAGGAACAGAGGCAGAGAATCTAGCTAGAGGGAAGGGGCCTGGCAAACACTAATGACCAGGCTCAAAAGGTTACGGGGCAGCTCAGGCAGGGTCCAGCCAGAGTCAAGGCGGTCAGCTAGTCCATAGATGACTCCAGTAAATGAGCTCGTACCCTACTGTAAAGCAGGCCTTTTGCTCCCTGGTTTGTTGGAGACTGTCTTCTGGGTGTGCTATGGATTACAGTCAGCAAGTCAGAAGCCTATAGGCAAATTCTGCCCTCCTTTTGGGTAGGCTTGAACAGGGAAAATTTTAGCCCTACTTCTAGTCCTCTTCAAAAGGTCAACACTGAATTTAAGTCAGAGAATTGCAGCGGAATTGGCTGTTTCTTCTGGGCTCAACTACATTCTATAAAGAAGTGTGGTTATACAAGGGCCAGGTGAAGTCCAGAGGAGACAGAATGTGACAGGCCCCTGTGTAGTGTTTTTATTCTGACACCACTTCTGATAATGAAATGTGTGTTGTTTTTCCACATACCAACCAATTATATGACACTAATTGGGTGCCCAACAATTCAATTCAATTCTGACACTATCTACCTAGAATTAGGGTAAGATCCCATGAGTTAAGGGGCTCACTCCCACATGACGGCCCCTACTTCAGACCAGCTGCAAATGGGGTACGCAGGCTACCCACTCTTCTGCCTGGCTAACTACAAATTTGGGAGTTCCCACGAGCTCCCCTCAGGTTTTTTTTTTTTTGGAATTTTATTTATGTATTTTTTTATACAGCAGGTTCTTATTAGTTATCTGTCTTATACATATTAGTGTATACATGTCAATCCCAATCTCTCAATTCATCCCACCACCACCCCCCCCGCCACTTTCCCCCCTTGGTGTCCATCCCCTCAGGTTTGATAATATTCTAGAATAACTCACAAAACTCAGGAAAAACACTTTACTTACGTCTACCAGTTCCTTATAAAGGATATAACTCAGGAACAAACAAAAGGAAGAGATGTGTCAGAGAAGAAAAAAATTTCCCTCACCCTTCTAGGTTCTTCTGGTTGGTCTAAGAATTAAATTGACATGAGAAAGATTAACAGGAGAAAATCAAACAAAAATTTAATAACATGTATACATGGGAGAGACCTAGGAAAACTGAGTAACTCACCAAAATGGCCAGAACCCTCACCTTAAACACCACCTTCAGTTAGAGACAAAAGAGGATGCTGCGGGTAGTGGTTTGGGACTCTAAAGGGGAGGAAGGCAATTAACATGAGGTGGAAAAGCAAATGTTTGCTGGTAAACAAATGTTTGCTGGGCCATGCAGAGACAATGGGACACAGAGAGGAATTTTAACAAACAGACTTTGCTAGGTTCCTCCCTGCCAATCATACCTAGTTCATACTATAGTTATGTATGGTGATAGCTCCCTCCCTAGAACACGGCCTCTACCTACATTCTTTAGGCAGTTAGGGGGAAGGTCAAAAGTTCTTCCTAAGTCTTTTGGGCCTTGATAGTTTTCAGTTCAGAATAATCTGCATGTCAAGAGATATTTTGGGATGGCAAATTTTGCTCCCCTACAGATGCATAGGGCCAGTTATAGGGGATGTGCATCTAAGTCCTGTCAGCAAGGCCAGGGCAGGCCTAGTGGGAGAGTAGCCCTTGAGTTCATGGTTGGGGTAGAAGGAGACAGGCTGAAAGAGGAAAGGTGTCACCCAAGGCTTTTTGAGTTAGCCAAGGTCAAATCCAATGGAAGCAGTGGGGAGATAAGTAGGAGAAGGAATATAAAATTCAGCAGCCAGAATTTTTTAGTTGGTCAGAAGGAAGTGGACCAGGTGATGGGAAGAGGTTCGGGGATGAGTCCCTGAGTGGACAGCTAGGCCACCACACCTGGAGTGTGTCACGGGGCAGGCACAGGACCTTAGAAGAAATATGTGGATCTGGCCAGATTCTGTTCTGCTTCCATGTAGGTTCTTCTCCGTCTCAATTGGAGTCCACAGTGTGACATGACATTGATAGAAGGGGCAGGACAGGGAAATAGTGGTGTCACCAGGAGAAACTGGCCAAGTGATTACCAGGGTTTGGATTCACCCATGAGTCCAGGGTCTAGTCCTCAGCCTTTCAGGCAAGAAACTCAGTCCTTTTTTTTTTAATTTACTTTTTCAATGAAGTATAGGTTTTGGGGGTTTTTTGGCTGCGCCACACGGCTTGCGGGATCTCTGTTCCCTAGCCAGGGATTGAACCCAGGCCGCGGCAGTGAAAGCCTGGAATCCTAACCAGTAGGCCACCAGGGAACTCCCTATTGAAGTACAGTTGAATTATGATGCTGTGTTAAGGAAACGCCGTCTTGTTAGAGCCCCAGGATGAGTCCTGCTTAGGGCGACTAATACCAGCTACACTCTAATGAGACTGATGTATAAAATAAAAGCCCATTCTATTTCCTTAAAGGGAGGTTATCCTTTTCCACTGCCAGCCTCTAGTATTGAAGAACTAGTGATGATGAGTTAATAATCAAGGACCATTTGATAAGCATGGATTGGAGAAGAAAGCTGGAGAGTTTGGGCCAGGGCTAGGCCCCCCAAAACGTACTTGCTCGTAAGTGGGAGTTGTCTCTGCTGACTGGATTGCTGATGCCCCACGGATTCAGTGCCTCCCATGGGGGGTGCGGCATATAACCAGCCAATGTTTGTATTTTCGACTTGGCTTTTTCTGTGTGCTTCTGATTCAGAGTGCATAATTCAACTTTGTTGTGCAGAGAAAATGGATTTTCCTATTATTTTGTCCATAACTGATGTGGTCTTCTCTTGAGCTCCCACCTACTGGTTAGTTGTTTGTGGCGGTGATGATTAGCCAAACGTCCCAACTGGTTTAAAGCATGGTAATGCTGATAATTGAAATGAGCCCTTTAAGTATGTTAAAAGATAAAGTGAGGCATTTAAAACTTTTAAGAGTTTGTTTGAGCAAAAATGGATTGGCATAGGGCACCACCAAACTGGAAGTGGTCAGGAGCTCTCTCCTAACAGGAGCCTGGAGAGACACTTTTATAGAAAGAAAGTGGAAGCAAAGTAAGGAAATTATTGATTGGATGGATATATATATATATATATATTTTTTTTTTTTTTGGCTGTGCTGTGCAGCTTGTGGTATCTTAGTTCCCCAACCAGGAATCAAACCCAGGCCCTTGACAGTGACAGTGAGGAGCCCTAACCACTGGACTGCCAGGGGGTTCCTGATTGGCTGTATCTTAAAGCCCAGTTGGCTATTTGTGACTCGTTGTCCTTAGGTTTCAATTTCCTAAACTTGAGGCATTGACAGGCTTAGATTTTGGTTTGCTTACATAGGTCCCCATGGCATTAGAGCCACCTCAGTTTAATGGCCTCCTTGTTGAATTAATTTAACAGGTATGTTCAGTTTCTCTTGCATTAAAAACACAGAAAACAAACCCCCCCTCCCCCTAAAAAAGCAACGACAAAAAAATCCAGACTCTCAGATAACCGCCCCTGTCTCTGCTTCTTTTTCTAACTTGTTGAGCAGGTGTTGAGAAGAGGGAGGGGTATGGCTTATGAGTACATGTCACAGCAGGAAGAGCCAGGGTCCTCGGCTGGGGCTCCCTTGCCTCCTCTGCCCCCATGTTCACTTGTTTGCTATGGGCCTCACTGGTTTCCAAAGCTGCAGCCTGCTGCAGTTAACACGTGGCTCTTAACAGCTTTGGCAATGCTTCCTAGGAATGCTGACCGCCCCCCTCCCTTGCAGACCTGGCCTCTACTCAGTTCCCTCTGACTGTGAGCCTCTGCTTCATCCTCCACTGGCCTCCTGCCCTGGGGGTCCCCTGCAGCTTCTGCAGTGGGGTTTTCTTAATGACCTTTATCCTCTCTCATTAGTTCAACTGCAATATTCTCCACATAGCCTCTATGGCCTCCTCCAATCTCTTTTTCTTTCTGAAACACCCACATAATCATGTCACTCCCTTCCTTCAAAACTTCTAAGAGCTTCCAGTTTGCTGTAGGATAAAGTTTAAACTTTAGTGTGCTTAGTCTGGTATATAAGACTGGACAATTTGACTTCAATTTGCTTTCCAGCCTCATCTCCCCTTCTCCGGCCTCCCGTGCCCACTTAACACATCCTGCCCTTTCATGCTTCTGAGTTTATGTATTCTTCTGTCTGGAATTTTCTTTTCTCTACATTCTTTAAGGCCTAGCTCAAATGTGTTTCTGTGAAACAACGTTTTCTTTTTCTTCATCTTTGCGTAGATCTCTAGTATGGCACTTATTAGATCTTTAAGGAAGATAAAATATTTTAAACTAAACTTAAAGGCTTACGGATAATTTGTGTCTTCGATGAATTATATAACAATTTAAACCCAGGTTAACTATAAGTGGTCTTTTCTGTGTAAAACAAGCAGCCCCTGGACATTAAAGTAAACCCACTTTGACATTGACATATTTAGATAATTTTTAAATATAAAAGTCTCATAATTGGCTTGTTAAAAGTGCTTGTGGTTGCAAGTAACAGGATACTTGTTTGCAACAGCAAGTCATAGTAGGTTAACAAAAAAGTTTTCTTTTTCTCACATAATGAGAAATCCAGAGCTGAGCAGTCCAGCACTGGTACAGCTGCTGAGAAATGCTGACAAGGACCAAGTCTTTCTGCTCCACCTTCCTTAGCTTATGGGCTTTTATACTCATGCTTGTCCTCTCATGTCACCAACTGGCTGTTGCATCTCCAGGCCTCATGCCTGCTTTCTAGGCAGGAAGAAGGAGGAAGAGACAAAGGAACAAAAGGGCTCTGCCAGTTGTAATTACCCCTTTTAATCTGTAAATAAAACTTCCCTGGAAATCTCATCTGAGAGAGTTCTGCTTATATTCTATTGACCAGAATGAAGTCATACAGCTGCTTCCAGCAGCAAAAATGGAAAAAGAAATATAGTCGTTGGGGGATTGGTTCCAGGACCCCTTTGGATACCAAACTGTGGATGCTCAAATCCCTTATACAAAATGGTGTAGTATTTACACATAACCTACTCATATGCTCCCTTATACTTTAAATCCTCTCTAGATTACTTATAATACCTAATAAATGCAAATGCTATGCTAATAGTTGTACATACAATGTAAATGCTATGTAAGTAGTTGCCAGCATGTGGCAAATTCAAGTTTTGCTTTTTGGAACTTTCTAGACTCTTTTTTTGCTTTGAATATTTTCAATCTGAGGTTGGTTGAATCCATGAATGCTAAATCCATGGATAAATACAGAGGGCCAACTGTATTTTGCTCTCTAGCCCCTATAGTGGAAAAGGGCGGGAGAAGAGGACATTGTGAATGGCTTTTGGGTTGCCAATCCCTGAAGTCTATCACAGGGCTCCACTGGGTTATATTATTCATGTGATAAATTATAAAGAAGGATCTTGATGGAAGGTGGGGAGAGAAAATGGTGGAATATTAGGATATATTGAATCAAAAACCTCAGGTCTGACCTTTGTTTCCTGGCCTTAAAGCTTTAGCAAAGAGATTACTCAAATCCAAGAGACTTCTCTTTACGGCACTCTTCTCTCTTTCAGATTCCTCCTGGAGAACAGATTTTAAAAAAATCTTTATTGAAATAATCTGCAAACTATAAAATTCATCCATTTAAAGTGTACAATTCAATGGTGTTAGTATATTCACAGAGTTGTGCAACCACCATCCAAATCTAAGTTCAGAACCTTTTTATTATCCTAGAAAATAACCCCCTACCCAGTAGCAGTCACTCTTATCCCCACCCCTAGTCCCACAAGCCTAGGCAACCACTAATTTACTTTGAGCACACATTTTTAAAAGAGTGATTTTTTGCTGGAAAGTCAGTAGGAAGCACTATAAAAATGAGATTTGGGGGTAGGTAATTTGATGTAAATATATCATGGAAGGCAATTCATCTGCTGTAGTAGAGTTTTGTGTGTGTGTGTGTGTGTGTGTGTGTGTGTGTGTGTGTGAAGGAACTGATGATGCAGTACTGCACCCAATGAAAGCAGAACTTTTAAGCACCTCATCTCTTTCCTCATTTTGTCCTATAGACTCATGCTGTTTTCTAAATCTTGTCTCATATTTCAGCCTTTCTTAAAAGTAAGTGAGATTTATAAAGACATAAATTAGATATAAAGTTACAAAACTCAAAATTCAAATGCAAAATCTCATTAGTGGGAAGACTTTAATTAAAAAAAAGAAAAGAAAAAAAAAAAACCCTAAGGCCTGAAGGGGCCAAACATTTGCTGATTGAAAGTGATAACTGAGACAGGTGACTTTCTTTCTCCCCTGGTACGGGTACAGCCCCTGTACCTCTTTGTGTTATTTGCAGGAGAGAATATCATTTATCTACTGAAATGAAAATGAGCAAATGGGCCTAAGACTCAGAGTAATTGCTTTCATTACTGTTTGCAGCATTCCCTCTGTCATGTCCTGCTCTACTTCATACCTGTTGTATCTAGATGAGAGAGAAAACAGGAAATGAGGCAGGTACTGAGCAAACAACTATCACCAGAGAGGTCTAGAACCAAGGCTTTCTGACCAGAGGTCTGAGGAACTTTGGAAACAGAAAATTTGTGCCAGATAATATTGAGAAAAGAAAAACCATGCCCAAACAGAAGTGAGGTAACATTTCAATGAGACAGATTTTGATATTGGGTTACGTTCCACTTAAGGTAGAGATCTTACCCCTGAAGACTGCAGATTTGAATGTTGTTCATTTGGTTTCAGACACAATCAAACTATCAAGTTTCTTTTCCTCTTAGCTACATTTTTCCTTTGCCTTTAATTACTATCACTATAGCAGGAAGACATTTTGTACCAGTTTGCCATTAAAAATGGTGTACAGTTAAGTTAGCTTTCTGTTTATTTTTATCTTATCTTTTTGAGATTTAAATAAATCAACAGCTGTGTGGATGCTTTAATAACCAATAATTTCACCTCTGAAGAAAAGATAAATCCCTATTTTAAAATCTTTTTCCAATTTATAAAGTTCATAGGACCTCCCTGGTGGTCCAGTTGTTAAGACTCCGCACTTCCACTGCAGGGGGCATGGGTTTGATCCCTGGTTGGGGAACTAAGATCCCGCATGCCACATGGCACAGCCAAAAAAAAAAAAAAAGTTCATAAATGGGAAAGTAATATTTCTGGTTTCTAGAACAGTATGATTCCTTCATAAGCACAGTTTTCTCTGCTTAAATTTTTGAAGCATGCAAAAAAATAGAGAAAAATATAATAAACAGTCAAGTTTCAAATCTTGCTTAAGAAATAAAACATTGCAAATACAATTGGCCCTTCTGTGTATTCTTCACCTAATGCATTCCTCACTTTTCCCACAAAAGAAGAAAATTCATACCTGAATTTGGTTTTTACTCTCAGACATGCCTTTATAATTGTGATACATATCCATGTAATCCTTGTTAAAAACAAGACAATAGGCCCAAAATGGAGTCACTTAAGCTAAGCCCTCAGTCTCTCAACTGAGACTTAACTACAGTTTGGCTCTCCCAGAAATGAAATCTTAAACAATTAGGAATCCCCTGATCAGCACTAATTAGCTAATCTGCCTGACAGACCTCTGTCATCTCCTAAAGGAAAATAACCTTGCAATAACCAATCTGCCTTTTTGCCAGGTACAACTTCCTTGTACCTGCTCTCTTCTACCTATAAAAGCCATTCATTTTGTACCACTCCTTGGAGCTCCTTTCTGTCTGCTAGATTGGATGCTGCCTGATTCATGAATCATTGAATACAGCCAATAATATCTTTAAAATTTATTCAGTTGAATTTTGTTCTCTAACATCCTTAAACAAAATCAGGTTTTCTGCATATTTTAAACTTTTCGGAGTGAAGGAAGCACTACATTTCTGGCAGCAGCTTTGGCTTTGGGAAGGCCAAATAGCTGAATCCTGTTTCAAGATCATCTCTGGCACCCAGTTCAGGGATCAAGGCATGACCAATGATCACATGATCTTGTAGTTAACTTTATAGCTAATCAGTGCAGCTATAACAAATTGCTTGAACAAGACGTGTAATTTGGATTTATTGTTAATATCTGGAAATTCCTTTTCAAATATAATTTAGCTTTCTCGATATAAGTTGGAGTGAAAAATCTCTTTGTATGCTTTTGTATGTTGAAATTCTATCAGTCTCTGAAGTAAAAATATGTATTTATTATTGCAAGAGGAATATGCCAGAATAATTAATGATGATTATGAAAGATGTTAATTTTTTTTTTTTTTTTTTTTTTTTGCGGTACGCGGGCCTCTCACTCCTGTGGCCTCTCCCGTTGCGGAGCACAGGCTCCGGACGCGCAGGCTCAGCGGCCATGGCTCACGGGCCCAGCCGCTCCGCGGCATGTGGGATCCTCCCGGACCGGGGCACGAACCCGTGTCCCCTGCATCGGCAGGCGGACTCTCAACCACTGTGCCACCAGGGAAGCCCGAAAGATGTTAATTTTATATGAAAATTATTAAGAACTTTTCAATAGTTAAATAAATAGGGAAATAGATGGACATTTAATACAACTATTAAGAGTGCATTTGCTAGATTGTTGTAGGAAGAACAATAGATTTATATCGAGTCAATAAATGTAAATCCTTATGAAAATAATAATACAAGTCAGAATAATAAAGATTATATCATAATTTTAATAATTGTGCAATTATTTGTATACTGGTACAAAACATTAAATAAAATAATCTTTAATAACTCTACTGTTTAGTTTTAAAATTCTGTTTAGATCATGAATTGTTCAAGAAACAGTGTCATTTGGGAAATTTCTTCTTTTTATGAAGATAAATTTAAAGAAGAATGTCAATTTTGCCAACTCAAAGTTTCACCAAGAGGGGAAAACTGCAAAATCATGTACAACATCTATAATAAATCATTTTTGGTTCAGACATAATAAAAATATAAAGTATATGAAGAAAAGAAAAAAGTATTGGAGAAAAATTAGATAATTCCCAAATACCTTGCTTTTCTACTGACCTCAGTTAAAAATGAGTGTCTATTTAGTATCACACATAGGTAGATCAGTGACTGCAGGAGCGAAATAGCATCTGACAGCGCTAAAGAAATGATTGTTAATGTATTATGATGCAATTACAATGTAATTACAAAAGTAAATAATTAAATAGCGAGAAATACCTGAAGTATAATTCAGATTTTTTCCTGTCTCCCAGAAGTCATTCTTTGATGTTGATATTTACCTTTGTCCTCAACTAAATATTGATTTCAACTTACTGGCCTTATGCCAAAATGTGTATTTGGTACACCTCTATTATACTTTATTTTATTTTATTTTGAATTTTTGAATTTTATTTTTTTATACAGCAGGTTCTTATTAGTTATCTATTTTATACATATTAGTGTATATATGTCAATCCCAATCTCCCAATTCATCCCACCCTTCTATTATACTTTATACTCTATTACTTTTTATACTTTATATATTATACTATATGCTTTAAATAGTCTTCTTCAATCTGATTTTTTGCTTAACTTTATATTTGTGAGATTAGTTCATGTTTTTACATGAAGTTCAAGTTATTCATTTTCACTAGTGCTGCGCAGTTTAGCATGAATTGTATTTACAATTCATCTCTATCCCTTTTCCTGTTGAGGGAAATTTAATTTGTTTTCAAATTTTTGGAATTACAATTTTGCTACGTGCATTTGTGTACGTATCGTCATGTGAGGGCTTCTTTAATATTTGTACCTAGAAATGGTAGTGACATGCTAGGTCAGAGTGTGCTTCTTTTTTCCCCCCATGTTTTCCCTACAAGTGCTTATCCATTTTTATCAATTAAAAAGATCACCTTTTGAATGATGACTCCCAAATCTACAACTCCAGTCTGATCTCCCAGGCATCAGATCTCTCCATCTGCCTAGCAAATATTCTAAGTAGAAACTTGGATGTGCTGCCACTACCGTACACTTATCTTATCCCAAACAGAGCTCACTGTTTCCTCCCAAGCTTTCTCCTTACAAAACATGTGAGTGTTGCAATTATAAAAACCTTGTGCATGCAAAACTGTTCATTACAAAAAAATGAGCATCTTCTATTTAAAAATCTATTTCTAATTCAGACATGTTTTCCACTTTTAAAAATCTATATACCTGTATACAAACATATACACAAATATATGTAAGTTTGGAATAAATCGAAAGATGGGCTGGCCTTTCCTGCCTTGCTCTAAAGCAGGGGTCAGCAAACGTTTTCTATAAAGGGCCAGATAGTAAATAGTTCAGACTTTATGTCATATGGTATTCTTCACAACTACTCATCTCTACTATTGTAGTTCAAAAGCAACCATCGACAATACATAAAAAAAATAGGTATGGCTGTGTTCCTGTAAAACTTTATTTGCAAAAGCAAGCAGTGGGCCAGATTTGGCCCATGGGTCATAGTTTGCTGACCCTCTTCTAGAAAATCAACAGTTTTCACTTAATAAATGATTACTTCCTTCCTGGACCATCTGCATAGAGTTGTGCATATGAGAAGCAGCTAGGTCTCAGTTCTGCACATTAACAGTATAATTTGGTGAGCCTGCTCTTGTGGTTTCTGATTTGGGTGTCATATTTGAGATCACTCTTTGTTTTCCCTGCCTGTAATATCTTCATATATGTTGTCTGTCTCTCCGAGGGAGCACTCCCCATGGCCTTACGCTATACTTCAGCATCAGATGCTCTGGACAGTACTACTCTCTAGTCCTCCCGCAGTGTGATTTCTTTTGCAAACCAGGTAGCCTATGTTTTATGTCAGATCTTTCTTTGCAAATATCCCACTTAAATTTAGTGAAAACTGGTCTGGAATCTTACATTTATTTATTTAAGTAGCTATGCAATGGTGAGTTTTACCACTTACTAGTTGTATGATTTGGGCAGATTATGTAATTTTTCTGTGTCTGAGTTTCCGTTTGTAAAATGAGACAAGTAACACTCACTATATAAAGTTTCTGCAATGATGAAATCAGCTAATGCATATAAAGGATCTTGTGGCCAGGCACATAGTGATGATGACAATAATAGCAAACACTTCCATTGCACTCGCCATGTGCTGCATTGATCATGTGCCCTATGCATGTATCGACTTGAATAAGCCTTACAATAATCCTATACAGGGTATTATGACCATCTCAATTTTACAGTTGAGAAACTGAGAGAAAAAGAGGTTACATATCTAGGAAGTGGCATAGCCTGGATTTAAAACCGGGCAGTTTGACTCAAGAGTCCATGCTCTTACTCCTTTATTCTTAGCTTGCCCTAATAAGATTAAAAGAGCCAGGACATGCTCTAATTTACAGGCTATTGTAGTGCTGCACTGTACATCTTTGTTCTTATATCTTTGTCCATATATAAGATTACTTCTTAAGACCCTTGTATATTTTTATTTACAATATGAAATCAAGGGCAAGCGACAGACGTGGAGACGCAGGAGTCATGCTGACGCACGCGCCAGGAATGAATTCCTGCGTGTCACTTGTACTGGCTGGATGGAGTGAGCTCTGAGAATAGGGTCCCATATAGGGAGAGTTCTATAGGAGCTAAGGGAGGCCCCAAGCTGACACAGGAAAGAAGGACCTCAGTCCTATTCTCAAGGACCTGGATTTTTTCAGCAATCTGAATATGCTTCAGAGTGGATCATTCTAGAGTCTCCTGATAAGACCTCAGCCAGCCAACCTGTTGATTTCTTTCTTGTGAGATTTGGAGCAGTGAACCAGCCAAGACCACCTGGAATTCTGATCTACTGAACTATCAAAGGGATACAATAATTAAATAGTAAAGGAATCAGTTTCGTTCAAGATGATGGCGTAGAAGGACATGCGGTCACTCCCTCTTGCGAGAGCACCAGAATCACAACTAACTGCTGAACAGTCATCGACAGAAAGACACTGGAACTCACCAAAAAACATACCCCACATCAAAAGACAAAGGAGAAGCGGCAATGAGACGGTAGGAGGGGTGCAATCGCAATAAAATCAAATCCCATTACCACGGTGTGGGTGACGCAAACTGGAAAACAATTATACCACAGAAGTCCATCCACTGGAGTGATGGTTCTGAGCCCCACGTCAGGCTTCCTAACCTAGGGATCCGGCAATGGGAGGAGGAATTCCCAGAGAATCAGATGTTGAAGGCTAGTGGGATTTGATTGCAGGACTTTGACAGGACTGGGGGAAACAGAGAATCCACTCTTGGAGGGCATACACAAAGTAGTGTGCGCACTGGGACCCAGGGGAAGGAGCAGTGACCCCATAGGAGACTGAACCAGACCTACCTGCTAGTGTTGGAGGGTCTCCTACAGAGTGGGGGAATGGCTGTGGCTCACCGTGAGGACAAGGACACTGGCAGCAGAAGTTCTGGGAAGTGCTCCTTGGCATGAGACCTCCCAGAGTCTGCCATTGGACCCACCAGAGAGCCGGGTAGGCTCCAGTGTTGGGTCGCCTCAGGCCAAACAACCAACAGGGAGGGAACCCAGCTCCACCCATCAGCAGACAAGTGGATTAAAGTTTGACTGAGCTCTGCCCACCAGAGCAACACCCAGCTCTACCCACCACCATTCCCTCCCATCAGGAAGCATGCACAAGCCTCTTAGATAGTCTCATCCACCAGAGGGCAGACAGCAGAAGCAAGAAGAACTACAATCTTGCAGCCTGTGGAACGAAAACCATGTTTACAGAATGATAGACAAAATGAAAAGGCAGAGGACTATGTACCAGAAGAAGGATCAAGATAAAACCCCAGGAAAACAATTAAATGAAGTGGAGATAGGCAACCTTCCAGAAAAAGAATTCACAATAATGATAGGGAAGATGATCCAGGACCTCAGAAAAAGAATGGAGGCAAAGATCGAGAAGATGAAAGAAATGTTTAACAAAGACCTAGAAGAATTAAAGAACAAACACCTAGAAGAATGAAGGAACAAGCAAACAGAGATGAACAATACAATAACTGAAATGAAAAATACTCTAGAAGGAATCAATAGCAGAATAACTGAGGCAGAAGAATGGATAAGTGACCTGGAAGGCAGAATGGTGGAATTCACTGCCATGGAACAGAATAAAGAAAAAAGAATGAAAAGAAATGAAGACAGCCTAACAGCCCTCTGGGACAACATTAAACGCAACAACATTCACATTATGGGGGGTCCCAGAAGGAGAAGAGAGAGAGGGAAAGGACCTGAGAAAATATTTGAAGAGATTAGAGTCAAAAACTTCCCTAACATGGGAAAGGAAATAGCCACCCAAATCCAGGAAGCCCAGAGAATCCTAGGCAGGATAAACCCAAGGAGAAACACCCCGAGACACACAGTAATAAAACTGACAAAAATTAAAGACAAAGAAAAATTATTAAAAGCAGCAAGGGAAAAATGACAAATAACATACAAGGGAACTCCCATAAGGTTAACAGCTGATTTCTCAGCAGAAACACTACAAGCCAGAAGGGAGTGGCATGATATACTTAAAGTGATGAAAGGGAAGAACTTACAACCAAGATTACTCTACCCGGCAAGGATCTCATTCAGATTCAAGGGAGAAATCAAAAGCTTTACAGACAAGCAAAAGCTAAGAGAATTCAGTACCACCAAACCAGCTCTACAGCAAATGCTAGAGGAACTTCTCTAAGTGGGGTGCACAGAGAAGAAAAGGACCTACAAAAACAAACCCCAAACAAGAAAAAAAAATTAAGAAAATGGTAATGGGAACATATATATCAATAATTACCTTAAATGTGAATGGACTAAATGTTCCAACCAAAACACACAGGCTCGCTGAATGGATACAAAAACAAGACCCATATATATGCTGTCAACCAGAGACCCACTTCAGACCTAGGGACACATACAGACTGAAAGTGAGGGGATGGAAAAAGATATTCCATGGAAATGGAAATCAAAAGAAAGCTGGAGTAGCAGTACTCATATCAGATGAAATAGACTTTAAAATAAAGACTGTTACAAGAGACAAGGAAGGACACTACATAATGATCAAGGGATCAATCCAAGAAGAAGATATAACAATTATAAATATATATGCACCCAACATAGGAGCACCTCAATACATAAGGCAAATGCTAACAGCTATAAAAGAGGAAATTGTCAGTAACACAATAATAGTGGGGGACTTTAACACCTCACTTACACCAATGGACAGATCATCCAGACAGAAAATTAGTTAGGAAACACAAGCTTTAAATAACACAATAGACCAAATAGATTTAATTGATATTTATAGGACATTCCATCAAAACCCAGCAGATTACACTTTCTTCTCAAGTGCACATGAAAGGGTAGATCACATCTTGTGTCACAAATCAAGCCTTGGTAAATTTAAGAAAATTGAAATCATATCAAGCATCTTTTCTGACAACAACACTATAAGATTACAAATCAATTACAGGGAAAAAACATAAAAAACACAAACACATGGAGGCTAAACAATACTTTATTAAATAACCAAGAGATCACTGAAGAAATCAAAGAGGAAATTAAAAAATACCTAGAGACAAATGACAATGAAAACATGATGACCCAAAACCTTTGGGATGCAGCAAAAGCAGTTCTAAGAGGGAAGTTTAGAGCAATACAATCCTACCTCAAGAAACAAGAAAAATCTCAAATAAACAATCTAACCTTCCACCTAAAGGAACTAGAGAAAGAAGAAGTTAGTAGAAGGAAACAAAGCCCAAAGTTAGTAGAAGGAAAGAAATCATAAAGATCAGAGCAGAAATAAATGAAATAGAAACAAAGAAAACAATAGCAAAGATCAACAAAACTAAAAGCTGGTTCTTTGAGAAGATAAACAAAATTGATAAACGTTTAGCCAGACTCATCAAGAAAAAGTGGGAGAGGACTCAAATCAACAAAATTAGAAATGAAAAAGGATAAGTTACAAGAGACACCACAGAAATACACAGCATCCTAAGAGACTACTACAAGCAACTCTATGACAATAAAATGGACAACCTGAAGAAATGGACAAATTCTTAGAAAGGTATACCTTCCAAGACTGAAGCAGGAAGAAGTGGAAAATATGAACAGACCAATCATAAGCACTGAAATTGAAACAGTGATTAAAAATCTTTCAACAAACAAAAGTCCAGGACCAGATGGCTTCACAGGTGAATTCTATCAAACATTTAGAGAAGAGCTAACACCCATCCTTCTCAAACTCTTCCAAAAAATTGCAGACGAAGGAACACTTCCAAACTCATTCTATGAGGCCACCATCACCCTGATACCAAAACCAGACAAAGATACTACAAAAAAAGAAAATTACAGGCCAATATCACTGATGAATATAGATGTAAAAATCCTCAACAAAATACTAGCAAACAGAATCCAACAACACATTAAAAGGATCATACACCATGATCAAGTGGGATTTATCCCAGGGATGCAAGGATTCTTCAATATACGCAAATCAATCAATGTGATACACCATATTAACAAATTGAAGAATAAAAACCATACGATCATCTCAATAGATTCAGAAAAAGCTTTTGATAAAATTCAACACCCATTTATGATAAAAACTCTCCAGAAAGTGGGCATAGAGGGAACCTACCTCAACATGATAAAGGCCATCTATGACAAACCCACAGCAAACATCATTCTCAATGGTGAAAAACTGAAAGCATTTCCTCTAAGATCAGGAAAAAGACAAGGACGTCCACTCTTGCCACTATTATTCAACATAGTTTTGGAAGTCCTAGCCATGGCAATCAGAGAAGAAAAAGAAATAAAAGGAATACAAATTGGAAAAGAAGAAGTTAAACTGTCACTGTTTGCAGATGACATGATACTATACAAAGATAATCCTAAAGATGCCACCTGAAAACTACTACGCTAATCAATGAATATGACTAAGTTGCAGGATACAAAATTAATGCACAGAAATCTCTTGCATTCCTATACATTAACAACGAAAGATCAGAAAGAGAAATTAAGGAAACAATCCCATTCACCATTGCAACAAAAAGAATAAAATACCTAGGAATAAACCTACCTAAGGAGGTAAAAGACCTGTACTCACAAAACTATAAGACACTGATGAAAGAAATCAAAGATGACACAAACAGATGGAGAGATATACCATGTTCTTGGATTGGAAGAATCAATATTGTGGAAATGACTATACTACCCAAAACAGTCTACAGATTCAATGCAATCCCTGTCAAATTACCAGTGGCATTTTTTACAGAACTAGAACAAAAAATCTTAAAATTTGTATGGAGACACAAAAGACCCCAAATAGCCAAAGCAATGTTTTTTTTTTTTTAACATCTTTATTGGAGTATAACTTTTTTACAATGGTGTGTTAGTTTCTGCTTTATAACAAAGTGAATCAGCTATACATATACATATATCCCCATATCTCCTCCCTCTTGGTCTCCCTCCCACCCTCCCTATCCCACCCCTCTAGGTGGTCACAAAGCACCGAGCTGGTCTCCCTGTGCTATGTGGCTGCTTCCCACTAGCTATCTATTTTACCCAAAGCAATCTTGAGGGAAAAAAACAGAGCTGGAGGAATCAGACTCCCTGACTTCAGACTATACTACAAAGCTACAGTAATCAAGACAATATGGTACTGCCACAAAAAAAGAAATATAGATCAATGGAACAGGATAGAAAGCCCAGAGATAAACCCACACACCTATGGTCAACTAATCTATGACAAAAGAGGCAAGAGTATACAATGGAGAAAAGACAGCCTCTTCAATAAGTGGTGCTGGGAAAACTGAACAGCTACATGTAAAAGAATGAAATTAGAACACTCCCTAACACCATACACAAAAGTAAACTCAAAATGGATTAAAGACCGAAATGTAAGGCCAGACACTATAAAACTGTTAGATGGAAACATAGGCAGAACACTCTATGACATAAATCACAGCAAGATCCTTTTTGACCCACCTCCTAGAGAAACGGAAATAAAAACAAACAAATGGGACCTAATGAAACTTAAAAGCTTCTGCACAGCAAAGGAAACGATAAACAAGATGAAAAGACAACTCTCAGAATGGTAGAAAATATTTGCAAACGAAGCAACTGACAAAGGAATAATCTCCAAAATATACAAGCTCTTGGTACATTGACAAGATTTGTTGCCTGGAGGACTTTGCTGTAGAATGATTGGGTAGTGAACTAGCCTTATTATTGGGGGATCCTCTATTGTCAGTGTCTGGAGGTCTCTTCTTTGGGACTGTCTACTTCCCCTACAGGAGAATATCTGATTGGGCAAGGGTTGGGGCTAGGTATATGCTTGGTTACTGACATTCTGGGAGCAGGAAAGGGACATGCCTGGAGCTTCCATAGCTCAGAATATAGCTTCTTACATAATATAGCAGTTTTCAACTCTATGACTCATCCTTGCCCTGCATGTGGCTTAGTCTCCAAGTCCAGAGCCTTTCGGGTTGATTTCTCTAGAGTATGAACTTCCATTCTCCTGTGCAGTGGTGAGTAGAGAGGGGAATATTTATCTGGTTGCTTAGAGTTAGATGGGGACCTAGGACTAGAGGTCCAACCATTTTCCACACATATAGTCACCAATCCCACTAATTTTAGAGTCACATCTTCAGTACTACCTTTTGTGGTACTTGCTGCCTCCACACTGAGACTTTCAGTTTCTAGCTCATTCACTGGAATTCCCCTCTGAGATGCTTAGATTTCACCTTCCTCTGTTCTATTAAGTTAGTTATCACTTCATTTACTTTCCATCTTCCATAGTTTGTTGAATATTCTTTGTTTCTGTTTCCTTTCCAATGTTGTTGGGGGTAGTGCCTTTTTATTGTATATTCCTTTACTGTTATTTTATTGGTGCTTGAGAGGAAGAACAGACGTGATCACTCTGCCAAGTCTTTCTTCCTTTATCTAGTTAACTTGATTTTGAATCCCAGGAATTATGGTAGTGAGCATTCCCAATAATTGGTTGTAGGAATAAAAACGCCAGAGAAAGGTTTTGAGTCACTTTTTAGTGAAAGAAACCCTGTGCAAACAGGCTCAAGCAAAAGGAGAACTAATTGGCTCATGCAAGTTGGGAGGTTCAGAGGATTGAATGAACAACTTTGGTCTAAAAGAGAAATTCAGAGAAATAATCTATTATGTAGGAGGAACACAAGCTATCTATGTTAATTAGTGTAAGTAAAATAAATTAAATTAATAAATTCAGGACAAAGTGAACGTGTCAGCTAGAAGTTTTGGAAGGATACAAAACGAGAAGAGAAATGGGTAGGAAATGCAGAATAAATGGGTAGGAATGCAGAAGAAATGGGTAGGAAATGCAGAAATGGGTAGGAAATGCATATCAATTTGGCTTTATGGGTTTTTAAAAAGTGATTTTGTAACCATCTAAATAAAGTTTCTTTTGATGATATGCTTATAGTGGGGAGATTAAAATTATCTCTAATAATGAAATGTATAATAATCTTTAAAGATTAAAACTCCTTAAAAGAGTTTGTGAATCATAACAGTACTTAATTTTATTTTAACCCTTGTGGTTAGGGCTCCATGCTTCCACTGCAGGAGGCACACGTTCGATCCCTGGTTGCGGAACTAAGGTCCCACATGTCGCACAGCGTGGCCAAAAAAAGAGAAAAAAAAAGCCTTTAAAATGTTTTCCAAATTTCCTTCCAGCTTTGTCTATACGTGCATATATTTCATATAACTGTGATCACAGAATATACACTATACATGTAGTTCATCTAATGAGGATTCTCAACCAGTGGTGATTCCTCCTGCCCCCGCCCCGCCCCCCCCCGGACAGTTGGAAATGTCTGGAGACATTTTTGATTGTCCCTACTAGGGGCAGGAGTGCACTACTGGCATCTTGTGGGTAGAAGCCAAGAATGCTGCTAAACATACTACAATGTATAGCCCCCTCTCAAAAAGAGAATTATCCAATCCAAAATGTCAACAGTGCCAAGATTAAGAAACCCTCGTAGACACACATTTGTATTATGCATTTTAAAACTTTGTTAAATAATACATCCTTTTTTGTAACAAGATTCTTATAATTATCCCTTACTTTATCTATTTGACAATCATAATTTATCTAATAATTTCCCCTCTCTCAGATATAGATAATGTTATGAACATCTTCATACATACAGCTTCTAAATTAGTTTGGATTAAACTTAAATTCTCATGAGTAAAATTACTTTGATAAATGGTATTATCATTTTATGGCTCAAACTTGGTATAGGGACCTTATAAACATTAACTTTGACAAAACACGTTCATTATTAACTGCTTATTAAAGAGAAATAAAGTTTGCCTTTAATTACTGTTTCTAATGCTATAACTTTGTAAGTGGGAAGTAGTGGTGCTGGGGGAGGATTATGTCTGACAGTTTTAGCTTTTTGAATAGGCGATGTGATTTCAGGAGCAGAGGGTATCTCTTTATCCATTTTTATGTTCCCCACTATTTTTTGAAATCTCACTTAAGTCTGTGTGTGTGTGGGGGAAGGTAATCATGTGCCTTAGCCTCCTTTAAAACATAAATACTGGGAATTCCCTGGCGGTCAAGTGGTTAAGACTCCGCGCTTCCACTGCAGGGGGCGTGGGTTCGATCCCTGGTTGGGGAACTAAGATCCTCGCAGAGGGAAAAACAAAAAACAAAACTATATATATACACACACACACACACACACACACACACACACACACACTGACATGGACTCAGAGAGAGTTGCAACAGTGTCTTACTCATCTTTAGTGCTCACTGCAGCATCAGGTTGAAAATGTACATTATAAACCTTTGTTGAATGGACAGAGAGGGGTAGGAGTAGTAACACACGAAGTGACTGACTTTATTGGGGCAGATGATAGCATAGAAAGCTTTGTGTTCCCATAAAACCATTAGCATTCATGTTGTGATTCGTTCTTATAGTTATCATTATACTTAATGACTTAAGAATTGTTGTTCTTGCTATCATACTCCGCTAGAAATATCTCCTAAGGGTGGTGGTAGAAGCCACGATACTAAAGGTCTGGGAACAAACACATGGCTCTTTCTCTCAGCCAGGATGAAAAAGCACTCTCTAGGAAGATAACATTGGTTCTTGTTTAATTTAACAGGGACACAAGGCATTAAAAATTAATGGATTGATGAATTTTTAATAACTAGGGAATACATATACATGGCACAAAAGATGCAAAGTATAAAAGAATATATCAAGTTTTTTTCAAACTGGGATTTCCAGCAATCTAGTTTCCATCTCTGGAGGGACTAACATGGATATGCTAGGTATAGGCTAGAAACTGCCATAAACAACAGGTCCCCAAATAAGGCACACAAGCAAAATAGAAGTTCATCTCTCTCATGTAACAGTCTGGAAGTACATGGGGATGGCGCTGCTCCATAAAAATCATCCCAGGATCTGGTGCCTTCAATCTTGCTGTTCTGCTTTCCCTTTTAGTGTTGCACATGGTGGAAGCTAACTCAGTGCCACATCTGTACTCCAGGATCAGGAAGAGAAGGAAAGGTCATGGAAGTCAAACAATTTCTTTTTAAGCAAATGGTGCAGAAGTTGCACCATTTCTACTTATATTCCATTGGCAAGAACTTTTTCATATGGCCATGCCAACTGAAAGGGAGGCTGGGGAATGAAGTTTTTAGCTGGGTGGCCGTATGCTTAGCTGAAAATGCAGAAGAGAGCTGAATTTGTAGCTATGGGTGTCTATAAATAAGAATTCTTTCACAATGTGGCAATGGTGTCAACTGGATTATGAATCATTGAATCTGTCCCAGTAGTGAACTGTGAAGTTTGGCATGTCACAACTATATCTCTCAAAAATACCAGGAGATAAAGTAAACAGCAATCAACAGAGACTTGATGATTCAATACAGTTCATTTCTAGATAGTCTTCTTTAACTCATTCTTCTCTTTCTTATATTTGAATCTCTAAGACTGGGGCATGATAGTCTAGAGGTCACTGGCAATCCAATCTTCCTTCTCCGCTACAACACCTGGCAGAGTTAATCTTTTAAAGTTGTGAAGTAGGTGAAATTTATCTCTGGTGATCTTAGCTTCCCTTGCCCTCCTTCCCTTGGCATACAATACCCAAGGTGCCATGACCATTCAGAACCCAACACCATAGTACATACAAGACTGCTCTCCATGTAAGGCTGTGGTTACAAAATTCTCTTCTTTGCTCACCTGACAATTACCCCCTTAGTATTCCACCTCCAGCTGGTTGATAGGATTGAGAAATGGGGGGTATAAAAGGGGTTTAAGGAGTGGTCGAAATGTTACCACTTGTGAAAAGAACTCAGTTTGATTAGGTAGAACTGTTGCCTTACCTAGTTTAAAATGACTTGAGTTTGTCATACTGTTTCCAGGACAAAACCAAAAAAAAAAAAAAAAACCCCCAAAAACCAAAACCAAAAAAACCCCACAACCCTCCCAAACATATATTTATACACAAACACACATCTATCTATCTATCTATCTATCTATCTATCTATTAAGATGTCTGATTGTAGAGGTACACATTGGTATTTATGCAGAAACATTTCCAAATACCATTTTTGTAAATTTTCACTTCTTTTCACTTTGCTATTCAAAAGCATTGCACTATGGAAACAATCAAGCAGATTGACTTTCTTCTCCCTTCCTATGGTCATTTTGGTGTCATTGGCAGAACAGCTGAAGCCATCTTAAGATTTGCTTTCAGAATGAGATAACATACTGTATTAGTACTTTCTTTTCTCACTGTACATCTTTATTACAAGATGTAAATCAACTATACTTCAATAAAAAAAAGAAAAAAATTTTATTACAAGAGTTGATTCGGTGATATGTAAGTTGATTATTCCTATTTTTAGTTCTCTTAATTTGTTGAGAGAATACTTAATACTTAAAAAAAAATCTGTGACTAATAAAAGATTCCAAAAAGAGCATATATACTGGCCAATACTTGACCAAGACTCAATAATGGACATATTTATTCAAACATTTATTCAAATGCTTCCCACATCACGGCACAGGTAGAAAATATTAATATTTGTATTGCACATTGATGTAAGCTGGAGCCATCTGGTCTGGAGGCTCTGCCTGCACCTGGCCTAACCTAACTGCCCGAAGTGTTGAAGGGAATCATTATCTCAGCATACTCCATTCATTGGGCAACCTGGTTGGAGAGGGCTTATAAAATGCTATTCAAAATGTGGTCTTCACATCAGCAGCATCAGCATCACCGGGGAGCTTGTTAGAAATGCAGAATCACAGGCTCTATTCCAATTTACTGAATCACAATCTGCATTATCATAAGATTCCCAGGTGATTTATGTGCACATTAAAGTTTGAGAGTACGGATCTAGAAAATAGTGGGTAATAATACTAGATAGATGGGAGGCAAAATAGCCAATCATTAAAATGTTTTTTCCCTTGCAAGAAGTTGTGCTAAAATGGCCTGCCTGGGATCTGAGATTTGATCATATAACTTTTCTGTCATCATGGAGCTTTATATATATATAAATTATATACACATATAGTACATATATGTATAATTTCAGTATTCTATAAATATGCAGCACAAAATGCGTGGTCTACTTAAACCAAACGTTTACTTTTTTTTAGGTGAGTATGGAACATAAACAGGCTCGCACCTAACAGCCATTTCATCCTCCTTCAAGCTTCAAGTATGCTTCCTGTAGGGCAGAGGACTGGAAGCCAAAAATTACATTCTCCAGACTCTGTTGCAGCTAGTCATATGGAAGTATGTAGGTTTCAACAAACAAACACTTTCGTGTAAGATCTGGAAGTCTATTTCTCTGATAGGCATAGTTGTGGAGGCAATTTTTTCTTCTGTATCAGAGATAACAGAGTTCTCACTGTTCAGTTATTAGCTTTGTGAACATCAAGAAGCATGGGTGGTGCACCCATTTTGCTGGTTCAGATTACAGTTGGTAAGGTGTGATTCTGGAGCTGGCTGTGGAAGTGGCAGCTTCTTGATTCTGGTGGCTTCCAGACAGTGGCTGTGGTGCCGTAGTTCTGAAGATGTCAGGTTCTCAATGAGGAAGAGCACAGCTGTTTTGTATCTTAGTTCTGAGGTGTGGTTTTGAGAATTATTCTATTAATATTCTCAATTATTCTCTTCAAGTGTATTAATACTTCCAGCTAAAACTAACTGGAGTATATTCTGTTCTCTGCAACCAAACTTTGACTGACATAGTCTGCTCAATCTGTTTTCAGGACCACTCATTTTTCATTGATTTATTTAGCAAATATTTATTGAAGGCCTTCTCTGAACAAGTGTTGAGATACATATTAAATATATATATTTTTTCAGATGTGTAAAACAATAGTTTTAGTTCACACAAATTACATGTTGCTTTAAAAATTATATTTCTAGCAAAGTAGTTCCATCCAAATAGAGCAGAAAAATTAAAAGTTCCGTTTCCGAGCTAATCACCATGGATAGTTCATATGTCCTCATTGGTATAATGAAAAGATGATGGGGGGACTTCCCTGGTGGCGCAGTGAATAAGACTCTGCGCTCCCAATGCAGGGGGCCCAAGTTTGATCCCCGGTCAGGGAACTAGAGATCCCGCATGCATGCTGCAACTAAGAGTTCGCATGCCACAACTAAGGAGCCTAGGAGCCACAACTAAGGAGCCCGACTGCCGCAACTAAGACCCCATGCAACCAAATAAATAAATAAATATTAAAAAAAGAAAAAAAAGATGATGAGAATTTAGAGACAAAAGATTAGTCTTTCCAAACTTCATCTAACAAATGGAGGCAGAAAGGACCTACCCTACCTCATAAGGTTTCTGTGAGAATCAAATGAGGCAAAGTATGTGAAACTGCTTTGTACATTGTAAAGGGCTACACAGTGCTGGTTATTTACAATTAGTAATAATAGTAACTTTATCCTACAAAGTTTTCAACATTGGATGTTTATGATGGCACCATTAAAGACAACTATTTTTGTTTGCCTAATTCTCAATTCAGTGCAAATTCTGATTTTCATATAAAGGTGTTCTTAAAGATAAATCAGAGAGTGATTACTCACTTTGGGAAAGGAATTTTCACTTTTGAAAAATATTCACAGTAGGAAATCTTTCATTAAATGTGCCTCTCTCACATTTAATACAATTGTTGATTTACAAATTTAAATAATACACATTTTGGTAAATTCAGTGCACAAAATGAGCTATATTTGCTTAGTTGTGTGAAAAACAGAATTATATCTTACAAGTGATCTCATTTCAAATATGGGTAAGGAGCAAATCAAATTACATATCAGTCTTTGAGACACCTACATAGTCATAATTTGCCAAGTTCACATGCTTTATTTTATGTGCTTCTATTTCTTGAGCTATGTGAAAGAGAAGCTTGATCTAGATCAAGAAGTGTCTAGTTAGGGCCTCCTATGTACCAGGCAGTGTTTTAGGTTTTGAAGACACCAAGATGAATGAGATACAGTCATCCCCTATGTTACAGTTCAGTCCAGCACTGTCCAAAGCAGCAGCCAATTGTATATGTGGCCATAGATCACAAGTGTGGCTAGTGTGACTCAGAAACTAAATTTTACATTTTATTTAATTTAAATTAATTTAAATAGCCATGTGTGACTACTGGTCACCATGTTGGAGAGCACAGGTCTAGGCCAAACCCAATAGCTAACTGTGGTTACCAAAAAGAAAAAAAAAAAGATGCATGGGCAAGACCTTTTTCTTCTGTCTTAAAATAAAGGTGGCCTATTAATTTTCTGGTCTTAGGGGTGGGGGTGGGGAGAGTGCTGCAACGGTTTGGAAAAGTATATAGCAACAAGAGAAAGTTATACAATTCTGTTTAAAATCTGTTCTCTTTGGGCTTCCCTGGTGGCGCAGTGGTTGAGAGTCCGCCTGCTGATGCAGGGGACACGGGTTCGTGCCCCTGGTCCGGGAGGATCCCACATGCCGCGGAGCAGCTGGGCCTGTGAGCCATGGCCGCTGAGCCTGCGCGTCCGGAGTCTGTGCTCCACAACGGGAGAGGCCACAACAGTGAGAGGCCCGTGTAGCGCAAAAAAAAAAAAAATCTGTTCTCTTTGATTAAAATATCCCCTAACATGTCTAGAATGAAAGACATTGCCAGGGCAAGAAAGCTAAAGACAACAAAGGTCAAAAAACTGAGGTCTAATTCCATCCAAAAACAACAGAATATACTTCCTTCTCAAGTGCTCATGGAACATCCTCTAGGATAAATCATATCTAGGGTCACAAATCAAGCCTTGGTAAATTTAAGAAAATTGAAATTGTATCAAGTATCTTTTCGAACCATAACGCTATGAGACTAGATATCAGTTACAGGAAACAAACTGTAAAAAATACAAACACATGGAGGCTAAACAATACACTACCAAATAACCAAGAGATCACTGAAGAAATCAAAGAGGAATCAAAAAATACCTATAAACAAATGACAAAGAAAACACGATGACCCAAAACATATGGGATGCAGCAAAAGCAGTTTTAAGAGGGAAGTTTATAGCAATACAATCCTACCTCAAGAAACAAGAAAAATCTCAAATAAAAAAATCTAACATTAACATCTAAAGGAACTAGAGAAAGAAGAACAAACAAAACCCAAAGTTAGTAGAAGAAAAGAAATCATAAAGATCAGAGCAGAAATAAATGAAATAGAAACAAAGAAAACAATAGTAAATATCAACAAAACTAAAAGCTGGTTCTTTGAGAAGATAAACAAAATTGATAAACCATTAGCCAGACTTATCAAGAAAAAAAGGGAGAAGACTCAAATCAACAGAATTAGAAATGAAAAAGGAGAAGCAACAACTGACACTGCAGAAATACAAAGGATCATGAGAGATTACTACAAGCAATCATATGCCAATAAAATGGACAACCTGGAAGATATGGACAATTTCTTAGAAAAGCACAACCTTCCAAGACTGAACCAGGAAGAAATAGAAAATATAAACAGACCAATCACAAGCACTGAAATTGAAACTGTGATAAAAAATCTTCCAACAAACAAAAGCTCAGGACCAGATGGATTCACAGGCAAATTCTATCAAACATTTAGAGAAGAGCTAACACCTATCCCTCTCAAACTCTTCCAAAATACAGCAGAGGGAGGAACACTCCCAAACTCATTCTACGACACCACCATCAGCCTGATACCAAAACCAGACAAAGATGTCACAAAAAAAGAAAACTACAGACCGACATCACTGATGAACACAGATGTGAAAATCCTCAACAAAATACTAGCAAACAGAATCCAGCAGCACATTAAACGGATCATACACCATGATCAAGTGGGGTTTATCCCAGGAATGCAGGATTCTTCAATATATGCATATCAATCAATGTGATGACCATATTAACAAATTGAAGGATAAAAACCATATATCATCTCAATAGGTGCAGAAAAAGCTTTTGATAAAATTCAACACCCATTTATGATAAAAACTCTCCAGAAAGTAGGCATAGAGGGAACTTACCTCAACATAATAAAGGCCATATATGACAAGCCCATAGCCAACATTGTTCTCAATGGTGAAAAACTGAAACCATTTCCACTAAGATCAGGAAAAAGACAAGGTTGCCCACTCTCACCACTATTATTCAACACAGTTTTGGAAGTTTTAGCCACAGCAATCAGAAACAAAAAAGAAATAAAAGGAATCCAAATTGGAAAAGAAGAAGTAAAACTGTCACTGTTTGCAGATGACATGATACTATACATAGAGAATCCTAAAGATGCTACCAGAAAACTGTTAGAGCTAATCAATGAATTTGGTAAAGTAGCAGGATACAAAATTAATGCACAGAAATCTCTTGCATTCCTATACACTAATGATGAATCATCTGAAAGAGAAATTAAGGAAACACTCACGTTTACCATTGCAACAAAAAGAATAAAATACCTAGGAATAAACCCACCTAAGGAGACAAAAGACCTGTATGCAAAAATCTATGACACTAATGAAAGAAATTAAAGATGAAACAAACAGATGGAGAGATATACCATGTTCTTGGATTGAAAGAATCAATATTGTGAAAATGACTATACTACCCAAAGTAATCTACAGATTCCATGCAATCCCTGTCAAACTACCACTGGCATTTTTCACAGAACTAGAACAAACTATTTTGTAATTTGTATGGAAACACAAAAGGCCCCGAATAGCCAAAGCAATCTTGAGAAAGAAAAACGGAGCTGGAGGAATCAGGCTCCTGGACTTCAGACTATACTACAAAGCTACAGTAATCAAGACAGTATGGTACTGGCACAAAAACAGAAAGATAGATCAATGGAACAGGATAGAAAGCCCAGAGATAAACCCACGCACATATGGGTACCTTATCTTTGATAAAGGAGGCAAGAGTATACAATGGAGAAAAGATGACCTCTTCAATAAGTGGTGAACAGCTACACGTAAAAGAATGAAATTAGAGCACTCCCTAACACCGTACACAAAAAATAAACTCAAAATGGATTAAAGACCGAAATGTAAGGCCAGACACTATCAAACTCTTAGAGGAAAACATAGGCAGAACATTCTATGACATAAATCACAGCAAGATCCTTTTGGACCCACCTCCTAGAGTAACATAAATAAAAACAAAAATAAACAAATGGGACCTAATGAAACTTAAAAGCTTTTGCACAGCAAAGGAAACCATAAACAAGACAAAAAGACAACCTGCAGAATGGGAGAAAATATTCGCAAACAAAGCAACTGACAAAGGATTAATCTCCCAAATATACAAGCAGCTCATGCAGTTCAATATCAAAAAAACAAACAACCCAATCCAAAAATGGACAGAAGACCTAAATAGGTACTTCTCCAAAGAAGATATACAGATTGCCAACAAACACATGAAAGGATGCTCAACATCACTAATCATTAGAGAAATGCAAATCAAAACTACAATGAGGTATCATCTCACACCAGTCAGAATGGCCATCATCAAAAAATCTACAAACAATAAATGCTGGAGAGGGTGTGCAGAAAAGGGAACCCTCTTGCACTGTTGGTGGGAATGTGAATTGGTACAGCCACTATGGAGAACAGTATGGAGGTTCCTTAAAAAACTAAAAGTAGAACTACCATACGACCCAGTAATCCCACTACTGGGCATATCCCCTGAGAAAACCATAATTCAAAAAGAGTCATGTACCACAATGTTCACTGTAGCACTATTTACAATAGCCAGGACATGGAAGCAACCTAAGTGTCCATTGACAGATGAATGGATAAAGAAGATGTGGTACATATATGCAATGGGATATTACTCAGTCATAAAAAGAAATGAAATTGAGTCATTTGTAGTGAGGTGGATGGACCTAGAGTCTGACATACAGAGTGAAGTAAGTCAGAAAGAGGAAAACATATATCGTATGCTAACACATACATACGGAATCTTAAAAAAAAAAAAGGTTCTGTAGAACCTAGGAGCAGGACGGGAATAAAGACACAAACGTAGAGAATGGACCTGAGGACACAGGAAGGGGGAAAGGTAAGCTGGGAAGAAGTGAGAGAGTGGCATTGATATATATACACTACCAAATGTAAAATAGCTAGCTAGTGGGAAGCAGCTGCATGCCACAGGGAGATCAGCTTTGTGCTCTGTGACCACCTAGAGGGGTGGAATAGGGAGGGTGGGAGGGAGATGCAAGAGGGAGGGGATATGGGGATAAATGTATACGTACAGCTGATTCACTTCGTTATACAGCAGAAACTAATACAACAATGAAAGCAATTATACTCCAATAAAGATGTTAAAAATAATAATAATAATTGTGGAAAAAAAAAAACTGAGGTCTAAACAACCTAGTTTAGGGAGTTCCCTGGCGCTCCAGTGGTTAAGACTCTGAGGTTCCACTGCAGGGGGCAAGGGTTTGATCCCTAGTCCGGGAAGTAAGGTCCCACATGCCACATGGCATGGCCAAAAATTTTTTTTTAATTAAAAAAATAAGAACCCTAGTTTATGTGTTATCGTTAGCATTCCTTGTCATTTTATACTGGTCTCAACATCAACGATCAGGAAAGGATGAGGTTATTAGTGACTTGCTTACCATGGAAACTTCCTTGATGGGGTGGGGTGGGCCATATCCAAGATATATTTTTACTCAAATTTAAGAAGAAAAGAAGAACTGAGGGCTTCCCTGGTGGCGCAGTGGTTGAGAGTCCGCCTGCCAATGCAGGGGACGTGGGTTTGTGCCCCGGTCCGGGAAGATCCCACATGCCGCGAAGCGGCTGGGCCCGTGAGCCATGGCCGCTGAGCCTGCGCATCCGGAGGCTATGCTCCGCAACGGGAGAGGCCACAACAGTGAGAGGCCCGCGTACCGCAAAAAAAAAGAAAAAAAGAAGAACTGAGAGCTCATACTTAACAAAAAGTTATTACATGCTACTGATCACTTATAATTGGGAGTGGTCTGTAGCACTTAATACGTTTTTGTTAAACGTGAGCAGCTACCGGTTAATTTTGTTTTACCTATATTTTCATATGCAAGATGAATTTACTTTGATAAATTCTATTCACTCTAAACAGTGGACAGATTGCTATGATTTTACTCTTTTTATTTATTACAATTATTTTTAAAGATGTCTAAACACTATCAATTTATATGAGTCAAAGAGAAAGGTGAAAATAAATATTTCTAAGACTAAAGGTAAGTGGTTATTAACTGATAACAAGAATATGAACTTTACCTGTCATTGGTCATATACCAGATATCCTTTTAGGGTCAATATATTTATTTTTGCAGATCTGTCACAAATTATTTTTTTGAAGAGGCCAAACACAGTGGCAGCTCCAGCCCCAAAGCAGACGTGCCTGATAACAGCATCTGAAAGAGAATACCATTGTGGTTACACTTGACTACACAGTGAGCTAATAGTGCTTGAGGCACTTCCTGCAGGGTGCATCCTCCTGGAACGCTGGTGTCTTATCACCATAACTAACCAAATGTGGACTGAATTAAAGGGGCTATTTTGGGTAAAAGCACCATTGTGCTCATTCTTGGTGATCTCTAACAAGGAAAGTGGTATCATCACAAATAGTATACTCTGGATTTGACAAACTTTCATAGGAACTAATTGATTCGTCTCTGAATGGACTTTGTTCTAAGCTGGATTTCATGTTAAACATGTCTTAATTAAAATACATCTCTAGGGTTCCAATCTTTTGGAAACATTGCTCACAAGTAAGGTGAAGGTTTTATTTGATTTTTGCAGAAGGTGAGGCAGAAAACAAAAGTTTTGTATATTAAGTGAAATAGCAATATTGGAAATTGAGTTTGGGTATGAATATCTTATAATTTGCATCTCTAGTTGTTCAAACGATGCATCCGTCAGAAAATGGTGAGAATTTCCTTTTGATTTCTGGGCCTTGTCTAGAGAAATTACATTTTAAAATGAACACTAAAACAGTGTATTATATTTAAAATTTCCTATGGAAGCTAATTGAATTTCATTATACCAATGAAAAACTGATAATTATAAACTATTTATGCCTTCCCAGAGTTACAGCTGTATAAGCCCTAGTAGAAATTAGTGAATGAATAAGTATCATGATAAATGATTCTAAATTTGATCTGTATGTCTGTGGCAGTAAACAATGTAATACTTAAATCATCATTCTTCTTGACGAAGAGTACTGGCTCTGGAATCGGATGCTTGGATTCCAGTCCTGGCTCTCTAGTTTACTAACTGTGGCTCTAGGGCAGGTCTCTTAACTTCTCCTAGACTTTCTTTAATTGTACAATGGCCATAGTAATAATAATGCCTCTGTTAGAGGGCTTTTGTCAGAATTTATTTACATGACCCTTGTAGTGGTTAGCACAGTGCCTGGCACATTGTAAGTGGCTGCTGTTATTACATGTATGTTAGATGTGCCTTGTAGCCTCTCTTGGGTATGTGCCCTGTTTCCTCAACTTGATTGCAAGCTTTGAGAAGGCAGATACCAGGGACTTCCCTCGTGGTGCAGTGGTTAAGAATCCGCGTGTCAATGCAGGGGACACGGGTTCGAGCCGTGGTCGGGGAAGATCCCACATGCCGCAAAGCAACTAAGAAGTAGCCCTGCTTGCAGAAACTATAGAAAGCCCGCTCACAGCAACCAAGACCCAACGCAGCCAAGAATAAAAAGAAATTAATTGAAAAAAAAAAACAAAAGAAACCAGCTCATATAGTTTTCTAGTCTCTTCATCGCCCAGCACAATGTCTTTTTTTTTTTTTTTTTTTTTGCGGTACGCGGGCCTCTCACTGTTGTGGCCTCTCCCGTTGCGGAGCACAGGCTCCGGACGCGCAGGCTCAGCGGCCATGGCTCACGGGCCCAGCTGCTCCGCGGCATGTGGGATCTTCCCGGACCGGGGCATGAACCAGTGTCCCCTGCATTGGAAGGCGGACTCTCAACCACTGTGCCACCAGGGAAGGGAAGCCCCAGCACAATGTCTTATAAACTACTTTACATAGGTCAGCAATGAGGTTTAAAACTGAAGGGCAACTTGGGGCTAGATTATAAAGGACCTTGACTATCAGTTTCCCTAGACCTTCCCTGGAGCTCTCTCTCACTCTAGTATAACCCCTAAGTCCCCTTCGAGCTGCGTCAATGGGAATTCATGGCTGCTGCCTACCCCAATCAACAGCAGCCAATCCAATCAAGCATTCAATTTACCAAAGGCCTGAGGCTGTATGTACAGTAGTGCAAAAGAGATTCCAGGTTGAGCTAAGTAACTGATTATTTGCACGCATTTAGGAGCTGTTTCTGAGTTTTAAAGGCATTTCTGGCTAACTGGGAAGTGTGTAATTTCTTGACCTCACCTAAGTTAAATCGTGCAGAATATAATTTATGCCCTCCTTATTTAGCTCTTCTCATGTTTTAGTGATGAGCTAGTTAGCCTTTTCCATATCTAAGAACTTACTGTCACTGAACAATTCATCTGCAATAAGCTCAAAGGTCACTCACGGTCAATGTACTAACGGAAGAGTTTCTGAATTTTACTTCTTAGTCTTTTAAATTAACAATTTGATTTGAGCTGTTCGAAAAAAGAATTAAGTTTAATACTAGTACGTATTGACTCTAACCTACTTTTAGTGAAGTAAACGCTGAGTACAGTAGCAAGGTTCAGCAAGGCTGGGCTTCCTTACCAACTGATTGGTGTGAGAACTGCATTTTTTTTTTTTTTTTTGAGGTACGCGGGCCTCACTGTCGTGGCCTCTCCCGTTGCGGAGCACAGGCTCTGGACGCGCAGGCTCAGCGGCCATGGCTCACGGGCCCAGCTGCTCCACGGCATGTGGGATCTTCCCGGACCGGGGCACGAACCCGTGTCCCCTGCATCGGCACGCGGACTCTCAACCACTGCGCCACCAGGGAAGCCCAGAACTGCATTTTAACCTGGTATAATCCATAGGTTGGATGCAGGCTTTGAGACTTTTAGATATTTTCACTATCACACACGATATTTGGGAAGTTTGTACAAGGCCGTTCAGCTCTGCTCATTGGTCCCAGTGCTGTGCCATCATTTCCTCATCTGCACCCAGCTCTGCAGCTCCCTCTTTGATACTTCTACTTCCATTTTATCATAATTTAGAAAAATAAAATTCTAATTGTTTTTTAGTTCTATTTTGTCAGTGTACACCTGCAGGCGCACACGCATTTGATTATAGCTGTACGGTGTTATGAAGAAGCTTGCAAATGGATTCCGAAACGACAGGCAATGTAAATTATAAAAGTAACAAAACAAACGTAGGTTAAAGCACTGTCAGCAATAAATACAAATGGCTTTTTGGGGGGGAGGAAATAACTTTGGAAAGAAGAGAGAATAGGCTGCGGGAGGGAAAAATCCACAGCATTAGGAAAGGAAGAGCCACACTTAGGGACGCATCTGAGGGACAAGGACATTAGAAACACTTAAGTGACTCTTGATCCTAGGCAATCCTCCAAGGGTTAGAGTCACAGAGGGCAGTTAGGTTGCGTGAGATCTGCCAGTTCCTCTTCTGACACTGGACCTTTATTTCCCAAGGCCCACTCGTTCAGCCTTGTTGAGCAGGGAACTTGCGCCCGGGACTGTACAGGAACTGGGTTTGCAAAGATGAAAAGAGCACAGTTCCTGTCTCCAAGCGCTTCTAGTCTTGAAAACAGAACATCCTAATACGTGGGTATAAAGGGCCCTGTTGCAAAAAGAGAGAGCAGTAACTAGAAGCTCGCGGAGGCCTCAGGGCTCCACAGAGGAAATGAGCTGTGTGTGGTCCAAAGGACAAACACTTTTGATAAGCTTTCATAGCTTTCAAAAATAAATGATGTGAAATAAACAGATCGCCTAGAAAGGCAAGGGTTGGCATGCAGGATGAAACTTTATGTGGAAGGTTTAAAACACATTTAATGGGAGCTGGGACTTGATACAAGTCCCCCGTAATTGTCAGGAAAAAAGGGTCCAGAAGACCCATGAGTGCTAACCGATCAAACGAGCGTCTTCTTCACACTGGCACCTCAGGAAATGTTGAGTGTTCTGGAATATCTACTTAGGGGCGGGGAGAGAGTCCATCCACTTGTATCAGACTTTGCACACAACATAGGGAGAAGGCTACTTTCACGATTCTAATCCCTTTTCTCCCCTCACCGCCTGTAGTTCCAGGGCTGCGAGATGTCTCTGCAGGGATTTTCTCTTTTGAAGAGAAGTAATAAAAGCATTTAAATTAACGGGAGGGCGGTTAACACCGCAGTCCCGGACCCACTGCACGCCTCCTCGTCCGCCGGGTTTCTCTCCGCGCCTCACCTCCAGTTGGCCCAACAGCGCTAATGGCCGTCGGGTAGCAACGGCTCCAAGGCGCACGCGGCGGGCGTTGAGCGGTCAGGACTAGCAAACCAGCTGAGAGTTCGAAAGGCGCAGGGAGAGGGGCGAGGCCGGGCCGTGGGCGGTTTTTGATGAACAGCCCTTGCAGCCAATTGGAAGCCTGGTCGACTTTTCCCTCTGCCAGTAGGAAGCGAGGCCCGGGCTTGTGGGGGGGCGCTTCCCGCGGGCTGCGGCTGGATTCGATCCTGCTCGGCGGCCGCGAAGGTGGGGGTGGAGGCTCGGCCTGCGCGGCGAGGAGTGGATTAGGGGAGGAGGGAAGACCGGAAGCCACGGTCGCGTCCCCATCCTTGGATTTGCTCCCCAGGACTGGGAGCGGAGACGGAGGAGGAGGGAGAGGCTGAATGTTGGCTCCGTGATAAAGGGGAGCGGCCGCTCCGGAGCCTCCTGCCGGGGCGCCCTCCTCATCCCGCGCACTCTCCGCACCCACCCGGCTTCTGGGCGCGCGGCCCACGGGGACAGCCGGGCCGCGCAGACCTTCGCTGAAGAGGCGCTGCCCGCGACGGGGACTGGCCGGCGGAGTCCGAGGCCCGCGCCCCGCCGCCACCCCCACCCGTTAGCCGGCCGGTCCCTCCGGCCGCCGCCATGTCCTCTTCCTCATCCTCCCCCAGGGAGACGTACGAGGAGGACCGGGAGTACGAGAGCCAGGCCAAGCGCCTCAAGACCGAGGAGGGGGAGATCGACTACTCGGCCGAGGAAGGCGAGAACCGCCGGGAAGCGACGCCCCGGGGCGGGGGCGATAGCGGCGGCGGTGGCGGCGGCCGGAGCTTCTCACAGCCGGTAACAAAGCGCGGCGCCCCGACCGCCGTGCCTGGCGGCTCCCCGGGAAGCAGGGCCCAGCGGCAGGGACTCGGCCTCGGGGCCTCCCGCCCGCCTCGTTTTCCCTTTTCGCTGCGCTGACCGGGTCGGGAAGCGCCGGCTCTTCTCTTTGGGGCTTTTATTCTTCGCCCTACCTGTTTCCAGCATCCCGATCGCGAATCCGGTCCCGGCCTGGCCTCAGGCCCCGCAGCGAGTCCACTGCCGGCCCGAACTTGGGGAGGGTCGCGGGGCGGGGGCGGCGGGGAGGCGTTGCTTCCGCTCCGGGGGGCTCTGGTGCGCGATTAGCCCTTTGTTAGTTTTCACTCCTCGGGCGGCTGGCCGGCGTCTGACGACCCGCTCCCTTCAGCCCCCTGCCCGCAGCATCCGCGCGCTGTTCACAGTCACAGGATGGTGGTGTTGGTTCCGCCCAGGGCTCTCTTCGCCTGGGTCCTGAGGAGAGCCGCCGCTAAGTGACAAATTACGCTCTGGGGCTCACCTCCCAGTTCCCCTGAAGGTTTAATTAAAAATTTTTTACTCTTGGCAGGCCTGGCACGCACGCTTTGCTCCCCAGTTTCCTGATGATTGCTCAGTATAGTGTTTAGCTCTTCGGTTAAAAATAAAATGCGTTGGCAGGTGTTCGCACACGCCTACTTACAAGTAAAACGAAATCTTAAAATCACCTCAGTTCTTCATGGGCAGTGTGTTCCCAATTCGTTCCACAAAAAGAACTGAACTCAGGACTGCATCAAACACACGTTCCTAGATTCTTGTTTCTCTCATCAGAAAGCTTAGATGGAGGCAGAAGGAATGTGAAAATCGTTTTATCCACGGCAAGTGGCAATTCAGCTTCAGCTGGATGGAAACTAAGGAAACAAAGCAAAGGAAATGTTTTTGCCCTTTTTGGTGCGCTTACGCTGTCTTAATGACTGAGATGTTCTTTAAACATTTAACACATTCTAATTGTGATTTTTTTAAAAGCAAACTTAACCCGAAATTTACGAAATAGTGCACATATATTCTAATATTAGATTAAAATGTTTTTCACCTTTAATAAGAGGGAAATTAGAAGTCTTTTAGCTCTTGTTTGCATTTTAATGTAAAAAATTCTAGTCAGTAATCCCCGGTGTTAGGGTTTACAAATACGATAATGTTGCAACACATTTTAAAAAGGAACCACTTCTTCCTCTAAATAAAATAGTTTATTTTTTTAAGTGAAATTTTATTTTTATTTATAATGTTTATTTTTTTGGCTGCACTGATTGGCATGTGGGATCTTAGTTCCCTGACCAGGGATCGAACCCGTGCCCCCCCTGCAGTGGAAGCACAGAGTCCTAACCACTGGACCCAGGGAATTCCCAAAATAGTTTTATTATGGCTAGATATTGCTTTCTACTTCTGTACCTGAACATTTGGAATATTCAAAATGTAACTTGAAAGTGTGAATAAAGAAAGTGCATTTTTTTTAGGAAGTTTCAGTTCAAAGCTAACTCCATTGTGGAAATTGAAAACACAATTGGAATATTGGACTCTTATAACTGATATTTAGATGCATTGGATCAGTGTATTTCTTTTGCCAAAAATTTGCTCGAGTTTTTGTGCAGTAGCATGAAATGTCTTCCATTAAGTGTCTTGGAAAGATACTTTAACCAGTTTACAAAAGTTGTTTTTGAAAACATTAAATATTAAGCCAATAGTATTATTTTGGATGTTGGGAAGAAAATAATGTATAATTAATACATCCAAAGTGAATTGTATCTAGCAGTGGAAATAGCACTGGACAGGTCTTGGGGAGAGTCAGGAGTCTTAGCTAGCATACAGTCTGTGTGACCTTGGGAAAGTCAATTAACTACTGTTCTGAGTTCTCTTACAATGTAAAATGTGAAGGTTGAACTTCACGTTTTCCACACCTGAAGTTGTAGTTCAGTGATTAATGTAATGCAGCTTTTAAATTACGCAGGCAGGAACTAATGTATGCAGATTGAGTTATAAATTCAAATTTTGTTTATCTTATTGCTTTTGTTTCTTAGGAGAGGGTGAATTGCTTTTATTTAACAGTAGAACCAGTATTGTACTGTGAAATCTAATGAAGGATTATTTTTCCTGTTTTTAAACATTTTTCTTCATGTAATTTTGGGTACTAGTTTGAAATCATTGCAACTATGGAAACCTGTGTGTAATAAATTTTACTAGGACAGGAATGCCCTGAATAGAAGTTTACTGTCTAGTGCATCATCATCGAGAAATATGGTAATTCATCTAACGGAAAAGGGTTTGACTCAACTTCAGCCCAGCCCCTTTGTACAAAGTGTTTAAGTACATGCAGATCAGGTACAATGATAGGTAATTCTTTCAATGCTAGTTGGAAGTTTGTAAAAGTGTACAGTAAGACTTCAATGATTTACATTGTTTGGCTCTTCATTTTCCTTGAGTTATTTAATAATAACTAGATTTAAAGAGGAATGTGAGTATTTAAGAAAAACTGTTTCTACAAATGCTCCTTCCTGATTTAAAGATGAATTGATCATTGTGAATGATGTTTTAAGGTGTAAAGAGAAATGAGTTTGTAGTTTAGATATGAGAAGTAAGACACTCTTCAAATTTGTGTCTTCTGGTATTAACTTTGAAGAGCAAGAACTCCCAGAGTGTTTCAAATTCTTTGGGCTGCATTTTGAACAAAGCTTAGTTATGGAGGTTCATGCTATGTATTATACAATTACTTTACTCTTGTGGAGTAAATTGTGTTCTTAAATTTAACAGGCATGAACTTCAAGATCATATTAATAGTAAATTTCTGTATCTGCTAACTTTTATGAGAGCAGCTTGACTTCTGAATATTAGCACTTCACTTGGCAAAACCGATTGAGGAACTGAATTGGGAGTTTACTTACAAAAAAAAGTCTGCTTTTATAGAGATTGGTATCAATAAAAATTTATGGAGTACTAATGCATTTTAGAGACTTTTAAGTTTTTCTTTTACTCTATTCTGCTAGTGACTAAACAGGCAAATCAAAGATTGTTAAAGTGATTGCTGATGAGGTGAAAATTTAAGTTTCTCAACTTTTAATAAATAGACTTGTAAGATGGCAAAATGCCAAGATAAAAAATATGGATCCTAGGATTTCCAAACAAAGGAATATGCATTATATAGAGAATCTAGTTTGAATTTAAGATATACTGTTAAACTTTAATGATCTGAATTACAGAGATGGTAGGACTATTATGATGGCTTATTGGGATGAATACAGAATGGGAGATGGGATGAAGGCACTTTGTTAGCTTAGCTCCCACAGGAAAAGTTTAGAGACTGTGACAGTGAACATAGTAACTACACTGTGGTGTGTACCTCAGAGGTCAGTGCCAGAGCCTTGAGGCTTCTGTAATGGTAATGTCCTGTGTCTTATTTAGCTAAGCTGCTGCAGTAGAGTGAGAATTTTAGGCTTAGTTTTGGGAAGTAAATGAAAAGTAGTAGGTTTTACTATCTTTTGGTTTTAACAAGTGACAGTTTCTTCATGTTAGTACATATAGTGAAAAGTGCTGTTAATAGAGCCCTAAGCCCAACCAGAGCAGGTGTCTTGGCTCTGCTACCAACATGCTTTGTGACTTAACCTCTTTGGAACTCAACTTGCTACCTATCACATGAGATGGTTGGATTAAATGATCACTGTGATCCTTAGCTCATTAAAAAAATAATACTTGAGCCCTGTCATGTGCTAGGTGCTGTTCTTGGTGATGGGATATAATTAAAAAAAATTCCATATCTAAAAATCTGTGACTCTACATCATTTAGTGCTTTATTTTATAAAGCAGGGAAAATATATTTTTTCCCTCTATGAAATTGAATACAACTTTCAAAGCTTGCAGTTGCAGCCACAGCACCAACTCAAGATGAGCTTAAACAAAGCAAAAAGGGGGCAGGGGTAGGGAATTTATTGGCCCGAATAACTATGAATGCCAAGTTGTAGCATTAGTTTTAGGCATGGCAGGATCGAAGGTTTTAGATGATGTCATAGGGACTAGATTCTGTCGCTTTCCATGTTTCAGCTCTATTTCCTCTATGTAGTGATAAAGCTAGGCTTACATTTTTATAGCTAGCAAATAAAGAAGAACAGTCTCTCTCTCAGAGTCCATAGCTATCCCCTCTGATCAGCCATTTTTTATATCTCCCTACCCCCAACTAGTCACTGGACTACCTCTGAAGTTGGGGAGTTACGACCGTGTGACTGAGAATACCAGTGGAATAATATGGGGTTGAGGAGTTTTTGTTTGTTCGTTTGCTTGTTTTTGTGTTCAGCCACAAGAAGGGGGAAGGAGTTTTGGGTAGGCAAAACCAAAGGATTTCTACCACATGAGCAAAAAAAATAAAGATTACATTTTAAGAAGTTATTTGAATCAAAGTTATTTTTAATCTTTGTTATGTGATCAAATGTTCCTTAAAACTTTGGATAGGAAGATTACAGGGTTTCCTGTGTTTTGGATCTGCTCTATTAAGAAAAAGGTCAAGTAAAGAGATGTGATTGTTTAATTTTAAGAAAAACCGGGACTTCTCTGGTGGTCCAGTGGGTAAGACTCCGCACTCCCAGTGCAGTGGGCCTGGGTTCGATCCCTGGTCCAGGAACTAGATCCCACATGCATGCTGCAACTCAGAGATCGCATGCTGCAACTAAGACCCGGTACAGCCTGAATAAATAAATAAATATTAAAACAAAAAAAAGAAAAACCATGTACTAGTTAACTCTAAGTATAGTGTGAGTTAAAAGCTATTTGCAGCTGTCCCTTAAAACTAGTTCGTCCTTGATCTATGTGAAGTATCCAAAGTAAAAGGGGGGGATAATCTTAAATATCTGGAAATCTGTACTCATTTCTTGGTAGTACTTTGATAAATTCTAATGTATCCAGAAAATGATTACCAGAATAGAGAAGGCGCTCAAGATCATATTGTAAGAGGAATGACAGAAGACTCTGGGGGATATTTAGCCTGAAGGGTAAACTTAGGTGTGATTTAAGAAATCATTTCAAATTATAGGAAGGTTATGTAGCAGAGGGAAATGAAGATAAGGATAGGAGGTGGCAATTAATGTTTACCGAACCCTGTTAATAACAACATCTAGCACTGTGCTAGACATTTCATATTTGTCCTATTTGTTGTAATTTTAAGTGATGAAGATTTTGCTTTATTTTTTAATTTTTATTTATTTATTTTTAAAATTTTATTTATTTTATTTATTTTTTAAAATTTTTGGCTGCATTGAGGCTTCATTGCTGTGTGCGGGCTTTCTCTGGTTGCAGCGAGCGGGGGCTACTCACTGTGGTGGCTTCTCTTGTTGTGGAGCATGGGCTGTAGGCACGCGGGCTTCAGTAGTCATGGCACAGGGGCTCAGTAGTTGTGGCTCCTGGGCTCTAGAGCGCAGGCTCAGTAGTTGTGGTGCACGGGCTTAGTTGCTCCGCGGCATGTGGGATCTTCCCAGATCAGGGCTTGAACCCATGTTCCCTTCATTGGCAGGCAGATTCTTAACCAGTGCGCCACCAGGGCAGCCCTGTTTTATTTTTTTTAAAGTGAAACTGAGGTTCAGAAAGGTTAAGTAAGTAGCGTGGCGTAAGATCGCAGAGCCAGTAAATGTCCAAATATTCAAACGCTGGTCTGACTTCAGAGGCCATTTTGTATAGGAAGTTACAGGGAGACAGATTTGGATGCACATTATGAAGAACTTTCTAAAATATTAGTCTCACAAGGTAGTGTGTTTTCCTGTCATTGGAGGTGATTAAGGAGAGGCTGATAATCACTTGCAGTGGATCTGTGCACGTTTGGTTTTGGGGGATGAACTATTGAATTTGAGGTTGGTCTTTTTTAATCCTATATTTATAGGAGGGCAGAAAAGGCTGTTCAGGGGCTGTTGAGCACGTGTTATGCGTGGAGATGTTGGGAAAACAAAAAGCCTGAGGACATTGTGCATTGCCTTTGTGAGTTTACAGTTTTACTCTATGGAGAGTTTTAATGGGCCCTTCTCATTCCTCTCATATGGAAGCTTCATTTATATTCTATTCTATTCTGAGCTTCCCTTCTCTTTAGTTAAGCCCGGTTTTCAGTCTGCAGTCATCAAAATTAGCACTCAAGATGGATGTTATTGGAGTTTGTCTTTGAGGTAGCCTTTGAAGAGGGGCTGGGGGTTTGTAACTGGTCTGTAGCTTGCAGTGAGGACCAAATAATGTCTTCATTATAGTTGACCCAGTTTACTTAAAGAAGGGATTGAGTAATTAAAAAGGAAAAAAGTATACGGAAATTGCAGGTATGCCTCCATTTGCTGGGTACTTATTTGGAATATTGTTTCTAGTCTGATAAATAATAGATATAAATAGACCAGGAGAGAGCCTAGATAACTAAACATTTGAAATGGAAAGAATTTGAGCTTCTGTATGAGAAAGGATTAAAACAAACTCCTTAAGCTTTAGAAGACGTGGTCAAAGTATTAATATATGGATGGAGTAAACAATACTGACTTATTCACCAATTTAAGATTCAGCTGCATAGTATGATGCTTACAGGAGGTAATTTTAGGGTAGTAAAAGAAGCTCTGAAGATGATTTCAGATTTCTTATCACCACCATATAGTATAGGTAGAGATAAAATGTTGATTTAAGAAACATGTTAGGGGCTTCCCTGGTGGCGCAGTGGTTAAGTATCCGCCTGCTAATGCAGGGGACACGGGTTTGAGTCCTGGTCCAGGAAGATCCCACATGCCATGGAGCAACTAAGCCCGTGCGCCACAACTACGGAGCCTGTGCTTTAGAGCCTGCGAGCCACAACTACTGAAGCCCGTGCACCTAGAGCCCGTGCTCGGCAACAAGAGAAGCCACCGCAATGAGAAGCCTGCACACTGCAGCGAAGAGTGGCCCCCACTCGCCTGCACACAGCAGCGAAGACCCCAACACAGCCAAAAATAAATGTAAATAAAATAAATAAATTTATTGTTGTGATGAATTGGGAGATTGGGATTGACATATATACAGTAATATGTATAAAATGTGTAACTAATAAGAACCTGCTGTATAAAAAAATAAATAAAATAAAATTCAAAATAAATAAATTTATTAAAAAAGAAACATGTTAGTATTTGTGGGGAAAAAGAGGGGTGGTGAAAATATAGTTTGAAAAGATACCTTTAATATATCAGTTTTATATTTGGAAACAACACTAGGGTTTTTTAATTTTTTAAATAAACTACAGAAAGGATGAGAAAATTTTAAGTTCAAGGAAAGGGGACATAATTTAAAGATAGAGAAATATCAAGGTAGATAAACTCATGAAAGGCAGAGTCATTGAGTGGGAATAAGGGAAATACAGAGGGTATGGGATATATTCTCAGCCTTGAGGTTGAGATAATCATATCTTCCCCTGAGTACCATATTGATTGCATTTAACATCTTTCAGCTTTTAAAGAATAACTTAAATCTTGATCTGTTTCATTTAAGAAATATAATTAAGTAGTAATATATTAAAATCAGATCATTTGAGAGATTTTTAAAGTTGATCCTATAATCCATTTCTTTGTAAGAAGACCAGTTTTAAAAGTACTCATTTTTTAACACTGTATTCAAGATAGTGGTTATCTGTGTTGGGAAGGGAGGTAGGAAGAGATGTGTTCAGCTCCCTCTTCTTAGTGTTTTATTTATTAAACTGGGTAGTGAGTTAATGAATATTTTTATATTGTTCTTCATACCTTTTCGTAGATCTTAAATATACAATAATTTCCCAATTTTTTTATTATGTAAAATATTTAATTACATATGCCCTTCACCTAGATTCAGCAGTTTTTAACATTTTGCCATTTGGAATTTTATCTCTGTATGTGTATATATTTATATACATACTTTTTTCCTCTATACTATTTGAAAGTAAGTTGAGACATCATGACAGTTCATCCCTAAATATCACAGTTTTCCTAAGAATAAGGATATTCTTTTCATATAGCCATTGCCATCATAATGGTACCTAAGACAATCAAAAACATCTTAGGGGCTTCCCTGGTGGCGCAGTGGTTGGGAGTCTGCCTGCCAATGCAGGGGACACGGGTTTGAGCCCTGGTCTGGGAGGATCCCACATGCCACGGAGCGACTAAGCCCGTGAGCCACAACTACTGAGCCTGCGCGTCTGGAGCCTGTGCTCCGCAAGAAGAGAGGCCGCGACAATGAGAGGCCCGCGCACCGCGATGAAGAGTGGCCCCCGCTCGCCGCAACTGGAGAAAGCCCTCGCAAAGAAACGAAAACCCAACACAGCCAAAAAAAAATAAAAAAAATAAAAAAAAAACATCTTAAAGAAAAACCCAAATGAACTTTTTGGCTAACTCAGTAATATCCTGTTTATAATTCAATTTCTCCAATTTTCCCTAAGATGTCTTTTATAGCAGTTTTTATCAATTGTAAAATGAAGGCTCACATACTGCATTTGGTTGTTGTCTGTCTTTACTCTCAGTCTGAAATTTTCCTTCCACTATTTTTTACTTTTTGAGGAGCCCAGGCCAATATAGTTTTCTTTTGCATTTTTACCTTTGCTAGCTCATTTCTAAGGACCAAAGGAGATGACTGTCTTATTTCTTGTAGTTTATTATTGTCTAATTATTTTTAGAATAAAACTTATTATTTATACTTTAAATGTTTTCTCTAAATTAGGTTTTTAGGTATTACTTAGAGCTTTCTTCCTGCGTTATTGTCATCCAGTAATTAAGAGCTTAATGAGGATAATGTACATTTGGTTGTTGAGCTTCACCGAGGCAGTCGCATTTGTTAAAGTTGCTAATGTGTTGGTATACAAAGGGTACAATTAGAATGATTCATTTCAGACTTAGTGGCATGTAATGAATATCTGTTTAACCATAGAAAAGACTCAGCATAAGCAATTCAAATAAAATTCCAAGGACTGAATTAGTATTTGCAAAGAATTTAATTTATTTGTTGGATTTGACAAGAGTGTAAGAATAGTCTCATGGTTACTTTATATACTTAAATTAGTTCTTTTTTAAAAATTCTGACTTTTTTTTATTGGCATGGCACAAGACTGTTATAGTATTTTCTAACAGTCTTTATGATAATAAAGCAAAGTTGGTGAGTCTTTAAAAATAGCCAAAAAGGGGGGCTTCCATGGTGGCACAGTGGTTGAGAGTCCGCCTGCCGATGCAGGGGACACAGGTTCGTGCCCCGGTCCGGGAAGATCCTACATGCTGCGGAGCGGCTGGGCCCGTGAGCCATGGCCGCTGAGCCTGCGCGTCCGGAGCCTGTACTCCGCAACGGGAGAGGCCACAACAGTGAGAGGCCCGCGTACCGCAAAAAAAAAAAATAAAAATAAAAATAGCCAAAAAGGGATTTAATGTTCTTAAAATTATTCTTAAGTTTTAATGGTAAAACATTTGTGTTTTTAGATTAGGAGGAAAAAACCTTTTTTCCTGTTTATAGGAGAAAAAAACCTTTCCTTTAATAGATTTTTTTGGTATATGTGTGAATTGTACTTGGAATTCATTTCTTTCCTTTTAGAAATCACTTTTTTTTTTTTTTTTTTTTTTTTTGTGGTACGCGGGCCTCTCACTGTTGTGACCTCTCCCATTGCGGAGCACAGGCTCCGGACGCGCAGGCTCAGCGGCCATGGCTCACGGGCCCAGCCGCTCCACGGCATGTGGGATCTTCCCGGACCGGGGCACGAACCCTCGTCCCCTGCATTGGTAGGCGGACTCCCAACCACCGCGCCACCAGGGAAGCCCTAGAAATTACTTTTTAATTGGAATATAGTTGATATATAATATTATGTTAGCTTCAGGTGTACTGCATAGTGATTTGACTTTGCATACATTATGAAATGATCACCATGATAAGTCTAGTAACCATCAGTCCCATACAAAGTTATTATATTATTGACCATATTCCTTATGCTGTATATTACATCCCATGGCTTATTTATTTTGTAACTGCAGGTTTGTACCTCTTAATCCCCTTTACCTGTTTCACATCCCTCCCCCCCAACCACCCATTTGTTCATTGTATCTGTGAGTCTGTTTTGGTTTTGTTTTGCTTGTTGGTTTATTTTGTTTTTTAGATTCTCCATAATACCCTTTAGATCCAACCATGTTGTCACAAATGGCAAGACTTCATTTTTTATGGAGGTCATTTCTGAAGTGATGCAAGAGAGGTGCCCAGTGGCTAGTTGTAAATACAGATCTTTGTCTTAATAGAACTTGAATAAGTAAATGAGAGCTGTTTTCATTTTCAAGCTAATTCTCCTGCATAGTCCCTTTTAAAATAAAGTTTAAGACCATATGTTTTAAAACTTCTTGCTGGGCATACTCAAAGATACACAGTACTTCACAGAAGCCTAGGAAGGCTTGTTTTTTGTTTTGGCTGTGCCACACGGCTTGTGGGATCTTAGTTTCCCAATCAGGGATTGAACCCAGGCCCTGGCAGTGAAAGCACCAAGTCCTAACCACTGGACTGCCAGGAAATTTCCCAAGGCTTATATTTTTGAGTACTCCTTGTTCATCAGCAAAGATGGTATCTTTTTTTTTTTTTGCGGTACGCGGGCCTCTCACTGTTGTGGCCTCTCCCGTTGCGGAGCACAGGCTCCGGACGCGCAGGCTTAGCGGCCATGGCTCACGGGCGCAGCCGCTCCGCGGCATGTGGGATCCTCCCAGACCGGGGCGCGAACCCGTGTCCCCTGCATTGGTAGACGGACTCCCAACCACTGCGCCACCAGGGAAGCCCAAAGATGGTGTCTTGTATAAATTTAAGTTGTCAGGTGTACGGAGTAACTTCAAATTATTGTGGGACTAGGTAACCAATTAAACTAGGACAAAAGATGATATTAATCTATATTGCAGGAAAAATAAAGTATATAATCTTTATATTAAAGAAGAAATTTTAATGGGGACTTTTTGTTCATTTGGTCTACTTGAGATTTTGATTTTTATGGAAGTGAAATTATGAATATAAAGTATGTTTCCAATTGTAGCATGCTCTGTGTATCTGCTGGCTTTTTTTCTGAGATTTTCTTGAAGTTGAAATAAGTTATTTGTTTATTGAAGTATAGTTGATGTACAATATTATATAAGTTGAAATGAGTTATTAAATAACTTATCTGTAGTTCTTATTGAGAGAGAATGCTCCCTTTTAAGAAATCAGAATTTTCATGCCAAACATTTAATTAGTGATTTTACTCGGGTCCTTTCACTAACTTATGAATTGCAATTTGGTTTGGGATTTTTTTAAATGTTTGCTTTTTAATGCAGAGCTGGGTTTAATAAAAGAGCAATTTATTTGACTTTTAAAGTTTTTAACTAGAAATTATTTTATCTTGCTAGGAGGCAGGTGGAAGTCATCATAAAGTTTCTGTTTCACCCGTTGTCCATGTTCGAGGACTCTGTGAATCTGTGGTGGAAGCAGACCTTGTGGAGGCTCTGGAAAAATTTGGGACAATATGGTAAGGCCAATAGGGACTTCATACGGATTGTGAAAACAGTATGGTAGAACAAACTTTGCTTGCTTGCTATAAGCCTTGATGTTTAACCGTAGTATATATTGTTTGCCTATGATTGTATATCTTTGAAGCCTTCTGAGGCTTTCTGGGATTATGCATGGATGAATTCTTGTGTATCCATGATCCCCTCTCACTCCTCAACCAGGTTGTGTGTAAAATTGATTATTGCATCTTTCATCTGATTTTCAAATGAATCCATGATTCCTTCTTAGACGCTGCTTTTAAACCATTGAGTTAATTACGCCCTTCATCTTCAGAGTTTCAAATAGTGGTACTTAAATACTAATTTTGTTTTGTTTTGTTTTTTTGAACCATTTAAGAATTAATTGGCAATGAAAAGTGTGTAGATTAAGGGTAGGCGTTATTTGCTTAGGTGCGTGTTGCTGTGAGTTCTTATGCAGATCATGAGCCGTCAGTGTTTTGTCCTAGATTGTCTTCCTTTTGTGTTTTGTATTCACTCAGGCTCCTCCTTTTTCCACAGCTGGTGTGTACTTAAGAATATTGACTTAAATGAAATATATAATTAGAAAAGTGAATCTGCTGCAAAAATAGACACTCTAAAACATTTTGTAGATTATTTTTGGAATATGCCCGGCTGTTCTCTTAGTATGGATAATCTAGAGTTTATTATTTTTTTTTTCCATTGATGAGTACGTTTGGGGTTTTTGTTATAGGCTTCAGACACAGACTAAGTCATGATATATAAGTAGAGAAATTTCAATATATTTGCCGAGATCACTTGATTGCTTCAATTTTATAAAAATGTATGTGGAGTTTTGAGTATTGAAAGGATGGTGAATAAATAGATGGGGAGGGAGTGATCAGAGGTTCCAACAGAGGAATCATTGCTTCAAAGGAGTAGGGTTGTGTTACCTTCCATCATGGGATCTTTTTAAATAATTTCTTTGGTGACCTCATTGAGAGATGGATGACTTAACAAAGTTGTTACCCTTAACTTATGTACCTCAGAAACCACCGTTAACATATTGTTGATCCTTGGAGATACAAATTGGAAATCCACACAGGCATTAAAACCCATTTCTTGAAATATCACTAAGATAACTATATCACTTCTTAGTCATTTGGAGTGGATATTGGAAGTTAAGTTTGTCTGGACAGTTACATAGTATTGAAGCAGACTCCTTAGGCTATATTTATTTAGACTTGCATGTTGGTACTAGTCTAACCCAGTCACTGTAAGGACCTTCTACGTAGTGCATTGTCTCATGGAGTTATAAAAAGATGGTTATCTCTGAATTATTACTTTCTTCTGTTCTTATATATTAGAGTTTTTTAAGTTATTTTCTTAGAGCCAAGAAATACCAAAGCAATGTCAGAAAACAAGTTGATGAGCAAATGCAGTTGGAAACTTTAGGGAAATAATAACTATATTGATATTTTGATGTTAATTATGACCATGACCTGAATGTTGGGGATTAAAGTAATAGAACTATTTGTTTAAGTTTGTAAGTAATTTGAATTACTTCTGAGTGGCCTGTCCGTTTTTATTATTTTATTTATATACTTTAAAATTTTTTTATTTATTTATTTGTTTCTGCTGGGTCTTAGTTGTGGCAGGCAGGCTCCTTAGCTGCAGCTCGTGGACTCTTAGTTGCAGCACACATGTGGGATCTAGTTCCCTGACCAGGGATGGAACCCGGGCCCCCTGCATTGGGAGCTTGGAGTCTTATCCACCGTGCCACCAGGGAAGTCCCAGTTTTAGACTCTATACTGTTCGATACTTAGTCCATGGTAATGTGTTCCATATATGAATTTTATTTAGTTAATTTGCATAGTACATCGTTCTGTCCTCAAGATTGGTAGCTATGTGGATAGAAAAGTCATGAAATAATTGGAACAAATTAGTGTATAATTACGAGCTTAATTGGCATAAATATGTATAATAGGAGTTTCAGTTGTGTGGAATGCTCTTGAATAAGAGGTGGCTGCTACTAAAGCTAAAAGAACCTTGAACAGCCTCCTATGAGGAGTAGGTGTTTTGCTTCAAAATGTTGCATTTATAGAACCTTTCCCTATTTTTTTATTTGTTGATTTATTTAGTGGTGTGGGGGGGAGGGAATTATAAAAATTGTATAGAAACTGCTCGTCTTAAATAGGTGAGTCACCAAGTTCAATATATAGTAAGTTGATACTTAAAAACTAAATGTATAGGAAAGAAGTTCAGGAGAAACCATAACAAGATCTTGAGAATGGTTGTGTCAGGATAATAAAATTGCTATTTTTTTGTCTTTAATCAAAAGAATATTTAGAAATATATACTGAGTCTCTTTTCCTCCCTTCTCCCCTCTCATTAAAGGAGAGGATGCTAGGTAGTGATTAGCTATACCAGTTTAAATTTTAAAACAAAACTTTTGGGACCTAATTTGTGTAGTAAATCTCTTGCTTCCTCCTGTTTTTATTTAAAAATTAGTAAACATGTTTTAAGCTATAAGTTGAAAGCACCCGCCCTACCTACCATGTTCCTTAGACTTTTTGTTTATTTTTTCTCTCTTTGGTCTTCCAGTCTTTCTCATACTAATGCTTTAAAAAAAAATTTTTTTTTAATTATGTGCCAGGGCCTCCCTGGTGGCACAGTGGTTGAGAGTCCACCTGCCAATGCAGCGGACACGGGTTCATGCCCCGGTCCGGGAGGATCCCACATGCTGTGGAGTGGCTGGGCCCGTGAGCCATGGCCGCTGAGCCTGCACGTCTGGAGCCTGTGCTCCGCAACGGGAGAGGCCACAACAGTGAGAGGCCCGCGTACCGCAAAAAAAAAAAAAAAAAAAAAAAAAAATTATGTGCCAAACAATTTTAAGTGAATTCTAAAATGTCTTTGTGACATTCTAATTTTCCCTTCCCTATCTTCATATGATGCCACTTTTCCTGGGTAACCTGTTTAACTTTTAGCTCTGTGCTTCTAGCTTACTTCTTATAGTAGTTATTGACAGCACTTTTTACTACAAACAGGTGAGTCTATTTTAATAGGCCAATAAAGAATTTAAATATTTTTGGGCCTTTATAATTTTTCTGTTTCCAAAGAGCCAAAGGGCATTATTAACATATTTACTTGGTGATATCATTTAGCTATAAAACAACTTATATTTGTGAGAGGAGAATATTTATTATTCCTTGATTTCTTTAGCATAGACCTGATTCCAGGGTTTTCTAGTTTTTTGTACGCAAGACTTTAGAACTTCAGCTAGGAGTTTGCATTTCTAAAACGAATGTTTCTCTCTGGGAATTTATATCTTGCATTTATAAACTAATCCCAGTCGTTATTGTTTCTGTGTTTTATTCTTTAATTTTGAATGATGTGGGTTGAGAGAGCTAATAAGCCTCATAGACCAACAAATATTGATTGAATACCTGTCATGTGCCAGGCTCTGTTTCTAGATTCTGAGGATGTAAAGATGATTGAGGCAAGGCAAGCAGTATGTATGCAGGAACTGTAATCTTGATGATAATCCTCCCAGTTGTATAAATGAGGAATCTGAAATTCATAAGAAATTACATAATTTGCCAGGCTACAAAGTGGTCTGTTTCTTATTAAGAAACACTTGCTAGGTTTTGAAGTTTAGTGGTTGGTCCTGGATGCCTGATTGAGAAGCAGTGCTGTCACTGAGTACCTGACCTGATGTTATTTCTCTGGCCTTCTGCTATTATAAAAAGCACATTGATTGTATTTTAAAATACTTTTAAGGTCCTTGTTCCTGTGAATAAAGGACATGTTTCCCTGTTCTGATCCATGTGTTCTGATTTCTTGCTAACCTCCCTTCCTTCATTTCTTTATTTTTCATTTCATGTATTAAAGTATATTCCCCTTCCCAAAGAGTATAAAATGAAGAGTAAATACTTCATTGTCTTGGCCATAGCATCCACGATTACTGTATTCTAGTGAATATCTTTTTATGGATTCTTTAATATTTAAAAACATTTAAGAATTTTAGGGCTTCCCTGGTGGCGCAGCGGTTGAGAGTCCGCCTGCCGATACAGGGGACACGGGTTCGTGACCCGGTCTGGGAAGATCCCACATGTTGTGGAGTGGCTGGGCCCGTGAGCCATGGCCGCTGAGCCTGCGCGTCCGGAGCCTGTGCTCCGCAACGGGAGAGGCCACAACAGTGAGAGGCCCGCGTACCGCAAAAAAAAAAAAAAAAAAAAAAAAAAAGAATTTTAGAGGAGATTATTTTATGAAATTTGGTCTGTTTGTAGTTGCTTCTTTTTGTCTTTTGGTTCTCTGTTTTTAGTAAGACAAATGGAAGTGTAGTCATTTCTTAGTGTGGCGCTTACTTTTTTGCAAAATTCAATAGAGGTGGTAGTTTCTATTGTCGAGGAGACCCATCTGCTAACGTTCTCTTGAGTTTTATCTCTGTTGATTTCTTTAAAAAAATTTTTTTTTATTGAGGTATAGGTGCTTTATAGTGTTGTGTTAATTTCTGCTGTTCAGCAAAGTGGCTCAGTTATACATATATATTCTTTTTCATATTCTTTTCCATTATGGTTTTTCACAGTATGTTGAATATAGTTCCCTGTGCTACACAGTAGGATCTTGTTTCTCTGCTGATTTCTGTATCTAGGTATTTTCTAATGTTGCTTGGAAGTGGCAGCCTGAGAAATAAACTGGATGGCATTATTAACAACTGGTAACAGAATTGTGCTTGAGGAGGGCATGAGGTAGTTAAAAGCTTTCAATCACAGGAGGAGGAGGTTTCAAATATGTACCATCTACCTGGTATACCACAATTTATTTGGATAATTTAAGAGTTGACTAATATTGGATACAGGTAGTGAAGACTACTAATCTGTATGATTTGAGACATTTTTATTAAAGTCTGCTTTTACTTGATTGAGAAAAATAATGTTAATTGAACTTGCTATATTATTCTTTCCCAATCTCCCTTTCAGCTATGTGATGATGATGCCATTTAAACGACAGGCTCTAGTGGAATTTGAGAACATAGATAGTGCCAAAGAATGTGTGACGTTTGCTGCAGATGAACCTGTGTACATAGCTGGTCAGCAGGCTTTTTTCAACTATTCTACAAGCAAAAGGATCACTCGGCCAGGAAATACTGATGATCCATCAGGAGGCAACAAAGTTCTTCTGCTATCAATTCAGAATCCTCTTTATCCAATTACGGTGGTATGTGTTTTAGTAAGACAAACTAAATTAAAAGTGATTTTGGAATTTGTCTTGAGTGACTAATCTGTAGTTTTCTTCACTGCCATATAGATATTTGAAAATAGTGGATTTTTAAAAAAGAATTATTAAAATTAATTTTAATTTTGACTATCAAGTTTAATGAACAAAGACATGGTGAGCACTGAAGCTATAAAAAGGTCAGAAGCACGGTTGTCATAATTAAATAAGTACATTAAATTTTTTAATTAACATCAGTGTTAACTCTCTTTCTGTTAATAAAGCGTTAGACGGACTTGGTGGAAATGATCCAAGAAATCTCTCTCTCTAATATGCCATCACATGTATTAAGAGCATCTACTAGGTAGTGACAGAATTCCATAGTACAGTAAGATACATTTATCATTATAAGCTGTTTAGAGATAGCTTGTTAAAAACTTCTGTGATTTACCTAAAAATTCCCTTCTTCACTCTTTAGAAAAGTGATATTAAAATTTTAAAGGATTCATGTCCTTGAACCAGTTCAGTTTTCTACTTCATGATAATCACATGCTGTTTAATAATAAACTAGTGATAAGGACACTGGATTTTTGTAATGAATAAAATATCACAATAAGAAGAGCTTCATTTAGTATGATTTCTAGGGTATATGATATTTGGACATAAACTTAAAGCATAAGACACCGTTTAAATTTAGTTAGACATTATATATCTATTTACTTTTGTAATATGTATAGACTTATTAATAAACAGTATTAATGTATTTACAATATTTGGTGTTTTGGGAGAAAGAATATAACAAGTACTCCGATTTGTTTACTGTATCCTTAGTACCTAATGGTGTGGCTGTGTAATTGTAAGTACTCAGAATTTTGAAAGTTGAAGAATTGTTCCTAAGTGGGTATTTAGGTTCTCTCTTAGATGATTCAGGCATCTTGTTTGGTGAAATTTAACTCAATATAAATGATCTTCCCTGGGTCTTTTATCTATAGCCATTGTCCTTGAAAATAAATACTGAGTTGTTCTACTACTACTCTTTAATAAATATTTATTATTTTAATTTAAGTGATTATAGTATTAAACATTTCAGAGTCATGTTGGAAAAAAACAAAGTGATTACAGCTTTGGTTTATTAATTGTGTATTGTCAGAGATTCTTCTAGGTACCTGTTAAGAAAATAAAAATTGAGGATTCATTTAGGAGATTAAAAATAAGTAATAATGCTTTTCAGATGTTTCATTGGAAGTTCTCTAATGTGGGTATATTGTGTAGGTGAAGAAATAACTTTAGATTTATTAAAGTGTAGCAGTTTTTAAAAGTTTAATTAATACTTAACAGAAATGAGGTCTTGACAATTTTTTTTTAGTAAAACAAGAGTATAGCTTTATTATTTTTCTAAGTATAAAATGTGATGAAGTCTTGTTTTCTTTACTTCATAGGACGTTTTATATACTGTATGCAATCCTGTTGGAAAAGTGCAACGTATTGTTATATTCAAGAGAAATGGGATACAAGCAATGGTTGAATATCCTTTATTTGTAAATTTTTTATTGATGTGTATGAATACTGTGTAATATAGACCTTATTTTTTCCTGTTTAATCATTTCTAGACAAGTGGTGTTTATTCTCCCCACTGTCCCCTATATCTATTTGTCTTCGATTTAAAGAATGAAACTGAAGTACCCACAGAGAATTTTACTATTATTGATAAAATAACTTGCTACCATAAAATAGTCCATTGTTTCATCTTACAGCATGCTTTGCCTTTTTAATGAGGAAAAAATAACACTGTTTGATAATATGTTCACTTGTACCTTTTTGAAATTTTTCCCAAATGGATTTTTCTGAATCTCTCTTTAAAATAGGCAGCTTGGAAGTATCAAAACGTTGGAGTTAATAGACCATTTCTTGCCTTTCTTCATTGAATCTTTTAAATGGTCATGGTTTATGTAAGACCTGCTTCCCTATGTTAAATTTGTTATACATTGCGTAAAAAGAGCAAGTTGCAAAATAGTACATATAGTACAATCCCATTAAACAATAATAATTTTTTAAAAAACCTAACTTATGTGTACATGTGTATGCATAGAAAAAGGTTGGGATATACAGCAAACGCTTATTTTTTAATTTTTTAAAAATTTTATTTATTTATTTATTTATTTTTGGCTGCATTGGGTTTTCGTTACTGCACACGGGCTTTCTCTAGTTGCGGCGAGTGGGGGGCTACTCTTCGTTGTGGTGCACGGGCTTCTCATTGCGGTGGCTTCTCTTGTTGTGGAGCACAGGCTCTAGAGTTCAGGCTCAGTAGTTGTGGTGCATGGGCTTAGTTGCTCCGCGGCATGTGGGATCTTCCCGGACCAGGGCTGGAACCAGTGTCCCCTGCACGGACAGGCGGGTTCTTAACCACTGCACCACCAGGGAAGCCCTACAGCAAACTCTTAATGGTGCTTACTCTGGCAAGTTGTTTTTGCTTTTTTTTTCTACTAATTTTGTGGTTTGATTTTTTTATTTTTTAACAATTAGAAACTTAAGTAATTTTTAAAAACTAGTAAAATGAAAGATAAAGTTTATAAACTCAGCCTTCTCAGAAATATGTAAAATTCAAGTATTTCTTTTGTATTATATTGATTCTTTGTAATGTTCTTCCTACTTTATTTATTTATTTATTTATTTATTTATTTATTTATTTATTTATTTATTTATTTATGGCCATTCCGTGCAGCTTGCGCAGCTTGCAGGATCTTAGTTTCCTGACCGGGGATTGAACCCGTGCCCTTGGCAGTGAACGTGTGGAGTCCTAACCATGGACCGCCCTGTTCTTCCTACTTAAGAGTAAAATATTTCCTGTTTCAAGATAGAAAGCTGGCCTTTGCTAGGGAATGGGACCATGCTCCATGCTCCCTCCCACACACCCGCAAACCCCAGGTTATAAAGTACTTCTGATGACCTAGAAGGATTAATGTATTATAAGTAGTTTTGGTTGTATTACGTTTTCTTTGGTACCCTTGATCTTAAAAATAAATTCTCCTACTAAAATTCATCTAGAACTTTTATTTGGTAAAGCATTTTCAGAAGTGAGAAAGTTATTTCTCATTTTTTTCAGTCCATTTTTTATGGAGTGAATAATGATAAATTTTGGACACCTTAAACCAAATTTCCTTAATAGAGCTTATGTTTGAATCAGTCCTTTGTGCCCAGAAAGCTAAAGCAGCACTCAATGGAGCAGATATATATGCTGGATGTTGCACACTAAAAATTGAATATGCAAGGGTAAATATTTTTTTTCAACACTTCACCAAAGAAATATGTATGCTTTGGATATACAATTTGTACTTACTTTCTTTTTAATCTTAACAGCCAACTCGTCTGAATGTTATTAGGAATGACAATGACAGTTGGGACTACACTAAACCATATTTGGGAAGACGAGGTAAGTATTTTATGCATTTTAGATGTACTTACATCTGCTGTCAAATTTTTACATGCAGTTAGAGTCCTTTTTCCTGAGATGAGCTAGTTCATTCCAATGATGAAAATCTTGTTGGTGAAGCTTTTGTTGCAAAAGACCTTGTAATGCTGGAAAAGAACCTTGAACATTAGTGCCCCTTACTGGTATGTACTGAGTTATTTATATTTAGTTCAACAAGGAGCCCACACATACAGGCACGCCCGCAGTTCAAGGACTTGCATTTCTCCAAGCAGCTCTCTCTCTTTGGAGGAGAGGAAACTGATTCAGAATATTACTTACAAACTGCAAACTTGCACACTGCTTCTCTATGGAAAGGACTTTTCCCCCAAGCTGGACGAGACATTAAGAAGGATAGAGGACTCCAGCAGGCTGACTCTACACTTCATCACGCACAACATCGGCATCAGCAAAAAGCCCTCTGAAAAACTCAGACTTGCAATTCACCTTGACTGCATACTGCATGCACCATCACCCCAAGTTTTTAAAGGAGGACACTTAACAGTACTTCAGACTTGCATGGGATGAATACCATGATAGACTGTGCCCACTTATTCAAGTTGTATGTATATATTGGTTTGACTTCCCTTAAGGTTTCAGTTGTAGAATTTAAAACTTTTCACTGACGGATACTAGATTTTATCTACAATGTTGTAAATCTTAATGCCCATTGCTGTAACTGTTAGCAGCTTAGATTCAAATTGTTAATTGACAAATAACCAGGGCCAATTTATCTACAGGTCTTGGGAATTATAATGCTCAACCAATCCACACAGATATTAAAGATAAAAGCATTAGAAAGGTGCATACTTGCTGCACTTGTTTACTTTTTTTTTCCCTCAATTGTGGACATTGAATAGAATAACATAATAATGAAAAGATGCATTATATGTAAAAGACGATTTTCTGTGTGGTTTGATTTTTGTAAAGTGGCTGTTTATAAGTTGTCACTTTTTGTAACAATTTAAGGTTATCACTCATGTTAATTTGTGTAACTAGAAATTTTGACATTTCAAATGTAGGTGAAAGTACCATGTGTGTTCAAGGTAGAATATATTTAAACTTGATAAATCTGAAAATAGGAGCATTTCATTTGAGATGCATTTTCACCTATAACTTATAAATGCTAGATTTCATGAGCATAGATTTGACTGGTAAAATTGTTCAACTAACTGTATGGCAATTCTGGAATATACAAATCAAAATGTGGATCTTGTAAAAACAAGGGGGCTGCAGTATTGGCTACATCTCAACTACAATATCAGTGTCTGAACCATGTGTTGGAAAAACTCACCAAGATGAGTATGTCTGTAGAAGTCAGTAAACTAGGAAAAATTTTTATGGCATCCAAAATATCTTGGGCAGTAGGGACTCCATAGTGCATGTACTCTTGCCAAAAGAAAAAAATGAGACAATGCGGTGATCCTTTGCATGTTTGAATATTTAGGACTTTGGGATGATTGGCCCCTTTAATTCTTAGCTCTCAGGAAATCATCTTGCCTTATGCATGGGGTTGCAGACAGGTTTGTTTGGTAATGCAGCTTTGGCTGGACCCCACATTTTTCACTATCACAGAAATCTGCTTGGCAGAGGCTTGATACAGTTGAATACAGTATTGAAAAACAAAGCCTTAGTACTCAAACAACAGAACAAGTGGTTGATGAGAAACCTCTCACTTCTGTTAAGTTACAGTTACTGAATATTCAGTTTTGTTTTGTTTTTTAACTCATTTGAAATAGTGAGTTTTGGTTACATTTCTCTTAATGTCTCTTAAAACATTTATAGATATGCTTCTTATTTTAATAGTGTTTATTCTTTGAAAAGGTCTGAATTTTACAAAAGCCAGCTTAGATTTTTATACAAGGAATTACAGTCAGAAAGTTAAAAATGTGTAAAGTAGGTATTTAAATAGGGAAATATAATTAAAGGAGGTAAAACAGAGTTTTAGTTATTTATGCTTTCAAGGGAAAAGAATTCTTTTTTTCTAATTCCTTACAGATAGATACTTGTCTGTATAGCAAATATCATATGGCAGTTTATGTTTTTGTTTTTGTAGTGACTTTAGCTTCCACTCAAGTTGATACTGAATTGTAACTTTTTCTACCAAAAAAAGAGTGATTTTATGAATATAACCTCATTTCAAAAAGTTCTTTTCAGCTCAAATTACCTTTTAGTGCAAAGAATTCATAGCCTAGACTCCAGAGAATCCCTCCAGAAATGTTAAGCAACACTTGTGTATGTGTGCATCTTTGGGGGGAGAAAAGGTCCACAGCTTCCAACAGATTTCAGACTGAATCCATGAAAGGTTACAAACCACTATTTATAGACCGATATATTCAGCGTTTGACTCTTCCTCACCCTTCTTTATGTGACCTTATATTAGGTAGTAAATGCTTCCAATAAAGAGAATTATTGAAGAGAAATATATTATGAAGAGAAATTATTAAAGAGAAGTAATGACAATGTTTGGCTGAAAGATACCTTGGAGATCATCTATTCTAACTTCTTCACTTTATGAATGAAGATTGTTTCTATGATTATATAGCAAATTACTGGTTAAGTTGAAATTTTATGATTCCCGATTCAGTGCTCTTTCCTTTATAGCACACAGTTAACTATATCAGTAAAACTAAGCCATGAAGATTTTATGGTGGTTTTGGTTTAAGATTCTTAGATCAGATAAGGACTTATATTTAGCATTTGGTGGCATGCTTAAGCAGAGGAATGTTAGCAGAATGGAATAGCAGACTGGATTGATTGAAGAGGAGTGAGACTTAAATGATGATGCTGGAAGCCGTGTAATGGAAAGACGGAACTCTGAATGTTTAGACTGGAGAAGAAATGACTGGGGAAATGGAGGATCATAGTAACTTCTAAGCATCTGAAAGGGTTCTTGGAGAAAGACTAAGTAATGAGTAAGGCTGTGAGGCCCTAAATGGAGTAGAATATATGTAGAGGACTAATTTCTGTACAATATAGAAATTAATTTTCTCATGATTTAGAACTAACTGAAAATGTAAGGGCAAGTAGTGAGTACCTTGTTACCAGTGTTGGGTAAGCAGAGGCTAGATGGTCCCAATTGATGGTCTTAGGGATGATGTAAGGAGAATTTAACACTGAATAAAAGTTGAACTAGATGACCTCCTAGGTCCCTTTCAGTGCTATGATAACTTGGAATAGGTAATTAAAGCAATACTTCTGTAGACTGAAGTGAAAATTAAAGTATTTCTCATCTCCCATAAACCTCATTTGTTTAGGTGACTAAGGATATGTAGAAAGCCTTTCTCTTTGAATTTTCAAAGATGAGAATGATCAGACTCTTCAGATACATTTAAAAAAAATCTTACTGAACACCATAATTTGATCAGCAAACTTACCCAAAGTATTATACAGTGATTTTTAAAATTTACTAACATAGGATGTGCTATTTTAGAAACTTAGAAGTAATTTTTTTATTGATGTCTCAGATTTGGGAAAATTGACATGCCTTCCCTAAAAATGTAGTTAGCATAAAAATTATCCTTTAGGAGTATTGTAGTACTCTCGTCCAATAATGTAGCCCCCTTGGTTAGCTTTAACTTGGCATATTTAAACTTTGGGGAGTGCTTCTAGTTCTGCCTGGTGTTAAGGTCTATAGACAATGGCCGGTCCATGGCACAATATGGACCAGTGATGTGAAAATTTCCAGCTCTCCAGTCAGTAGGTGTTTGTAAATATGTGTATATACATACAAAATACTCTGTGTTTACTGATTGTGAAACCATGTAATACAGGTTGTTGTTGGCTTATGCTGAACTTCTTGAAAGAAGCCCACTTTGAAAATGTGTTGCTGTTGAAGCTAATAGTATGCATCAGGTACTGTCTTTCAAAAGTACTGCACTTAAAGCTTGTTTTAAAGACATGTATTGGTAAAAACTTCTGTACAGTGTCAAACTCTAGCATTGTGTACATCACTTTCTGAAAAGTATCCATTCTTTCCTTTAACTTGAAAGTGTGATTGTATTTGGCATTTGCCAAAAAGATATTCTCAAGTTAAGTGGAATTTGTTAGATAGAATTATTTTCTTAAACTTTTGGTGTTTGTATTTAAATTGGATATGAATGGATGTTTAACGTTAACCAGGAATCACATTTCTCTTTTGAATTGTAATGGATGTTTTGAATGGGTGTTTCCCATGTGAGAACTCTGTTAAGTACTTGGGTCAAAATTGTTAAAACCATGTTTCTACTTTTGTGTCAGATAGAGGAAAGGGTCGCCAGAGACAAGCCATTTTGGGAGAACACCCTTCTTCGTTTAGACATGATGGCTATGGTAAGTTTTTCAAGGCAGAAGGAAGGTAGTATAGACAAACTATTAGAATTTTTGCATTTCTGATGAAGAATGGCACAATTCTTGTCTCTATTTTTCCTGCTCACCTGACTTGGTTTATGGGATCAGTCCCTTATAAATGTACCCCAAAGGAGTTTTCCCAAATCCTTTGTTTTCTTAGGCTATTGTTATATCACATAATCTTTGAGATAAATGAGAGCTATTGTTTGGGATTGAAAGCTTTTTTACCATTATATTTTGTTTTGTTTTGTTTTGGCTTTGATTAGTAAGGGGCTCTAGTCTGTCAGAGACCAGAAAGAAGTATAGCTCAGTAAGTGTATTTTCTTCCATTCTAGCAGTTATGAGTAAAGAGGAATTTAGAGTAATAAAAGGCAGAGAGAATGGGGTATTTGTTGAAAGGAAACATGTTTTTGGTTAGATCCTTAATTCTTTTAGTTCTGCAGTTGGTACTTCAGCTTTGGTTAAATTTGTATTTAATTATTTTTTTAAAACTTCTCAGTTTTAATGTTTGCTATGTTGATAAGTTAAGATTATGAAAGCTAGAATAATAATCTTCCCCAGGAAGAAGTTAGGTATCAGACTGTTGTCTTTGTTAAGTAGATGTTGAGAATTGTTATTGATAAAAGTTTAAACTGGTTATAAGTTCTGTGTTTTTAAATAGTTTTTTAGTTTTTAGCAGTAGTTATTGACCCACCTACTCTGTGGTTTAAAGCTGAAGTACAATTAGAGGTACTGTTAGAAGTGGTAGAAAATAGAAATTGCTATGTTGTACTCTTGGGAGTTATTATTGAAAAGCCACCAGTGTTTCCTGTTGTCTGAAATATTTTCAAATTGTGTACATGTTTGATGACCATTCTTAGCTGTGAGTTTTAGCTTATTCCCTAGTGTCTTTATTTGAACTCCAGGAATTTATTAACCCTGTGTGTGTGTTTTTGTGTGTATGTGTATTTGTTCAAGTTTCTGTGGTAGTCTATATTGCAGAAGAGATTATGAAACAATCTCTGTGTTATGTCAAAACAGTAAGTGTGGTATAGAAGGAAAACCTTACTACAGTCGTTTTCGTGTGTTCCTTGATCATTTTTCTTAGTTGTTTCTTTAACAGAGTAAATATTAAATATGGTCATACAAGTAGTTTTCTGATCCTGCAATGAAGAAACACTTATTAGGAATCTACTGTGCATTGTATAATGGAGGATTTCAAAAGAATGGCTAGTCAAAGTTTGTAGTATAGTTGTAGAGTATATAAATGTGTCATGGCAGTTAGCTTAAGGCCAAAAATTGGTTAAATGTTCTGCTAAAGGGGGTTAGAAAAATCTGTGAGCATATAAATGAAGGACAAAGAACTCTACCATAGTAATGTTGACAGAGACCGTTTTCTCAGTATGGCTTTTCAGGTTTGTCTTCACTTAATAAAATACAAGAAAAATTGCATAAACAAGAATATGTTATATGCCCTAGAAGAACTTTATATTTTCTAAAAGCCTATTGTGAAGTTCTTTGTCAGTTTCATGCCCTTATTTATTTAGAGTGTTTGTGTGTGTGTGTGCATGCGCGTGCACATGTGCGTGTGTGTATAAATATTAAAATGTAAGCTTACTTAAAGAGAGGTGCAAAATTCTTTGGAATGATGTTTGTTAAATAGGGATCATTCAGGTTCTGGAGAGTCCTGCTGAGGAGGAATGGTTATGGTGGGGTTGTGTAGGGGAGTCCATTCTGAGCTATGTCCATTGAAACATTTAACTAAGGAAAATCTGTTCTACTTTCCTAGGGAAGTAAGCAGAACAGGATATAGGAGATAGTGATAAATAAAGATTGATTGAGGAGAGAAGTAAGATGAGGAAATTGGGGAAAAAGCAAAGGTGACAGTGGGTGCTTGTGATATTATATTAGCCTTTTTACAAATGCTTCAAATCACAGCTGTGTCCCTTCAGATCAGCAGTTCAACAGAACAGGTTTATTTGCATTTTAGTGTCATATCATAGGTAGCTTTTCCTTTATGATGGCATGTGAGAAAGAAGGAATAGAAAAGGTTTATTTAATAGATTAAATTTATTCACATAGTGTATTATAGCAGTATAAATTTGTGCTTTCAGAATTCTTTAGATCTCTTAATTTGGGAAGCCCAGCCATGTGAGATGAACTGATAGAAGCCCTCATATTTGAAAAGTGGCAAAAAATAATGTACAGATTTGTTTGCTCTGAGCACAAGAAAAATTTCTATATTAATTGTTAGCATCTTTGGATATGGTTCCTGGACCAAAGATATTTTAAATATCAAAGATGAGAAAGGCCTTCAAAATGTTCAAGATGCTGTTTACATAGCATTTTTCCATATAAGTGAATTTTTTAAAACCTGAAGCACCAAAACATTTTGCATGAACTATTTAGTATAGGAAGCTTTTAAGAGACTTTTTTTTCTTATCATAATATAGGTAACAATTTAAATAGTGTAAGTAACATAATTTAATCCTGGTGGCCCAATGTCATAATTTAAAACATCAGGTATTCTTTTGCACTGAATTTAATTGTTACCTATGGCAGTAGATTGCAAGAGTTTTTGGACCTTGGTCAACTTAAGCAGAGTGTAAGTTTCCACTGCCCATCTACTGTACATTTTTCCACTTACTGTGAAAAAATTTACTGATAATAGTGTAGTGTCATTACTGTACTAACAAATGATAGTAGTGGGGGTAGGGCTGGGTGGAGTATAATATGCATGTGTATTTTTGCAATAAGGGTAAGAATGATATTTGACCCCAGTATATGTATGATAGTCTAAATTAGAGGCCAAAATACATAATTACAAGTAACTCACCATGAGCTATATTGATTGTCTTGATAAACTAGATTACCAGCAATAAGAACAGTTGAAAACCAAGACCAATTTAAGGCAACACTGATGATGTATTGATAAAGTATGCCGCCATAAAATTGCAGGAATTTACAGTACATTTGTGTGTGCTCAGTGGTAGTGTTACTGTGTTGTTGTGAATGGCAGCTATATTTAGAATACTGAATTGGAGTCCACATAAGCTGTAATAATGTGCTATGATACCAAAATATAGTTCTTAGTAACTCACCTAGTAGATGACAGGTGTCCCTTAGTTTAACGTAAAAATGAAAGCCAGTAACATTACATATTCTTCTTGAGAAATGAGGAAAGAACTTGGGTTTTTGGATTGGTTTCTTGCACACCAGGAGAATCGTTGCATGCACCCCAGAGTATGCTTCTGTAATCACTAACTCAGGAGTGCCTAAGATGTTGGTTTATATTTTTGAGTTACATATCTCCATCTTAGTTGCTTCTTCTGAGTTCTTACGCCTCTCTTCTTGCTGCTGTAAATGTGCCCTGTGCAGACTTTTAGTATCACAGTTTCTCCAGACTCCCTCATTCCCGTCTCTTCCATTCACCCTAGCTTTGTTTTTCCTGTTACTTCTAATCTATTATGGATGGGAAAACAGGATAAATTAAAGTTGTTTTGAACTACTCTAGAGTTAGCAAGTTGATTCTTAATAAAGATTCTTAGTATAAGAGACGGATTTGTTTGTGTTTCTGTGACAGCAGTTTCAGATACTCAAGCATTTTTTTCTTCTGGATTCTTGATGTTGTTTCAAAAAATGGAAGTTGCTGAATAATGACACCTCTGAGTATGTGTGTGTGGAGGTTATTAGCTAAATCTAGGGTTTTAGTTTCCTAAATTATAATCAGGGGAATAAAATACTAACCTGCAAGTACATTAATAGTAAAATATATTCAAGGGAACAGCTTTTCAGTGGAACTAAAGATGTTCTTTTTGTTATATCTGTATATAGTTTACTAGATTTCACTGTAGATTTTATTATATTATCCTCAAAAAGATGTTGGCAGAAGTTTTTTTTTTAATTTTGAAGTATAATTTATATATAGTGGCCCAAAGTTTTACACTGATTCCTCCTCTATCTGTAGCCTGATCTTGTATACTTTTTTGTTAAACTACTGTTTTTTAAAAATAAGGACTTAAAGCCTGGTATATGCAGGTCAGCATTTATTGGATCTGGTGCAAATAAATACATATTTTTGTTAATTCCCACAGGTTATATTTGAATATTCATACGTTTGAGTTTTCCTTGGATATACATCAACCTAGCTAATATTAAGTGTTTGTTTTTGTGTGTGGTGAAATGTGTCTGCTAAAGCTGTGTTTTGTTTTGTTTTGCTTTTTTTAATAGGATCCCATGGTCCATTATTACCTTTACCAAGTCGTTACAGAATGGGTTCTCGAGATACACCTGAGCTTGTTGCCTATCCGTTACCGCAGGCGTCTTCCTCTTACATGCATGGAGGAAATCCCTCTGGTTCAGTTGTAATGGTTAGTGGATTACATCAACTAAAAATGAATTGTTCAAGAGTCTTCAACCTATTCTGCTTATATGGAAATATTGAAAAGGTGAGTTTTCATTTTAAAAAATTATTATTTTTTAAAGTTTCATTTTATATGAGCTTCTTCTGCTAGGATATGTAGTAGGAAAATCTGAAAAGGCTGCAAATATGTGTGTCTTCTCATATTTAGAAACTGCAAGTTCTTTCAGTAGTGATCCACATAAGCTAAAAATCCATTAGGTAGGAATTCTAGAAATTGTTTTTTGTAGGTAAGTGATCAGAATAGGATGTTGGTACTAAAAATATTTTTTAAATTACTAATATAAGAAGTCCAAAACAGCAAGTAGTTTAATCAATTACTAGCATATTATAGGCATAAAGCCTATATATTTTTAAATCATTTCAAAGATATTCTAACATTTAACATGTTGAATTGTGGAATTTTGAAAAAGCAGTTACTTTCTTGGAGCTAGGTATGTATAAACATGTCTCAGAGTTTGGCCATAGCTATGAATTTTAGGAGAGTTCTAGATTCATATATTTGCCTCCCAAATACTAGAGTTCTAGTATCTTCTGAGGAACAACATACTTTAATCTCAGTCAGTATTTGAAGTTGATCCACTTTGATAGAATGTGTCCAAAACTTTCTGTCTGGAGGCTTACACTCAAAACGTAGCAAAACATTTAAATTTCACACATTTTGAAGATCTTTAAAATTGTAACTTTATTTTCACCAGATAACTCTGTGGTTTCCCCAGATCTGTGATGTTTTGTTTATTTTTTTATTTATTATTTTTTTCAAAGAGGTCTTTATTTATTTTTGGCTGCGTTGGGTCTTCGTTGCTGCGCATGGGCTTTCTCTAGTTGCAGTGAATGGGGTCTACTCTTCCTGTGGTGTGTGGGCTTCTCATTGCGGTGGCTTCTCTTGTTGCAGAGCACAGGCTCTGGCGTGTGGGCTTCAGTAGTTGTGGCACACGGGCTCAGTAGTTGTGGCTCACAGGCTCTAGAACGCAGGCTCAGTAGTTGTGGCACACGGGCTTAGTTGCTCTGCGGCATGTGGGATCTTCCTAGACCAGGGCTCGAGCCCGTGTCCCCTGCATTGGCAGGCGGATTGTTAACCACTGCGCCACCAGGGAAGTCCTGTTCAATGTGTTATTAATGTTAGTGGTACTTAATAGCTGTTTAGGGACTTTCCAAGGCATAGGCACTATCCTGAAAGATAGTCATACTTTATTCCATCTAACCCTTACAGCATTATATACTAAAATTGGAATAATATAATAGGATAAGTATGGCTCTGTCAAAGATGTCATGAAAACTTGTGAAGTATTGCCTGTTTTTTAAACTGCCCCTTCCTTGCCTAAGCCTTACTGGCAGTGCTGTCTCAAGGCCATCTTGTGTTATTTCTTATATGGTATCTTGTTTATTGCTTAAAGCAATAAACAACACTCTGAATAGTTGGTAATTATTACTTACTTTAAAATTTCTGACCTACCTACTGGAATATAAGCTTTAAGAAGACTATGTCTATTATGTTTGCCATTAAATCCCCAGTACCTAGCACAGTATGTTTATTAGAACATGTTAGGCACTTAATAAATACTTATTGAATGAATAAATATTGATGAGTCCTGCCAAATGTTATCATTATCTACATTTTAAAAGGAAGTCTGTGGCTCAGAGAAGTGAAATAAATTGCCCCAAATCACACAATTAATAAATAGCAGAGTCAGGGCAAGCCTATGCTCTTCTTTGGTGTGCTGTACAATAGAATTGTAGTCTTGCTTTTAAACTTTATTGAATTTTGATAAGAATTCTAATAACAGAGCAGAATAAAGTTAAGATTCCAGGTGATTTTCTTTATTTGACATCAACCACCTATAGTGCCTATTAGAAATTCTGTTACTGTAAAAGGGAATTAAATGTTCACCTTTTTGGGATTTTGTATTTACAGGTAAAATTTATGAAGACCATTCCTGGTACAGCACTGGTAGAAATGGGTGATGAGTATGCTGTAGAAAGAGCTGTCACACATCTTAACAATGTCAAATTATTTGGGAAAAGACTTAACGTTTGGTAATTATTTATCTTAAGTGGTAAATTTAAAAAATATTTATCCTTTTTATTAGAGACATTAATTTCCATTTCAGAATATCTGAAACTAGCAGCTATAGTGATGTCATTTTAGACACTTAGGGTCGTATAATTTAGATTTTCCATATTACTTATTCCTAGTTTTAGTTTTATGGTCATAAAATAGCATGTTAAAATGAGCAAGTTTTTTTAATTAAAGTTTTCTAATATGAAAATATATTCCATAGATTTTTCTTTCTAAGTGATGTCTAAACTGTAAGAGTGATTATAACTCAAACTAAATTTAAATATTAGTAAATATTGAAACTGTAAATTGCTACGTATGCCTTTTTTGTTAAGATTGATACAGGCCTATATGTTAACATTTTGAGACTGCCTACTTGCTGCTTTTTATCTAACAAACGTATGTTCTGTACCTCTTACCTTTCCGATCTTTAGTGTGTCTAAACAACATTCAGTTGTTCCAAGTCAAATATTTGAGCTGGAGGATGGTACAAGTAGCTACAAGGATTTTGCAATGAGCAAAAATAATCGCTTTACAAGTGCTGGCCAAGCATCTAAGAATATAATCCAGCCACCCTCGTGTGTGCTGCATTATTATAATGTTCCATTGTGTGTCACAGAAGAGACCTTCACAAAGGTAGGCACTGGAATACAAATTGTGTAGAATGTTCCTATTTCCTATATTAAAATACATCATGTTTTAGCATCATTTTAAAGTCTTGCTCTGTTCATCTGCTTTTGGTATTATTGGTATTCTGTTACTTATTTGGTACTTAATATAGTACATCCTTTGACCATTATACTTCTCTGGCCTCCATCCTTCACTGGTCTCTTTGTTGTTTTGTGGCTCAGTTGTTTTGAGAGTTGGAATTAGAATGAGGTACCCTTAGTCCTGCATTCAGAAAGTTCTTTTAGGGCTTCCCTGGTGGCGCAGTGGTTGAGAGTCCGCCTGCCGATGCAGGGGACACGGGTTTGTGCCCCAGTCCGGGAAGATCCCACATGCTGCAGAGCGGCTGGGCCCGTGAGCCACGGCCGCTGAGCCTGAGCGTCCAGAGCCTGTGCTCCGCAACGGGAGAGGCCACAACAGTGAGAGGCCTGCGTACCGCAAAAAAAAAAAAAAAAAAAAGAACTTTTACCATGTCCTTAGATCTCATGCGTAACAAAATTTTATATATCCCTGCATTTTTCCCTAACTGTAGGAAGTGCTTCAGAAAAGAATTGATTTTTCTGGAACACTACTCCCTACCTTAGGTACTCAATAAACCCTGGTCAGCTTTGAGAATATATATTTCAGTTACAAATCTTGTTTTTATTGTACAACACTAAAATTATATACATAGTTTATAGGATATCACTATTTTAATTGATTTTCTCATACACTTTGTTAATCTAAAAACATATTTGATTTAATTCATTCATGCCATACTCAAAACTAAAATGCTACCATAAAGTTTACTTTCTGGGGGGAAAAAAGGGTAGGAATCTTATTTTGGCTATATTTTTAATGGAGTTTTACGTTTCTTTGACAGTTGTGTAATGACCATGAAGTTCTTACATTCATCAAATATAAAGTGTTTGATGCAAAACGTAAGTGCACATTTTCTCTTTTTAAGTTTCCTGGTTAATTTGATAGGCAAATAAAAACTAGATTTGTGTTTCTTTGTTTTCTTTTAGCTTCTGCCAAAACACTTTCTGGGCTGTTAGAATGGGAATGCAAAACTGATGCAGTAGAAGCCCTCACAGCACTAAATCACTACCAGATAAGAGTTCCAAGTAAGTAAAATCGTGTCATAATTATTCAATGGGAGTTACCATCAGAAACATTGTTGATAATTTAAAAGTAATATTTATTGGTTGTTTTTTAATACAGAGAAGTTTGAATTTTAAAAAGGCATATAAATCCCACAACCCTCATAATTCTTATATTAGTTACCTATTGCTGTGTAACAAATTATTGCAGTATTTAGCAGCTTAAAACAGCAAAACATTTATTATCTTACTATTTCTGAGGATCAGTAATCTGTGTACAGTTTCGCTGGGTAGTTCTGGCTGGTAGTTCAGCCTCTCATGAGGCTGCCTGCCGTCGGCTATTATCTGCAGTCATTTCAAGTCTTATGACTGGCGGCTGGAAAATCCACTTCCACACTCACTCATGTGGTTCTTTGTAGGGACAGTAAGCCACATTGGCCATTTCATGGTAGCTCTTTTCTTTCCAAATGAGTGATTCAAGAAGCATGAAAGCAAAAGGCCAACAAAACAAAAGCCACAGTGTCTTTCGTAACCTAATACCGGAAGTAACATACCATCACTTATGCTGTAATCTTGTGGTCCCACTGACCAACCATGGTCCGGTGTAGGAGGCAGGGAACATTGGGGCCATCTTGGAGGCTGACTTCCATAATTCCTGTTGATCTTTTTAGAAGAAAGCAATAAATACATATGGTTAAAAAACTCAAACAGTACATACTGGTACAAATGAAAGTTAAAGCTTTCTGTAACCTCTAACCTTTCTGTCTTTTTCCTTTTATTCCTCCTCCCCAATGTATATATCTACATTTTAAAAACTTACACAAAATGGTTCTTCTATACATACTATTGTGTGCCTTGCTGTTTCCACTTAGTATATCTTGGAGCTGTTTCTCTATCAGCAGGTGCAACGCTACCCTGTTTTTTTTTCCCCAACAGAGTAGCTATTTTTAGTAGACATGTACCACAGTTTATTCAATTTATCCACTTCCCCACTGATGAACACTGGTTGTTCCCAATTGTGTTTTTCTATTAGTGCAGTAAACATCCTTATAGTTGCACGTTTTGTGTTTGTAGGGCAGTTTCCTCATAGTGGAGAGCATAAAGTTTTATATTTTGGTAAATGTTGCTAGATTGCCCTGTAAAACGGTTACACAACTTTACCACTTGTGGTATATGAAAATGCCAACTGCCCAACACTGAGTGTTGTCGGACTTTGAATTTTAGCAATATGATAGATGAAAAATGGTATTCCACATTATTTTAATTTGTATCAAATGAAACTGTTGCTCTCTTTGTTTATTTTCTCTATAATGGTAAATGGCCTCTTTTTTACAGTGCAAAGAACACTCAAATATTTAACTTTTGAAGTTTGTGCTGTGTAATTTACTTTGATCTTGGATCTAAAGAGTGTTGAAACTTTGTTTTTCTAAATGATAGGAGAAAAATTATTATTAATTTTATAAGGTGTGATGATGAATGATTGTGGAGGGGGAAAAATGAATACACACTGAAGGATTTATGGGTGGAATAACATATCTAGGATTTGCTTTAAAATATTCCAGCCCCTCAAGAGTGTGCGGAGAGTATGTGGATGAAGTAAGACTGCCAAATGTTGACAATTATTGAAGCTATGTGGATGTTTATTATACTGATCCATATTTTTTTTTATGTTTGAAAATTTTCTTAGTAAAAAGTTAAAAAATAAATAAGTAGGAATACCTCTTTTCATTTTACCTTTAGTCACAAAGGTAAATTTTAAATAGTGAGTCACGCTTAATTTTTGATGGAAAATTTTAGAAGACTTTATACGCATATTTGAGATATATTCAAAACAGCGTATGAATTGTAAACTCCTTGGAGACAGGTACAATTATTTCTTTTTTTATCCTCTGCAGTGTCTTGCAAATATTTGTTGATGTATATGCTTTTTCTTTTATAGGAATTTTTTTTCCTTAAGGAGCGATAACCTTTTTTTTTTTTTTTTTTTTTTTTTTGCGGTACGCGAGCCACTCACTGTTGTGGCCTCTCCCGTTGTGGAGCACAGGCTCCGGTCGCGCAGGCTCAGAGGCCATGGCTCACGGGCCCAGCCGCTCTGCGGCATGTGGTGGGATCTTCTCGGACCGGGGCACGAACCTGTGTCCCCTGCATTGGCAGGCAGACTGTCAACCACTGCGCCACCAGGGAAGCCCAGGAGCAATAACTTTTAATACTAAAATTCTGGTACATTAAGATACCAGAATTATTTCTGCCTGTTCTGAAAAGTTAAAGAGGAATGTATAAAATGGAAGTATTTTTGTGGATTATACTTTTTTTTAGCAATTTTAAAATTCATATGCCCTGTTGATGATCAGAGATTTAATACTTGCTCTCCTGGAACTTTTTCAGCTCATTGATATCTTCTTATACATTCCAGTCTTATCCCATTTCCCAAGCTATATTTGAATTAACTTTTATAGAGTAATTACCATTGGTAATATTTTCTGCAAGGTAGTTTTGCTGATGGACTTAGATAAGCCTAATCCTGATACTATTTATCTGTAATGTCTAATTCACTAGAAGAAATTGCGGGAGCCTCCTATGTGTCAAATAATGTTTAGAACAATAGGAATGTAAAAATGGACAAAGTTCTGGCCTTCATGGAGCTTACCTGCTAGTAGGTATGAACGAAAGAAATCTTGCCCTTACCTTACATAAAAATTTTCCTTCTTCCAATACTATGAAAAGGTGAAATATTGGGTCGGTTAAAAAGTTCATTCGGGTTTTTCTGTAAGATGTTATGGAAAAACCCGAATGAACTTTTTGGCCAACCCAATAATTTACTCCGCTAACTCAAGGTAATCATGAAAGTTTAAGGGAACTATTAACTTTGTTTTTTAATTTTTACAGATGGTTCCAATCCCTATACATTGAAGCTTTGCTTTTCTACATCATCCCATTTATAAGAAGAGAAGAGCATGTTAGAATTTATGTTTACCTTTATTACAACTTCAAAGCTACACTTCATTTTAAAAAAGAACTAAAATGGTTCATCTAATGTTGCCTTGCTTACTTTGATTCAATATCCTGTCCTGTAATAAATATTTTGCCTTGAGTAAATTTGTTGTAAACTTAAATATTGAATTGCTTTCATTTTAAATAGAATATCATAATGTAGACTATCTACAGCTTTCTTGTAGATTACACAAATATATGATTTCTAATCTTATTTTTCTTCCACAGTGAAAATATATTTGCATTCTTAATGCTAATTATCTGCAAGTATTTTTCCATTGTGTATGAGATTAATGCAGGTGAAAGTATTGCATTTTAATATTATAGAATTCCTATTATATGTTTAGATGTTTAAGTATGTTGCAGTTATTCGTATTAAACATAACTTGTATTTATTAAGTATTTTAATCAAGTTTGAGAATAACATTGCATATATTAAATTTTAAGTACTACAGATTTAGCTGATTTTATATTTCTGAACGGCTAACAGACATATGGATACACTTGTACAATATGCACTCAAACTTATTTAAACTGGTTTTTTTTTTTTTTTTTTTTTTTAAGTCATTGTCCATTTGTATTGACATGCCTCTGTTTCTAGTTCCAGTTTGGAGATTTTATAAAGTTACAACAATGAGTTAATGTGTTCATCTTCATTTGTTGCATGTGACTTGATCTTGAAAACACACCTGGTATTTGGCATTGAAATTTTAATAGAAGTTATGATTAACAGTTCCTCTTCTAGATAATCTGAGATCCACGGATGGGCTTTAGGGAGTCTGTGAACTCCCTAAAATTGTATGTAGAATTTTGGGTACTTGCATTTTTATTTTTTACTCTTAAATCCATCAGTAATATATGTATTTTTCTACATGGTACAAGGTATGAGGATCTAATTTTATTTTTATTCCAAACAGATATCTATTTCTTTCAATACCATTTATTAAACATTCTTTCTCCCACTGGATCTGTTTTTTTTTTTTTTTTTTTTTGGGAAAACAACATAACGCATACATAGGCAAGTAAGATACAAGGACTAAGCATTGTATTGAGAGACTATACTATAACACACATGTTATCAGGTTCACAGCTTTTTAATAACAGAAAACTGATCTAGCCATTTTATTTTCGTCTTTAAAAGAAGGGAGAATATGTTTTATTTACCTAGAGTAACTGTGAAGTCTATAGTTGGCAATAGCAGTTTTGTGATCCTGAGAGTTTTAAACAAATTTGTATACAGAAGTTTCATTTAGATCTTTTGAAAAAGCTTTATTTTGAATTTTAACAAAATTTTTAAAAAAGCGGTTTGCCTTAATCCTTTTAGAAATGATGCAGGGGTTTAAAAAAATTTTAAGAGCTATTGAACAGAAAGTTTAGATGGAAATTAAACACACACGTTAACATTTATTTCTCATTGAATTTTGACAGCAGTGGACCAATGTCCCTTTAGCCCTCTAGATCTAGAAAATCTTAAATTCAATCTAGAAGCATTTTAGACCCTTATCATGGAACCCAGTAAGTTACGCCAAAGGTAACCTGTGAATGGACTATAAATGTATGATACTGGGCTGTGTACCTAAGTTTACCTGACTTTACAATAAATGAAGCTTTTTCCCCTCTTCTGTAAGTACTTTTCTACATTTTTGCAAAATTGGTATGTCTTAATTTTTAAAAATAACTTGTGAGTTTATGCAATAGTTGTCTCCTTCCCTTGCCCTCCTCTGAATATAAGATGGATGTCAGTGTTATAGATTATTTTGTGCCTAAAATTTTAGGAGACAAACCTGTGGATGGTGACAGGGCTTATTTAATTTATATTTGCTCTAAGTAGTATTGACTTTTAGATATGAATTCTATCTTAATGCTTTCTCCCCACCAAAGTGACAAGTAAATTCCTCAGATGTAAGTGAGTTGGTAGGTTGGGCCTTGCTGATTTATGCACTGGTGTGTCAGTCCTACTGTGTTGCTGTCAGTAATGTCTTTGACAGTTTACTTGGGTATCACCACTGTTTTTAATCTTTTACTTTTTAAAAAAAATTAATTAATTTTATTTTTTGGCTGCATATTGGGTGTCTGTTGCTGCGTGTGGGCTTTCTCTAGTTATGGCGAGCAGTGTGCGGGCTTCTCATTGTGGTGGCTTCTCTTGTTGCGGAGCACGGGCTCTAGGTGTGTGGGCTTCAGTAGTTGTGGCTCGTGGGCTAGAGTGCAGGCTCAGTAGTTGTGGCTCATGGGCTCTAGAGTGCAGGCTCAGTAGTTGTGGCGCACAGGCTCATTTGCTCCACGGCATGTGGGATCTTCCCGTACCACGGCTCGAACCTGTGTCCCCTCCTGCAGTAGCAGGCGGATTCTTAACCACTGGGCCACCAGGGAAGCCCAAGGGTATCACCACTGTTAATGGAGTTTGCTTTGGCAACACCAGCAACATTCTTCCCTTTGTTATCTTTCTGCTTTTAAGAGAACATTAAAGATTAGTTTTTATAGCTGTAAAGAAATAGTAGTTGTGAATTTATTTTTTTAATACTGAAATTCGATTCCATATCCAAATCCCATGAAGTATTTGATAATAAATCTACAGAAGTGATTTATGGAATATAAGCTGCGTTTTAAAATTCCTACTTCCCTGCAGAATATATTACCCTACCAAATAAAAAATATTTGTAGTTGCAGCTGACATGAGACTTAACAGCACCTTAGTGATTTGATTTATCTAAACAGTATGTTTTCTAGGACTGAACTGAGAGATGAGGATAAGAATGACTAAATGGGGTCAGTTATGTTTCATGTTTTCTTTACATTGCTATCTGGAGGAATAGATAGGTTGCTAGGTAAATGCTTCTTAGTAGTTATCAGTGATATTCTCTTTCTAGAATAAAGAAATTTTGAGTGCAGAGCATTTCTTCCATAGTTAGGAATCTAAAGCACAAGATTTGCTTTACTTAAAAAGTTCAGGGCTTCCCTGGTAGCGCAGTGGTTGAGAGTCTGCCTGCCGATGCAGGGGACACGGGTTCGTGCCCTGGTCTGGGAAGATCCCACATGCCGCGGAGCGGCTGGGCCTGTGAGCCATGGTCACTGGGCCTGCACGTCCGGAGCCTGTGCTCCACAACGGGAGAGGCCACAACAATAAGAGGCCCGCATACCGCAAAAAAAAAAACCAAAAAACAAACAAACAAACAAAAAAAGTTCATGTGACAAAGGTCCTTGTACGAAAGGTAACTTACAATAACCTTCCTGTCTCCATATGGCTGTCTGGCTCAAGAGACTTTCAGTCCATTTGAGGGGCCATGTAAAGAGAGCCTTCTTATTCATAGTACTGCTGGTTGGGCTCATAGAGTTAATAAGCCTTAAAAAAACAATGCCATTTGATGAAATGAAAATGTAAGGTTCATAGGTTCTGTCTCAGCATGTTTTATTCAGAGTTTTGTTTTGTTTTGTTTTTTACTATAATGATTTCCAATATCAACCAAAAAGTAAGTGAGTGTGCAGACATGATTCTTGTTTAAGCCAAAAAAAAGTTGCTGGGGATTTTAAATCTAGTGGCTGTTTAATCTGTGATGTCGTTGCTTTTTCCTAAAACCTATCATTTCCACCAAATGGATTCAAGTGTTAATTAAAATGATCTATTTTATTTTAGTTAGCTTATCATTTTCCTTGCCACCTCAATTTTAACATGCTTTGAACTTGAACAAATACAGTGGATTTTGCTTTACTAGTAAAAGTTTCTTCGGTATAAAGCCCCTTATCTGAGGGAACACTTGAAATTCTCTTAGGTTTAATTTATGAATGAGGAAGTTAGAAATGGTAGGTATTGCTGCGCCTCCGCCCTTCCCTGTTATGTAGAGTAATCAAGGTTTGAGTGAGCCTGACTGAGTCTTGTCCCTCTAGCCCAGTGGTTCTTAATAACAAAGGTACCGCCCCCTTGGAGGACATTTTGACAGTTTGTAGGGGTGCTTTTTCACAGCATGGGGGATACTATAAATATTTGATTGGCAGAGATCAGGAAAAATTGTCCCTTGCCCTACAATGATTTTCCAGTATCCCGTCAGATATTATCCTAGAAAGTAACTCTCTTTTATATTTGTAAACACAAAATATTTTTGTATACAGTACACTGAATTTTCTAGAATGCAACTACCTAATAAATCAAGGAAAGAGGATTGTTTTATTTGGAATATTTCCAAGAGTTGTTCACCACTTTGGAAAATTACATCATCTAAGTGCTATTTGAGTTGACATTGCAACATATCAGGGTCAGTTTTCATCTATGGTGGTCAAATTCATCTCATTTTGTCTTCTGTTGTAGCCATTCCTGAGCATTTATGTATCACAATATGCATTTTATTATAATTTTATTTCTCCCTTATATTACAGTTAGGGTTTTGTTTTTTTTCATTAAATGGTGTGTGTGTGCGTGTGTAGGTAGTTACGTAGGTATTATCCAAGAATTTTGTTTCAGCATAATAAAAGGGTGTCAGATTGTCTGGGTTGGGAACCGTCGTTGCTTTAAGCACAGTAATCTGGGGACTTCCCTGGCGGTCCAGTGGTTAAGACTTTGCCTTCTAATGCACGGGGTGAGGGTTCGATCCCTGGTTGGGGAGGGAAGATCCCACATGCTTCGGGGCCAAAAAAACAAAACAGGAAACAGAAGCAATATGGTAACAAATTCAATAAAGACTTTAAAAATGGTCCACATAAAAAAAAAATCTTAAAAAAAAAAACCCCACAGTAATCTTGTTCTGGGTTGAGGAAGTGAATCTAGGTTAATCCAAAAACAATGAAGCCTAGGATTTGTGGTATAGTCGGTGAGGAGATGCTCTCCCAAAGGGACATGGTTTGCATGTGTGAGGTAAGCCTGGCTTTGCTCTAGCCATTTTGCTCTCTTGAGAGAAACTAGCTGGAAGAGAAAAGATGATACACAGAGGAGGGTAGAACTAAAGTCACCCTAATTTAGACAGCATAAGAAAACCACTGTGAACATAGGTTACTTTGTTCATACAGTATTAGCTGTATTAGCCCAAACTAACTGCTCTGGTAAATGGTTAGTGGTTACTGGAGACTGGGAGTGGGGAGAATAGGGAGTGACTGCTAATGGGTGTAGGAGTTCCTTTTGGGGTGATGAAACTGTTCTGGAACTAGATAGTGGTCATTGTTAACCACATTGTAAATGTACTAAATGCCACAGAATTGTACACTTTAAAATTGTTAAAATGGTAATTTTATGTTATGTGTATTTTACTACAATGAAAAAAAGTCTGGCCCAGAAATCCTTCCATTCACACAAGGGCCAATACAGTGCTTCTCTTTAAGCTGGCTAGATATGTTGAGAGAGGGGTGTGGGGATATAATTCCAGGTCTGGCTTATGATTATATTGCTGTGGTGGCTGACAGCTTCTGTTCTCCAGTCACCCTGGACTGTTTATCAGGGGAGTTGGGGCCAGAGGAGAGACTGGGGTCATGTGCACAGTGAGCAGTTAGGAAAGGATCTGAGATGTGGAGGGGATGATTCCATGAGTAGAAACTAGAATTTCTCTATGTTCCTAAACCAAAGTAACGCACTGGCTGCACAATTCAGGTTCTGCTGGGACTCTACTATGTTTTGAGCTACCCTGACTTAATGAGTCTCAGCCTGCAGGAAGACATATTCGTGAATATGTCTAAAATTTCCTTGAAGATTAAGAAACTATTTTACCCACTCTACCCAGTTTTATTTAGACTTTCACCCGTGTGCTACATGCATAGCTGCTTCAAAGTCTTGAAGAGGAATTCAGTGAGATTGATTTACATAGAAAACAATACATAGAAACAAAAACATTTATATATAATATATGTAAGTTCTTCAGAGGGCTTTAGGAGCCTTTTATCTAAAATTGTTACCGAACCAAATTTGGATCCACTCGCCCGCACACTGTAAAGCCAATCTGTTGACGCCAGATTGTGGTGAAGGAAAGTGTAGTGTTTACTGCAGGGCGCCAAGCAAGGAGTCCAGGCAGCTAATGCTCAAAAAACCGAAACTCCACAATGGCAAAAGACAAGGTGAGGGAGAGGGTTGCAGGGTGTGTGATCAGCTCATGGACATTCTTCTGATTGGTTGGTGGTGAGGTAATTGGGGGTCAACATCATCAGCCTTCTGGTTCCAACCCATCTGGGTCTACATGCTTGTGGGCAGCATACAGTTAACTTTTTCCACCAGGTGAGGGTTTCATTATCCGCAAAACAGCTCAAAGGTTATGGCTCAGAATATTATCTATAGCTCTTGAGGAGGAACTAAAGGTCCTTGACTTTGTTTAATGGCTAAACTATTATTATTTTGTCTTGCTTGACTGTTTCTGTGTTTTCTCACTTCTCTGATTTAAGTTATTCTTTGGAACCTGGGAAAGGCCTAGGAGGCTAAAGTTTTTCTGCAGGCAAAAGGCAGGCAAGGGACTTCCCTAGTGGTGCAGTGGTTAAGAATCCACCTGCCAAGGCAAGGGGACATGGGTTCGATCCCTGGTCCGGGAAGATCCCACATGCCGCAGAGCAACTAAGCCCATGCGCCACAACTACTGAGCCTGCGCTGTGGAGCCCGTGAGCCACAACTACTGAAGCCTGCATGCCTAGAGCCCGTGCTCTGCAACAAGAGAAGCCACCGCAATGAGAAGCCCGCGCACTGCAACAGAGAGTAGCCCCGCTCGCCGCAACGAAGATGCAGCAATGCAGCCAAAAAAAAAAAAGCAGGCAGAAGACGGGTGAGGGGTGGGGGCTGTGGAGGTCTGTTCCAGAAAGGTCCTGCTTGGTTATAAATTGAGAATGCAAATGTGTTTTGTTTTAGGCCCTTGTGTGATACGTGATAAAACCTGAACTTTTCTGCTTAATACAGAATAATAGGACTGATGCAAATGTCAATGACCACAGTCATGGTAGAGCTTTTCTTATTAGACTGTTACAAGTAACATCCACAGTACTGTTGCTAGCACAAATTCAGACTTGTCCTACAAAGGCCTCATATGCCATGATACCTATCAGCAAAGTGCTGGTATCTGTGCTGAAATTTCCACCCTTGACCAGAGAGACTAAAATAGTTCTACCACCTCTTGTACTTCTTCCTGCTGTGTAGTCGTTTGCTCCCTACAGTTTCTGCTCAAAACACCAGTCTCCTAGTCAGTAAAACCTGTTACTTTCCTTAGTTTATTTATGTTTCTGAGGAAGGCGAGACTGCTTTGGGGAGTTATTTCCATCATGTGTGACTGAGGGCCGCGTGGTTTATAAATTCTAGAGAATGTACAGGGATAACATCTTCGAGCCTCAGCCTCAACCTCCTCGCCACCAGGTGTGACATTCTGGATTGATCTGCAACCTAGAGCTGTATCATGGGCCATGATGCTCTTGCAATGAGGAGCAGGTAAGCATGTGACTGTGTATAAGGGAAAGGGCAGAGACTGTGAGGTAGGAGAGACCTCTACTGCAGGGATGGTTCCTAGTCTAATTCCACATTGATACAATGTACAGTTCAGGCTAGGTGACATAGTTTGCTAAAGAATACAGTTTTATTCAACGGTGATATTTTTTCTGATTCTTTCTTGACCCAGCAGTTACCACTTGTGGAAAGGGGCTGTTGTAATCAGTAGGGACATAATACTGTACATCAACTATACTTCAATTAAAAAAAAGATAAGCAAAGAGCTTTACTAGCTTTAGAGCTGCTTCTCCCACTGCACACAGGCAGGGAAACTAATTTATAGCCCTGGTGATTGCTGAATACAGCCTTCAACCTGCTGGACCAGGGAACCTAACCAGAGGATATGGGAAGCTGTGTAGCCCATCCAGTAGCTCTACATACAGTGGGACTTGAACAGAGAGCACAGCCCATGGCTTTCCCCATCTGCAGAGCAAAACTTATGGCCTCACCTGACCAGGGAATTCAGTGAACGCTTGCCTGATTCAGGTCCCCAAACAACAAGCCATGCAGGCCCTGGCTGCTATCCTGCTGCTCTGCCAGCACAGGGAAGCTAATTCATAGCACCATGTACTACCAAATATAGTATCCAGTCCCAACCATTTGGTAAGCCTGACCAGAAAATCCAGGCAACAGTGAGGCCCATCCTATAGCCTCACTTGGGAACCAAGTGAGCAGTTCTATCCAACTGTTCCCAGGGCAAACCCCCCCATTCCCATCCTCAGGAAAAAAAAAAAAAAGTAAAATTGTTATTGGGTAACAGTTTTATTTTTGCCTGAATTATTCAGATAGATTTCTTAAATTGATCAGGTTAGTTATTCTTATTCCCTAGTAATTTTGCTTTTGTAGCAGTCTTAGTGAATAAAGGAAAGGATTAGGCTACCCAGTATCTTGCATCATGAATGCTCATGTGGTGATCCTTTTTTAAAAGTTTTTAATTATAATTGACATATAGAAGGTACACAGTGAGTTGATTCGATACATTTATAAATTGCAGTATGATTATCACCACCATCGTGTTAGCTAACACCTCTGTCACTTCACATAATTATCATTTTTTCTTTTCCAGTTTTGAGATATAATTGGCATGCAGCACTATAAGTTTAAGGTGTACAGCATAATAATTTGACTTACATACATCATGAAATGATTACCACAGTAAGTATAGTGAACATTCATCATCTCATATAGATAGAAAATAAGATGTAAAAAAACCCTTTTTCCTTGTGATGAGAACTCTTAGGGTTTACTGTCTTAACTGTCATATATAATGTACAGCAGTGTTATATTTATCATGTTGTACCTTATACCCCTAGTGCTTATGTATCTTATAGCTGGAAGTTTGACTTCCTTCCTGACCTTTTGACTACCTTAATCCATTTCCCCTTCCCTCACCCCCCACGTGACGAACCTTAAAAATGGTTTAGGTCAGATAGCTTGGATTAGGGTAAGAACTTCCCATCCCAACATAAAGCTAGCTGAGGAGGTGGTTGCTAACAATAGGGGTTCCATTCCATGGGATTCCCAAATGCTGTCAACCACCTGTTGCTTAGATTGTGGGTAAGGTGGATGGGCCCAGGATATGGGTTGGGTTGCCATGGTGGCGGGCAGGGAGTGACTGTGTTGGCACACCTAGGTGTTAGGTTTGGATATCTTGAAAACTGCTCTTCAAAGATCAGCCTGTCTTGAGCTTGAAGAAATATCTGAGTACACAGATCCTAACTTTCGAGACTTGGAGAAAAGAAGCACGGTAGTTAAGCTTCAAGGGAAAAAAAAAATTCTATGTGGCTTTGAGAAAAATCTAGACATTTGTCGTCACAAGAAAATCTCACTGCCATTGGCTATCTAGAGGTGAGAGGGATTGATCATAGGTATTTAAAAAACAGCTCCGTTAAGTGGGAGAGACTACTGGGAGAACCTGGATTATAGTCTATCTGGACTAGAGTTATACCATATCAACCAAAAATCCTGCTTTGACTGTGTATACGTATTGCCAGCTCCCAAAGCTTCTTGAAAGAAATCTGCTGGCAGACAGGTGGCTGAATAAACTGCAAGAAAGAGTGGTATTTTTCAATTAAGGCACAGTTTATACACATCCCAAGATAATATATTGGAATTAAGAAGGGACAGAAACAGAACTCTTAATACATTCTGGTTCTGGATGAGTCAAAAATAATTCCTAATAACTTTGAAGGCAGTATTGTGTAATAGAGCACTGGGTTAGAGCTTGTAAGGACTGACTTAATCCCAGCTGTGCCACTAACAAGCTGTGTGACCTTGAGCAAGTCATTTAAAGGAACTTTTAAACCTTAGATTCCTTTTGTGTAAAATGAGAACAATAATATCTGACCTACTTATCTGGCAGTGAAAAAATACATATAAAATAGCACTTTTGGTGATGCTCATTATAAATCTTCAGGAGAGATGGGGCACTTCCATTTGAGAGGGCCTCTACACTGTCATGGGACTGACACTTGGGAAGGAAATATAGGCTGCCACAACTGAATCATTGCCATTTTAAATCTGTGTTCAGCTGCTCCTTTGAGAATTTTTCAGCAATATAAATGAATTTTATAGATTAAAAGTAGTATAGCTCAGGTAATAGAAGATCCAGCAAGTTGATGATTCAAATTATTTCAACTTATCTGGACAGTTTTTTGTTTTGTTTTAAAAAAGACTTGGCTCACATCTGGCTTCTCTTCTAAATGGGAGAGAAAGAGTTTAGCACAGACCCAAGGGCATCATGGGGCACTTTCCCCATAAGTGCAGGCAGCCCTGATGATATACGAACTAACAAAGAGTATCGGAGGGACAGAAATCTGGTGAGAACCCTCAAACACAGCTAAGCCTCCCATGGAAATCTTTCCTGAGACCTGCTCATGACACCAGAGCGAGAGGTGGAAGCTGCCTTCTCCATTGGCCCATCCCCTCCCTTGTGTTGAACAATCCATGTCCAGATCAATAAAAGTCCTAAATTCTGGAGGCAGGCAAAGTTAAATTTAACTATTAGTTTAAAAGAAGTATATGATAGAACTTTTAATATTGGATATATACAAATTATGTATATTTGTATACCTATCATAATAAATGGAGATCTCTTATACAACCAGGATGTGGTACACATCGACCCTTTTATTTTTAGTGAATAGGGAGTTTGGAAGTTGTAATGCTGGATTTTAACACTGTTGGCCATATCTGATTTATTTGACAAATATTCCCTTGGTCAAGACTCTTCATCATTCTGGGAAATGGGAAACAATGCGAAAACAATTTAATTCCTAATGACCAATTTATAATATTTTCCAGAAACTCAGTGGTATGAAGACTGCCTGCCTGAATATTTCTGGCTACTTCATGAAAGTACAGAGGTTGTTACATTTCTTTTCTACTCTGTGAAGTAATTTTACAGGACTTTGAAAGGTTCCAACTAGTTTATAGCAAACAGTACCTGTCAGTTTTAGTTCTGTCTGTCTGGATTTGATAGAATTATTTTTTTTCTCAGCTGTTAATATTTCTAGGCTGAAGAGTTCCACTTTTCTTTCTTTCTCCCTCCCTCCCTTCCTTCCTTCCTTCCTCCCTTCCTTTCTTTCTTTCTTTTTCCGTAGTTTAGTTTATTCTAATGAAGTAGCTCTGCTTTCACCAAAGTCCCCAAATTTCCATCATTTAGTTGTCCTTTTTCTCAGGTTCTGAGATGCATCAAGCAGAACTTTATGCCAGCTGTGTAATCACTCCAGTTCATAGGAGGCTGTTTTCCATTTTGGTTTCCTTACCCTCCGAAGGAAGAGTGCTGAGGCGGACGGAGTGTAGGATTTGGAGTCAGACATCGTAGGTTCATGGCCTCACTCTGTCCTTTATTAGCTATATGAGCCTGAGAAAGTCCTTTAAAAATGTCCTGAGCCTCGGTTGTTTATTAATCTATAAAATCGAGAAGTTAACACCTGTGTGTCTCATTTATCCATTTAAAATTAAATTGTCATAGAGTGGGCGTTGGGTACTGTTACAGTGACCCTTATTTTTCTTTTGTTTGTGAAGGGTTCATTAAGACTTTGAACTCCATAGGGCCGGAAACTTTGTATTTTCTTTCCCCTTCCTATCAGTACCTCACCCATAGAGTCAGTCTCCCACATGAAATTATCTTCACAGTTGAGGGCTGTCTCCATTGGTGCCAAAGCCACAGCTTGACCTTGCCTAACTTTGTGTCTGGGAGGAAAAAGCAAGCATGCTTATCAAGGGGAAGATAACAGAAATCTAAAAGGAAGTTATAATACTGAAGACCACAGAGTCAAGATTAAAAACTATCTTGACAGGCTGTGGCCCTGGGTTGGAAACAAGGTGAAATTAAACTGTGATAAGAAAAGTTTCCTCATTTAAGTTTAATATTTAATAATAATAGTTATATTTATTGAGCATTTATGTATGCTAGGCGTCCTGTTAAATATACATGTTATGTAATTCTTACGACAAATGAGGTAGGTATCATTATTATAAAGATGGGGAAATTTAATGTAATCTATCCAAGGTAGCTCAGCCATTAAGTGGTAGAACCAGGATTCCAACCTATGAGGAGTTCTAAAGCACACACACTTAACTGCTGTGGCATTTAAGTTAATGGTAATTGGTTATGGCAGGAATAGAAAACTAATACTGTTGCATTCATTTCCTAACAGAAACCACAGTCTAAATATTAAACCACACTACGATGAGGCTAAAACAAAACTAACAAAATAAGGATAGAGAAGCATTAGTTTTCAGATCATGCCTTACTATTTTCTAGATTGGCCAGACTATTTCGGGAATATTGGGTCAATTCTGAAAGCCATATTTTTTTTTTTTTTTTTTTTTTTTTTTTTTTTTTTTTTGTGGTACGCGGGCCTCTCACTGCTGCGGCCTCTCCCGCTGCGGAGCACAGGCTCCGGACGCGCAGGCTCAGCAGCCATGGCTCACGGGCCCAGCCGCTCCGCGGCATATGGGATCCTCCCAGACCGGGGCACGAACCCGCATCCCCTGCATCGGCAGGCGGACTCTCAACCACTGCGCCACCAGGGAGGCCCCTGAAAGCCATATTTTGAAGGTCATCAGCAAATTAAAAGTGAATCAAGCATAACAGTAATGAGTGTAAGAGTCACAAAATTTTAAAACTTTGGAAATTGATGCATTTTGTACACACCTAGCTTTGTCCTATTCCAGTATCTTCTGGGAGTATTAATGTATTTCATCAAGGTATATAACAGATTTTTTTGCTCTTTTTTTTTCTGATTTCAAAGATTATCAGACAAAATTCAAACGTCTCCAAAATATAAAATAGATGACAGAAGTCCACCCTAATCCCTACTCCTCACCACTCTCATAGTCTTGCAGGATCTTACTCTTTTTGTTTATATGTCTATTAACCTATCTATATATGTGTTTATATTTTTGAGTAAAAAGCATCACAAGGTTTATAGATTATGAATCTTGAAAGACAAAACCTATTCCAAGATTCTACAAATATTTTCCTACACTTTAATGGCTTTTTTTTTTAATTTAGATTTTTTGGTCTACTTGAGAATTTATTTTTGTGTACTATGTAATATAATGATCTAATTAAAATTTTTTCTGTATGCATAACTAATGGTCTTAACAGAATTTGCTGAATAATCCCACCCAGGTGGCGACCTTTACCATATACTAAATCCCCATAGTGCTTGTGTCTGGTTTTGTATTCTCTAATCTGTTCCACTGGTCATCTATTCCTGAGCCAGTGCTGTGCTTTTGTTTAGATATCTGGCAGAGTAAGCTACCCTCATTCATCTTATTTTTCATACTTTTATTTATTTATTTAAATTTTCTTTCTTTATTTTTGGCTGCGTTGGGTCTTTGTCGCTGCGCGTGGGCTTTCTCTAGTTGTGGCGAGCAGGGGCTACTCTTCACTGTGGTGCGCGGGCTTCTTATTGCAGTGGCTTCTTGTTGCGGAGCATGGGCTCTAGGTGCGTGGGCTTCAGTAGTTGTGGCACACGGGCTCAGTAGTTGTGGCTCACTGGCTCTAGAGCACAGGCTCAGTAGTTATGGCGCACGAGCTTAGTTGGTCTGTGGCATGTGGGATCTTCCCGGACCAGGGTTCGAACCTGTGTCCCCTGCATTGGCAGGTGGATTCTTAACAACTGTGCCACCAGGGAAGCCCCACTTATGATGGTTTGACTTAACAATTTTTCAACTTTACAGTGGTGCAAAAGCAAAACTCAGTAGAAACTGTACTTCAAATTTTGAATTTTGGTCTTTTTCCAGGCTAGCAATATACCCTACAATACTCTACAATACCCTACAGTGAGCAGTAGCTCTCAGTCAGCCACTCCATCAAGAGGGTAGACAACTGACACACTTGCAGTGATTCTGTTCCCATACAACCATTCTGTTTTTCACTTTCAGTAACTGTATTGAATACAGTTATTTATTGAATGTATTCAGTAAATTACATGAGATATTCAACACTTTATTATAAAATAGGCTTTGTGTTAGATGATTTTGCCTGACTGTAGGCTAATGTAAGTGTTCCGAGCACGTTTAAGATAGGCTAGGCTAAGCTATAATGTTTGGTAGGTTAAGTGTATTAAGTGCATTTTTGACTTATAGTATTTTCAATTTACAATGGGTTTATTGGGATGTAACCTTACTGTAAGTCGAGGAAGATCTATAGAGAAGCGTCAGACTTGGGAACAAAGGCAGAGAGGATGAGTTGAGGCACGATCTGCAAATGAAAATTACGTGAAAATCTACATATGGAAGGATGAGACTCCCTACACTTGGTCCTCATCCTGCCTCCTTTTCCTTCTTCAAACTAGGCTCTCTGGGCAAAAGATTGAAGAATTCTCTGGAGAACCTGTCTGGCCCAAGGCAAAAATACCACAGCTTCTGACAATTTAGGGTTTCTTGGGAAATGGGCAGTTACCCTACAGAGATGGCTATTAGTGAACCGTCCTTGCCCATGCATACAGAGCTTTTTAGTATCTCCCTCTTAAACAATCCCTCATGGGCAATGGCAGAGAATGTGGTCAGGCTGCAGGCAGTCCAGAGGCTGCCAGACCTCTCTATATAGCAGACAGTTTGTGGAAACATTGTACCAGCTTAAGGAGTCTAGTCCATATGGCATGTACAACTTTTCAATAAATGCCTAAAATTTTTTTAAAAATCAGCTCTTTTGTATCTCCCTCTTAAACATGAATAGACTGCCAAAAATATAGTCCTTTAACATGAAAGACAGAGACCCAAATAGAAAAAAAGAAGTCCAGAGAAAACACTACTAAGGAGCAGAAGAAAATTAAAAACAAAATCTTTTACATTCTTAGGGAAATGAGAAAGTTTTGCATGAGTGAAACAAGTATGGAATGCTTTTAAACAACAACAAAAAGAACCATAAAGTGCTCTACGAAATTAAAAAATTAAAGTCAATGAATACTAGCAATGAATAATCAGAAATTGAAAATATTTATAATACCACTTTACAGTAGCATAAAAAATATGAACTGTTTAGGGAATAAACCTGAAAAAAGATGTGCAAGACCTGTATACTGAAAACTATGAAGTGTTGCTGAGAGAAATTGAAGAGGATAAATAAATTGAGAGGTGTATTTTGTTCATGGTTTAGAAGACTGAATACAGTTTAACTGTCAATTCTCCCAAAATTGACCTATAGATTAATGCAATCCCTATCAAAATCCCAGCAGGCTTTTTTTTTTTTTTTTAATAACCTCATTCTAAAAATTCACATGAACTGTGAAGGACCCAGAATAGTCAAAACAACTTGGAAGAAGAAGTACGAAGTTGGAGGACTAAAACGACCTGGTTTCAAATATTATGATACAGCTATAGTAAGCAACACAGTGGGTGGTGGTGTAAGATAGGTAGATCAGTAGAACAGAATAGAGTGTAGAAATAGATCCACACATTGCCGACTGATTTCTGACAAAGATGAAAAGATAACTCAGTGGCAAAATGATAGTCTTTTCAACAAACGTTGCTGAACAATTAGATATACATATGCCAAAAACCAAAAAAACAAACCCGTAACTTCATATCTTGTACCATATACAAAATTAATTCAAGATAAGTCAAAGACCTAAATATAAGAACTAAAACTATAAATCTTGTGGACAAAAACATAGGAGAAAAATCTTTGAGACCTTCGTTTAGGTAAAGATTTAGTTATGACACCAAAAGCATGGTCTATAAAGAACAAACTCATAAACTGGACTTCATCAAATTAAAACCTCTGGTCTTAGAGAATGAGAAGACAAGGAGAAAATATTTGTAATGTGTATATATGATAAAGGACTTGTATATGGAAAATATAAAGAACTCTCAAAAATCAACAATAAGAAAACAACCCTATTAAAACGTTTCATCAAAGAAGATACATGAATGATCAATAAGCACATACAAAGATGCTTAACATCATTAGTCAATAGGGTAATGGAAATTAAAACTTTAGTGAGATACCACTCCATACCTATTAGAATGGCTAAAATTAAGAAGTCTGACCATACTTGTTCGCGAGGTTTGTAGAGGAACTGGAGCTATCATATATTTCTGGTGGGAATGTAAAATGGTACAACACTTTGCAAAAATAATTTGGCAGTTTCCTAAAAGTTAAGCCATGCGCCTGTCATGTGATCCAGCCATTCACTCCTAGAGAAAAGAAAGTATATGTTCATACAATGACTTGTACACAGATGTTCATAGCATCAATAGCTTTACTTATAAGAGCCCCAAATTGGAAACAGCCCCAGATGTCCATCCACAAGTGAATGAATAAACAAATGGTGGTATGTCCATATATAGTGTCAGTTCTGCCCTGCCCCAAGACCAACCAGATTCAAGGGAAGGGTACACAGACTCCACCTCTCACTGGCAGTAGTGTCAAAGTCACAGTGTAAGAAGAGCATGTGGGATGAGAGAGATTGTTGAACATGCTACAGTGTCCCTAGAAATACTAACCCTTTTTAAAGCCCTTCATCACATATCAAACTCAGAACACAAAGAACCATTATCCCATAATGTAGTACAGTGCTCCTGTTTGCTGAGAGCCCATTAACAAGAACAGCTCTGCCTCTGGTTAATGAATGCTCGTTTCTGAGAGGCAATAGGGTGTGTCCTATCATACACTAAGTGCTCTTCAAGAATTGTCTGAGCTCAAAGAAATGCAGTACAGGATTGTGGCTTGAGGGTCAGATGTGAACATTGTAATTAGCTTAGGTCAACACATCGTGGCTGCTGTTTTCAGTGGAGTATTTCTGGTTGCCAATCATGTCTGTGCATGGTGTGGCCAAACTTTTTGGCATTGTTCAGTTCTCCAACCTCTAGACTTTTCTAGAAGATGCTCACTCTCTTGAAATTAGACCCAAGGGACTTCCCCGGTGGCCCAGTGGCTAAGACTCTGCCCTCCTAATGCAGGGGGCCCGGGTTCGATCCCTGGTTAAGGAAATAGATCCCACGTGCCGCAACTAAGAGTTCGCATGCCACAACTAAAAAAAGAGATCCCGCATGCCGCAACGAAGATCCCACATGCTGCAACTAAGACCCAACACAGCCAAATAAGTAAATAAATAAATAAACATTAAAAAAAAAGAAATTGCACCCAGGCAGCTATTAAACTAGCTTTGAAAATTTGAAAAAAAATTTTTTTGCGGTAAGCAAATGGCCCCGGTTGATGAGGAAAAATCTCTTTTTACCAAACAATATCTCCCAATAATGTAGTAGGGTTGATAGCAAATCAACATTCTACAACACCCTTAAAGTCAGGCAACAATTATCAACGGTGTTGAAAGCATCAGGTTGATGGGAAACTTTTCATATAGAGCCAGAGTGATACCATACAGATTACTTCCCAGTGTCAGGGGAAAAAATGTAACTGTCCCATCATAGGATCACCTTCATCCAGTGGTTGATCTTAGCACCACTAATGGTAGGTCAACCAAATGTTACATGTTTTCTGATGTGCTACACAGATGAGGTAAACAACACTACCTATGATGTATAGCCAAACGACTCCACCGAACTTTAATCTCCAGTTGATAAGCAATACAGAAAACAGGAGAAACTAATCAACACTGTAAAGAAGTATCCAGAAAAATCCAAAAGATGGCACAGACCATAGCACATCTGGCTTGGTCTGTTTAATAAATCAGTGTTAGGAAGAGAGAAACTGTTACTATTTCAGAAGAAAATTATTATGATGCAATGTGTGGACTGTTTAAGCCAGATATATAGGACATTTTAGGGATGACTGAGGAAATCTGAATATGGATTGGTATTAGAAAAGATTAAATTTTATTTATATGGAACAGTAATCATTAAATTAAAATCCAGGTTATAAAATAGCATATATAATATGGTCTGACTTTGGTACAAAAAATACAGAAATATATAGTCGTCTCTTGGTATCCCAGAGGGATTTGTTCCAGGACCCCTTGTGGATACCAAAATCCAAGGATGCTCAAGTCCCTCATATAAAGTGACGTAGTGTTTGCATGTAACCTATGCACTTCCTTCTGTATACTTTAAATTGTCTCTAGGGACTTCCCTGGTGGCACTGTAGTTAAGAATCCGCCTGCCAATGCAGGTTGGATCCCTGGTCCGGGAAGATCCCACGTGCCGCGGAGCAACTAAGCCCGTGCGCCACAACTACCGAGCCTGCACTCTAGGGCCCGCGACCCACAACTACTGAGCCCACGTGCCACAACTACTGAAGCCCAAGCGCCTAGAGCCTGTGCTCCGCAGCAAAAGCCACCGCAATGAGAAGACAGTGCACCGCAACGAACAGTAGCCCCCACTTGCTGCAACTAGAGAAAGCCCACGCGCAGCAGCGAAGACCCAATGCAGCCAAAAATAAATAAATATGTTAAAAGTTGTCTCTAGATTAATTGTAATAGCTAATTCAGTGTAAATGCTATGTAAATAGTTGCAAATACAATGTAAATGCTATGTATTAATATATTGTTCCCAGCATGGCAAATTCAAATTTTGCTTTTTGAAATTTTCTGGAATTTTTTTTCCCTAATAGTTTCGATCTGCAGTTGGTTGAATCCATGAATGTGGAGCCCAGGGATACAGAGGGCCAACTGTATATGCAAATTGACTGTCTAAACTGGAACACTTAGGAGAATAAAGGGGGGCACTCTTGATACTTATGCCAGGACAACAGGTATAAATTGGTTCTTCCAGGTGAGCCAGGAGAATGGCCATCCTAGAAGCAGCTGTTCTCAAACCTCATCATTCTGTAGAGTTGCCTGGGAGTGGGTGGGTGTTGGATATGTAAAATGAGGTTTCCGAGGCCCCATTCCCAGAGATTCTGACTCAGTAGCTCCAGGGTGGCCCAGGAACTGGCCTTTTTCACAAGTGCCCAGGTGATTCTGATGCTGGGACCGTTGAGAGAATGGAGCTTGGCCTAAAGCAGTTTTTCTGCTGATGTCAACACTAAGCAGGGATTGGCTAATCTTTGTGGATATATTTAACTGAATTCTGCTTTTTTTTTCCCTCTTGAGTTAATGACTCAGCAATCCATCTGTTGCCTATTAAAAGAGACAGGAAAGTACAGTGGTTAAATGAATGGCCTCTGCAGTCTGATAGAACTGGTTTGAGCACCAGCTTTAGCACTTATTAGCTGTATGACACTGGGTATGTTTCTTAACATCTCTAGGTTTGTTTTAGGTAAAATAGGAATATTGATAAAGTTATGAGAATTAAATGAGATAATACATTTAAAGCATAAAGTAAGTCTCAATAAACAGTAGTTATGACTGTTATTATGATCACTATTACTATTACTGAACAGGCAGGCATTGCACTGGGCTGACCCTGGAAGTGCATGATGTGTGTCACTGTCTCTCAAATGTAGGGTGTCCCCTGGAAAACAAAATGAACTCCTCTTTCCTGACCTGCACAGATGATTCATAAATGCTTGGTGAACAGCTTTACACTGCACATCTGTTCCCTGACAGCCTCTGAGAAGTCTGTGGAACAGTTTCCTGAGTCTTTGGCATGGGAGTCCTACACAGCACAGCTGCTTCAATATTGTGTTCTGAAATCTCACTTCTGGTTACTGTGGAATAAAAAGCTGAGCACAGGAACTAGAGGGAAATTCTCCAGCCTTTTGAACTCAACTTGTCCTTTCTGGGTATGTTTTATTTCTTATCCAACGTAAGTCTAAGAAGGCAAGATTTTCATGGCAACATAATGATTGCTACCGAATAAGGGAAGATGATTTCCTGAAAGATTCCTGCTCTTTTCTTAGCAGGTGGAAACTTCTGTGCGCTGCAGAAGTTGTGTGCTGTTATTGTCCTTCCTGGGTTCATTTTTTCCATTCTGAGACAGGAAACAAAACATCCAGAGGAAACAATTGGTAGTTCTGTCCCTATTTGTACTTACTGGTGGGGGGGAGGGGGTGGGGACACTGTTTTTTTCGCTTTGTTTTCTTTGTCTTTTATGCTTCCATCCTGTAACATTATCACCTATATTTTTTGAAAAGTCAAGATGCATCCTTTGACACATAGCCTGATAAAATATTTGAAACTGGAACTGTCCTGAAAACTCTGGGGCTTCTGGTTGCTGTGAGTACTTCCTCCTGGAAGGGTCTGGGCAGCTCTGTCCACATCCATGTGAGGGATTAGAAAGGGTGCCCCGGGCTTCCCTGGTGGCACAGTGGTTAAGAATCCACCTGCCAACGCAGGGGACACGGGTTTGAGCCCTGGTCTGGGAAGATCCCACATGCCGCGGAGCAACTAAGCTCGTGCGCCACAACTACTGAGCCTGAGCTCTAGAGCCCGTGAGCCACAACTACTGAGCCCGCGCTCCTAGAGCCTGTGCTAGAGCCTGTGCTCTGCAACAAGAGAAGCCACTGCAATGAGAAGCCCGCGCACCACAACAAAGAGTAGCCCTTGCTCGCCGCCAGTAGAGAAAGCCTGGGCACAGCAACAAAGACCCAATGCAGCCAAAAATAAATTAATTAATTAAAAAAAAAAAAGAAAAGGGGGCCCCAGGTATGTCCTACTTTACTTCATATAAGGCCCAGAGGCAATTTTACCCCTAAGCTTTAAGAAATTAAGCTTCTGCACCCCTCACTTGCCAGGGCCTTGTTCTTTCTAAGGCACTGGGAGGAGGCCTAGTGATGTGTTCATATGTTTGTGTATAAATAGCAAAGATAAGATATTTTGTATTGTTTTCTATTGAAGATGATCTCAAAATTTTTATAAGCTTTAGGCCCTACGAATCTGGATCCACTCCTGACAAGGATTTCCTTTCTGGCCACACCTTTACATAACCAGATGGTAAGCAGCTTCAACTGCAGGCCAGGACACGCTGGAGTGCCAAGGATCTAGGGGGAATGCAAGAACAGAGGAGTGTTCATCAGTTAGCTACTGGAATGCAGAGAAAACTGCAAGCTGAAGCAAGAGCATACCTCCTGAGGAAAAAAAAGTTAAAGACTCTGGTCTGGTGCAAAGGGTTCTTTCTTCAGAGGGATGGGTGGTTAAGTGGCACGAATCAGTTATTTGTTTAAAAGTCTTTGAGAAAAATTAGTGATCTCCCTTTAAATCCTCCACACATAAAAATACCATTGCCTATGCACTGTGCTTCAACCACCCCAAGCCCTGGAAGGGTTGTCTCCTGCAGTGGAGAGAACCCTCCAGTGGCTACTCCTAGCCCCAACTACTTTGCTAAGTATGTGACTTCAGCCAAATTATTAATCCCTCCAAGCCTCACTTTATTCATCTTTAAAATGAGGGTGTTGGATTAGGAAGCCTCATTCTGAAACTTGAATAATTTTATGGTATGCAGGTAGAAGTTAAATGTTTTCTATAGTGATACGAGGATATTTCCATGGGAAAATAGGAGGCACGTGTTGGGAGGTAGGTTGACATATGGAGAAAAATTGTACCATATGGGATTAGGAAATTAAAAATTATCTCCTCCTGCTCAGTAAGTGTGCCAAATATGAGCCTCTCACCCTAAGAACTGTTTTTCTTTTAGCAAATGAGAAGAAGACATTATGAGCATTTCCAAAATTAAAAAAATATTCATGTCACGTCAAATGTGAGATGGTGTAGGCAGTGATGTGTTAGGTTCTAGGGAGGAAATTTGTATTTAAGATGTGCTCTGTGTTATTTGGGAGACTACAACTAAAATAAGACTATCCCAGGGGAAACAATCATCAAACAAAGCTGATAAGACATAACCATGAGCCAGAATTGATAATGGGCTGATTTAGTAAATCATGGTGCATCCATTCTATGGAAAACTATGTAATCATCAAATAGAACGAATCACATTTATATGTATTGACTTGGAAAGGTGTAGAAGACATATTGTCAAGTGAAAATAAGCAAGCATTGAACAATATGAAGGGAATGATCATGTTTTTATAAAAGCAAAACTGAGACTCTAAATAGGCAATTCTGTGTTTGTATAATAAAAGTATGGAATGATACACACCAACATCCTGCCACCAGTTACTTTAAGAGGGTGGGGTTGGACAGAGGAGGAAGAGGGAATTACTTTTATTTTTTTATTTTTCTGTAATTCAATTTGCTTAAATTGTTACAATAAGTGTGTATTATGATTTTTTTAAGTGCTTTTGTAAAACAAACAAAAAGCATAACCTTTGTTTCCTCAGGCCTCACCAGTGTGTGGACGTATGTTGGCTCATACGGTTCCATCTTTCACTCTGCAGTACCCCCAGCTCTGCACTAAAACTCACCGGGTGACTTCAGGGCCAGCCCTCTTCTATTTGGGAAGGGGCCTTAGCACAGCTCCGAGGCAGATGCCTGCCCTGAGGGGGCGCTGTCCATGCTCAGCCCTCTGCCAGAGCTGCAAGGTGACACCCTGTTCCCTCGGATTCCCGAAATCCCAGCAGCGCCTTTGTTGGGGAAGGGGAATGCCTTTCCTCCCCCTTCCCCATCACCCTTTGCTGGGTGGTCACCATGGGGGCCCGCCTGGGCTCCGCGAGCCCATCAGCCCTCCCAGGCTGGTCCCACTCTTCAGAAATGCCTGGGCCCTCTATGTGGGATCCGCCTCCGCGGGCAGGCCCACACACCATGAATGCCAAGTCGTGTGGGGAAGGCAGAAATTCAGTGAAGGGAAAGGGCCCAGGGTCCAGCCGGGGCTGGAAGGAGGGATGGAGATCGGGGACATCAAACTGTGAACCATAACGCCGGCGGTAGCGAGAGAGATTGGAGCGAGAGTGAGAAAGGGAAAGGCAGCCGGCCCACCACTGTTGGCCAGTCTGGGGCGCACTCTGCTTAAACACAAACAGTCTCACTGAACATCTGTATCGGAGAAAACTACTCTGTGACCCTGATGGATCAAGACAAAAACAGGACCCCTCTGGAATCATGTCTGACCGTAATCAAAACCAAGAAATTGTCCAGACCACAAAAATGGCCACCAAACATTCCCCTATCCTGGGTAACATGAGTGACTTTGTCTTCTTTAGCAATTACAGCTGTGGGCTTGCCTTGTTCCTCCTGCCTTCTAGATAAGGAGTAAGGTACCAATCCTAGGATCATCTCTGCTTCCTGACAACATCCAATCCAGAGCAGAGCCCCATTTCCTTGGACCCTCCCCAGAATCACTGAACACAAGCCCAAACCCTATCCTAAGCCCTTTTTTAAACACTGTCTTACTGAGGGTATGCAGTCTTCTCAAAAGAAGTGCGATTGTTGCAGCTGGAGAAAATGAATGATGGGGGCATGCCACGCAGCATGTCCCATGCAGCAAGCCTTAGTGGGTTAGGGTGGAAGAAGAAATGATATAGTTAGGGACACATCCAGAAAGGCAGCCAAACTCTGGGCTGGTGGGGGCAGCAAGAGAAGCAGGTCCCCTCAGAGTGCAGCAGTCAGCGGAGGGATGCCTACTTCTAACCCTTAACTCCATGGGCTATAACACCTTCCACTTGTGCATTGTTGCCAGGGCTTTGCCATCACACAGAGAAGGGCTGCTTCTAACTGGAAGGATGCTGCTGAGCTCTGAAGGTCAGTTCTGGCTTTCTTCCACATTTTACTGTACGTGAGTGACCAAGGCAGGCCATTCCACTTTGACCCGAGGGCAACTGACTCCAAGGAGGAGAAAATAGATGACAGATGTCAAGAGCTGCATTTTGCAACCAGTGTTTTCTCACCAGCGCTACCTCTGGTAGTTCCTGGCTTTTATAGTGGATAGTACCCCAGTAGACCTTCAAGCTAGCACATCCCTCCCTTAGCAAGGAACTTTTGGATCTGGAACATTTGTATTTAAAAACAAACAAAACCCAGGGTGATTTTGAATGACATAAAAAAAAAAAAACCCAATATGTACCATGCTAAAGATGGTGTTCAAGAGAGGAAAGTCAAGTCAATAGCAAGTTGCCCCTGTGATTTGAATCATCAAATTAACTAAGGTTTATTGGGTACCTACTTTCTACGAAGCTGGCCGCTGAGGAATTAAAAGATAACTGAGCTGATCTTTGTCATCTAGTGGGGAGGCTGAAAGTATATCAAAAAATCTAGAGGCTTCCCTGGTGGCTCAGTGGTTGGGAGTCCGTCTGCCAGTGCGGGGGACGTGGGTTCGAGCCCTGGTCTGGGAGGATCCCACATGCCGTGGAGCGGCTAGGCCCGTGCGCCACAGCTGCTGAGCCTGCTCTCTGGAGCCCGCGAGCCACAACTACTGACGCCCGCGTGCCTGGAGCACGTGCTCCGCAACAAGAGAGGCCACTACGGTGAGAGGCCTGCGCACCGCAACGAGGAGTGGCCCCCGCTCGCCACAACTGGAGAAAGCCTGCGTGCAGCAACGAAGACCCAATGCAGCCATAAATAAATAAATAAATCTATTTTTTTAAAAAAATCTAATGCAAAGGCATAGGAAATGTACCCAGATCACCATGGTAATGGGAAGAAGGGCATAATTACATCTACTGGAAGGATCAAGGTTGTAAAGTTTGGATCTTAAAATCAGAAAATGATCGTGAGGCGTTCTTGACCTGGGCTTCAGTTCATCGGCCAACAGCCATGGACATAACTGTCACCTCCTTGCCCCTCTCTTGGAGCGTGTGAGGGTCCTGGTCCCTAAGACATCCTCTCTGGCCCACCATGTCTCTGCCTTCCACGCCGGCAGCCTGGTAGAAGGACAGACTCAGGAGAGAGTCAACTGCTGCTCAGCTCTCTTGATCCCTAAGGAGGCTCATCCCCAAGGTGCAGAGGCAGTAGGAATTGGAAACTGATCATTATAAGACTCTCAGAGACCGGAGAATAATGATCAGAAAAAGGGGTCACTAGTGTCAAAAGCGTAATTATGATAACTCATTCAGCTTGCTGAAAGAGAGTGGAGGAATTGGGAATTATGTCCCTACGCCTAGACAGTCTCCCTGCTTGATTTAACATGGTCATATTTTTTCCTGTTTTGAGAATGAGAGGAAGACAGATGCCTACTTTATAAATATAAAAACACAGCACTAGAGGGAATTCCCTGGCGGTCCAGTGGTTAGGACTTCGCGGTTTCACTGCCGAGGGCCCAGGTTCGATCCCTGGGTGGGGAACTAAGATCCCGAGATCCCACAAGCCATGTGGCATGCCCATAACAAAAAACAACCCCCCCGCCCCCCGCCAGCACTAAGGTTTGTATAACACTGCTGATTTGGTGAGGGAAACCAATTAGCCTGTTTAAACCACAAATTAAAGTGTGTGTGACTGTGTGTGTGTGTGTGTATGTGTGCGTGTGTGTGCGTGCGCCTTAAGTCAATAATTTAAAATGTTAACACATTTCCAAGGTGCCTTGAGGGGAAAAATTTGGTTAAATTTTCAGTGTGAAAGTGACATTGGCATTGTGTAAAGAACACTCCAGGAGACAGTAGTTCCAATGGTCCCCACCCCGTGCCACCCAGAAGTATTGGGTGTATATCCTAAAATCTTCAAGTGTCTGGAAAAGTGGTTTCCTTCTTAAAATGGATCATATCCTGCTCTGAGTGCAGGAATCTGACTAATTAGGAGAAATCTTCCCCAACTGCCATAATTCAGCCTGGGGTGGGTCACCATGGATCACAGAGCAGTCTCTGGATTCTCACTGGAAGGGAGCCAGGGGCTGAAAGCAATGTTCCTTCTGTAGAGAGAACACATCACTTGAGAAGTGGAAATACTTTTCCAGCAAAGGAACTGCTGCTGATTCAATATTCAGTTCCAATTTCTGTGTCAGATGCTGGTGTGGAAAAGATTCTTGTGTTATGAGAAGCCTCTGGACTGATGACTACAACAGATTGTGCACAGAGACAATATTAAATAAACGTTGAGTTTTAAAAAGTACTGTGAATAGTCAAGTATTTACAAATGAAGTGATATGAGATGAGATTTGGGATTTGCAACTTACTGGAGGAGAGGGTGTGGGGATACAGATGAAACAGAACTGGCCATGTGTTGATAATTATTGAAACTAGGTGATAGGTCCATGGGGGTTCATTATATTATTTTCTCTACTGTTGTAAACGTTTGAAAATTTCCATATAAAAAGTTAACAAAGTCCCCGAAAGTATGACTTTGTCTTGTTTGAATGAAAGATGTTTTTAAAAATAGATAATTCGGGGCTTCTCTGGTGGGTCAGTGGTTAAGAATACGCCTGCCAATGCAGGGGACACGGGTTCCAGCCCTGGTCCGCGAAGATCCCACATGCCGCGGAGCAACTAAGCCCCTGCGCCACAACTACTGAGCCTGCGCTCTAGAGCCCGTGCTCTGCAACAAGAGAAGCCACCGCAATGAGAAGCCCGCGCACCGCCACGAAGAGTAGCCCCGCTCACTGCAACTAGAGAAAAGCCCACACGCAGCAACGAAGACCCAACGCAGCCAAAAATAAATAAATACATAAAATTTAAAGATAATAAAAAATAAAAATAATTCATAGAAATTGCTTACTAAAATATAAAATATAGCTAACATTATCGGTGCTCACTGTGTGCTTCGCATATAACTTTATATTATGTACATATGTAATTATGTATTTTATGTAATGCATAGATATACATGTTATTTTAATTTGTATACATAATTTAATCTGTACATATATTAAATACACACACGTGTATGTAAGTGTATCAATTCGTTTAATTCCTGTCAACAACCCCATGAGGTAAGCTCTATGTAAATTACCGGCATTTGCAGATGAGGCAATGAGGTGATATGCAGGTTGAATAAAGTGCCCAAGGTCGTTAAGCAGATTTGAACGCAGTCAAGACTCCAGAACTCACGCTGCTTCTTAAACAGCACCTCTGCTGTTGCCTGTATCCAAGCTGTTCTGTACATTTTCGCCAGCAACTTCCCGTATCAACTTATTTTTAATTTTTAAATTGATTTGGGAGTGGTGGATGGGCTGGAAATTTTTTTTTACAAGACTGTTCAGCAATTCTGCTGAAGCCGCCTGTGCTCCTTGGCTCCAGGCGCGGGTTTGGCGGGACCCAGCTCCCGGGGTGCGGTCGGGCAGGTTGGCCCAGGAGGCCAGTTACCCCGGGTCCTCCGTTGCCGGACCCGCCCCCGCTGCTGGAGCGGCGCGCGGGCCGCCGCGTGGCGCCACCTGGTGGCCAGAAGCCCGGCAGCGGCGCCTCCGGCGGGGCGCGCGGTCCTCCCGGGGGACGAAGCGGAGGGGTGTCCTCGCAGTTACAAACCCAGGGCAGATGGGCCGCCCTTCAACGCCTGTCTGAGTGGAGCAGGCCTCCGGAGGGCCATCTGGGCTCGGCCAGGGAAACTGGGTGAGCCCTCCCTCCAAGCCGCCTGCCCAGCCCGAGGCAGGGCTCCTCTCAGAACCTGCTCCACCTTCGAGAAGTGGGAATTCATTTAAGAGCGGGTGGTTTTGGGCTTCCCTGGTGGCGCAGTGGTTGAGAGTCCGCGTGCCAATGCAGGGGACGCGGGTTCGTGCCCCGGTCCGGGAAGATCCCACATGCCGCGGAGTGGCTGGGCCCGTGAGCCATGGTCTCTGAGCCTGCGCGTCCAGAGCCTGTGCTCCGCAACAGGAGAGGCCACAACAGTGAGAGGCCCGCGTACCGCCAAAAAAAAAAAAAAAAAAAGAGGGGGTGGTTTTGCCTAAGGGCTCTGAAAATGAGCCCTTAAACATTTCCAAGCACTTAAAATTCATGTATTTTTGCATATAGGCACATGCTCATTTCTTTGTATACTCACCTCTTTCCAGAAAGGGTATTAAAGCCGGAATTATGTCCTATAATTTTTTTCCCTCACAACAGTCATTTTAGGCTTGTGAAGAGCAAGTGCGATGACCCCCAGAGCCCTGACCTATGGACTAAGCAATGCCGACCAGAGTGTGTGGAAGGGCATCTGGCCGCAGAATTGAGCACCTCCTTGACTGGCAGACCAGCCCTTCCCCCTGGCGCTGGAGGAAAATGACACAACCAGAGAGGCAGAAGAGTACTTTAGGGCCCTGGCAGAGGGCACAGAGCTCCAGAAGGTGCAGCCCCCATCAGAGCAGGGGCCTAGGTACCAATTCTCCCTCTTCCATTAGCCTGGCAAGAAGATCGGTGAGACCCGCGTAACTTTCTACCTGCACAAGGTGAATTCCCAGGACTTCATTGGCTACCTGAACCTGAAGGCAACCCTCTATGGCACATGCTTCCTTTCCTATGGTTTACACTGCCTTGGGGCTAAGCACATCCTGAAGGAAGCTCTTCCCTGAGTCCTTTTCAGCTTGCAGGCCACAGGCCAAGTGCTGCTTGGCACCTCCTGTTACATGAAGCAGGTCCTGGGTGCCAGAGAGGGAAGGCAGCCCCTCCAAGGTGGCCTTCATCCAGACCTGCCCGGAGATACTTCAGTGAAGGCCCAAGTGTATGGAGCCTTTCCTGGCCCAAGACTAGACTGGCCATCTAGTTTACTTTGTGAATACTGTGTTATTGTGCTTAAGGGCACCCTCTCCATGAAAAGGCAGGGTCCTATCTGAAAGGTGAAGTCATTTATTACGTCACTCTATTAAGGAGGAGGAACATTTCTCAAATCTGATCCTGAGATCTGAGCAGGGCGTACTTGGGTGGGCTGCAGAGCCAGTGATCTCACTTTGTATAGAGATAGAGGATGTCAAGATTGCCAGTGAGGGGACTCATGGGGGCAGGGCTGGAGAATGGTGTAGAAATGAGGGACCCAAGAGGGATTAGTGAAGACTTGTTTCAGACCCCTTGGGCAAATGTGTAGGTGTCTCAGATACTGAGTGAATTGGGGTTTAGTGCTGTGAACTCCGGGGACAAATTAGCTACGTTGGAACCAACCCCCATACAGGCGATGCCACTTGTTCTTAGCAGAGTCAAGAGAAAACCAACAGATGAGGGAAGGAGTGGTTCTACTCTTAGACTAGAGCTGGGACAGACGGCTGTAGCCCCTGGGTACCAGTGCAGTACTGACTTGGTAACTAAAGTGAGGGCACCCAGAGGTTAGTGATGGAGTCGGGGCTCCTTAGATAATCATCCCTTCCTCTTTGACTTCTCCTTCTGAGGCTAAACCTTGCAGGACCTAGGTTTAGTTTTATTTAGGAAAACATTTTTCCTTGTCATCCATGGTTCTGATATGAGCCAACAGGGAAACTGGTTAAGAAGGTAAATGACAAGTTTGCTTGCATTAATAGCAAGCACAGCACCTGGGCCAAGGGATGTAACTGTCTTACTGTAGTATACTTATTCTTTGCTGGTTGTCACCATTCCTCTGTTGGAAGGAGGTGGAGATGGCTGGGTCTTGGCCAGTCCTCACGTCTGGGTGAGCTTCAAGCACTCCTTTTCCCTCAAACTAAGTGACAAACCTCTTTGGCCCCCTTTATCTGACCTTTTTACTTGGTTGATGAGAAGGCCTGGCAAAGCGACCACATTATTTCTCTTGGCCTAGAGTAGAGCTCTAGGCCAGCCACTCCCTATCTCCTTTTCCTGGCTTCACCTTGGTCCTGCTGGCAAGGGCAGGTTCCATCCCCATGCAAGGGGCAAGTCCTGGTCCTTTTGACTGGAGGCATGTGCTTCTGCAGGATGGAGATCCTGAAAAGGAGAGTGGAAGAGGTCAGAAGAATGCCCAACTCCATACCCTCAACCAGATTCCAGCTGCCTCCTCTCCTAGGGTGGACTAAGGGAGCCTCGACCTTCCCCTTGTGGCTAAAGTGTGCCATGACTCTGGTCAAAGCATCTCTCTAAAAAGATGTGTGATCCATTAGCATACAGTTAGCTAAAAGGTCATGCAGATGACAGGCCTGGCAACCAAGAAACAGCTGTAGTAACTAAGGATGTTTGGTTTAGGATAAAGAAGGCATGCCAAGACTAGTCTCTCTTTTAAATATTCAGGAGGTTCATGGAATAGAAGATATGTTTTTTTTGGGGGGTAGGATTAGAGGACAAAATTGGGACCGAGGAATAAAGTACTAGGAAGTGGCTTTTTTTTTTTTTGCTTCTATATTAAAACTAGCCCCCATGGAGATATTCAAGGAGGTGTTTCTGACCACGTGGTGGTGCCCTGGGAAGGAACGTCCTGCTGGAAAGCCATCCATTCCTGCATCCCTTGTCTCAGGCTTTCTGGAACAGTCCTATTTTCAATATTCTGCCTGTGACGGTGACTATAAACCATCACATGTCCCAGAAACTCCAGTGTGCCCACATTCACTCCATACCCCTTTGAAAGCCTCTTGATCTTGGAAACAGAATAAGGATGTTTTGGCAAATATATTCTGACTTGTGGTTCGTAAAATATGGGCAAGGTGCTAGGGTTTTATCCAACTCTGAAGGTCTGTAACCCCACATTTATCACACAAGGTTAAGTAATCACTTTAGATTATCTAATGACATAGTGGCAGAATAGGAGCTAGAACCAAGGATCTGACTTCCCTTTGGATGTTATTCGAGGCTTTTACAAATTCTGGCTCAAGAGGGGCCAGCTGCCTGTGATGAGATACAGGAATCATCTCTTGGTTTGGAACAAGCTTCGCCTGCTCCATTCTGCAGGGCTTTACTCATCCCTCCCCGCTCCTCAACACATCTCCATAGTGATGGCTTTCATCTGTTAGTTCCGATGCCCCTGGCACAGTATGAGACCAGACAGAGTTCACTTCTGGGCTGAGCTGGTGTTTTTCCACAGGTGAGCTCTCAGCTGTATGTATACCATCTACCCTTGGCAAGGACGAGCCCTGGTGCAATCCAGTGTCCCTAAGCTAGTGGTGTATTTGGAGAGTCTGCTATTACCTTGGAGGCTGTTAAGTCCTTGAGGGCAAGGCACACGGAATCATTACTCTGAATCTTCAGGCAGCTAATAAGGTGTTACAGCCTGCAGGCATTGGATAGATATTTGGTGTTTGCTTCTCTTCTCCCACATGAAATCTCAAGATTCCATCATGTGGGGAGTCAGTTCCACCTGGTCGCTCCTCTTCCAAGCTCAGCTTCGGGAAATAAGGAGTGTGTCTTCCCACATACGGCTTTGTTTTCAGCTTAATGTGTTTATGTGAGTACCTAGAAACCATGGTGACAGGCGCCATAGAAATAGAAAGAGCAGGGAGGTGGAATACAGAAAGGGAGGACCCCAAACACCAGGGGGCTGGAAGAAGTGTCTTTGTGACACCAGTGTTTATTTTGAGCTGGCAGGAGTATTTATCATGTCTTTGTGCACAGCCTCTCCCCTGGGAACGTAAATGCCATCCACTTCCTTATGCACTTACATCCTCCTGGTCTCCAGAGGAGGAGAGACGCTGCATTCAGTGTATAAGGATACACATCATCATCACTACTTCTTATCTTTGTGTCATTTGTCACTTTTCAGTGCACGTTCATGCACATTACTTTCCTCATTGGATCCTACCTCAGGGCAGATAGTATTCACTCCTATTTTTCTGATGAATTTGATGTTCAGACTAACTTGTCCAAAGTCACATGGCAAGTCAGGGGTCAGAGCTAACCTTCAGCTCTGCTTCCTTGAGCGGGCTTCCTTCTGCTAAGATTGGGCTGTGCAACGATGGAACTTCAAAGCAGGCGGGACCAATGGCTAGTGCATTTTGGCCAGTGTCATTCAGGTTAGAATGTGCTGTGTGGAGTGATCTGAGTCATGGAGTGACAGCTGGCGCTTCTGCAAGAAGCCCACAGAAAACGGTGATTGGCTGCAGGAGAAATTTTGCTAATTTTATGTCCCGAGACAAAGGAAAAGGTAAACCATAAATGGACCCTGTTTTCAAGGCCGATGGCTCCTTGCCAGCACAAGTGAACTTCAGTGCTCTCAGCTTGATCTGCCTGTGCTGGTCCTGAGAAGGGCCACACAGCTGTCTCTATCCCTCCTCAAAGCAGACTGAGCCAAATGTGACAGGAAATAGTCCTGGGCGTGGTTGGGCATGTTCCAACTTCATATCTATGACCCCCTTCACACACGTCTGATGTAGCTGAACGGTGCTGCCTACAAGTCCTGCAACTTCTTGTTCTCGTGTTACCGAGCAGGACCCTATGAGGCCTTCCTGAGACACCCCTCCCCTGTCCCCCACCTGCCTATTGTTTGATTTGCATAAGCGAAGGTGTAAGTTCGTATGTCTTGAGAATGAATTGTGCATAAGTTTGAACCACCAGAAGGATTTTTCATCATTGCTGAAGCCATTTTATAATGTAGAAATTTCTTTTTCCTATTTTAAGTAACCAAAGCCCATTCTTAAGAATACGTTGTCCAACAACTAAAACAGTCTCAGAATTTTTTACTTGTCTGTGATTTATACTGATTCCGCCTTCTGTTATCATCCGATACCCTCGGGGTCCATTTGAAATGGCATTTACTTTGCAGCAGGTATCTAGGATGCTTGTTCCAGGGTCAAGAACTAATTCAGAAGATGAAGCTTCTTTTAAAAACTCTAAAAGAGTTTGATCAGACATGACCTCTAGTGCATCTATGCTACTATGTTAAAGGGCTTGTGTACACCTTTTAGCAGACTCCAGTCCTTCTTGTCCATGAACAAGCTTTGTTACTTCTGCAGCGAGTCATTTCTGACCACCCCGCTTTTCTGGCTCTCTGACATGCAGCTACATTATGTGGTCAATCTCCGGAAGGGGCATAAAAGTGAAGAGCTTCAGGGACCTTTCTACCACATCATCTTGCTGCCTCACAAAGACTTTATACAATTCAAATGGAGATGTCTTATCTGTTTAGCCAAACAGCATTGCCAGTGGACTTTCCCAATTTTGCTCCAGTTGTAATTAGAGGAACAGATTCTAAATATGTCTTCTCCAGTGAACTTATGGATGAACTCATATCCAGACATGATATTGCCCAGCTGATCAGATCCACCTAGTTGGACCCGGCATCCATAAGGCTAGAACAGGTAGTAGCAATCATAGGCCTGGAGCACCTGATTAAAAACTTGGCCAAACTCATGCCTTCCAGGCTCTTGAGCTGAGTCTGCATGCTCAGTCGGCTCAGCAGCGTGCCCCTGCGGAAGTGGCCGCCCACTGCAGCTAGGAAGTGCACCAGGTGATACTTCTGGGACCACGCCGAGGTGTCCAGCAAGGTGAAGCTGCCCTGGGTCCGCGCGTTAGTGAAGAGCTGCTGGTGATCAGCCGCCAGGGCCTTGAGCCCTTGCTGCAGGGCAGGCGCATTGATCTGCAGGTGCTCTGCGTCCAGTGCCTCGCGCGCCTTGGAACCACCGCTCGTGTCTCCCAGGCGCGCTGCGGCGCCTCCCGCCAGCGCGATCGTGCTGTGGCCTGCTCGCTGGGAGTGAGACAGGCCCAGCAGCGCCAGCAGATGCCCCACATGAAGTGAGCCGGCCGTGGGGTCGAAGCCGCGTGTAGATAATCTGGGGCAAGTCGCCGCGGTGGAAGAGCTCTGGGAGCTCTGTCTTCACCCCCCTCCCGGAGAAGAATTCCTTCAACAGACCCCCAAGCCTTCTGCACCACCAGAAACCCCTGAGCGCCCGTGTGGGCCTCACGCAGCCCCAGAGGCCGGACTCATGACCCTCCTCAGGTACCAAACCACCGACCCTGGGAAACGCACGGCCACATGGGCGCCGCCATCTTGGCGAAGCCCCAGGCTAAGAGGAAGAGGATGATGAGGATGGAGATGAACACTATGAAGAGGAAGGTGGTCCACCTGAAGGATATGAGGAAGAGGAGGAGGAGGAGGAGGAGGAGGAGGAGGAGGAGGAGGAGGAGGAGGAGGATGAGGATGAAACGGTGCTGGTCTGGTTTGGTCTTGTCTGATCTTTGAGACGTCTCTGGTGAGTGGCAGAACCTCGAGCGTGAGGACACCAGGGTGTACTTCCCTACTGGGATGCCTTGATTGGAGATTTTCCTTTTTGGGGGGGCGGGGGGAAAGGTGTGAGACTTGGTCACCTGGTTTTGAGCGGAGTGCCGCTTTAACTGGGTTTTCCCCTCTGAGGGGAGGAGTCCTTCCGCCGTCCGGCACCACCTGAGTGGTGCTGGGAAAGTCCGGATGGACTGAGGCTGGTCTGGACCCCCGTTTGGGACAGTAGGTAGGAAAATTTCCATTCTTGTGCTAGGGAACTGCGACCCTGAGAGGCCAGCGAGCTCTGGTTTATCTAGTTCTGGTCTGTTTCCGGTAATACCGGCCCTGTGAGAGAACAATGGGGAAGCTGAAAGCCTGAATGATACTTTTAAAAAACAAGAGTTTCCGAGTATGGCTAATGTGGAACAAAGTTCACTGGCCCGACTGCCCAGCTTGAGTAAGCTTGAGTAAACTTTGAAAGTTGGAATTTAGTGACAGTATAATTTCTGGAGGCTTGAATATCCTGGCAGAGAAATGTCCAAATCTTACCTACCTCAATTTGAGTGGAAACAAAATCAAAGATCTTGGTATAGTAGAAGCTCTGCAAAATCTTAAAAATTTGAAAAGTCTTGACTTGTTTAACTGTGAGATCACAAGACAGGAAGATTATAGAGAAATTATTTTTGAACTGCTGCAGCAAATCACATACTAAGATGGATTTGACCAGGAGGACAGGGGGAATCGGTCCCAGGAAGGCTCCATAGGGTTCTGCTGGGTTACAGACTCAGTCTTAAATCTGAAATGATCAAAGGTGACTGGAAAGCTATAGAATACGGCAAAGAAGTGATTAAGGGACCCACTATTTAGGAAAAGAGGGATGAGCCAATTTGGACTAGTTGGAGAGTAATTATAGGAAGAAAAATCATGTTTTTATCTCCCAACTAGTTGACATTATTCAATAAAATCTTTAGAATTTTTTTTGCACTTGGCTTATCTCTCTTTTTTAAAATTGTGGGAAAAAAAGCCATAAGATTTATTATCTTAAACATTTCTAAGTGTACAGTGTTAAGTATATTCACACTGTTGTGCAACCAACCTCCAGAACTTTTTAATCTTGCAGAACTGAAACTCTCTGCCCATTGAACAACTTCCCATTTCCTGCTGCCCCCAGCCCCTAGTTACTATCGATGTACTTTCTGTTTCTATGAATTTGACTTCTCTAGATATCTCATAGAAGTGGGATCATACAGGATTTGACTTTTTGTGACTAGTTTATGTCACTTAGCATAATGTTCTCCAGGTTCCTTTGTGTTGTAGCATGTGTCAGAATTTCCTTCTTTTTTGAGGCTTAGTAATATTCCATTGTATGTATACATACACTTTAATGATATCGGTCGATGGATACTTGGGTTGCTTCCACTTCTTGGCTATTGTGAATAGTGCTATTATGAATATGAGTATGCAAATATCTCTTCAAGATCCTGCTTTGGATTCTTTTAGATATACACCCGGAAGTGGGATTGCTGGCTTGTCTTTGTCTGTTTGGGCTGTTGTAACAGAATACCATATCCTGGGTGGCTTATAGACAGCAGAAATTTATTTCTCATGGTTCTGGAGACTGAAAAGTGCAAGATCAGGGCATGATTAGGTGTCTGGTGAGATTTGCTTCCTGGTTCATAGACGACTGTCTTTTTGCTGTGTCCTCACATGGTGGAATGGGTGAGGGAGCTCTGTGGGGTCTTTTTTATAAGGGCACTAATCCCATCATAAGGACTCTGCCCTCATGACCTAATCACCTCACCTCCCAGAGGCCCCAGCTCCAAATGCCATCACAATGGGGGTTAGGATTTCAACATAAGAATATTAGGGGGAAACAAACATTCGGTCCCTTACAAGGGTCATATGGAAATTATATTTTTAATTTTTTGAGGAATCTCCATACTGTTTTCCACAGTGGCTGCACTATTTTACTTTCCTACCAGCAGGGCACAAGGGTTCCTATTTTTCCACATCCTGGCCAACAGTTGTTATTTTCTGTTTTTTTGGTAGCCACCCTGATGGATGTGAGGTATTATCTCATGGTGGTTCTGACTTGCATTTACCTAATGGATAGTGATGGTGAGCATTTTTTCATATGCTTGTTGGTCATTTGTATGTCTTCTTTGGAGAAATGTCTAGTCACATCCTTTGCCCACTTTAAAATTGGGTTGTTGCTGTTGTTATAGTTGTTATTATTATTGAGTTGTAGAAGTTCTTTATATATTCTGGATAGTAACCACTTACCAGGTATACGATTCGCAAATATTTCCTTCCATTCCGTCGGTTGCCTTTTCACTGTTGATTGTGTCTTTTGATGAGGCTCATTTCTTTCACCAGTCTAAAGTTTTTGGAGGGCACGATTATATATCAGGGGCATCTTCAGTAAATGATTGTGGAGCGAAGCAAGGAACATACACTGAGGGGAATTAGACAACATGCTTTTAATGAGATGGGATTTAAGTTTTGATGGGCAAGGCAGGCTCCGTGTGGAAATGCAGATGGCATTTGTGTGTGGCCTCCTCTTTCATCTGTTCCTCTCTGCTCAGGCATGAGGCTCTCTATCAGCAAGGTGATACTGAAACCCAGTTCAGTTTGACAAATGGTGTGGCAGGCACTGTGCTAGGGGTTACACAGGAGAGCAAGGAAGGCAAAGCTCTACCCTTACCAGGTGCCATCCTGCAGGGAGATAAACACAATGGGAACTTCAGTGTAATGTGAGGAGGATGCCCTCAGGTAGTGGTTACTCACTGTAGGAAAAGAGGCAAAGAAGGGCACCTAACCTGGACCAAGGGATGACGGAAACCTTCCTGGAGGAGGTAGTCCTGAGGTTGTTTGGCACCTGGCCTGGTCTGCCCTCAATAAAGGGCAGCCTTGAGCCCCTCCACTCCTCAGAACCCAGGGTGGGGTCACCATCCAGAATCAGCCGGAAGAGGGCGCACCACTGCAGGAGCAGAGCTGCCGGGAGGATGTCAGGATCTACTGTATTGTGTTATATTTCCCCACTAACAAGCTCTCTATTTAAAGGTGCAAAAAAAATCTAGACACTTTATTGAGGAATTTCAATGAACTTTATTTCCTTTGGAAAACTAAAAGGAGCAATATATATGACTGATAAATTTATTTCAAAAATTAAGTGCTTAAGGGAATTCCCTGGCAGTCCAGTGGTTAGGACTCCACTGTTGAGGGCCTGGGTTCGATCCCTGGTTGGGGAACTAAAATCCCACAAGCCACACAGCATGGCCAAAAAAATAATAATAATTTTTAAAAAGGCTTAAAAAAAGATTTATTGTATTTACTAACATATTACGCTTCTTAGGTGCCAGTCACAGCTCTAAGCACTTTACATGTATTTAACTTACATGTATTTACTCACAACAGCCCTGTGGGGTAGGTATTATTATTACTCCCCTATGAAGACAGGGAAACGGAGGCACAGGGAGGCTAAGTAACTGGCCCAAGGCCCCCAGATTAGGAAGCAGCAGAGCTGAAATTTGAACCTGCAGCCTGTCTCTAGAACCTGTGCTCTTGGCATTGGATGCTTAGATTTTAAAAATTTTTTTAAATTTTAATTTAAAAAAATTGAAGTACAGTTGATTTACAATGTTATGTTAGTTTCAGATGTTCAGCATAGTGAGTCAGTATTTTCATAGATTATATGCCATTAAAAGTTATTACAGGGCTTCCCTGGTGGCGCAGTGGTTGAAAGTCCACCTGCCGATGCAGGGGACACGGGTTCGTGCCCCGGTCCGGGAAGATCCCACATGCCGCGGAGCGGCTGAGCCCGTGAGCCATGGCCGCTGAGCCTGCGCTTCCGGAGCCTGTGCTCCGCAACGGGAGAGGCCAAAACAGTGAGAGGCCCGCGCACCGCAAAAAAAAAAAAAAAAGTTATTACAGGGCTTCCCTGGTGGTGCAGTGGTTGAGAGTCCTCCTGCCAATGCAGGGTACACGGGTTCGAGCCCTGGTCTGGGAAGATCCCACATGCCGCGGAGCAACTAGGCCCGTGAGCCACAATTACTGAGCCTGTGTGTCTGGAGCCTGTGCTCCGCAACAAGAGAGGCCGCGATAGTGAGAGGCCCCGCGCACCGTGATGAAGAGTGGCCCCCACTTGCTGCAACTGGAGAAAGCCCTCGCACAGAAACGAAGACCCAACACAGCTATAAATAAATAAATTAATTAATTTAAAAAAAGTTATTACAAGATAATGGCTATAATTCCCTATGCTATGTAATATATCCTTGCTGCTTATCTATTTTATATATAGTAGTTTGTATCTTTTAATCCTGCAGCCCTAATTTGTTCCTTCCCCCTTCCTTCTCTCCTTTGGTAACCACTCGTTTGTTTTCTGTATCTGTGAGTCTGTTTCTGTTCTGCATATACATTCATTTGCATTATTTTTTAGATTCCACATATAAGTGGTATCATACAGTATTTGTCTTTGTCTGACTTATTTCACTAAGCATAATATTCCCTAGGTCCATCCATGTTGCTGCAAATGGCAGAATTTCATTTTTTTTATGACTGATATTCCATTGTATATATATATACCACATCTTCTTTATCCATCATCCGTTGATAGGCACTTGGGTTCCTTCCATATTTTGGCTATTGTCAGTAGAGCTGCTGTGAACATTGGGGTGCTTGTATCTTTTTGATGGGTGGTTTGATTTTTACCTGCCAAGAAAGTTTTTCCACTTCAACCAACTTGATCCAATAGAATATGTGTTATAAGGTCATTCCTTTTAAGACTCTATTTCCTCACTTGCACCTTCTGAAAAATTCACCGTTGACTTAGTTGTTTGATGTACTACTTGGTGACAGAGCCCTGGCACATCACCCAGGGGCTCCTGAAGTCACCTCTTAGCTCTGTTGTCCAGGTGCCTGGGAACCTTACTTAAAGCCACACTTAAAAAAGGCTCAGAATAGGGCTTCCCTGGTGGCGCAGTGGTTGAGAATCTGCCTGCCAGTGCAGGGGACACGGGTTCGATTCCTGGTCCAGGAAGATCCCACATGCCGCGGAGCAGCTAAGCCTGTGTGCTACAACTACTGAGCCTGCGCTCTAGAGACCATGAGCCACAACTACTGAAGCCCGTGTGCCTAGAGCCCGTGCTCTGCAACAAGAGAAGCCACTGCAATGAGAAGCCTGCACACCGCAACGAAGAGTAGTCTCCGCTCGCCACAACTAGAGAAAAGCCCACATGTAACAACGAAGACCCAATGCACTGAAAATAAATAAATAAATAAAATTTTTATAAAAGGCTCAGAATAAATTAAAACAAACACACAAACAAACAAAATGGGACTTCCCTGGTGGTGCAGTAGTTAAGAATCCGCTTGCCAGTGCAAGGGACATGGGTTCAATCCCTGGTCCGGGAAGATCCCACGTGCCGTGGGGCAACTAAGCCTGTGTGCCACAACTACTGAGCCCATGTGCCACAACTATTGAAGCTTGCGCGTCCTAGAGTCCATGCTCCGCAACAAGGGAAGCCACCACAATGAGAAACCTGCACACCACAACGAAGAGTAGCCCCCGCTCTCTGTATCTAGAGAAAGCTGGTGGGCAGCAACAAAGACCCAATGCAGCCAAAAATAAATAAAAAACAAAAAGACATAGACATAAGGGAAAAAACTCTAATGAGAAAGGATCTTGAAAAGTAACCACAATACCATTATTACACTCAATAAAATTGAAAATAATTTCTTAATGTCATCTAATATTAGAGTCCAATTTTCTCTGATTATTTCTATTTTCTGTTATTATTTCAAAACTTTCTTTTCACAGGTATATTTGGTTTTAGGTCCCTTAAGTCTTTTCTTTCTTTTTTTAAAGATTTTTTTTTGATGTGGATCATTTTTAAAGTCTTTATTGAATTTGTTACAATATTGCTTCTGGGTTTTGGGTTTTTTTGGCCACAAGGCATGTGGGATCTTAGCTCCCTGACCAGGGATTGAACCTGCACCACCTGCATTGGAAGGCAAAGTCTTAACCACTGAACTTCCAGGGAAGTCCCCTTAAGTCTCTTCTGATCTATAAAAGAATGTCTTCCTTTTAGTTTTTATACATTTTATTTGTTAGCAAAACGGGGTCATTTGTCCTGTGGAGTATCTAGGAAGACTGAGAAAATCGGTTTAAGATGTCTTTGCGACCCTCTTTGTCCCTAGGTGCTATCCCACTAGGTGTGTTCAGTCAAAATATCGTGTTTTAGAATCACTTGAAATACTTCTTCTCTATGTGCTTATGAAATCAATATGATAACACTGTTAGTTTCGTTTGTTCCAGTTTGGTTTTGATTGATGGGGGTTGTTTTTGATTGATGGGGGTTGCCTTTTCTAAATATGATTTTGTTTTATAATACTGCAAGATATCTACATGGCTGAAAGTCAAAATTATAAAAAAGATATAAGCAGAGAAGTACAGCTTCCATGTCTGCTCTCTTCCCCTTTCAACCGTCAGTCTCTTCCTTGCTTTAGAGATGTATTTTTTTTAGTTTGGCTTTATCCTGCCATTTTTGTTTATGTGTGTGAACTTGTATTCCTCCTCACTTTCTAATATGATGCGTACTCTTCTGACCTGGTATTTCTGGAGGCCATCCTTATTCTGTTTTACAGCGGCATAACACTCCACTGTGTGTGCATTCCAGAATTTGTCCAACCAGTCCCATGTGGATGGACATTTGAGTTGTACTCAAGCTTTGCTATTGCGGATTGTGCTTCAGAGAATAACCTTGAGCGTATGTCATTTCACAATTTTGGTAGTTATATTTGGGGTAGACTCCCGGGAACTGTGATCGCTGGGTCAAAGGGAAAAGGCACGTGCAATGTTGCTAGACATGACAAAATCCTCCAAAGAGATTGGTACATTTTGAATTCCCATCAGCAATGTAGCAGAGTAACTGTTTTCCTAGAACCTCACCAATAGAGTGTGTTGTCAAACTTTTGGGTTTTTGCTTATCTGAAAGATAAGAAATCGTATAGTTAAAATTTGCAGTTCTCTTGTTATGAGCAATGGAGAAGTATTTTCATTGATTTCATTTGCTTTTCTTTTTCTGTGAAATGCCTATTCATAGCTCATTTTTAAAATCAAGTTATTGGGCTTTTTCTTCAGAGTCTTTACTTGTTAAGGATATTAGCCCTTTGTCTATGATATATTGATAATTTGCAGTAATTTCTCCCAGGTTTTCATTTGCCTTTTGATTTTACTTAGGACTTAAAAAAATGCCATGGAGCCAAATTTATTAATCTTTTCTCTTATTACTTCTGGATTTTGCCTCTCTTAAGTTATAAAATATTTCACCCAATTTTTTCCTATTATTTGTATGGTTTCATTTTTACATTTAGAGCTTTGACCCATTTAGAATTATTCTGGTGTTTAGTGTGAGAAATGGATCCAATTTTATCTTTTTCCCTATGGGTGTCCCATGTGTCCCATGTATTGTATGTGAATTATATCTCAATAGAGCTATTATATATATTATATATTATATATATATATATATATATATATATATATATATAACCACTATTTAAGTGTTAGGATATATTGTTCCAAACATATATATATGTAGTGGTTGATTCTGGATGGTAGGATTGTAAATATTCTCTATTTTCTATTTTTTCTCTACATGAGTAGATAGGCCCTATTCTATTCTCCTGTATTTGCAAGAACGTCTTTCTGTGTTATACACCTCAGAAGGCTGGGATATTTATTTCTGAGAGGATATAATGCAGGCACAATAAAAATTTTTTTTGGAAGAAGTTTGTCGATACTTAGTTCATACTTAGGCAGCCAAACAAGTATTTGCATGTCTCCTGTGCACTCTGAACCATGCTATGTGCTGGAGAAAATTTTACAAAAAGCATAATCATCTAGACAGACATATCTAAAAGTCAAGTCAGTGCACCTTGATGGGAGTAGGGGCCATGGAAAAAGTTGAATAAGTGGTATAGACAGAGGATGAAGAATTCACAGGAGGGAGAGATCTCCATAGGCAGGGGTGGCCCTGGAGGCTTCAAGGAGGAAGTGTCTTCCAGTTAGTTTTTTTTAATATAAATTTATTTATTTATTTATTTATTTATTTTTGGCTGTGTTGGGTCTTTGTTGCTGTGCACGGGCTTTCTCTAGCTGTGGTGAGCCGGGGCTACTCTTCATTGTGGTGAGCGGGGTTCTCACTGTGGTGGCTTCTCTTGTTGTGGAGCACGGGCTCTAGGCATGCGGGCTTCAGTAGCTGTGGCTCGTGGGCTCAGTAGTTGTGGCTCGCAGGCTCTAGAGCACAGGCTCAGTAGTTGTGGTGCACGGGCTTAGTTGCTCTGCAGCATGTGGGATCTTCCCAGACCAGGGCTTGAACCCATGTCCCCTGCACTGGCAGGCGGATTCTTAACCACTGCACCACCAGGGAAGTCCCTCCAGTTAGCTCTTGAAGGATGAATAGGATTTAGACTGACAGGGAGGAAACAGACGCATGGAGGCAAGGACCAAACTGGGAGCAGAGGTGAATGGGGGCTCTTAAGGGCATTCGGGGGACCAGGAAGGCAGGGCTGGTCAGAGGGCCTGCCTTGAACATCTGACACTGTGCACTGTGACTGGGGGCACAGCTCTCTGCTCCTGACACGAGGTGAGCTGTCTTCAGTCTTTAGGGACTGGGAGCCTCTCAGAGGATCCAGTTACTCACAGAACCCCTCCGCAAGGAGCTCGTTTCTGGCGGTGAGCTGCTCGCAGGTGCTAAAGCTTGCAGACGTCCACGGGCAAAGGGACTGTCAAGGTTTGCATTTGATTTTGCTCCTCCGTATTCCATTCTTGGCTGGCACCCATGGTGTGCGGACCCTTGGGTCTGCACCAGGACCCAGCCAACCCTCCACGGATGGGCACATGACAGCTGCCTGGCAGGGCCTGTAGAGGGCAACCACCCAGGCTCAGATGGGCTTCTGCTCAGAAGGACTCTGGGCACAAATCTTCCTCCTCCTCCTCCAAGTGTCAGAATAAGCGATGGCATTTCTGTTGGGGATGCAGTCAGGGAGGAGGCGCAGGCAAGTCTAACAGCCTCAAACAGCCGCCTGTCCTGCATCACGGCCTCATTCCTTTGAGACTTAGTGTGAAAAAAGGCCCCAAATTTTCAGCTAATCTTTTTGATTGTGTGTGTGTGTGTTTGGTGGGGGTGGGAGGCTTCTGTGGCTCACCCTCCCCTGTGACTCTCTGGAACCACTTCCAGACCCTACACCCATGCCTCTTCCTCTGGGCTGCCCCTCGACTGCAAAGGGTGCCCTTCAGCACGCGTTCTCCCCATTCAGGGCAGGGCAGTACTCCCAAAGGGATTTCTGTGACTTCCTGAGATAATCCATTTCAGTTTTAAACAATCCGACTTACGTGTAACCTAACACTCTTATGTTGCAGAAATAGAGAATACCTGAGTACCACCTTTTATTCCCTTATTTACAGACTCTACTGTGCTCCCCCTTAGAGGGCCACGTGATGGGATGAACAGAGCCTGGGTCTCAAGTCGGATGCAGCCCGGGCTCTGTCACTACCAGCTGAGTGACCTCAGGCGAGTGACTTAGCTCTGAGCCTCTTTCTGCACCTTTGCCTGGTTGTGCTAAAGACTGAACAACACAGGCAGAGCTCATGGGCAGGATGCTACGAAAAGTAGTTTCTTTGCTCTGTTCAAAAGCCCTCAGCCTTCTGTGTTTTGAGTCCCCTAACCTAATCCATCCTGTTTTCCGACACTTTAATCAGCCCCCGCTCTTTTGAGTGCATTGCTGTCCACTGAGGCACTGAACTCACCCAGAAGCCTCTTTTGAGCCTGCACAATGAAAATATTCCTTTCCAGGCAAAATTTCTATGCCAAGAACTGGCTTCTAGGCCCGATGAGGCTACCCCTGGGAGAGAGTGTCCTGGACACAGTTCACAGCACAAGAGCAGACAGAGGTGCCTGTGTTTACAGTCTTGTCCTCAGTTACCTGACACCGGTCTCCAAGGGAATTAGCAAAAGGCATCTCAAATGTCAGGGTACATATTTCTATCCGAGGTTGTGCTCTCTGTCTCCTCCCTCTGTGGACCTGTACCGCATCCTCCCAGAAATAAGTGACCCAGCCTCCTTGTAGAATGGCCTGTACAGAAAGCATGCCTTCCTGGGTTCGGGATGAGAACTGGGACAATACACGAGGGAGAGTTGAGTCTTGTGACTTAAACAGGGCACACATAGTGGTCAGGAGCCAAGTTATTAATGTTTCTTTGATTTCCCTCTGGAGCAGTCAGGAACTGTTTTTCCCCTCACCTTTACTCCTCTCCTTCCCATCTTGTAACCCCTTTGATAATCAAGATGGCTGTATACAAAAGCAGGTACCCAGTAGCTCCTTGTAACCTTATTTTAGTGTCTCCCTTCCTCCTTTGTCCTTGGGCAGCCACCCCCATACCCAAGTCTTCAGGCTGCCCCCTCCTCCCATCTCATTGTCCCCTGGGGCTGGTCCTACCCATAGAACTTCATTGCTTCTCACTATCAATGTACCAAAGTGTTAAACTAATTTAATTAATGTTCCCAAGCCAAATGAGAGAAGACCAGAAGGTACTCCAGGTTCCCTGTTGAGTTCCCTGTATAGGTCGAGGCACACCATGGACTTAGTGATTCTGATGTTGGAAATTTTTCATAAAGTGGGAGACGCTTTTGGGCCAGTGGGTCATTCAAGCAATCTCATAGGATACTGGATACTAAAGTTCTTCATAAATTAAAAACAAAATTATGAGACAACCATCATCCTTATAAGCAATCAACTGAATACTGTGCTTGGTTATTGGGACCAGTACTATAATTAAGTATGACATACGAAGATAATCTGATGCTTATTTAGTGATGGTATTTTATGCTTCCCTCCAGCCCGCATTATAATTAGCCACTGAGGAAGAGTATCCTTTAATTTGACTTTTCGATGATAGTGTATATTTTCTGATAAGTTGTAGTTTTTTTCTTCAAAATGTAGAGTAGTGGTCTTCAGAGTATGGTCTAAGAGCTGGCAGCATCACCACCATCTCCTGGGAATTTGTTAGAGAGACAAATTCTCAGCCCCACCCTAGTACTCTGAAATTAGAAATTCTGGGGGTGGGGTGCAGCCATCTGTGTTAGAACAAGCCCTCCAGGGGACTGTGATGCACACTCAAGTTTGAGAACCACTGGTGGAGAGTAACCCATTAACCAGTCAGTAGTCTATTAACCTCCAGTAGCTTGGAGCACCAGCCCACCCCTTTGCAGGAAATCTCCCAGAGAAAATACAATTCTTGTCAACCTGGTCTCTTTTCTAATCAAGTTGCCTTGTTTTGTCTGGAGTAGTGAGCTGAGGTGAGGAAGAGGGACCCAGTCTTCAGAACAGCAAGAGAAGTACCTGCTTAGCCCAGCTGAGCTGCAAACAGAAGGTGCACCTCGGATTAAACTGAGCAAAATGGGAGGCTCAGACACCCACTGTGTCCTGAGGGCTGCTGGGCCCCACCGTCCCAGGAGTAGGCTCCTTGTCTGATCGGCCGCTCCTCATTCATCAGTGGGAAAGAAGAGCCGGATAAACATCTTTTATTGCTGTGTGGTCTGGTTTTAAAGTAAATCAAGAACAGGACTTACCACAGGGATAGTCTACAGGGTACCGCCTTTCTCTTGACTAAGACGTGATAAATTAGATTTTAGATTGGAAAAGATTTCTCCAAAAGAGGTGTTAGAATCATAATGGCTCACACTGGCTGAGTGCTTCTTGCTATCAGTGTGGCCATACCAGCTGATGAAGCCTGGTAAATACCAACTACCTCATTGCATTTGCTACTTATAACCCTTCAAGAGAGGCACTGTTATTAGCCTATTTATAGACTGGGAAACTGAGGCTCAAAAAGGTTGAGTCAACTGCTGGTTAGAAAGAAAAAGAACTGGTGTTTAAACTAAACAACCTCAAAACACAGCCACATGTTTAACCACCAACCAGGGCTCCCTTCCATGAGTTTAATGGACCAGAATCATCCTTTATTCATTTTTCATGAAATCTCAGCTTCTCTGCCCCTCCCCCATTGTCCTCTTGCCCCTCTCTCCCACTTAGTCTCCCTCTTCTTTCTTAGTCTGTTGACAGTCTTTTCTCCATCCTGACTGAATGCTTTGTTTTCAGGGGTCTCTATGGGCCGCTGTTTGCCTGATCCATCCATAATTAACCCCGAAAAATGATCAGAGACAGAAATTTGCATTTAAAATTTTTTGTACTTTCTCAGGCTAAAAAAACCAAAGGTTTTGAATAGTACTTATTTTCTGAATGGAGAACCAGTGTCAGGTCCCTCTTAGATGCTGACTGTCTTGGGCTGAGGTGAGTATTATGAGTAAACCAGTGGTTGCTGGAGCCCAGAGCATTTATTCTCAAGTGAGGTTGGATGAGTGGGCCACACCCCACAAGGGACATCTGAATATGAGCCTGGCTGTTTCGACTCTTCCCTCCCACTCTGATTCTGAATTCCCTAGGACAGGGGTCAGGACATTGGCCTTTTTATGAGGTCCCCAGTAATACTTAAGATTAGACTCTTTGGGAAATGCTGGACTGAAGGAGTAAACCTTGGTTGGTTCTCTCATTTTCTTGCACCTATTTTAGAAGCTCCCTTTGGAGATCCTGAAGCCAGTGGTCCCAGGACCAAAATTTGAGAACACTGCTCTAGAGCAGATGTCTTCAAACGTGAGCATGCATCAGAATCCCCCCAAAGGCTTGTTAAAACATAGACTGTGGGCTCCTTTCCTAGAGCGTCTGACCCAGTTGGTTTCTGGTGAGGTTGCATTTCTAATAAATCCCCAGGTGACGCTGATGTTGGGGGTCCCAGGACCACACTGTAAGAACTACTGTGCTAGATCATTCCATTGCATTAAAGAGTAGATTGGCCCTCAGCCCAGACCAGAGACTTTTCTTCACTTCAAGCTAAAATGTGTAATGATAGTAACTCTTGACATGCCAGGGCTTTCTCATAAGTTACCAGGCTCCTTATGTCCCTCTGTTCTCAAAAGGTACAGCAAGTGCTCTATTCACTGTTAAAACCAGGTGCTGGGAAACTTGGGTCCTAGGATTCCATTACAACCCAGACAATAATGTGAATGACCACAGGGAAGTCATCTATCTTTCTATGGCCTGATTTCCCTCCATTTGCCAAATATGACATCTTGAGGAGATAAACTGAGAGAATAAATTAAAACACATTCAGAAAAAGGTTAAAGCTCAAGGTACAAATACTGGCCATGACCCTGAATCTCTGACTGGGGAAGTGAAGACTTGCTCCTGGGTCTTGGTTTTTCACTTACTTGTGGGGTGACCTGGAGCCAGTGGTCAAGCTGCCATTTCTTTTCTTTTCTTCTTCTTTTTTTAAACTAAATTTATTTATTTTATTTATTTATTTTTGGCTGTGTTGGGTCTTCGTTGCTGCACGCGGGCTTCTCATTGCGGTGGCTTCTCTTGCTGCGGTGCACGGCCTCTAGGCACGCGGGCTCAGTAGTTGTAGCACACGGGCTTAGTTGCTCTGCGGCATGTGGGATCTTCCCGGACCAGGGATCGAACCCGTGTCCCCTGCATTGGCAGGTGGATTTTCAACCACTGTGCCACCAGGGAAGCCCAAGCTGCCATTTCTTCATCTGAGCTAAATAGAACTAGACCGTGAATGGAGCCTCTGCAAATGTAGCTGCTTCCCCATGCTTACTTGTAGTTTGCAAGTTGCATTTAAAATTGTCTTTAACATTCATTGCTTTAACGTTCATTCCCATTGGTATTTTCTTTGTAAGTTCTTCCGTTTATAAGGAGAGAACTCCATCACAACGGCCCCTGCCTGGGTAGGACCAGTAGTAGGCTGTTAGGCAGCAAAGGCTGGAGGTGGGGGACCGGGGGCTCTGCTGCATCAGCCTTAATCTGGGGAGCAATTTTTGGTTGCTGAGGAATGATATGACAACTAGTGAGATGTCATTAGAGTACATAAAATATAAACCGCTAGGAACACTAATTTTTGTGATAGTTGGGACTGACTGATAGTAAGAGAGACTGTTTAGCCATGATCACTGGAATTATAAAAGAGTTGACATGCAGTTGTCTTGTAATTGTCTGTTTACCTGTCCACCACTGCACCTAGACTAGAAGGTACGTTTGGGTGCGGCCAATCTTCATCTGTTCACTGATATTGTCTCACTGCTATTAGAGTTGGCATTTAATAATTATTTGTTGAGTTGAATTATTGAATACCATTGATGATAGATGTGAATTAACTTAAAAATGTCATCTTTTGGATAAATTGGTTTCACCTTAAATCCATTTTGTAATGAGGCAAAGATAAATATGTTAGTGAATGAGTGAGTGAATAAACCAATGATCAGATGATAAAGGAAAGAAACAAATGAGAAAAAAAATACATCAGTAGCCCCTTGGCTGGTCTGTTGCAGGCTCCACAGAGGTCCTTAGTAGTCCAGCCTGATTTTGATGGAGACTAAAGGAATGAGACCAGGGTCATCGCTTGACCCGTACAGGAGCCCTTTAGTTTTGCTCTGCCTGGTGGCCCAGGCTGCACTGCGGAGCCAGACCCAAATCAAACTGGTCCTGATAGATGATGGTGTGAGAAACACTTGCCTTCTCAGGGATCCTCCTTGTGGAGCAATTCCTTATCTTCCTACAAAGGCCAGAGACATGCTCCACGTCCCAGGAGCAAGTGCCCATCACACGAAAGACCACATTCCATGGGTCAGCTTCCCCCCCCCCCCCCGTTTAATTGCTCAGAGAGCCCTTTCCATGGTATTCTGCTCTGCTCTGTAGACAGTGAGTAAGACCTAGTTAGTACTTAACCTAGTAAAAAGGAACAGTCACCAAGAGGTGGAGACCCTCATCATGCGAATGTCAGACATAACCAAAAGCCAGAGGAGAAGGCGTTTCTGGGAAGATGGGCTACCCATTCCTTCCTTCTATAGGTTTGTTGTTTATGTGTTAGATACCAGGTCAAGTGCTGCAGAAGATTAAATACAGACACAGACAGACTGACAGACGTGAGTGCACGTACATACACACACAGACACACACACTTTCTCCTCCAGAACCTTACAAATGCATAGATCATTATAATAAAGGCAATAGATAATAAGAACAATCATTTTTTGTTTAAATAATGATTTGCTGATTCCTATAAATAGCCTCTCTTGCCCCTTGTTTCTTCCCATTAACCTTTCTTTCCCCTCTACCTTTACCTGATTGCACTTTCCAGCTTATGGGCGTTACGCAGAATAGCAGTTCTTATGAAATGCAAGAGCCAGAAAAACAACAGCCTTTCAGTCCATTCTTGTTCACAGGAAAACACCAGAGACCGGAAGGGTCCTGTGAGTCAGTAAACTGTTGCCCCTGGCAGTTGAAATACTTAACTTGTCATCTGAAAAAGATGCCCTGGAGCTAAAAACCATGGGGTTACCTGAGGTCTGGGAGTGGGTCGCCAGGACAGGGGAAGGGAGGTGACCGGGTGGGGCCCGGGCAGAAAGGCTCCAGGAAGGACTTGGCTTCTTATCTCTGCTCTGCCATGTCCTGCCTCTGATTTCAGGAGTCACATTCTTCATTTGCAGCGTGGCCATAATACCTACTCTGTCTATCTCACGGGGTTGTCATAAAGCTGAAATGCTCATTTCAGCAAAAGTCATGTTTATTGGTTCCTTGGAGGAGAGGTGAGATTGGCAAGTACCTGACACCCCCTTAAACTGGAGAAGTGATTCAGCGATTTCCCCACGAACTTTGCAAGGAATCAAACAGCTTTATCAGGCATCTGCTCTGCAGTGATGTTTGTGATTCAATTTAATTATCCCAACAACCCTACAAGGAAGGTACTTTCTTCTCCCTTAAACAGAGGGAGAAACCAGAGCTCAGAAGAGTTGACCGTGGCATACCTGGGATCCCTCGGGGATTGGAACTCAGGTCTGTCTGACTCCGCACATTCATTGTTCACTGTGTCCCACTGGCTCACACTTTGGTTGCAGATGGATATGGAACTAAAACCTAGGCCTTTGCATTAAGTCATCAGGACCCTATACACCCAAGCAGGCCATGGAGAAATGAGAGAAGAGACAGTGGGACCTCTGGAAGACACGTTGCCTCAGGACTGTTTCATGGAGACAGCTGAGAGCTGGTGAGAGGCCTGTGTCTACCAAATGGGCATCACTTCTTCATCCTCTCTCTCTTTCTCCAGCAGCTACTTAGGATGACCCCAAAGCCAAAGGTCCGTAGAACACATCTTCCTGGCCTCACACAAAGCTCTCGAAGCTGCCCAACTGACCTCCAGCAGTCGGGCCAGGTGGACACTTCACGAGGAACCTAGCTGGGGAACATCGTGGGAGTTGAGTGGCGGTGAAGGGTCGGCAGGGGCAGGCTATACTCTAACTCCCTTTCTTGACGCAGTGCTGCCTCCTCCTCCTGGCCTGCTTTCTGATGTCCCCAAGGCCTTTCCAAGTAGGGAGAGTGGAAGGACAGACTGGATGTGGCGAATCAAGAAACGCCATCCTCTAATCAGGTCACCCACACAGCCCCCTGTCTAACCCAGTTGGTGCTGGGCCTTTTGCCTGGGGATCATTCTGTTCTGTAACAGTAATGCTGACCTCAAGCTAGGCCACTCTGTCCAGATCCTTGTTGGATCTAAACAAGCCCAGCAGCTATCTCTGGAGAGTTCTGTCTTGCTGGCAGGTCTCCAGAAGGGGGCGTTGCTGTTTAGCCAGGGGAGTCAGCAAATGACCTTTCCTCCTACTTGGACTGCTTAGGTAACCTGCTGATGGATTTTCCTCGGGTACAGAAGGATCCAGATTTTCTAGAGATGTGTGAAAAAGAGCCTCAGTTTCTAAGAGAAGGCATCAAAGTTGCTAAGTAGAAGCTCATTATACAAAAATCAATTTTCATTTTTATGTCACAGTTAGGAAACAAAAACTTTTAAAGCTTACATTTATAAGAGAAACAAAAGCTATAAGGGACCAGAAATAAATCTAATGAAATATATGCATGATCTTTATGAAGAAAGTTATAAAACTTCACTGATTTAGGTATTCTTTGATAGATAGATAAGGTATGTTCATGATATGAAGATTCACTGTCATAAAATTTCAATTCTTCCTAAATTAATCTATAAATTCTAAAAATCCAGACAGGATATTTTGTGTAACTAGATAAGATGATTCTAGCCTTGGGCTTCCCTGGTGGCACGGTGGTTAAGAATCCGCCTGCCAATGCAGGGGACATGGGTTCAAGTCCTGGTCTGGTAAGATCCCACATGCTGCGGAGCAGCTAAGCCCGTGTGCCACAACTACTGAGCCTGCGCTCTAGAGCCCACGAGCCACAACCACTGAAGCTCGCATGCCACAACTACTGTGCACCTAGAGCCCGTGCTATGCAAGAAGAAAAGCCACTGCAATGAGCAGCCTGGGCACTGCAACGAAGAGTAGCCCCCGCTTGCCGCAACTAGAGAAAGCCCACGTGCAGCAACAAACACTCAACACAGCCAAAAATAAAAACAACAACAACAACAACAACAAATAATTTATATATATAAAAAAAGATGATTCTAGCCTTGCTGCAAAAAAGCAAAGGACCAAAATAACTATGAAACTTTTAAGAAAAGGAGATGAATGACTTACTTTATAAGACTTATTAAGTTAAGGTGGTGTGGTATTAACCTAGAAAAAGACAAATAGACCCATGGAACAGAACAGAGAGCCCCCAGGCAGATTCCTTTGTATGCGAAGAATTGATATATGACAGAGGCAACATGCAGATCTGTAGAGAAAGGATGAATTATTCAATGAATGACACTGGGAATTCAGAAACCCATGTAGAAAAACAAAACCAGAAACAACCCATTAAATTCTAGGTGAAAAATTGGAAAAGCAGAACTTTAGGACTTCTAGGGGGAAATATAGAAAACTTTCAACATCAGAGAGTAGGCAGTAATACCTGAAAACACAAAAAAGACAGACTATAAAGGAGAATAGTGATAAATTTATCTGCATTAAAATGTAAAGCTCCTTTTCATCAAAAGAGGCCATACAGCCAAACAACCAACAGGGAGGGAACCCAGCCCCACCCATCAGCAGACAAGTGGATTAAAGTTTTACTGAGCTCTGCCCACCAGAGCAACACCCAGCTCTATCCACCCCAGTCCCTCCCGTCAGGAAGCTAGCACAATCCTCTTAGATAGCCTTATCCACCAGAGGGCAGACAACAGAAGCAAGAAGAACTACAATTCTGCAGCCTTTGGAAGGAAAACCACATTCACAGAAAGATAGACAGAATGAAAAGGCAGAGGACTTTGTACGAGATGAAGGAACAAGATAAAACCCCAGAAAAACAACAAAATGAAGTGGAGATAGGCAACCTTCCAGAAAAAGAATTCAGAATAATGATAGTGAAGATGACCCAGGACCTCGGAAAAAGAATGAAGGCAAAGATCGAGAAGATGCAAGAAATGTTAAACAAAGACCTAGAAGAATTAAAGAACAAACAAACAGAGATGAACAATACAATAACTGAAATGAAAACTACACTAGAAGGAATCAATAGCAGAATAACTGAGGCAGAAGACCAGATAAGTGACCTGGAAGACAGAATGGTGGAATTCACTGCCATGGAACAGAATAAAGAAAAAAGAATGAAAAAAAATGAAGACAGCCTAAGAGACCTCTGGGACAACATTAAACGCAACAACATTCACATTATAGGGGTTCCAGAAGGAGAAGAGAGAGAGAGAAAGGACCTGAGACAATATTTGAAGAAATTATAGTTGAAAACTTCCCTAACATGGAAAAGGAAATAGCCACCCAAGTCCAGGAAGTGTAGAGTACCATACAGGATAAACCCAAGGAGAAACATGCCGAGACACATAGTAATCAAATTGACAAAAATTAAAGACAAAGAAAAATTATTGAAAGCAACAAGGGAAAAATGACAAATAACATACAAGGGAACTCCCATAAGGTTAACAGCTGATTTCTCAGCAGAAACTCTACAAACCAGAAGGGAGTGGCATGATATATTTAAAATGATGAAAGGGAAGAACCTACAACCAAGAATACTCTACCCAGCAAGAATCTCATTCAGGTTCAAGGGAGAAATCAAAAGCTTTACAGACAAGCAAAAGCTAAGAGAATTCAGCACCACCAAACCAGCTCTACAAAAAATGCTAAAGGAACTTCTCTAAGTGGGAGACACAAGAGAAGAAAAGAACCTACAAAAACAAACCCATAACAATTAAGAAAATGGTAATAGGAACATACATATCGATAATTACGTTAAACAAGAATGGATTAAATGCTCCAGCCAAAACACACAGGCTCGCTGAATGGATACAAAATCAAGACCCATCTATATACTGTCTACAAGAGACCCACTTCAGACCTAGGGACACATACAGACTAAAAGTGAGGGGATGGAAAAAGATATTCCATGCAAATGGAAATCAAAAGAAAGCTGGAGGTGCAATACTCATATCAGATAAAATAGACTTTAAAATAAAGAATGATGTAAGAGACAAGGAAGGACACTACATAATGATCAAGGGATCAATCCAAGAAGAAGATATAACAATTATAAATATACATGCACCCAACATAGGAGCACCTCAATACATAAGGCAACTGCTAACAGCTATAAAAGAAGAAATTGACAGTAACACAAAAACAGTGGGGGACTTTAACACCTCACTTACACCAATGGATGGGTCATCCAGACTAAATTAAGGAAACACAAGCTTTAAATGACACAATAGAAAAGATAGATTAAATTGATATTTATAGGACATTCAATCCGAAAATAGCAGATTACACTTTCTTCTCAAGTGTACACAGAACATTCTCCAAGATAGATCACATCTTGGGTCACAAATCAAGCCTCGGTAAATTTAAGAAAATTGAAATCATATCAAGCATCTTTTCTGACCACAACGCTATGAGATTAGAAGTCAGTTACAGGGAAAAAAACGTAAAAAACAAACACTTGGAGGCTAAATAATACGTTACTAAATAACCAAGAGATCACTGAAGAAATCAAAGAGGAAATCAAAAAATACCTAGAGACAAATTACAATGAAAACATGATGATCCAAAACGTATGGGATGCAGCAAAAGCAGTTCTAAGAGGGAAGTTTATAACAATACAATCCTACCTCAAGAAACAAGAAAAATCTCAAATAAATAACCTACACTTAAAGGAACTAGAGAAAGGAGAACAAACAAACCCCAAAGTTAGTAGAAGTAAAGAAATCATAAAGACCAGAGCAGAAATAAATGAAATAGAAACAAAGAAAACAATAGCAAAGGTCAACAGAACTAAAAGCTGGTTCTTTGAGAAGATAAACAAAATTGATAAACCTTTAGCCAGACTCATCAAGGAAAAGAGGGAGAGGACTCAAATCAATAAAATTAGAAATGAAAAAGAAGTTACAACGGACACCGCAGAAATACAAAGCATCCTAAGAGACTACTACAAGCAACTCCATGCCAATAAAATGGACAACCTGGAAGAAATGGACAAATTCTTAGAAAGGTATAACTTTCCAAGACTGAACCAGGAAGAAATAGAAAATATGAACAGACCAATCACAAATAATTAAATTGAAAGTGTGATTAAAAATCTTCTGACAGACAAAGTCCAGGACCAGATGGCTTCACAGGTGAATTCTATCAAACATTTAGAGAACAGCTAACAGCCATCCTTCTCAAACTCTTCCAAAAAATTGCAGAGGAAGGAACACTCCCAAACTCATTCTATGAGGCCACCGTCACCCTGATACCAAAACCAGACAAAGATACTGCAAAAAAAGAAAATTACAGACCAGTATCACTGATGAATATAAGTGCAAAAATCCTCAACAAAATACTAGCAAATAGAATCCAACAACACATTAAAAGGATCATACACCATGATCAAGTGGGATTTATCCCAGGGATGCAAGGAGTCTTCAGTATACACAAATCAATCAATGTGATACACCATATTAACAAATTGAAGAAGAAAACCCATATGATCATCTGAATAGATGCAGAAAAAGCTTTTGACAAAATTCAACACCCATTTATGATAAAAACTCTCCAGAAAGTGGGCATAGAGGGAGCCTACCTCAACATAATAAAGGCCATCTACGACAAACCCACAGCAAACATCATTCTCTATGGTGAAAAACTGAAAGCATTTCCTCTAAGATCAGGAACAAGACAAGGATGTCCACTCTTGCCACTATTATTCAACATAGGTTTGGAAGTCCTAGCCATGGCAATCAGAGAAGAAAAAGAAATAAAAGGAATACAAATTGGAAAAGAAGAAGTAAAACTGTCACTGTTTGCAGATGACATGATACTCTACATAGAGAATCCTAAAGATGCCACCAGAAAACTACTAGAGCTAATCAATGATTTTGGTAAGTAGCAGGATACAGAATTAATGCACAGAAATCTCTTGCATTCCTATACACTAACAATGAAAGATCAGAAAGAGAAATTAAGGAAACAATCCCATTCACCATTGCAACATAAAGAATAAAATACCTAGGAATAAGCCTACCTAAGACGTAAAAGACCTATACTCAGAAAACTATAAGACACTGATGAAAGAAATCACAGATGACACAAACAGATGGAGAGGTATACCATGTTCTTGGATTGGAAGAATCAATATTGTGAAAATGACTATACTACCCAAAGCAATCTACAGATTCAATGCAATCCCTATCAAGTTACCAGTGGCATTTTTTACAGAACTAGAACAAAAAAATCTTAAATTTGTATGGAGACACAAAAGACCCCGAATAGCCAAAGCAGTCTTGAGGGAAAAAAACGGAGCTGGAGGAATCAAACTCCCTGACTTCAGACTATACTACAAACCTACGGTAATCAAGACAATATGGTACTGGCACAAAAACAGAAATATAGATCAATGGAACAGGATAGAAAGCCCAGAGGTAAACCCACACACCTATTGTCAACTAATCTATGACAAAAGAGGCAAGGATATATAATGGAGAAAAGGCAGTCTCTTCAATAAGTGGTGCCAGGAAAACTGGACAGCTACATGTAAAAGAATGAAATGAGAACACTCCCTAACACCATACACAAAAATATACTCAAAATGGATTAGAGACCTAAATGTAAGACCGGACACTATAAAACTCTTAGAGGAAAACTTAGGAAGAACACACTTTGACATAAATCACAGCAAGATCTTTTGTGATCCACCTCCTAGAATAATGGAAATAAAAACAAAAATAAACAAATGGTACCTAACAAAACTTAAAAGCTTTTGCAAAGCAAAGGCAACCACAAACAAGATGAAAAGACAACCCTCAGAATGGGAGAAAATATTTGCAAACGAATCAACGGACAAAGGATTAATCTGCAAAATATATAAACAGCTTATGCAGCTCAATATTAGAAAAACAAACAACCCAATCAAAAAATGGGCAGAAGGCCTAAATAGACATTTCTCCAAAGAAGACATATAGATGGCCAAGAAGTACATGAAAAGCTGCTCAACATCACTAATCATTAGAGAAATGCAAATCAAAACTACAATGAGGTATCACCTCACACCAATTAGAATGGGCATCATCAGAAAATCTACACACAGCAAATGCTGGAGAGGGTGTGGAGAAAAGGGAACCCTCCTGCACTGTTGGTGGGAATGTAAATCGATACAGCCACTATGGAGAACAGTATGGAGGTTCCTTTAAAAAACTAAAAATAGGGGCTTCCCTGGTGGTGCAGTGGTTGAGAGTCCGCCTGCTGATGCAGGGGACATGGGTTCATGCCCCGGTCCGGGAAGATCCCACATGCCGCGGAGTGGCTGGGCCCATGAGCCATGGCCGCTGAGCCTGCATGTCCGGAGCCTGTGCTCCGCAACGGGAGAGGCCACAACAGTGAGAGGCCCACGTACTGCAAAAAGAAACCAAAAAACAAAAACTAAAAATAGAATTACCATATGACCCAGCAATCCCACTACTGGGCATATACCCAGAGAAAATCATAATTCAAAAAGACACACACTTACAGATGCCAAAAAGTGATGGATACAGGGGACTTCTGCCAGTGGGTGGAAACTTCCACAAGGCTCTGTCTGCTCCCATCAAGCCCAGGTCCCTTCCTCCCTCCCACCCCTCTGGCTGAATCCCCTTCAGAGATTTTTAGAGCTGCAATTCTGGATGTGATCAGCAAAGGGACATGTGTCTCCATTTTGCTTTTGTTTTCTTTTCTTTAATATTAAACCCCCAATATTTGAAATGAGAAAACAGATGTTATTCTTTGGAATAAATCATGAAACAGTAAAAAAAAAGACACACATACCCCAATTGCAGCACTATTTACAATAGCCAGGTCATGGAAGCAGTCTAAATGCCCATCGACAGATGAAGGGATAAAGAAGATATGGTATATATATACAATGGAATATTACTCAGCCATAAAAAGGAACGAAATTGGGTCATTTGTAGAAACTTGGATGCATCTAGAGACTGTCATACAGAGTGAAATAAGTCAGAAAGAGAAAAACAAATATCGTATATTAACACATATATGTGGAAGCTAGAAAAATGGTACAGATGAACCGGTTTGCAGGGCAGAAATAAGAGGCACAGATTAGAGAACAAACGTATGGACACCAAGGAGGGGAAAGTGGCCGGCGGGGGGTGGGTGGTGGTGGGATGAATTGGGCGATTGGGATTGACATATATACACTAATATGTATAAAATAGATAACTAATAAGAACCTGCTGTATAAAAAAATAAGTAAAATAAAATTTTTTAAAAAAGAAAGAAAGAAGAGGCCATATGGGAAAAATAAAAAATAGACAAGCACAAAGTGAGAGAAGAAGTTGGCAGTGGGGCAGCCATAAGGGGTGTGCTGCTTGGTCTTCCTTCATGAGAGAAACACCTGCCAGGTGTGTGATTGGCTGACAGCCAGTAGATGCCATGCCTTTAAGATCCACCAGTGTTCAAGCCAAGGCCATGCTCTCCCTGGCCCGGTCCCTGCCAGTGACTGAGCATGGTGGGAGAACCTAAGCTGAGCCATGCCTGCCCAGTGTTGGTCTCCTTTAAAAGGCATACTTTCTTCTGGGGCTCCCCATTAGCCTGGCTGAGACCTTTCAGAACTGCCTACAGAAGAAGGCCCTTTCTACTCAATCCTCCTGTCTTTTCTCCCATCACAGGTATCAAGAGCTGCATTGGCGTCTGAAGATTCTTCCCAACCACTCCTGTTCCTTTTCCCATTACCCTTCAGAAGCATTGACCCCCAATAATTGTCTTGCACTTCCAATTTCCTCTTGGTGTCTGCTTCTTGGAGGACCTGAACACACATAGCTTATAAATAACAGAGGACTAGTATCCAGAATGTATATGTAAAAACAAACAAACTACAGATTGATGAGATAAATAACTCAATAGAAAATTAGGCAAAAGATACAAACAGGCAAGCCACAGAAGAAATCTAAAAAACCGATGAATACACAAAAAGATGGCCGATCTCACTAGTCGTCGGGGAAATGTAAATTACAGGAAACCAGATACCATTTCATACCCATAAGATGGGTAAAAACCGAAAAGAACAACAACAAAAAAACCACAAAACATTTGCTGAAGTATTGGGTAAGATGTGGGGCAACAGGAGCATGTGTGCTGTTGGTGGGAGGGTGAATTCATGTGACCACTTTGGACAGTTGAGTAGTCACTCATTTAGTAAAGATGAGGGGACTTCCCTGGTGGCACAGTGTTTAAGAATCTGCCTGCCAATGCAGGGGACGTGGGTTCGATCCCTGGTCCGGGAAGATCCCACATGCTGCAGAACAACTAAGCTGGTGCACCACAGCTACTGTGTGTGTGTGCTCTAGAGCACGTGCTCCACAACAAGAGAAGCTACCGCAATGAGAAGCCCGTGCACTGCAACGAAGAGTAGACCCTGCTCGCTGCAACTAGAGAAAGCCAGGGCATAGCAATGAAAACTCAAAGCAGCCCAAAAATAAATAAATAAATAGATAGATAAATTTATAAAAGACGAGGAAGTACTTACCCATCTTTAGAGACTTTCCCACATGTGCATAAGGAGACACACAGAAGAATACATTGCAGAATTATTTGAAAGAGGAAAAGAACCTAGAACCATCTAAATGTCCAGCAAGAGAAAAATGGATGAATATATTGTGAAATAGGTATGTTACGGAATATCATACAGCAAATATGCTATGGAATATACAGCAAAAATTTCCACATGGAATGGAAGTGAAAAACTGACTTTCGGCTGTGAAAAGTCCTAATAATGTATACTTTATTTATTTTGAAAAGTTAAAAAAAAAGAGAGGGAGAGAGACTTGTTTATCCCCTAGTCTACAGGAAGTAAGTTGACAAGTACTTTTTTTTTTTTTTTGCGGTACGCGGGCCTCTCACTGCTGTGGCCTCTCCCGTTGCGGAGTACAGGCTCCGGAAGCGCAGGCTCAGGGGCCATGGCTCACGGGCCTAGCCACTCCGCGGCATGTGGGATCTTCCCAGACCGGGGCACGAACCCGTGTCCCCTGCCTCGGCAGGCGGACTCTCAACCACTGCGCCACCAGGGAAGCCCGACAAGTACTTTTTTTTTTTTTTTTTTTGTGGTATGCGGGCCTCTCACTGTTGTGGCCTCTCCCGTTGCGGAGCACAGGCTCCGGATGCGCAGGCTCAGCAGCCATGGCTCACGGGCCCAGCCGCTCCGCGGCATATGGGATCCTCCCAGACCGGGGCACGAACCCGTATCCCCTGCATCGGCAGGCGGACTCTCAACCACTGCGCCACCAGGGAGGCCCCCGACAAGTACTTTTGATGTGATTTGTCTTGGCCACACTAACTGCTGAAGGAGACTAATTATGATTTGTAAATCTTTCATCTATTAAAAACAGACAGAAAAGTGTCATTTGTTAACAAATGTTTTTCTCATCAGTCCCAGCAGCTGTTGAAGTTGCTAGAAGTTTGGAGGTACTCTCTCAAATGTCTGCCTTGAGTGGGCCTGGCATTTGGAAGTACAAGGGAGGGGAGAGGGGTGAGGAGGGTGCTTTCGTGGGGGGAGGAGACAGGGTAGGAGTGGGAGGGCTGGGGAGCTACCTCGCTGGTTCGGCCTTCCTCTAGCCTGAGGCTGACAGTCCAGCTGCTGCCTCTTGGGTGCTGTCCTGGAATTCCTATTATGTCTCAGGAATCTGGCTCTGGCCAGTGATGAAATTACAGACAACAGTGTCCAGCCTCACCGATGTGACCTGAGAGGGGAAACCTCTCTTCTGGGTGCCAGCTTTGGAAAACCTCCCAGACCTCTCTGCCAGGGCCTTGTCCCCAGTTGCCTTCCTGACCTGGGACTGACAAGCCCTGAGCTGTTTACTGGCCCCTCCCTTCCACTAGGAAAGTGTCCCTCTGCTGCCTTTGTCCACAATAGGTAATAAGCACTAAGAAAGCAAACCAGAGCAGGTCTGAGGCTCAAAGAGTTTTCAATCAGAGGGAGAGTTATTTTATTTTTAATTTTTAAATTTTATTTTTGGCCGCACTGCGCTGCTTGTGGGATCTTAGTTCCTCTACCGGGGATTGAACCCGTGCCCTTGGCAATGAAAGTGTGGAGTCCTAACCACTGGACCACCAGGGAGTTCCCATTATTTTATTTTTAAAAATCCTATTTAGAAAATGTTCATTGAGCCTTACGAGGTACCTGGGCGACAACATGGAACAAGATCCTGATCTTGTCCTCAAGGCAGGTAAAGCTCAGAGGAGAAGGTAGGCCTGCAAACAGGCAGTGATGAAAGGATGAGATAAGGGCTGGGATGGATAAGAGCAGGGTGCTGGTACCCACTGGGGCCAGATGAGAGATGCTGGTACAGTGCTGTTGGGAAAGGAAGAGGTGTGTGGTAGGCAGAGTAATGGCCCACAGAGGTCCATTTCCTAATCCCCAGAACCTGTGTCACCTTACAAGGCAAAAGGGACTTTGCAGATGTGATTAAATTCAGGATTTTGAGATGGGAAGATTATCCTGGATCATCTGGGTGGGCCCAGGGTAATCAAAAGAATCATAAAAATGTGGAAGAAAGCATATGGTCAAAGTCAGAGAGAGTTGAAGATTCTGTGCTGCTGGCTTTCAGGATGAAAGAAGGGGCGAATAGCCAAGGAATGCAGGCAACTGGAAAATATCAAGGGAATTGACTCCCCCCTAAAGCCTCTAGAAGGAACACAGCCCTGCTGACACATTGATTTTAGCTCGGTGAAACCCATTTTCGGACTTCTAACCTCCAGAACTGCAAGATAATAAATTTGTGTTATTTTAAGGCACTAAGCTTGTAGTAATCTGTTACAGCAGCCATAGGAAACTATCAACTAATGTAAGGTGAATAGGTTCAAGAATGATTTTTTTTTTTTTTTTTTTGCGGTACATGGGCCTCTCACTGTTGTGGCCTCTTCCGTTGCGGAGCACAGGCTCCGGACGCGCAGGCTCAGCGGCCATGGCTCACGGGCCCAGCCGCTCCGTGGCATGTGGGATCTTCCCGGACCGGGACACGAACCCATGTCCCCTGCATCGGCAGACGGACTCTCAACCACTGCGCCACCAGGGAAGCCCCAAGAATGATTTAGTAAATAATTTGATTAGAGAGAGGAAGGGAGAGAAAGGCCCCATGGGATTTCTGGGTCAGGCATTAAGGTGAATTGAAGTCCTGTACCCTGAGCTAGGGTCCACTGGAGAGGGCTTGGGGGAAGAGGGATGGTGACGAGATACTCACTTTTGGACACATTACAACGTTAAGTTTGAGTGTCCACGCGTGTCAAGGTGAAGATGTCCAGTAAGCAGTTGTCTGCCAGGAGAGAAACTGGCCTGGAGACTGAGGTTGTCCTTGGTAACTGAAGTCCTAGGTCACATGAGATAACCCACAGAGTGACACTGGGGAGAGAGCTGAGGACAGAGCCCCACGTTGGAGGGAAAAATCTCTTTATAGGTAGAGACACAGAACAGAACACATCTCCAGGGAATTTTTTGTTCTGTAAACATTTCTGTTCTTGTATCCTCTTTGCCCCCAGGGCTCTTACAAAACCTCCTCATGTGTACAAATGGACAGATTTCGGTTCTGCACTCCTGGATTGTCCCTTTTATCCTGGTTCTTAGCCTCCCAGACACATAAGGGGCTTTAAAATGTCCCTGGGCTCCAGCTGCCACTCTTTCTTCATGCAGAGCAGCTGCACGTTTCCTGCTTGGGGACATCAGGGTCTGCACACAGAGTCTGCCTGGCAGCCACGTGCCCTGCCTCTTCTCTCTGGTTCTCCTGCTCAGGTTTTGGTCCTGTCAGAAGGAGGCCACCTTCCTGACTCTGCTCCTGGCATTTGAACCTGAGCTTAATTTGACTGTTTCAGAGTTAGAGTACCTCAGCCCCGCTCCCTAGCTTTTGTACGTGCTGTTCTCTCTGCCTGGAACACCCTTCTGGAAAATACCACCAGGTCTGCCTGACTCAACTTTCAAAGCACTTCTGCAGGATTTTTTGTCCACGGGAGATAGTTTCATTTTAGTCTCATATGGATCGTGAAGGACTGTTTACTGGCCTGTGTCCCTCTTCTTGACCACGAGCTCCTTGTGAGCACGGACCCTGGTTTCTTTATTTCGGTATCCCCGGCACCTAACAGAGTACACGATTCAATAAACGTTTTTGCTGAACTGAACCCATCCTTCTCGACTGCGTCTCTGTCTGCATCTGACAGCTAGGTGAGCTTGCACAGCTGTCAGGCAGGCACTAATTAGCAACAGGTGAATAGCTGTGCTCAAACCCACATGCTTTCCTTACGTAACAGCCCTCCTGATTAGCTGGCTCCAGGCATCACACGAAAGCCTGTCTTCTCTTCCTCTCCCCGTGCCAGAGGCTGCAGGGATCACACATCTCAGCCTCCCTGACAGATACCCATCTTTGGCCTCACCTGTCTTGCTTGACAATGTGAGCCAGGCAGGAAGAAATCTCCTCTGTCTTGGAATGTTCTGGCAGGCCCGGAACCCACACAGAGAGAGCCAGACGGAACGTGTGGCTGGAGGGAGGGAGGGGAGAGGGGCTAAAGGGTGAGGGTGGAACTGAGTCTCCGGGGCTATAAAATTCCATTTTCCCCCGGTGGGTGGGGTGTTGAGAAATGCTAGGATAAATGAACCTGAAAATGAAAAGGAACTGGGGAAGCCCGTGAGTGATCTCAGCTGTTACTTGCCTGTCACGTGCCGCCCCCTGAGCTCTGGCTTCCAAAGAGAAGGACCAGCTGGTGCAGGTCCTAAGGACACTTCTCAGTTGCCTGGCCAATCCAGACAGCCCAGAGGGAGCCAAATGCAGCCACAGCTCTTTGTTTACTTTGCTGCACTTCCCCCAGTCTAGAAAGGAAAGCAGATCCAGTGGATCCAATTACAAATTTGGCCTATGTACCTCCTCCTCACCCCCAAGGTTAAAATAGTTGACTCAACAATGTACATAATAACCCTGGAAACATTGAGCTACATGTCATTGAAAGTTTAAATACAAAAGCCACACAGAGATCGATAAGTAGTGTAAAGGTGAATATTTAAGACTTTTATAGCTCAGTAGGCCTGCATTCTGCTGAGGAGTGATCCTCAAACAAGCTGGCATCAGTATCACTGGAACGGGTTGCTGGCCCCGCCCCTAAAGTTTCTGCTGCTCTAGGTCTGGGGTCAGGTAGAGCATCTGTAGTTCTAACAAGTTCCCAGGAGATGCTGCTGCCGCTGGTCCAGGGGCCCCTGCTTTCAGAACCACTGTTTTCTTTAACAGCTAAAGAAACTCGTTTAGAGAGAAATTAAACCAACAAATAAACATACACAAAAGGGTACTGGGTGAAAACCTGGCCTCAGGGCACTTGCAAATAGAAGGCCTCTGGACACTTCTCATTGCCCCTTGTATGGTAGTTCATGCTCTTCCAGAACTATCCAAGGTGGAGGAGAAATGGCTTTTCCAAAGGGGGTACCCTGGGATTCACAGCCTTCCCCCTCTTGGCTCCCACGATGTCCCTCCCACATGGCGTCTATGTATCCAGCCTCCTGGTGCACAACCAAGTGAGGACAAATCTCAGGGGACAGTACGTTTAAGCCTGTGGGGTTTGGAGGTTAGAAGGCTCAGCTTGTACTAACCAAAAATATTACTGTTATTTCCAAACCTTTCTAGTCTCCTGCTGTTCTCTACTCCCCTAGCCCTGACTTCTGAGTCTAGTATCTTCTAAAGCTGACCTTAAATGCCAATGTTTCTCCCCCTTGTTTTTCCAAGAACGTAACACACACTTCTCTGTGGAAACTGAGTTATTGCTTTTGTCCTTAATTTCCTGGATGATTCAAGGTAATTTTCTGCTTGGGCTCCATGTCTACCCTTTGATTGCACTCCAATATCATTCTCCCAGAGGCTGGAACAGCCTCAGTTCGCTTTCATGAGACTTCCTGAGTTGGACTCTGCCATCTCTTCCCCACTCCAGGATTACAGCCTCAAGCTCAGCTCCTCCGGAGAATTCTCATCCCTCTCCCAGTGAGCGGGCTCACAAATGCCACGGCCTACTTTAGACGACTTTGCAGTGTAAAGAAGTCTCTTTCTCTCTCTCTCCCCTGAGGATGATCTCTCACTTTCTAGGCAGTAACTTCACTCAAATGCAACCCCTCCCTCCCCCCACCCCCCTAGGCTAGATTAAATATTTGGTGGAGGGAGGAGGGTGGAGGGACGGAGATGTTTTGCGAGTGAAATATTCATCGTGGGGAAAAATCAGAGCCTCGTTTCTGACCCTTTGCACTTAAAAAAAAATGCAATTTAGTGCTGTTTTTATTTGGGGTGAGATTTCTTAATCGGTTCTGTATTTATGGTCTCTAAAGGTCTTAATCGGGTTCTAACTGCTACCACCGAACCATCAAATCTTGTGAGTACAGGCTGTGTCTTAGTGAGAGAAACTTACACATCGCTTCGCAGACTGCTTTAGTCTTAGGCTGGTTCAGATATTTGCTGAAGGAGAGAATGAACTGCGCTCCTGTGATTCCATGGGCCTTAGCTTAGTTGTATGATGGGATTCAGAATAATAATATCATACCTCACATAGACTTTGCCTCAGAAAATATTGAAATAAAAAAAAATACTTTTGAGATTAGAAAAGGTAAAATCTGCAAAAGGTTTTTGGCCTCCACAGAGAAAACCTCAGTGCCTACGCCCCTTACTTACGTAAAGAGAGTAATTCTCTCCTGGAGGAAGATGACAAGAGTCAGAGGTCAGGGCCTGTGCAGCTGGGTCACAACGCAGGAACTCTCAGTCCTTATTCTCTAACCCAGAACTTTGCTGGGCTTGTGTGTTGACATCCTTGGTGAAGCTCCAGAATGGAACTCTGCTGCTTCTTACCTCTGATCACACCGCTCCATTGCTAGGACTGACTCATGAAGCGGCTGTGGAAGCCAGGCCGGCAGAGTCCAGGGTTTGGCTTGGGATCTGATTCAGGGACAAAGGCCTTCATGCCATCTGAGCAAATCCCAAGAACTGGTCACTGCTGCATGCCATTCGCGGCTCACATCTGGGGTTTAGGAAATCCACACTCAGAGCCAAAGATGTCATTCTGGCTGTACAAGAAGACTGTCACTGACAGACGCTGTGGCCAGTGTGGCAATCCAGCCAGCAGCTAACCTGACACACAAGAGCCACTCAAAATGCAGTGGGACCCTCTTCCTCTCCAGTCTTTCTGCTCTAGAGGAGACCCTTCTCAGGGTCACCGGATGATCGTCTCTGGGTAGTCACATTAGAACCACTGCAGAAACACTTGAGTGATGCGTGGGAGACCCCCAGCCCTTTGCTGCCCGGAGTGGTCAGCTCGGGCCAAGCCCCCAGGGTTTGGGGCTCATTTGCTCACGTTGCTCCCTTGGAAATAGCAGAGTGAAGTCACTCAGGCTGGGTGCCTGCCTTCCCTGCTCCCGGCCCACCAAGGGGGTCAAGGACTGCTGCTCCCAGTAAAGAGCTCTGCAGAGAAGAACAGGCTGCGTTTTGGAAATTAAACTCCTTTTTTAAAAGGTCCACCTCACTTCGAACTCAAGGTGGGGGGTTTCTTTGTCCCCAGCCCGGAAAATGAAAGGCAGAGGAAAAGCTGGGCAATCCCTTCTTTAAAGGTGTTTAGGGTAAAGACGATTCTCTGTACTTTTCCCGGGGAGCTCTTTAGGGAAAAGAGTTGTTCCTCGTACTAATTCCGTGACATGTATGTGCTCATGCTCCGCCCACTACAGTCGGGGGCAGACCTGGGAAGCTGTGGAGTAAGGGGCTCTTCTGGGACCCTGCAAACGAAGCAACCCAGATGATTGTTTGGGCAACAGGTCATTACAGTGGCCTTTCTCTTCTGGGGGAGACTAAGGCTCTTGGGCAGGATGGGGCTGATGAGGCCCCACAGTGCACATGCAGCGGAATGAGGGCCAGGCCTCGCCTCTGAGGGAGGAGGACCCGCCCAGCTTCCCTTCCCAAGGACCCCAGTAAGGGCTTCCTTCCCATGTGCTCAGGAAGGCTGTGGGAGCCCGCACAATGTGCTTCTGGCCAGGGGAACATGTTGCTGTTAATAATAATAAACACTTAATGAGGATTTACTCTATGCTAGGCACTGTTCTAAACACTCGACATGCATCAGCTTCATTAACAACCCTGTAAAACAGTTGCTATTATTATCATCCCCATTTTACAGATGAGAAAACTGAGGCACAGAGGGGCTAAGCAACTTGTTTGAGGTCACCTGTGCAGGAAGTGCCAGAGCCATGATCTGACCCCAACCAAGTCTGACTCCAGAGCCAGCGCTCTTGATGTTCACATCCTGCTGTCCCACGCCCTTCACTGTTTGGGTATTAAGGACAAGTATTTATCTCACAGTTGTTTATGCCTAAGTAGGTTCACATACTTGATCACATTTGATTTCTTTCTACAACAGCCCTAGAAGGTGGGTGGATTGAATAACATTGTCCCCATCAGATGCTGAGGAGACAGAGACAGAGGTCGAGCACCTTTGGCAACATTGCCTTACTAGTTAGTAATAAACTATTCAGGGCTCCTGATGTTGAAGGAACGTTTGCTCCTTTGACCCACAAGGAGTTAATCCGGCGTGTTGAATTAGGAACAAGTCATGCACCAAACGGAACTCAAGGTGTCAGGTGATTTATGACCCAGGCCTTACCCATCATGACCCACTTATAGAATAGAATGGAATAATTGCTCAAGGTGCTTAGGGTTGCAAGGACAAGACACGGAGGCCTGGCTCTCCTCAGATGATGGATGTTGACTACAAGCCCACAGGAGGAAGTACGGAGCCCTGGAAAGCATCTCAACAGTGGCACAGCTGTGCCTTGTGCCAGTGCTGCCAACTCTGGCCATGGGAGTGCCTTGGAGAAGTGGAACAGTGGCCAGTCCTTGCTGAGAGCACCCTGTCTTCCTGTGGTCACTCTGACATGCTCTCTGTGAGACCGTCATATTCAACCCCTGACACAGGAGGACCTGAGGATCTGGTCACCACCAATAAGGAGTGTCCCTTTTGGACGGACCACCTCCCTGGTGGCAGCCTCACTTGGTCCAGTGTGTGGATTGCTTTTGGTCTGGGCATCTTCTGTCTTCCAGCTGGTCCCGGGCAGGACACTATCCAAAATAACTTCGCCAAAAGAGCCTCCTGGACCCCTTTCCTCAGAGCAGGACTAAGGGCTCGCCAGGCAGTAACCATCGGTGGCCTGTTAAATGCGATGCTAGAGCTAGAAGAGACCTTAGAAACCAACTTTTAATTTTATTGAAAGGCCGAGTTTAGCGAGTCAAGACATTTGCTCAGGACCACTGGGACTGTTCATAGCAGAGCTGGAAGCAGAGCCCGGCTCCCGACTCCAGGTCCAGCACACCTTCTGCTGCCCCCAGGAGAGTCCAAGGAGGGGTCTTCCATCTGCTCCACTGAATGCTCGCTAAGTGCTGCCCAGCAGTTAAAAAGAAATAAAAGCAAGACTGTCTTTGTCCTAACATTTCCATACCTTCTCTTCACCCCCCACCCCAAATCCCTGCTGTGTGATTTGGGGCAGACTTGGTACAGAAGGGGTGAGAAGGCATGAGGAAACCCTACACAACAAGAGCCAGGAATCCGTCTGCTAGAGGGAAAGACGTGGGAAGCATCAAGCAGGTGGGCGGGTATCAGACACTACGTATCTTTGATCCAGAGGCACTGCCACCCAATGCTGCCCAGGCTTCCTGGCACTGTCGGCCGCCTGCCCTGCCCCACCCCCCAGAAAGATAATGCAGCCAGAGGCCACACTAGAGCCTGTGAGGCATGGAACACCAAGTAAACAGCCCCCAGGAATTTCTCTTACTTGAATTTCAGCTCATTTACTTGGAAGCATCTGTCTTCCCGTCTGGCTGGGGAAAGGGAGAGTAGGGGTGAGAAAGGCTAGGATTACAGTGTCCTTCTGCCTAAAGGAGGCTGCTGGTCGAGAGTACCAGTGGTTCCCTAACACTCTTCCCAGCATGTTTGCAGGGGGTATTGAAAGGACAGAGGGTGGGGAAAGGGCTGCAAGGCCAGGGGCACGGTCTGGACAGGCTACCTTCCTCAGAAATGTTCTTAGTCTTCTGCCTATTTTATACGTAGTAGTTTGTATCTGTTAACCCCATATCCTGAATTCGTCCTTCCCCGCTTCCCTCTCCCCTTTGATAATCACAAATTTGTTTTTTATGTCTGTGAGTCTGTTTCTGTTTTGCATATACATTCATTTGTATTATTTTTTAGATTCCACATATAAGTGATATCATACAGTATTTGCCTTTCTCTAACTTATTTCACTAAGCATATTATTCTCTAGGTCCATCCATGTTGCTGTAAATGGCAGAATTTCACTCTTTTTCGTGGCCAAGTAGTTAATATATAAATATATATAGGTATATTATACCTATATCTATTATATACCTATACCTATATATATTTTATATATACCTATGTATATTAATCTATGTATTAACTATTATATATTATATAATAACATTATTATTATATAATAATATATCATTATATTATATACATTATTATATAATAATTATATATAATGTGGTGTGTGTATATATATATATATATATATATATATACATCTTCTTAATCCAGTTATATGTTGATGGGCACTTGGGTTGCTTCCTGTCTTGGCTATTGTAAATAGTGCTGCTGTGAACATTGGGCTGCATGTATCTTTTTTTAAAAAATTTATTTATTTAATTTATTTATTTTTGGCTGTGTTGGGTCTTCGTTGCTGCGCGCGGGCTTTCTCTAGTTGCGGTGAGCGGGGGCTACTCTTTGTTGCGGTGCACGGGCTTCTCATTGCGGTGGCTTCTCTCATTGTGGAGCATGGGCTCTAGGCTCGCGGGCTTCAGTAGTTGTGGCACATGGGTCGGTAGTTGTGGCTCACGGGCTCTAGAGCACAGGCTCTGTAGTTGTGGTACATGGGCTTAGTTGCTCCACGGCATGTGGGATCTTCCTGGACCAGGGATCGAACCCGTGTCCCCTGCATTGGCAGGCGGATTCTCAACCACTGCGCCACCAGGGAAGCCCCAGGCTGCATGTATCTTTTCTTTTCTTTTTTTTTGCATGTATCTTTTCAAATTACTGTTTTTGTTTTTCTCGGATATATACCCAGGAGCAGAATTGCTGGGTCACATGGTATTTCAATTTTTAGCTTTTTGAGGAACCTCCATACTGTTCCCCAAAGTGACTGCACCAATTTACATTCCCACCAACAGCGTATGAGTTCCCTTTTCTCCACATCCTCACCGACATTTGTTATTTGTAGATATTTTGATGATAGCCATTCTGAACTTGTGTCTGCTTTAAATGGTGGAGTCTGCCTAAATTTTGTTTCAGGTGAAGATCCTGTTGCTAAAACGTTTTGAGGAGCATGAATCTAGTGAGAAGATGTAGGAAGGGAGAAAGCACGGTTTTAGGCAAATACCTGCCACTGGCTTTAGAGTGACCTTCGTCAAGGCTGTTCATCCCTTGGTCAGACCTTGGTCATTTCCACTTGGAGAAAGGCTCACCTGGGCTCTGTCATCTCTTCCCTCACAGCCTGAGTAGGCTGCCTTCCTCGGAGACATTCTCCGTCTTCTGCCTGTGCTCTTAGGCCAGCCCCACAGCTCCCTGCCCTCCAGGCTCCCCCACCTGCCTGTCACCCCATCCCTAAAGTCTTTCTTAGATGGGCTCAAGGGTGTGACACTAACTGAAAAGATTAAAGATTAAAACATTAGAAAAATGATTCCAGATCAAGGTGTTATCATCACATAAATTGACAAGGAAGAAGAAAGATAGGAGGGGGTGAGGGAGAGGGTAGGAAGTGGGAGGAGGGATTCTGAGCCTGCGAACACTTCCAGGGCTACTTTTAGCAGTTAGCATTTACTGTCTAGTCAAATGAGCTTCGTAGATCCAGTAGAAAGGGACGCAGAGAGTTTGAGGCAGCTCCTGCTGGCTCTGGTTAGGTAGAGTACACTAATTAGAATTGGGTGGGAAGCCAGAAAAGACATAATTACTCATCTGATTCCCAATGAGGCTCACTGAACCAATGGGAAGCTTGCCACGGTAACATACTCTGTTGGAAAGGTCAAAGTCATCAAATGAAAACTGCAGGCAGATCAGGAGTGTACTCTTACAGTCAGCGGAGGACTGACAGGTCTTCATGAAGAGGACTGGCACCTTTGCTGACTGTTGAATTCCCAAGCGCAAGCTTGCTCTCCAAATTCCATGACTAGCAAAATACTCCACCTCCCCCGAGCGCCTCCTTGCTGTTCTGTGCAGTTATCTATTAAAGGAAAGATGACTTTTCAAAACAACACTCCCTATGTAGTAGGTGTTCAGGTGGGGGGAACTTAAGTGATTTGGGGAGTAATGATGATGACGAAGAAGATAAAGATAAAATGGGGGAAAAAACCCACAAAGATTATAAACAGATCAGCAAATCTGGATTTTTAGAAAATGGTTTGTGGAGAATACCTCTTCTCCCCAAAATAGAGGATATGGAAAAAAAAAACAGACCTAACTTTTCCATTAAGATTCTTAGGATTGGGCTTCCCTGGTGGCACAGTGGTTAAGAATCCGCCTGCCAATGCAGAGGACATGGGTTTGAGCCCTGGTCCGGGAAGATCCCACATGCCGCAGAGCAACTAAGACTGTGCGCCACAACTACTGAGCCTGCGCTCTAGAGCCCGCGAGCCACAACTACTGAAGCCCGCGCGCCTAGAGCCCGTGCTCTGCAACAAGAGAAGCCACTGCAGTTGAGAAGCCCACGCACCACGACGAAGAGTAGCCCCCGCTCGCCACAACTAGAGAAAGCCTGCGCGCAGCAGTGAAGACCCAACGCAGCCAAAAATAAATAAATAAATTAAAAATAGATAAATAAAGCGGGTGCTTACTCTAGGTTGCTTGGATACTGAGCCATCTGGGACTGGATGGGAGTTCCCGCCTTCTCCCTGTAGGAGGTGCTGCATCTCAAGTAAGCCTGTGGGCCCAGGGGTTCTTTCCCTGACAGGATAGTCTCTAATGTCCCACATCGGTGTCTAATATCCTAAGATCTGGGCAGTTGGCATTTTCAGACAACTCCTGTAGACAGCTGGCAAATACAGACTGCCTGGTACCGCTGTCAAGTTTGTTCTGGCACTTGTACTATGTGAAGAAAGAGTGACGGTTGGGGTGGGAGCCTCCATTGCCACACAGACCCACAGTGTGGGCCCTGCAGCTTCCTGGCGCCTGTGTGTCTCTCTGTGGGAGGCTGGGTAGATCCAAGGGACCTTAGCTTTCACTTATTTGGTAAATCCTTGCTTGATTCATTTACCCTATCCCCAAGGTAGCGTATTCCTTAGCCCATGCCTGTAACATGATGCAATTTGCCTTGGACCCTAGTAAGAGGGACCCATCTTGCGTGACACCTTGTTTGCAGAGATGGGTTAATGACATTCGCCTTAAGGGATTGGGGTAAAAATTCACCTGATGAGCCAGGCCCAGAGGCAGCAGCCTGAATAAAGGCATGAAGTTGTGCCTGGGCTTGGCATACTCAGGAAATGACAAATGCAGTGTGGTTTTAGTGCTGAGTGCCTGGCGGGGTGGGGATAAGAGGTGACAGATGACGCTCGAGAGGGATGTGGGGCTAAGGAAACTTTTCTTTCCTTGAGAGGAATCGAATATCTGTAAAGGCTTCTAAGCTTGGGAATGACAGGGTCAGCCTCCCCTCCCCCCAACCTCTGGTCCCCTGGAAAATAGTTAGGGCAGGCAGTGTGAGGGTGGGCTGGAGGAGTAGGGAATCGTTGTTTGGGAGTGAAGGCAAACTCTGATGAGGCTCAAATAGAGCCAGGGAAGTGGGGATAGAGAGAAGGGTCTTTCTTTTTTTAAAAATTTATTTTGTTTTTATTTATTTATTTTTGGCTGAGTTGGGTCTTCGCTGCTGTGCGTGGGCTTTCTCTAGTTGTGGCGAGCGGGGGCTACTCTTCATTGCGATGAGTGGGCTTCTCGCTGTGGTGGCTTCTCTTGTTGCAGAGCACGGGCTCCAGGCACACAGGCTTCAGTAGTGGTGGCTCGCGGGCTCTAGAGCGCAGGCTCAGTAGTTGTGGCGCACGGGCTTAGTTGCTCCGCGGCACGTGGGAATCTTCCCAGACCAGGGCTCTAACCCGTGTTCCCTGCATTGGCAGGTGGATTCCTAGGGAAGCCTGAGAGAAGTGGTCTTTCAAAAGAAGAATTAACAGGATTTGATGGCCATTTCGTAGTGGGGAGGGATGCATTTGAGGAAGGAGTTGAAAGGAAGAAGAAAAGCAAATGATGCTCAACAGACATTATTTTTCTTCCTTTCTTTCCCTCTAGAGGACAGAGGTTAGAAGGTCTTGTCTAGATGACAAGGGCTAGAAGATCCTTTCTGGGGAAAGGGCTGACTGGCTAGTTTTGAGAGACCAAGATGGAAGCCTTGGCTCTCGGGCATTAAAAGGTCCCCTGAGCCTTTTCTTCTGGCCCGATGGCCCTGTTTGCGCACTTGCCCACAACTGTCAATGTTGGGCCCCAACATGCATCCCTGTCCTCCTTGTTAAAAGACAAAGAATACCAATAACCATTGCTATGTTGAGACCTTATATAATTTATCTAAAAAAAGAATCTGTTTTCAAGAAGAAGAGGATCAACCATTAAATACGGAGCTGAGGTTTGGCAGGCACCACAAATCTATCTGTCCAGATAATATTTTTCAATACAGGGCTTTTCTTTCATCTTTAAAATATCACAGATAGGCCTAAGGAATCATCCGGCATCTTTTTGTGTCTGTAGTTGGACAACTTAGATCTTATTAATCAGCCTGCTGAACGGCTCCTTTTTCAGACACATAGATGTTATCCAAAATTTTTCTGGTATTTTTGTTTTTAACAGCCATGGCTTGCTGAGTCAATGCAGCTGAATTTTATGCAAGTTCAATGTTGTTTCCTTCAAGAATTAACTCATCTTTATGGCCTTGAGAACTGAACAAGCCACTCCTGGCCTTATCTGAGCCCTGTGGATGTATTGATATTTTGTTCCCAAGAAATTTTGGAAATAACGTTGACGGGGAAGTGAGTGTACACAGACCTCACGTTGTAACGAAAGCCCAGGGTAGCATCCTTGATTGTGTTCTGTTCATGGCTACAGAGTACGAACAATAGCCAGTCCCTTTCTAGTTCCCTACTGTTTGTCAACCTGGAGCTGCTTCTTTTGCTTTCCAAGGAGACTGAGTTCTACATTTATGTCACTGAAGTCCCTCTGCAGGGTTCCTCTGGGGTCCTTCACAAGAGCTGTGCTTCCCTTCAGAGTGATGTCGATATTTTCTGGAATGTTGACAGTCTAATTGCTGAGAATGGTCTTCATTCTTGCCGTAGATGCAGCAAAGAGAGCTGTGTGTTTACGTTAAACCTGGTAAGCAAGTACAAAGCATGGTGAAGCTGTGCAGGGAGAGATGGGACAGGTTCAGCGTTCGCTGGGAAGAGGCCTAATGCTTTACATACCTGTAAACATCTCATTTAATCCTCCCAAGACTCTTTAGGCATTGGTGTTCTTGTTTCATAGTCCAGGAAACTGTGGCTCTGAGGTTAGACAAGTGACCATATCTGTCTGAAGCTGAAGCCCTTGACCTGCCCCCAGGATGCATTGCTGGGATAGGCAAGGGGGTCAGTGGTCCTGGCTGTGATTCCCAAGGGCTGCTCACTCTGTCCAGTGGTTACTTGATGCTGATTTCCTGAGCATCCTCATGTGGTCTTGAACCCAAACCAGTGGGCCCTTTGACCATCCTCATTATAACCACTGTTAGGATAATCAATATGAAATTGAAGCAAGATGGTTAAATATATCCCCCAAATCAAAATACATTGCAGCACAACTTTTATCTATCGGTAGTAAATTAAAGCAGGCAGCCTCTCAGAGCACTGGATTCTCCTTTGGCCCACGTATAGTTATTGGTTTTCTTACTACAAGCACAGTGCCACTTCTTGATCACTGTGACTGTATTATAAACAGATGTCAAAAACTAGCAGGCTGGGCTTCCCTGGTGGCGCAGTGGTTGAGAGTCCGCCTGCCGATGCAGGGGACACGGGTTCGTGCCCCGGTCCGGGAAGATCCCACATGCCACGGAGCGGCTGGGCCCGTGAGCCATGGCCGCTGAGTCTGCGCGTCCGGAGCCTGTGCTCCGCCACGGGAGAGGCCACAACAATGAGAGGCCTGCGAACCGCAAAAAAAAAAAAAAACTAACAGGCTATATCCAGGCTACAGACATGTATTATTAGGCCTGGAAGGTGGCTTTAATTTTCTTGTTTTGAAAAATTGAGATAGTTATCAACAATGAAATAACTATTAAGAAATTTCACCTAAAAACCTTATTCTGACTTCTCTTGAAGACCCAAGATCTACTTTCCCCCCATAGCAGCAGTTGGCTGGAACCAGCAGCTAACCCCACAGCTGTCCCTGTCCCTGGCCTGTTGGCCACATTCCCCTGGAGCTTGCTTCATTCACCTAGGTTTCCTGCCTGGCCCTTCTAGGCATCTGGGTTATGGCTTCTGTATGATGCTGATCGAGTTCCCTAATTAATTACTTACGTTAGATCGACTTAACGGTATGAACACTATGAGAAAAGTGTCTGCCCCGGGCCCGAGGTCTATGGTGATGGTGTGGATCCTAATGTTAATCGAGAGACGTGTTGTGGACCTGTAAAACATGAACTTTCTTACATCCCAGGGCAAATGCTCCACAGCCAGCCCAGCAGACTCCAAATCCTGCTGGGAGCGAGCACTTCCCCTGGTCCTGACCCCCAGCCCTACCCATACCCAGAAGCCAGCCTCTCCAAGGATTAGCCCTTCTCTGCTCCAAAGGCACGAGCCAGATTAACACCAATAGCATCTGTTCCCGGCCTGCCCTACCCTGCGGGGGTGGGGGAGTGCTTCAGCTGCCAGATGAAATGACAGAGATCCTGAAAGAACACTGTCTGCAACAAATCCAGATTCCTGAGACGGCAGCCTTGCAGACTGGCTCTGGGTGCCGGGGGAGGAAAGTCCAGAGGGAAACTGTACCTGAAAATTCACATCTCTTGTCCAATTATGGATTGGGTTTTCTTTTTTTTTCGGTCTTCAACTTTATATAGCTCTTTGAATTTGCCTTAGAATAAACAATTATAGTAAGCATCATCTATTTTTAAAAAGTTTTATTGAGATGTAATTCATATATTATACAACTCGCCCATTTAAAGTACAATCCAGTGGTTTTTGATATATTACAATATTAACTTTTTAAATTTGTGGTAAAACATATAACATAAAATTTGCCCTTTTAACCATTTTTAAGTGTACAATTCAGTGGCATTGATTACATTCATATGCTGTGTAACCGTCACCACTATTTTCAAAATGTTTTCATCATCCTAAACCGAAACTCTGTGACCATTAAACAATAACTCCTCATTCCCGCCCTCCTCCCCAGCCCCAGGTAACCTCTAATCTCCTTTCTGTCTCTATGAATTTGCCTTTTCTAGATATTACATATAAGTGGAATCATATAGTATTTGTCCTTTTGTGTCTGGCTTATTTCACTTTGCTTAATGTTTTCAAGGTTCATTCATGTTGTAGCATGTGTCAGAACTTCATTCTCTTTTATGGCTGAATGCTATTCATTGTGTGTACATGCCACAGTCTGTTTATCTGTTCATCTGTTGATGGGCACTGGGATTGTTTCCAACTTTTGGCTGTTGTGAATAATGCTGCTGTGAACACTGGTGCACAAGTGTCTGCTCGAGTCCCTGCCTTCAATTCCTTTGGGTGTATATGCCTAAGAGTGAAACACCATCCACTTTAGACTTCCTCTCCCATCCTGGCTACTCACATCAAGAAAATTAACTCTGATCCTAAAAATAGACAGAGATTTAGACATTCTAGGGGAAGCTGACCGTGGCGTGACCAATTAGGGGTACCCATGTGAGTCCTTTGTCTCTTCAAAGCCACAAATGAGGGACTTCCCTTGTGGCACAGTGGATACGACTCCATGCTCCCAATGCAGGGGGCCCAGGTTTGATCCCTGGTCAGGCCACTGGGTCCCACATGCATGCCGCAGCTAAGAGTTCGCATGCCACAACTAAGGAGCCCACGTGCCGCAACTAAGGAGCCCGCCTGCTGCAACCAAGCCCTGGGACAACCAAAAAAAAAAAAAGCCACAAATTATATCACTCCTCTGTTTGCAAATAGCCAAGCCCCCACGGAGGGCAGTGTGTGGGGGCTCAGACACCCTCAAAGGGACTCCTGCTGCTGCCCCCCTCCCTGCAAGAGCAGAGAAAGAACAATCACCCCTTTGTGAGGAGAGTGGCCATTTAGGAGGAAGGAGAGAGGAAATGGGCATGTTGAGCTTTTTCAGGGGACCAGGTGCTGGAACAGGTGTTGCACATCTGTTTGCTTATTTAATCCTCTAGAGTATCATTGTCCCCCTTTTCTAGATCAGGAAACTGGCTCAGTGGCAGAAACTGAACATGCAACAACTAGGAAATGCAAGCAGATGACACATGCTGAAAGGAGTGGAAGGGAGAGACCGCTGCTGCTGGAGCTCAGGGAGTTTTCGTGGAGAAGGTGGGCCCTGAAGCTGGACCACGAACGATAATTCTATTTCCACAAGAAGATGGGGCAGGGAGCGGGCAGCAGGAATAGATGCTGTCGAGCCATATGGAAATTGGTTTGGAATCCTTTCCTGTTACAGCTGGTTAAATCCCACGGTCTAGAAACTCCTGCCCTAGACTACAGTGCTGCAGAGGCAGGGGTTCCTGGGACACAGATGGAGATTACAGAGCAGGATGTTGACTGGGCAGTGCCACTGGGTCCACCCCTGTAGAAGGGAGGGGGAGGGGAGGGCGAGGCAGGGAGCAGGAGTGGCTGGAGGCGAAGCTGGACTAGAGCGCCTGCCCAGCGGAGGCCTCCCCTCGCTCCTGGTGGGCTCTGGAGCTGGGCGGGCCCTTCAGTTGTCCTAGGTGCGCCCAGGGAGCCTGGCCTTTCTTTCCTGCATCGATCAGTCACTGGATATGGGCTGCCCTGGGGAAAGTGGCGTGACCTGGAGTGAGACAGTAACCTCAGTCATGCACCGCAGGCTGAGGACCGTCAGATTCCTTGGGCTTCTTGTCTCTCCTCATCCAGGCAATGGTTTAAAAAGAATCAGCTTAAATGTGTTGAGCGGTTCATATGTGCAAACGTCTTTGATACGAGAAAAGTGTATAAGTTCTTACTAATTAGTTTATTTGATTGATTAAAAAGAATATGTTTATTCATCCAAAATGCAAAAAGTTGAATGTATATATTTAACATATATTTGAAATATAAAATTGTGTTCTGACATTATTATTACTTTTAAATGGGATCCCCAGGGAAAATGTTAAGACCCCCATAACCTTTCCAAACAAAATGAACAAATCCCCAGCCCACTGGGGATACAGAGCAGGAGTGGTTTTTTTTTTTTTTTTTTTTTTTTTTTTTTGCGGTACATGGGCCTCTCACTGTTGTGGCCTCTCCCGTTACGGAGCACAGGCTCCGGACGCGCAGGCTCAGCAGCCATGGCTCACGGGCCCAGCCGCTCCGCGGCATGTGGGATCTTCCCAGACCGGGGCACGAACCCGTGTCCCCTGCTTCGGCAGGCGGACTCTTAACCACTGCGCCACCAGGGAAGCCCCAGGAGTGGTTTTTATGTCAACGGAGAAAAAAACAAATCAAAGCCTGCAGCTGTCCCGGCTGCATCCTTTGCTCCAGCTTCCCACATCTTTCCATGTCTCTGGACTTTCTCACTTCTGTGTGAGTAGTTAAGTCTTAAGGACATGGGGAATTAGTCTCAATAAGCCTGTGGGTACCTCCTATGTGTTCAGAGGAATGAGCAAAGCGGGTCTTTGGTAACATTCCATATCTTTTTTTTTCTTTGCAAATGGCAATTAAAATTGACTTAAACAAAAAGAGAAGATACTGACTCATGTGCCTGAAAAGCCCAGATGATTTCAGGAATGGCTGGATCTGGGGGTTAAAATGTCATCAGATCCCAGCTTCTCTCTGTCTTTTGGCTTTGCCTTGTCTCAGCTGGCTTCATTTTCAGATAGGTTTTTCTCTTGCAATAGAAGATAGATGTAGCAGCTCCAGATTTTCCAGGTTCACGTTCAGCTGGAAAGAGCAAGCTTCTTTTCCAGGAACTTGAGCAAAAGCCTGGCGGTTTGATCAGCTTGAACAGCCCTAAGTCATGGGTCTGTCAGAGCCAATTACTATGGCCAGAAGAGTGAGATATGCTGATTGTCATGTGCTACATCCCCATAATCATAAAGAGACCTCCTCTTCCTCTCCTCTTGAACATATGGACTGACCTAATTAAAGTTAGAAGCTATAGCCAGAAGAAGAGTGTGGCAGACAGTTGGTTGCTGTGGGTGATTTGGTGGAGTTGGAACTCAGTATCTTCCATCTTTCTTCTGGTGTGCCTTCCTGTACTGCAGGGGATTGAGAGCTAACCATTACATTTCCCAGACTCTCTTTCGGCTATAATTTCTGCTGTGATTTGATTCTGCCCCTTGGATGCTCTTTTATAAAGTTGGACCACTGAACTGAGATGGGGCCAAGATTCTGCCAGCAAATTCAGTTGGGAAGGTGCTTGGTTTTTCTGTAGTAGCCATGGTGGAGATCTCAGTGCCCAGTTCCTGGCCTTGTGGGTGTCAAGAGGCAGGGTGGGCCATTTGTTGAGCTGGTGTGGTCCACAGCAGACACCATGTAGTCAAGGAGCTGGCAGCAGTACCTATGGCTTCCTGACTGTGGCCGTGGCAGTGTCGTCCGGGAGCCTTTGGCTTTCTGAGTACAGACAGGCAGCAGCTTGCTTGGTGACCCAGTTCTGCGGGTGACTTTAGTCCTTTTTCCTGAATGCTCAGCCCGGAATCTGCATCTTCTGCCTGATTTTGTTGGCCAATTAATACCCTGAAACAAATTCCTTCGGCTTCATTTAGTGAGAATGAGCTTTCTCCTCTGTACCCGAACCCTCTTGCCAATCCTACAGCTGTCTCTTCTGTGCCACCCCCTTGTACTCCTGTCTCCTACTTCTTCCCGGCTGGCAGTGCCCAATCCCACTAGAGAGGCTGAAGATCTTTTCCAGCCTCTTTTGCAGCTGGGTCTGTGTTGGACGTGTGTGTGTGAGGAGGGGAGCGTTTGGGATAAGTTTTCTGCCCTAATAAAAAGACATTTAAGAAAAATCTTCCCACCTGCTTTTGGATGTGGTTGGGAGAGAAAGTGCTATGTGGTGCTGAAGTGGCCCTTGTGCAGTCCTGTGGCAATAAGTCTGAGGACATAAGCCAACCCCTGTGCCACTAAATTAAGAAGCCTTGGAATGGGAAATTGTACGAGAATTTTCTAAATTTTCTGTTGTTTAAGCCACTTCCAGATGGGCTATATGGTTACCTGCAGCTGTAAGCATCCTGACTGACATACATCTATCTATCTATCTATTTATCTATCTATCTATCTATGTATCTATCAATTTATCATCTATGTATCATCTGTCATCTATCGAGACATCTAGAGAGAATGGAGATGGGAGGTGGAGGGCGATGAATTCCAATTCTGCTAATGCCCCTTGTGACATTAATAGCACCTGCGGGTGTAGGTAGGAAGCCACAGTCTTCACTGTGGGGGAGATTCGGACACTACTCTTTCGGCTTCTTTAGTGCTGAGTATATCAAGCTTGGCAGAGGGGAGGTGGTAGTGACTTCATTGCTGGTTGAGATGGGTGGTGCCACCCTCATAACTCCCATCCTCATTTACATTTCATGAATAGTATAGCTCTTACACATGCTTTTCCAAGGCTGCTTCTGCCTATTTTTATGTGATCTTCATAAAAAATCTTCAAGGTGGTAGGGCAGGTATTATTCGCCCTGTATTTCTGATGAGAAAACTAGGACAGACTTAAATTGCTTGGCCAATCACACACAGTTAATTAATTAGGTACAGATTTTGTGACCCCTTGCTCTAGTTTTATTTCTACGGCACCATATTGCTGCCTCAAAAAACTGATTCGTTAGAGAAAAAAAACATAATTAAGTGCCTAGCAGGGAAACAGAGCTTATGGGTTCACCCTCTTTGTTCCCAAAGGGCAAAGGGCCCTATGAAGTCAAGACTTCATCCTTCACAGGGAGATCTTATTGGTTTCCTGGGGACCACATCATCTTTTGGCCTTTTATGCTCTGCAGAGGCAGTGGATCTCTTGCAAAACTGCCATGTGGCCCATGTGTTGGCAGGAACGCTCAGGTAGGGGAAGTTTTTGGTAAGAGTGGTAATGCTCCACACAGAGCCATAAAAGGCATCTCACATTGTGCAAGACAGCAGCCAGCTGGGGTCAGGACTCACAGAGGAGGGGCTGAATGGGTGGCTCTGGATCCTGTCTGGCTCCGGGGATCCTGAGAGGGCTTTGGCGACCTTCATTCCAGGCTCGTCCATGTGACTCGGCCGTCTTCTGTGTCTGCTTCTTTCTATCCCGCCATTGGCTTCCTCATCGTTTCTCTCCCTAATCACTACCTCTTGCCTTTGGCCACTCACGACCTGTTTGGCCTCTAAATCTCCAGGAGAAAGGGGTATTCAAGAGAGCAGGAGTGAAAACAGCAATAGGTGAAAAATGAAGTCCTCATTGTAATACCTAACCAAGTGGGGCTGCTTCACAAATTGCTGTCGTTGCCATGAAAGAGGCCAAGTGGCCCAGCCTTAGGTCCTGGGTCACTGGCCAGGCAGAGTCACCACTGCCAGTCAGCTGCAGGGGTGGAAGGCATGGCAAGAGCACAGGGTCAGATGGTCTAACACCCGGGACCCTGGGCCCAGCCCTTTGTCAGGGCGTAGTTTCTGTAAAAGGGTGGAGGGTCCGAGCCACGAGGCTTGTCTACCATACGCCCTTTCCTGGGTTCTTATCCAGGTGATCTCCCATCAACAGTGGACTTTCTTGGGCAGCTGCGCCTTTGCCAGACTCGTGAATGAGCTTTGAGGATGGGTTTTGCTTCCCAGGACCATTGACCTGGGTTACGGCGGAGTGTGATACGACCTTCTCCACTCTGGGGCCTTGCTTCCCGCTCCTTTACATCTTTTGCGTCAAGCTGTAGGTGGGCCTGGCACACAGGAGATGCCAAATGTTCTGGAATTTTACGGATGATCCCGCTGTGGTCTTAACTTCATTTGTTTGAAGGGAGATGAATCAAATGGAAGATTTAAAAGACTTACTAACTTTCCTTTGAAACCACTGCAAACTTTTCCAGCTCCTGGCAGCTCTTTCTGGTCTCTAAAACTCTAAGTTCTTGTGCTTAGCTTTGGAGGATGGACCAGTGTGTGGTTGAGTATAAAGATCACGGAGAAGAAACTCTTCCCTTCCAGTGCTGGCTACAGACAAACTGTGAACCCAAGTGAACATGAAATCTAATAGGGTTTGGCCACTGGGTGGAATCAGACTATTTTTAGATGAACTATTTTAGTATTATTCCCACCTGCTTTGCATTCATATTTTTAATACTTCCCTGAAACTTCCATTTGTCAATATTTTGTCTCACTTAATTCCAAACTGCTGTTAAAGGTGCGATATGAGCACCTGCCCTCTGAGTTATTGTGGGGCTGACTGCTGATTCATAGACCAGCTCTCTTGCTGTTGATGTACCTCTGAGTGCAGTTTTATCTTGCTAATCAACTTGGCTAAATTCCTGTTTTATATAGCTACACTTGGTACTAAGTCCAGAAGTAGAATTAAGGTGGGGATATTGGAGCTTAATAAACACATTTTGAATGAAGAAATAAATGACTAAGGGAATGGGGAATTAGCTTTACTTTAGGTCCTCTGTGGTGCTTTGTCTCCCCTCTCTGGACTCTTCTCCCCTCCCCCCATGGACGCCACCGCGTCCGCCCGGTGCCCCCTGGCTACCTCCAGCCTCTCCCCTTTGGCACACCATCCAGGCCTGCCCTCCAGGATCCTATTTTCTGGGAGATAGGATGGTTAACCCAAAAGGAAGGAATCCTCTAAAGGTAGACTTCCAGACAACGACAAACTGGTCCGAGGACAATTTGGTGGGGGTGGGGGGCAAGGAAACTTTTCTGGGATTCCAGCTCGCGAGGCTGCTCCTGGATATCCGAAACCCAAACCCAGGGAGTGGAATCAGTGATACTTGTTCTTCCTCAACCCTTTATCCAGATGAGCTAAGCAAAGGGAAAAATACACTTGCGGACAGGGAAATCTGAGACCCGGAGAGCTGTCCCGCGTGGAGAGGGAGTAGAAGCGGCAGGAAGTGCCAAGTTGTTGGGTTCCAATTTAGACCACAGGGCGTGCCTGCAAAGCTTAAAAACGTGTGTTCTAAGACTTGCATGCCCACCTGAGGGTTGTCCTGTAATGGGGGCAGGTCACTTGTTTCAGTGATTCTACCATAATGTTTTTTACTTTTTTAAACGAAGAACAACCTGCAATTGAGAATTGCTTTCAAGTCAGTCTGGAAGACACACAAGAAAAGTATTCTCTTATATTTTCATTAAAAAAAAATAAAAAGGGGGATTTCTTAGCAGGATGATGAACCTTAGTTTTTTGTTTTTTTTTTTGTGGTACGCGGGCCTCTCACTGTTGTGGCCTCTCCCGTTGCGGAGCACAGGCTCTGGACGCGCAGGCTCAGCGGCCGTGGCTCACGGGCCCAGCCGCTCCGCGGCATGTGGGATCCTCCCGGACCGGGGCACGAACCCGCGTCCCCTGCCTCAGCAGGCGGACTCTCAACCACTGCGCCACCAGGGAAGCCCTGAACCTTAGTTATTATTCTTTGTAACAAATAACTTTTTAAAAACAGCTTTATCGAGATATAGTTGACATACAGTAAACTGCTCATATTAAGTGTACATTTTGATGAGTTTTGACATGTGTATACATTCATGAAACCATTACTACAATTAAGACAATAAACACACCCATCACCCCCAAAAGTTTTCTTGTGCCTCTTGTATTCCATTCCTCCCATCCCATGTCCCCACCTACTCTGTTCCAGGCAACCACTGACCTGCTTATAGCAAATGACATTTCGTCTTTTCTAAATATCAGATTTTTCCTAAAAAGATGAAGATTTTCTAGTTCTGGGGATATGGTCATGATGGGAGGTCCTTCAAAGAAGTTCAAAGTACTTCTTAGCAGTGGCAGCACTGTAGGAATGAATGTCTGGCTTCTAAGGAAGGGATAATATTCATTTAGCCTCCAAGAAAGGGATCATAGTCAAAAAATTGGTATGGCTTTTGAAGAATTAACCACACTATTTTTTTTTTTTTTTTTTTTTTTTTTTGTGGTACGCGGGCCTCTCTCTGTTGTGGCCTCTCCCGTTGCGGAGCGCAGGCTCAGCGGCCATGGCTCACGGGCCCAGCCGCTCCACGGCATGTGGGATCTTCCTGGACCGGGGCACGAACCCGTGTCCCCTCCATCGGCAGGCGGACTCTCAACCACTGCACCACCAGGGAAGCCCAACCACACTATTTTATATTTTATCGTGTACTTTATGATATTCTGTAGTTGGAAATCTACTAACCCAAATAAATTGGCCAGTTCTATAACTACATGTTAGTGCAGTCATCAGTGAAAGTAGTAATCCTTGTCTTTATTACAATGGTGTCATTTGAGGAATTCTGAACAGCCTATAGAACATAGTTCTTATCTTCTTGCTCTGTCTTCTATGAGGGAATAATTCCCTATTTCACTAAACTTGTTTCTTGTGCCCCAGTATAGATTCCATCACCAATTTGTGTCTGTTTCATCCCCCTCTCTCTGTGTCTTCCATCAGTGTCTCAGGGCAGGCCATCTGCATTTCTCACCTGGATAACTCTGGACCTGTCAGCCTCTTCAACCTCTTGATTGATTTTCCTGCTTCCAGTCTCTCCCACTTTTTATCCTCTAGGTATCAATGGAATCTTCATAAAAGGCAAATCTGATCATATTATTCCTCTGCTTCAAATATTAAAATTTGTGACTCTGATGTGGCCCCTATATACCTCTTTAGGGCCTCCCTCCTCAAAGCCCCTTCACCCGTCCACAATGCTTTCTTGGTTGCAAACAGGAAAGATTTTAATAGTATTACAGAGAGTAGAGTGGCATCCACTTTTATGCCTAATTCTATCCCCACTTCCTGAGACTCACCTTCCAGTCATACTAGACAACTTGAGGATCCCTGAATGCACCATCCGCTCTCTTGCCTCTGTGCCTTTAGGCCTGTTGTTTCTTCTGCTTGAAATCCCCTTAGACTTTCATGTGGTTACCTGCCTCCTTTGAAATCCTCTTACTACCATCATACCTCTGACCTTTCAAAAAATAGTAATTTTTTGGGCTTCCCTGGTGGTGCAGTGGTTGAGAGTCCGCCTGCCGATGCAGGGGACGCGGGTTCATGCCCCGGTCCGGGAAGATCCCACATGCCACGGAGCGGCTGGGCCCGTGAGCCGTGGCCGCTGAGCCTGCGCGTCCGGAGCCTGTGCTCCGCAACGGGAGAGGCCACAACAGTGAGAGGACCGCGTACCGCAAAAAAAAAAAAAAAAAGTAATTTTTTGATTGGTCACTAATCTTGAGGGCAAGGGATCATCTCTATCTTTCATTACAGAATCCCTGAACTTGGCACTTACGCTGGTGGATGGAATGAACCAATGCAACTTATCCTTAAATCAACATCTAATAACCTCTAGGACTGTGTCACTGGTGAGGAGGATTTAACAAGTCAGAAATATGATGGAAGTATGGGTAGCCTGACACTTACAAATGTTGTTCACTTATTGCCTTTTTTCTCTGCCAGGAACTCTCTTCTCCCAGAGAGTGACATGCCTCACTCCCTTACTTCCTTCAGGTCTCAGTACCTTGATTAGCAAGGCCTTCCCTGCTCACTCTGTATAAAATAGTAATGACCCACCCCTAGAAACCCCTATTCTCTTACATCCTGCTTTTTTTTTTCCTCCTTCACACTTATTACCGTCTGACAAACCATATATTTACTTGTGGATTTGTTTACTGTCTGTTTATTTGTTATCACTAGGAAGTAGACTCTTTTGTTTCCTGTTGCATCCCTAGTACCTGATACAGTGCCTGGCATGTCGTAGGTGCTTGTATATATGTGTTGAAAGGTTGAATGCGTGCAGAGAACAGCTCATGTCACTGGAGGACAGTGCGAGGCATTTCAGTTTCTAAATGTTAGATGAATTAAATAATAACTTGTATGCAGAAACAGTAGTAAACTGTGGTCATAGGGATGGCTTAGAGAATTCCAAGAGTGAAAAGAGCCTCTCTCAGCCTCAAGCAATATAAAAAAAATATTAAAAAATATAAAATGTTCTCACCCTCTGTCTGGAATACTAATAATGTATCTGAAGAAACAAGAGCAGAGAAAACAAAGAAAAATGAATTCTAATAAATCAGAGAGAGACAGAGAGAGAGAGAGAGAGATGCTTGACCATACCAACCTTTTGATACTACCAGCAGTTCTTTATTGTTTGCTCTAAATTCTGTAAAACCAATTACACGGACCTATGAGAAAAAGCAAATGGCCAAGACAAACTGAAAGCTGGGATTTTATTTTGAGAAGCAACCCCAAGTGTTATGAATGATTTTACTGAGATTCAGCTCGATCTCACGGGAGCTTTGAGCAGGTGATTTGTGGGCCTGGGTCTTGGCTTTTCCCCCATGTGGCCCCAGAGCTTGTGGTGAGCTGCTTCCTCACTCTGCGCCTCAGCTTCTGCCAACAGGAGAGTGAAGGAGTTGGTGAAAACAGATTTCCAGGGTCTTTTCCATCGATAAAGTTCTATGACTCTGCATCCTGATAAGGATTTTTAATTTGTCCTCATTAATGCAGAGATTCAATTAACCAGGACATTAAACTCCCTGAGCATTCTGGTTAATTGGATCTTTACTAAAATAGCCCCAAATTTTGTTTATGCATTAAGGAAAACCACAAAAGTTTTTTTTGTGTGTGTATTTTGCATCTGTATGGAATGTAAAAGCATTTAACTGTAACAGCTAGAGGTTTGACAAGAAGTTGTTCCTTAAGGCAGAGTTTCCAAAACATTTTTGACAGTGACCCATGGTTAAAAAAAAAGAATTAACCTTTTACATATCACACACACACACCACACAGACACAGTAATAAAAGTTTTGCAAAACAATACTTAACCTTACCATGTAATGGAGTGTGAGGTAAGGTTATTTTCTATTCTATTCAAAAATGCCAGTCAACATTCTAATTGATTTCCTGATCTTCCCGATTCCCAATTTGAAAATCACAGCCTTAAAGTTCTACAGGCCTCTACCTGCCCCTCATGGAGCTCTTTGGGTATCTGCTAGTAATAAAATGCCCAAGACATTCAAGGGCTGCCATTTTGATAGCTGTCCTATGGTTCTGACACTGAGGGTGCTATAGCCACCTGGCTGGCTTTACATCCTAACTCACAGCTAAATTGTCTTTGGCATTTCCTGAGACATGATCCTAGGCAGAAGAGTGGAGAGAAAAGAGCCCTGGACTAGGCAAGAGAGTTTCTGACTTCTAGTCTGGGTTCTGCTACTCTCTGGCTGTGTGATCTTAGATAATTCACTTAACCTGTCTGCGCCTTGGCTACCTTCAAACGAGAATGGCTGGGCTTCCCTGGTGGCGCAGTGGTTGAGAGTCCGCCTGCCGATGCAGGGGACACGGGTTCGTGCCCCAGTCCGGGAAGATCCCACATGCCGCGGAGCGGCTGGGCCCGTGAGCCATGGCCGCTGAGCCTGCGTGTCCGGAGCCTGTGCTCCGCAACAGGAGAGGCCACAACAGTGAGAGGCCTGCGTACAGCAAAAAAAAAAAATCCCTAAAAACCAGCTTTGCAGTTTAAAGGTCAACCTTGATTCCAGCTTTCTGCAGCTTACTAGGGCTAAAGGATAGAGTATTCATTTTCCTTCCAGACATGGAAACACAGTTACAACCAGCTTAGGCAAAGAAGAGAAGCCAGGGGTGGGACTGAATAAGCAGCTGTGGAAAGGACAGCGTGCCGCCGGGCCCAGGAACGCAGGAGTCAGGCACTGAAGTACTGCGGATTCTTGCTGCTGCTCCTGTTCTACTGCTGTTCTCTGTGTCTCAACTTCATCTCTGTCACCGCAGACCAGCTTCCGCCCCAGGTGGTAAAGAGCGTTGCTGACAGCCCCGGTGAAGGCCATCTTAGGTTTTGCACTGGAGATATACTGACCCCTTTTTTTTGTTTCAAGATGAAAAATGCTAGGAAGGACTTTGACTCTTCCAGCTTGTGTGTCAGGTGCTTTCCTAGCCCCTGGACAAATCAGCTGGGGAGGTGGGGTCCCTGAAGAATGTGGTACCCCTGAGGTAGATGTGTGGGTAGGGAAGGGCAAGCCATCCATCCATCCATTCATTCATTCAATAGATTTTTTTTTTTTTTGCAGTACGCGGGCCTCTCACTGTTGTGGCCTCTCCCGTTGTGGAGCACAGGCTCCGGATGTGCAGGCTCAGCGGCCATGGCTCACGGGCCCAGCCGCTCCGCGGCATGTGGGATCTTCCCGGACCGGGGCACGAACCCGTGTCCCCTGCATCGGCAGGCGGACTCTCAACCACTGCGCCACCAGGGAAGCCCCATTCAATAGGTTTTTATTGAGCAAAACTGAGAGGCTGAGTGAGGGGCTAGAGTCTTCATGGATTAGAGAGTGGTAGATGAAGATGAATAAAAAAGGCAGAGAGCACCAGGTGCTCCGCCAAGCGCCAGAGGTAGGAAGAAATGGGGAGTTTGTGCCAGAAGGTAAATTAATGGCTCCTTCCCAACCGAGTCCCGCTGTGAAAAAATGCCAGTTGAACTACACAGTGTACTTGGTAATGCAGTTGCCTGACATCCTGATGCAAGTTCCTTATCTTGTTGTAAAGCAGTGGTAGTTTGAGCACCAGCAGTGGGTCTGCAGACCAATCTCCGAGTAGCTCTGCCCTAGGAAATTCTCTCACATATTCTACAGGAGACACGGACAAGAATGCTCATAACAGCTTTGTTTATAACAGCTAAGAAAGGAGACAATCCAGATGTCCACGAACAATAGAAGAGAGAAGTAATCACGGTATGGAATTCTACAGAGCAGAGAGAATGAGTGAACTACAGCTACACACATCAACCTGGACGGATTTCAAAACTACCGTTGAGCATAAAAGCAGATTGAGACAATGACAGTTAGTATGGAGTCATTGTAGGAAGTTCGAAACCAGGCACCACTAAACAATATAGTGGTTAGGGATGCATGACAAATGGATTGAAACTGTAAAGAAAAGCAAGGGAGTGGATAGCACATGTGTTAGGTCAGTGGCTGGCCAGGGGTGGGAAGGGAGAGGGAGATAGCTGGGAAGGGGTGGGCACAGAGGAGCCGTCAATGTCCTGGCAATATTTTATTCCTCACACTGGGTGGTGTGTACATGGGTGCTTGCTTTTTATTACTGTTCTTTAAACTGTACATATATGTGACACATGCTCTTTTGTAAAGATGACCTATTTCACAAGGAAGAAAAGTTAAAAATCTAGTCAAAGCCAAAGGCTCCCCACTCCCCCAAAGCCAATAAAAGGTAGAGGGTAGTGTGGCTGAATGGTGTGCGCCTCAAAGGAATGAGAACTTTTCCAAAGGGGGTGACTTGAAGGTCTGGGAAGGCACCAGGGAGAAAGGAGGAAAGTAGCCGCTGCCCACCCGTCCCCCCATCCCACCCTGGGCACCAGCAGCTGGGTAGAGGTGTGTCCTGCTGTCCTCAGGACCTCCGGCTCACATGCCCTGGGTCCGCAGCTTGCCCCCTTTATACTCCTTTCTTCCTGCGCCACAGTCCTCAAGGTTTAGCCTGTTATGCTTTCCTTTTCAGAGCTGGCACCACATACTCCATTTCTTGCCGCTTCCCCAAGGCTGCCTGCCGTATAAAGATGCAATAATCCTAACTTTTCAATTTTTGACCATCCCCCGCCCCCAAAACAAGTGCACTGACCCATTTGGGGTTAAAGTGTGAAAACATTTTGGATGGTGTAGAGAATTTTCCTAATACCACTTCCAAAGTTTGGTCACACACCATCTGATTACCTTTTTAGGGAAGGTTTATCGTTCGCCGGCTGAAGTTTATTTTAAATTCTGTCTGGTTTTCAAACCCATTCTTTGTTGACAGCTCTTGTTTGAAATGTTTGGGCTCACTTTGCTCTGGGTAAAACAGGTTGTCAAGTCTTTTTTAAACCCTAGTTGTTAGATGGCTTTTCTTGGCATACAATTTGGTGTCCATGAACCTTAGAGTCATAAAAGCCTAGAGTTAGAAGGGACCTTGGAAGTCACCCATCCAACTTCCCGCCCAATGAAAGAAGTTTTCCTGAAACATGCCTGATCACCAGGCTCTGAGAGCTTGCTTTTTAAGGGCATTGCTGTAGGGACAGAGAGTACCATAGGTTACAAGCTCCCTATAAAATTTTGCATCAATTTGCATTTTGTCTTTGAGAATCAGAAATCAGAGTGAACAATTCCAAGTTTGCTAACTAAATTAAAATGAACGCAGACTCTTGCAAAACTGGTTCTAGAGGTACATGGTCCACACGTCCAAAACCTTACATGGTCCAAAACGTCTTTAATCTACTTAATATAATCATATCCTGGATTAGGAGGGACAGAGAAAACAGAGGAGTTGGACGCATCCACACATTTGGAAGTAGGAGCAGAGAAGCCAGGGTGATTTGGTTAATTGCTTGGGAGTGCCGAGTGCACATTTCTCTCTGTCCCTTTGTCTCTGCTTTCCTGCCTGCTTAAAGGTACAGAAATGTAGACATTGCCTCTCCTCAAAAACGCCACTCAGGGAATTCCCTGGCGGTCCAGCGGTTAGGACTCAGCGCTTTCACTGCCAGGGCCTGGGTTCAATCCCTGGTTGGGGAACTAACATCCTGTAGCCTGTATCGTGCTGCCAAAAAAAGAAAAAGAAAAAAACACTACAAAACAAAAAAACGCCACTTACCACTAGCCCCGTTGAAGGGAGCAGGCCTGGTCTGTCACCTCTTGCCCATCATGTCTTCCTTACCTCCTGGGTCAGTGACTGCCTTTTCTCACAAGGCTGGGCCCACTTCAGTTTCTGAGCCCACCCGGAGACAGTGTGATGTGTGTTAGCAGTTGCTTTTCCACCTGTCTCCCCACCTTTTGTTCTGCTCTGCTAGAGCTTGGAACTAAGCCATGACCCCAGCTGCTGTCATAGTTCAATGGGTTTGGGCCCTGAGCCAGGCTGGGACCTTGGGGGCACACGTCCATCAGGGTGAGGGAAGGAAGCCAGCTTGGAAAAGACCAGAGTTAGCCCATTGGAGCAGCAGGGTCATTCCATGTCGAACTACCAATCTCATGCCAGCTGGGGAGAGTTTCTGGGTTAAAGAGGGTAGCTGAAGATGCTTTGTTTTTTTTTTTGCGGTACGCGGGCCTCTCACCGTTGTGGCCTCTCCCGCTGCAGAGCACAGGCTCCGGACGCGCAGGCTCAGCGGCCATGGCTCACGGGCCCAGCCGCTCCATGGCATATGGGATCTTCCCGGACCGGGGCATGAACCCGTGTCCCCTGCATCGGCAGGTGGACTCTCAACCACTGCGCCACCAGGGAAGCCCTGAAGATGCTTTTTAAAAATTGGGGGCAGGGCTTCCCTGGTGGCGCAGTAGTTGAGAGTCCGCCTGCCGATGCAGGGGACACGGGTTCGTGCCCCGGTCTGGGAAGATCCCACATGTCACGGAGCAGCTGAGCCCATGAGCCATGGCCACTGAGCCTGCGTGTCCGGAGCCTGTGCTCTGCAACGGGAGAGGCCACAGCAGTGAGAGGCCCGCATACCGCAAAAAAAAAAAAAAAAAAAAAAAAAAAAAAAAAAAAAAAAAAAAAAATTGGGGGCAGGATGCCCAAACACGGGTGGAGAGGGTTAAAGGTACTGACCCAGCCTGGACATGCAGTATGCAAGGTCCAGTGGGCATGGGAAGCCCAGGCGAGGTTTGGTAATGGTTATGATGAGTCCCAGGTGGTAAGGCACTGAGGCACTGGACCCTTCCCAGCAGGTTGTCCCTGTCAGACCCTGTGCAGGTGGGACTTGCTGGGGTGAGGAGTCAGGGTTCAGCCCATGGGCCAGGGGCAGGCTAGAGCCAGGCAGGATGTCAGGCCACAACCTGATGGTCAGGGCAGGCCACTGTGCCCCACAGGCACAGCCTCCTATGCAGGCTGTGATCCTGCTGCATGGTCCCTCCACTCCCACCCCCCAGCGGCCCCCAGTCTAGGGACTGGGAGGGGACTAGGGAGTCTGGGGCTGACTTCCTGAAGTGCTGGGCTCCAAGTTCTACCCGATCAAATCAACAAATATTTGACTGTGTATTTGTGTGCAAGGGAGCTGTGATAGTAAAGACAAGGGGTTATATAGCAGATTACAGAGCCAAAGTACACTTCTTCATTAGTCAATACGGGCACTGGTTTGCGTGAGCCTTTTGCATGAGGAGGACTGGGATGGGGAGGACAAGTGTGGGGAGAGTTTTGCACAGATACAAGGCAGTACTAGTCTCTGGCCTTATCTCCTGGGCCACTGGGAAAGAGCAGCAGGAAGGGACCGAAGGAGTCATTTCCATAGGGTCTCAGGGAGACAGAGCCCACAGCTGTCTGCTTGGCTTCCAGAGTGACTCCCAGGGATACTGAACGGAGCACGGGCATTGCCCTCCTGTCCCTGTGCTGCAAAGCATCTCTGAGTGTGAGTGTAACTCCGTGTTGCCCCCTCACCTTTGGCGTAGTGGAAACAGCACCCTTGGCAAGAGTACAGGTGTATTCCCAGAGGGCAGCCTAAGAGTCCATGAGTCTCCTTCCCAGACTCTGGGAACACGGGCAGGACTTGAGTGGGGCTGGGGGACCCCATCATGTAGGCGGAGGCGAGAGCCAGTGAAGTTCTGGATACTCCGGTTAGTTTCACTGGGTTGGTACCCACAGGCCAGTGAGACGCGGAAACCCTCCAGATACAGGAGAGAACAAAGTGCTAGATAGAGCAATAGAACGCTTTAATCCTCACCTTCATTAACAGCCTTGAGAAATTCCACCCCCTGCCCTTTCTAATTCGTAGAGCTTTTCTGAGTCTGTAATTACCTTGTTTTTCTTTTTTAGTCCAAGGGTCAGCACTTTTTTTTCTGTAAAGAGCCAGATAATAAATATTTTCAGATTTGTGGGCTATACAGTCTCTGCTACGGTGGCTCAACTCTGCTGTGGGAGCACAGAGGCAGCCACAGACACTACATCAACTAACGAATGGGACTTTGTTCCAACAATGTTTTATTTGTGGACATGAAACTGGAATTTTACATAATTTGTCATGGTTGCAAAATATGCTCCTTTTAGTTTTTCCACTAGTTCAAAAATGTAAAAACCGTTTTCTAACTTGCAGCGTACAAAGACAGACTGTGGCTGTCGTTTGCCCTTCCCTGTGAGGACAGGAACCAGCTCATCTCGTGTCCCTAGTGCCCAGCACAGTGTCTGACATATACTAGGTGCTCAGTAGATATTTGTAGGAAGGGTGACCTTCTCCGCTTTACAGACAAGGAAACTGTGGCTCGGGAGGTTAGTCCCCTCTCTCAGATGTGGGGCTAGAACTCAAACTTACGTGCTAGTTGGAGAGCTGTAGAGTTGGGTAGTTGGTAGTTCTGCCAAATCCTGTGTTCCTTCTACCAAATCAGTTTCAGCTTTTGCAGAAAAAAATGTTGCCACATGGAAGTTCAGTGTTTCGGATTGGGAACTTCACTTGAGCAGAAAACCAACACCATAGATTCTATAGCGGCCCCTTTCAAAATGGTTGAGCTGTGGAAACTTAGCTTTACTGCCTCAGGTGGTTCTTTTTTTTTTTTTTAAACCTGGGGACCATGCCATTTCTAGTCTACTTTGGAAGACAGCTGTGAGGAATAATGTTAGAGGCTTTGCAGATATTAAAAAGTCACTATAAGTATGTTCTTCAGATTGGGCATTTTCTTACAATCTAAATTAGTGGGTTTTTCAGAAACAGACTCACAGACTTAGAGAACGAGCTTATGGTTACCGGGGGGAAAGGTGGGGGGAAGGGATAGTTAGGGAGTTTGGGACTGACATGTACACACTGCTATATTTAAAAAGGATAACCAACAAGGACTTACTGTATAGCACAGGGAACTCTGCTCAATATTATGTAAAACCTAAATGGGAAAAGAATTTGAAAAAGAATAGATATGTGTATATGTATAACTGAATCACTTTGCTGTACACCTGAAACGAACACAACATTGTTAATCAATTATACTCCAATAAAAAATAAAAAGTTAAAAAAAAACTTAGTTTTTTTTTTGTTTGTTTTTTGTTTTTAAAACAGTGGCTCAGAGGGTGTGGAGAAAAAAGGGAACCTTCTTGCACTGTTGGTGGGAATGTAAGTTGATACAGCCACTATGGAGAACAGTATGGAGGTTCCTTAAAAAAACTAAAAATAGAATTACCATATGACCCAGCAGTCCCACTACTGGACATATACCCAGAGAAAACCATAATTCAAAAAGACACATGCACCCCAATGTTCTTTGCAGCACTGTTTACAATAGCCAGGTCATGGAAGCAACCTAAATGCCCATTGACAGACGAACGGATTAAGAAGATGTGGTACATATATACAATGGAATATTACTCAGCCATAAAAAGGAACGAAATTGGGTCATTTGTAGAGATGTGGATGGACCTAGAGACTGTCATACAGAGTGAAGTAAGTCAGAAAGAGAAAAACAAATATCGTATATTAACACATATGTGTGGAATCTAGAAAAATGGTACAGATGAACTGGTTTGCAAGGCAGAAAGAGACACAGAGGTAGAGAACAAACGTATGGACACCAAGGGAGGAAAGCGGGGGTGTGGGGTGTGGGATGAATTGGGAGATTGGGATTGACATGTATACACTAATATGTATAAAATAGATAACTAATAAGAACCTGCTGTATAAAAAAAATAAAATTTAAATGATTAAAAAAAATAAAATAAAATTCAATAAAAATAAAAACAGTGGCTCTGGCTCTGTGTCAGCTAGGGGCTACCCAAGACCTAGAAAAGTCCAGTTCCCTGGTGGAAAAACTGGTTCTCCTTCAAAGTTACCTGATGCCTGTCTGTATCTCTGCCCCCAGCTCCGTCAACTCCTACACCCTGTTTCAGCTTAAGTCTCTGTCTTGATTACTGCACTTTTTAAAAAATAAATTTATTTATTTTATTTATTTATTTTTGGCTGTGTTGGTCTTTGTTGCTGCGCGGGCTTTTCTCTAGTTGCAGTGAGCAGGGGCTACTCTTCGTTGCGGTGCGTGGGCTTCTCACTGCAGTGGCTTCTCTTGTTGCGGAGCATAGGCTCTAGGTGCGTGGGCTTCAGTAGTTGTGGCACGTGGGCTTCAGTAGTTGTGGCTCGCAGACTCTAGAGCACAGGCTCAGTAGTTGTGGTGCATGGGCTTAGTTGCTCTGTGGCATGTGGGATCTTCCAGGACCAGGGCTTGAACCCGTGTCCCCTGCATTGACAGGTGGATTCTTAACCACCAAGCCACCAGGGAAGTCCCACTGCACTTTTTTTTTTCCCACTCCAATGACTCACTCCCACGCTTGTTCTCACTTGGCCTCAAGGCTGCCCCTGCTCCTCGGGAGGTGTGGTTAACCACAAACCACCCAGCCTTCCAGGAAGCAGGTCAGGATGCTCTCGCCTTCTCTCAGAATCTTGAAATCCACACCCTTGTTTCACTCGTTTGGGTGGATTCTTATACTGAAGGCTCTGGAGGCGTGGGCTGGGGCCTTGGCCACTGGCTGGGCACCACCATGGTACCTCCATAGGCCCTAGGGTGCTGTCCTGACCTGCAGTCCCAGCAGCAGTGTGAAGAGCCTCCCCTCCCCCATCTCTACTTCCAGCTGCTGACAGAAATGTGCCCCACCCAAGGGTGTGTGTCTCAGGGGTGGGCAGTGGACAACCCTTCCTGAGGCCTCTCCTTCAGAAGGCCTCATATTGCAATGCTGTTTTGTTGCCTGATTTGTGTTTTTACTTAATACGTCATGAGCACATAACCATGTCATGAGGTATCTTTTTAAACTATGAGTTTTTAAAATTAATTAATTTATTATTTATTTTTGGTTGCATTGGGTCAGTTGCTGAACGTGGGCTTTCTCTAGTTGCGTGAGCAAGGGCCACTCTTCATTGCGGTGCACAGGCTTCTCATTGTGGTGGCTTCTCTTGTTGCAGAGCATGGGCTTTTGGCGTGCAAGCTTCAGTAGTTGTGTCACACGGGCTCAGTAGTTTTGGCTTGTGGGCTCTAGAGTGCAGGCTCGGTAGTCGTGGCACGTGGGCTTCAGTAGTTGTGGCTCACGGGCTCTAGAGCGCAGGCTCAGTAGTTGTGGTGCACGGGCTTAGTTGCTCCGTGGCATGTGGGATCTTCCTGGACCAGGGATAGAACCTGTGTCCCCTGCATTGGCAGGTGGATTCTTAACCACTGCACCACAAGGGAAGTCCCAGGCTGAATTTTTCAATGTTTTTTTTAGCCATTTGCATTTCTTTTGTAATTTACCTTTTGTGAACATAAATAATTCTTTGTTTATTCTGTCCTCAAATGTATTTATTAAGCTTATCTTAGGTTCAGATTTTGGCTCTACCAATTGCTAGCTTCATGACCTTGAGCAAATCACTCCACTGAACCTCACTCAGTTTCATCACTGATTGGATAAGAAAAATAATTCCTATTGAATAGAATTGCTGTTAGGATTTAATTAGATAACATATGTAAAGTGATTTCCAGTCTCTGGCACACAGGAGGTGCTCAATAAATGCTAACTTCTTTCCTTTCCCCTAACATGGGGAAAGTGCTGTGAGAAACACATAAATGTATAAGACGATGTATTTGCTTTCAGGAAGTATGCAATCCAATAGGAGCAATAGAATATACTCAAATATTTGACATAGACTTCATAAGATGGGTAGAATTTTGACAGGGTGGGGAGAATTCCAGGGAGAGGTGTGGCAGAGGTGGGAAGGTATCCAACACAATGTTTGGGGAGTGACAGGTGGAATAAATGGACTCTAGTGGAGACTTCTTAACAGATAAGCCTGGAGATAAGGGCCTGCACTGTAAGAGACTTTGAAATCCAAGCTAATGAATTTGTCTTTTGATCTGAGGTGATGGGGAGTTATTGAAAATTTTGGAGTAGTGAAATAACACAGTCATAGGTAGATTGATGACCAATATGACAGAGAATGGAATTGGGGAAATTAGCTGAAAACAATAGAATTGTGATCAAATTTACACTGTATATAAAATGCCATGATCAATGCTGAATTCAAGAGATGCTGTCAGACAAGAATTAATAATATCCAGTAAGTGAGTGGTGTGGGAATCAAGGAACAGGTAGGGGTCAGAGGTGTGTATGGAGCCTAATGCTTGGAAGACTAATTCTGGCTGATTTTTATCGTTGTTCAAAAATATTTGCTGCCCTTTTCTATGGGCTCCTCCCTTAGGAAGATTATATATCCCACCTCAATTAGTGTCAGGCATCACCACAATATTATTTTGACCAATGGAATGTGAGTAGAAGTGAGGTGTGCCACTCCTTAGAAGTTTTCAGAACCATAGAATAGTCTAGAATATTCTCTCTGGTCCCGCTGCTGATCCATAGTGGACATGTAACATGATAAGAAAAAAACTGTGTTGGGATTGACATGTACACACTGCTATATTTAAAATAGATAACCAACAAGGACCTACTGTATAGCACAGGGAATGCTGGTCAATATTCTGTAATAACCTAAATGGGAAAAGAATTTGAAAAGGAATAGATACACGTATATATGTAACTGAATCACTTTTCTGTACACCTGAAACTAACACAACATTGTTAACTATGCTTCAACATAAAATAAAAAACTTTTTTTAATCTAATTTTTGGATGTCAGCCCATGTCAAAAACAAAACAAAACAAAACACACCTTTGTCATTGTACACCACTGAGATTTGGGGCTTCTTTGATATAGCAGATTAATTTAGCCGAGGCTAACTGATGTAGGTTCCATGAGGAGAAATAGAAACATCAGGAGAAGGAGGAGTTGTTTGGAAAAAAGAGGGTGACTCAGTGTGAAACAGAATGATTCTAAGGTGGCATTTGAATACCTCAATGGGGGTGTCAGATAGTTGACTTATAGATGATGAAACTGAGGCCTAGTAAGGTAATTTGCCTAAGAGCACACAGAAGCTGGAGATGGAGATTTGGAAACTGTGTGTGTAGATATTAAATCACTGAGTAGAGGAGCACAAAGAGCAAGTCTGTAGGGAGGAAGATGGGGAGCAAGTAGGAGCCAAAGCTGGATCAGCCAGAAAGATGAGAGAGGAGCCAGCGTGGGTAATCAAAGTCAGAGGAGGCGGACATGCTGAGAGAGGATAAAATGGGGCAGAATTTTACAGAAACTGAGGAAAGACCTTGGGCTATGGCAATAACAAAGTCATTGGTGACCTTTGAAATAGTCGGGTTTTTTTTTTTTTTTTTTTTTTTCTTTGCAGTACGCGGGCCTCTCACTGTTGTGGCCTCTCCCGTTGTGGAGCACAGGCTCCGGACGCGCAGGCTCAGCGGCCATGGCTCACGGCCATGGCTCACGGGCCCAGCCGCTCCACAGCATGTGGGATCTTCCCAGACCGGGGCACGAACCCGTGTCCCCTGTATCGGCAGGAGGACTCTCAACCACTGCACCACCAGGGAAGCCCTGATGAGGAGTTTTATAGCAATGGTTCAAGGGTGGGGTTGCTGATAAAATTAGGGTATGTGGAGGGCCTCCACTCCTCTAATCTGGTCTCAGGTGATCTTCTTGGTGACCTTCTCTGGTTCCTTTAATGTAACCTCAGGTGATCTTTCTCTGGTATGAAGAATGCAGCCATTTTAAAGAACTTACAGACATTGTTATGTGTATCCCTTGAGGGGAACCAGGGCCCTGCCCCCAGGCTGCACTGTAGTTTCCTGACTGCCCCTCCCTTGTCTTTGCATCCCTTCCCTTACCTGATTAGCCACAGTTCAATTCTGCCCTTTGAACTCAGGGAAGGTCGTGGAGGCTGGAGTGAAGAAACGGGGGACAGAAAGGCTTCTGTACCCAGGAGCCCCACAGGGTCCTGCTCGGGTTCAGTGGTGGCACTGCCAGTGGCAGGTGGAATGCACAGGCTGACCAGGCCTTCCCTGCCTCCTAGTCTCTCCTCTAGCACAGATGTGTATTGTGCTAGGAGGAAAATTGCAGTGGAGTTTGGCTTAGTTGTCCCTGGGGCCACACCTATAAGACTGGCTGCAGTGAAGGTGGGAAATGAGGCCTAGAAAGATCTGATGATGTAAATAATTTGAGAGCTTCTAAGTTAAACCTGTCTCATAGGGCCAGTATAGTACTTTATGGTCAGTTCTCCACTCTCAGTAGAAAAAAGGACCTTCTGGTTTGCTATTTCCTCTCTCTAGTCTTACTCTTTTTGTATTTCTGATGCCTAGTAAAGTGCCTGGCACATAATGGGTATTTAGTTAATGCTGACCAATCAATTCAGAAGGAGACCCTTGGGGGAAGCTTCAAGACTGTTTGGAAAATGGTCTTTCTGTTGGGTGGACCATGCCCTAGAAAAGGGAGGAGCTGCGGGATGGGGCCTGGTGTTATCGAGTCCAAGCTTGCTCTGCTTACCACACGACAGGCCAATAAATCGGGAGACGAGGTGCTGAGGCAAGGAGTAACGACTTTATTCGGAAAGCCAGCAGACCGAGAAGATGGCAGACTAGGGTCCCCCAAAAACCATCTTATAGGGGTCTGGATGCCAGTTTCTTTTATAGAACAGAGAGGGAGAGGAGGTGAGGAAATAAAGTAAAAAGGCCATTTATCTTGCAAAATAGGAGGGGACGTGTTAATTTCTTTTTTTTTTTTAAACATCTTTATTGGAGTATAATTGCTTTACAATGGTGTGTTAGTTTCTGCTTTATAACAAAGTGAATCATCCCTCCCACACTCCCTATCCCACCCCTCTAGGTGGTCACAAAGCACCGAGCTGATCTCCCTGTGCTATGCGGCTGCTTCCCACTAGCTATCTATTCTACGTTTGGTAGTGTATATATGTCCATGCCACTCTCTCACTTTTTCACAGCTTACCCTTCCCCCTCTCCACATCCTCAAGTCCATTCGCTAGTAGGTCTGCGTCTCCATTCCTGTCTTACCCCTAGGTTCTTCATGACCTTTTTTTTTTTTTTCCTTAGATTCCATATATATGTGTTAGCATACGGTATTTGTTTTTCTCTTTCTGACTTACTTCACTCTGTTTTCTGCAGCCATTCACAGGTGGGCAGGGTCAGATTGTTTCCCCAGTGAGCTGAACAAAGGCAGTTTAGTTTAACATTCAGGCAGAGGGGCAGGATTTCCCCAGGCAGGCCATTATGTATGATTATAACAACAAAAGCAATGAAAAGCAAAGGTTAAAGTCAAAGAAACAGATCCAACATGGAGTCCGATTTAGCTCTTCCCTGTTACTCTAGGATCTACCAAACTCCACCCTGGGGGCAGCCCCCAGGGGTGGCTTTAGGTGGACTCTGAATGTTCTGGAACTGGAGTCTGCAAGAACTTCATGTTGAGGAGGAAAATTCTACAGCTAGATCTGGAGAGATGGAGGTAAGAACCTCCTTCTAAAGTCAGAGAGGAAGAAGTACAGTCTGGAGACATGGCTGATGTTGTTACCAAACTCAGGCTCGGCTGTTCCCGCTCAAGAAGCCAATACTGAGAGACAAGTGTTGGGTAAAGGAAAAGTAGCTTTATTTTGAGGAAGCCTGCAATGTGGGGAAAAGATGGACTCCTGTCCGAAAGAACCAATTCCCCACTCCCCAAGTTTTAGTCAGGATTTATACAAGAAGTGAAGTAGGAAGTGGCTGCAGGCGTGCTGAGGGTAGTTACCCTTCAGAGACATGTACGTTAATAGCGTCGGAACTTGGGTGTGGTCATTACATTGTCCAGGTCAGCACATCTGTTCTAGGGGTCAGTGGTCATATATTTCTGGAAAAACAAGAACAAAGACAGAGCAAAACAGGCAAAGCAAAACAGAAACCAGTCCATCAAACCCCAGAGCTGTGTTTAGCTATTAACCAGCCCTTGGTTGTGAAGCAGTGTTTTTCACTAAAAATTCAAATGGTCTGTATTGAGGACTCATTCCAATAATGCTAGAGGTAGAATTTAAGGTCGAGGGCAGAAAGAATCTGGCCTTAAAGAATAGTATCAGATCAGGCAGCCTGATGGAGAACACATTCTGGAGGCTTCCAGACATTATCCTGGAGAGAACACATCCACCCATCCGAGCAACAGACGCTATAGAAACACTCGGGACACAGACGTTGTGTTCTTCATTTTGACTAACTTCTTTTTCACAGGATCTTTTTCAACAGGATCTCACTGCACTCACCCTTTATTTGCAGCTGCTTCAAGGGTGTCAAGCTGGGTCTTTAAATTCCTCTGGGTGATTTAAACCTGAAGGTCCCCCAGGAAGAGAGGCTTTCTTTCTTTTCTGGGACTTTCCTCCAGACCTCATTTCCAAGCAGAGCTGCAGTCCTAAAGCAAGGCCCTCCAGTCTGGACTTGCCTGGGAGAGATGAAGAGCTGGGCCAGCCATACCTGCCCTGCCCTTGTGCAACCTGTGTTATCTCCTTCTGCAGCAATTGCATCTCCTGGAAAGCAGCCAGGAATTTCCTGCCGAGCCAAAGCCTCAGGGGGAATTCCACTAAATGGTTACAACATGCCCTCAGATTCCCAGGGAGGAATGCAGCCTGTTTGGAAGGTGCTCCTTTTCCTGCATTCAGCAGCAGAACACCTGGGAAATCTCCCACATCTGCAAGTGCCCAGGAGGAGGTCTTCCCTCCCTTCCTCTTTCCCATCCTTCTCTCTACCCCCAGCCCCAGTATACATAGCCTTAACCTGAACACCACAACTGCCACAGGGGAACAAGTGTGCAGAGAGGCTGCTCCAGATAAAATTATTCCTTTTAGTTTCAGCAATGCTGCCCTCAAGCAGGATTCTGACTGCTGTGCTGATTCCAGGTCTCTTCCTTCAGTCACCAGCTCAGACTCAAGATTTGGACTTCCTTGCTCTAATGGGTGGCTCGAGGGGGACTGGAATGACTCTCCAATATACCTCCCTCATGGTAGGGGAGCCGGGGTACACTGCTGAGGCCTAGTGTTTTCCCCTTTAAGTTGCTGTAGCATCTGAAATTCCTGTGAATCTTCCAGCGCTTTAAAAAGATAACCCTGTGGGAGGATTTAAGATAGCAACCATGGGTGCATACCTTCAGTGTATCAGTCAGTCAGAAGTTTCTTTCTACTTATTTATTTATTTATTTATTTATTTTATTTATTTAATTTATTTTATTTTTAGCTGTGTTGGGTCTTCGTTGCTGAACGCGGGCTTTTCTCTGGTTGCAGTGAGCGGGGGCTACTCTTTGTTGTGGTGTGCGGGCTTCTCGTTGTGGTGGCTTCTCTTGCTGCAGAACACGGGCTCTAGGCACGCGGGCTTCAGTAGTTGTGGCACGGGGGCTCAGTAGTTGCAGCACACGGGCTTAGTTGCGCCGTGGGATGTGGGATCTTCGCGGACCAGGGCTCGAACCCGTGTCTCCTGCATTGGCAGACGGATTCTTAACCACTGTGCCACCAGGGAAGCCCAGAAGTTTCTTTATAATACCCAGCGAAGGCACAAGATTCCTAGAGGAAGAGGTAACTCACATCTGGAAGATGTGAGTTACCTGAGGAGGCTGGGAGAATTGCCCAGATGACAAGGAGAAGACTCATTTTTCCTGGGCAGGACAGTTTTGTCTCTGCCTTTCACTCTCTGCATGGCTAAAGGCTCTGCTGAGAGAATGCCCTAGAAGCAGTTCTCAAAGTACAGTTCCCAGCCTTGTGGTGGTCTTAGAGAGTCTTCCCAGTGGTCCGCAGACTGGTTTAAATTACATGGGTGTAATTCCTCAGTATAATACTCCACCCTTGGGCTCCAAATGATGCAGAATTCTGAGGTGCCCTATTCTGGGGAGGGATTGCAGAATCCCATCATCATCATCATCATCATAGGACACTTCCTGCAATTCACAAATTCGGCCTTTGACATTCATTCATTTGATGAACTTTTATCAAATATCTTTTTTCTGTGGCTGTGTTAGGACAGGAGACAGAATAAGAAGACAGTGCCCCCGTTTTTCAAAAGAGCAAAAGAGCTTGTTTACCCTAGGAGACACATGTCTAAATCAATAATGGCTGACAACATGGAACAATTCTCTAAATACTGACAGAGGAATGCAAAAGTGCTATGGGGACACAACCCATGCCTGCAGGTGCCAAGGACACCTTCCCAGAACAGGTGTGTTTCAGCAGAGGTTTGAAGGGTACCGTGCAGATGAGAAGGCAGACTTCTCAGGAGGCCAGATGCAATAACCTACCCTTGGGAACATGTAGAATGAACTTGCTGAACTCCACTCCTTCCTTCCTTCCTTCCTTCAGAAACCAGATTTTCAAAGGAATTAGCATTGATTTGAGACCTATAGGATATATCCTACATGACATTTGGCGATGGAGGAGGGATTGGTATCCTAGGCTGAGGGACCAGCAGAATCAAAGGAAGTGGGGTGGGAGTTCAGGTCAGAGTATATAAAGAGGAATAGGGAGAAGTTAGGTTGGAGTCAGACCTTCTCACTCGTTGGCCAACCAACCACCTCATCCTATCAATTCCATCTTCTAAATGCAATGCATCAGGGGCAGGGTTCAGAATTCAGGTCCTGTCTGTCGTCAGCCTGCAGTCTTTGTGGCCACTGCCTGGTTCATTCAGACCCTCATCATCTCTTTGCCTCCCCTCTCAACTAGTCTCCCCGCATCTAGCTTTTTCTTCTAATTCATTATCCGCACCACCATTAGGGTGGTTTTCCTAAAATTCAAGTTGTATTTTGTCATTTTTCTGCATGACGTATCTCAGTGGTTCACCATCATTTCAGGATTGTCCCCAACCCTTAGAATGGCTTATATCACAGGGCCCTTTGGGATCCAGCCCCTGCCTACCTCCTGTATCCACTGCTCTCACACTCTGTTTTATTAAATAGATACACCAACTACAAATATGCTGTGTTGTTTCATACCTCCGGGGCTTTGCACGTGCTGTTCCCTCTCCCTGGAAAACCCTTCTGCATCTAGTCCTCTTAGCAACTCATTCATCTTATTCAACTTATTCATCCTTTAAATGTAGACTCAAATACCACCTCCCTCAACCTTCCCATACAGAGTTAACCACTGCGATTACTTATTTATATTTATAGTGTTACTCTTATCACTCTGCTGCTGGCATGAGCTTTTCACAGTAGGCTCTTCTGCCAGATGCTGAGCAGCTTTAGGGCAAGAACCGAAATCTTGACTCATTTTCACTGCTCCGGCCCCTAGCAAGGGCTGGGCTCATCATGGAACAAAATGGAACAGACAGTTAAGTCAAGCTAGGCTGGGGTGCAGGGGCTCTCAGTCCTGGCAGCACACACCCATCACCTGGGCAACTGTAAAAATACCCACATCCAGGCCCCACCCCAGGCCAATGAAACCAGGATCTCTAGGGGGTGGCGCTGGGCAGCTTTATTTGTTTTAAAGCTCCCAGGTGAGGGAGGGAAAGGTAAATTAGGAGTTTGGGATTAACATATATATACTACTATATATAAAATAGATAACGAACAAGGGCCTACTGTATAGCACAGGCAACTACACCCAATATTTTGTAATAACCTATAAGGGAAAAGAATCTGAAAAAAGAATATGTGTATGTATAACTGAATCGCTTTGCTGCACACCTGAAACTAACACAACATTGTAAGTCAACTATACTTCAATTAAAATGAATAAATAATTTAAAAAATATGTTTATGTGACACTGCAGAAATACAAAAGATCATGAGAGATTACTATAAGCAACTCTATGCCAATAAAATGGACAACCTGGAAGAAATGGACAAATTCTTAGAAATGCACAACCTGCCAAGACTGAATCAGGAAGAAATAGAAAATATAAACAGACCAATCACAAGCACTGAAATTGAAACTGTGATTAAAAATCTTCCAACAAACAAAAGCCCAGGACCAGATGGCTTCACAGGCGAATTCTATCAAGCATTTAGAGAAGAGCTAACACCTATCCTTCTCAAACTCTTCCAAAATATAGCAGAGGGAGGAACACTCCCAAACTCATTCTATGAGGCCAACATCACCTTGATACCAAAACCAGACAAGGATGTCACAAAGAAAGAAAACTACAGGCCAATATCACTGATGAACATAGATGCAAAAATCCTCAACAAAATACTAGCAAACAGAATCCAACAGCACATTAAAAGGATCATACACCATGATCAAGTGGGGTTTATTCCAGGAATGCAAGGATTCTTCAATATACGCAAATCAATCAACGTGATACACCATATTAACAAATTGAAGGAGAAAAACCATATGATCATCTCAATAGATGCAGAGAAAGCTTTTGACAAAATTCAACACCCATTTATGATAAAAACCCTGCAGAAAGTAGGCATAGAGGGAACTTTCCTCAACATAATAAAGGCCATATATGACAAACCCACAGCCAGCATCGTCCTCAATGGTGAAAAACTGAAACCATTTCCACTAAGATCAGGAACAAGACAAGGTTGCCCACTCTCACCACTCTTATTCAACATAGTTTTGGAAGTTTTAGCCACAGCAATCAGAGAAGAAAAGGAAATAAAAGGAATCCAAATCGGAAAAGAAGAAATAAAGCTGTCACTGTTTGCAGATGACATGATACTATACATAGAGAATCCTAAAGATGCTACCAGAAAACTACTAGAGCTAATCAATGAATTTGGTAAAGTTGCAGGATACAAAATTAATGCACAGAAATCTCTGGCATTCCTATATACTAATGATGAAAAATCTGAAAGTGAAATCAAGGAAACACTCCCATTTACCATTGCAACAAAAAGAATAAAATATCTAGGAATAAACCTACCTAAGGAGACAAAAGACCTGTATGCAGAAAATTATAAGACACTGATGAAAGAAATTAAAGATGATACAAATAGATGGAGAGACGTACCATGTTCTTGGATTGGAAGAATCAACATTGTGAAAATGACTCTACTACCCAAAGCAATCTACAGATTCAATGCAATCCCTATCAAACTACCACTGGCATTTTTCACAGAACTAGAGCAAAAAATTTCACAATTTGTATGGAAACACAAAAGACCCCGAATAGCCAAAGCAATCTTGAGAACGAAAAATGGAGCTGGAGGAATCAGGCTCCCTGACTTCAGACTATACTACAAAGCTACAGTAATCAAGACAGTATGGTACTGGCACAAAAACAGAAAGATAGATCAATGGAACAGGATAGAAAGCCCAGAGATAAACCCACGGACATATGGTCACCTTATCTTTGATAAAGGAGGCAGGAATGTACAGTGGAGAAAGGACAGTCTCTTCAATAAGTGGTGCTGGGAAAACTGGATAGGGACATGTAAAAGTATGAGATTAGATCACTCCCTAACACCATACACAAAAATAAGCTCAAAATGGATTAAAGACCTAAATGTAAGGCCAGACACTATCAAACTCTTAGAGGAAAACATAGGCAGAACACTCTATGACATAAATCACAGCAAGATCCTTTTTGACCCACCTCCTAGAGAAATGGAAATAAAGACAAAAATAAACACATGGGACCTAATGAAACTTAAAAGCTTTTGCACAGCAAAGGAAACCATAAACAAGACCAAAAGACAACCCTCAGAATGGGAGAAAATATTTGCAAATGAAGCAACTGACAAAGGATTAATCTCCAAAATTTATAAGCAGCTCATGCAGCTCAATAACAAAAAAACAAACAGCCCAATCCAAAAATGGGCAGAAGACCTAAATAGACATTTCTCCACAGAAGATATACAGACTGCCAACAAACACATGAAAGGATGCTCAACATCTTTACTCATTAGAGAAATGCAAATCAAAACTACAATGAGATATCATCTCACACCAGTCAGAATGGCCATCATCAAAAAATCTAGAAACAATAAATGCTGGAGAGGGTGTGGAAAAAAGGGAACACTCTTGCACTGCTGGTGGGAATGTGAATTGGTACAGCCACTATGGAGAACGGTATGGAGGTTCCTTAAAAAACTACAAATAGAACTACCATATGACCCAGCAATCCCACTACTGGGCATATACCCTGAGAAAACCATAATTCAAAAAGAGACATGTACCAAAATGTTCATAGCAGCCCTATTTACAATAGCCCAGAGATGGAAACAACCTAAGTGTCCATCATCGGATGAATGGGTAAAGAAGATGTGGCACATATATACAATGGAATATTACTCAGCCATAAAAAGAAATGAAATTGAGCTATTTGTAATGAGGTGGATGGACCTAGAGTCTGTCATACAGAGTGAAGTAAGTCAGAAAGAGAAAGACAAATACTGTATGCTGACACATATATATGGAATTTAAGAAAAAAAAAGTCATGAAGAACATAGGGGTAAGACAGGAATAAAGACACAGACCTACTAGAGAATGGACTTGAGGATATGGGGAGGGGGAAGGGTAAGCTGTGACAAAGTGAAAGAGCGGCATGGACATATATACACTACCAAACGTAAGGTAGATAGCTAGTGGGAAGCAGCCGCATAGCACAGGGAGATCAGCTCGGTGCTTTGTGACCGCCTGGAGGGGTGGGATAGGGAGGGTGGGAGGGAGACGCAAAAGGGAGGGGATATGGGAACATATGTATATGTATAACTGATTAAATTTGTTATATAAAAATATATATATATATTTATGTATTTATTTATTTATTTTGGCTGCTCTGGGTCTTAGTTGCAGCATGCGGGCTCTTTCAGTTGCAGCGTGCATGCGGGATTTAGTTCCCTGAGCAGGGATTGAACCCTGGCCCCCTGCACTGGGAGCACTGAGTCTTACCCACTGGACCACCAGGGAAGTCCCAATAAATAATTTTTTTTTAAAAAGCTCCTAGGTGATTCTAATATGAAGCCAAGCTTGAGAACTACTGGGGAGGCAAAGCAGAGGAATCTGAGAATCAGGAGACCTGAATCCTAGGCTCTGCCACTGAGTCACTGCAGGATCTTGGGCAAATAGGTTATTCCTCTGGCCCCTTTTTCTCATCCATAAATTGGGAGTCCTGAGCCCAATTTCTCTCTCTTTCTCTCTCTCTCTTTTTTTTTTTTAGCTGTGTTAGGTCTTTGTTGCTGCGTGAGGGCTTTCTCTAGTTGCGGCGAGCGGGGCCTACTCTTCATTGCAGTGTTCGGGCTTCTCATTGCGGTGGCTTCTCTTGTTGCGGAGCTCGGGCTCTAGGCCTTGTGGGCTTCAGTAGTTGCAGCACACGGGCTCAGTAGTCGTGGCGCACGGGCTTAACTGCTCCACAGCATGTGGGATCTTCCCGGATCAGGGCTCGAACCTGTGTCCCCTGCATTGGTAGGCGTATTCTTAACCACTGCACCACCAGGGAAGTCCCCCGAGCCCGATTTCTAAGACCCATTCCACATCACTGACCCAGGTGGGGAGGTGCGGGCAGGGGGGTGCGGGGTGTGGGGAGTACTCCTGGCCGTTGCTAGGTTCTGCTCTTTACCTGATGGGTGGGGGAAATGAGCGTCTTTCCTGATCTGCCCTGGGCTATTTCTCCTTCTGCCCTCCGTGTCCCACCAGCCTAGGGTTTCCTGTTAACCAGCCTCCGTAAGAAGCCGGGAGCAGTTCCCAGGCTCCCTACGACTTCACGCTGCCAAGCTGAAGAGGGATCATGGAGAGCCACGGACTGGGGCTGCTTTCATGTCACTGGAGATGGTTTCTTTCAAGATGAATGGGCTGTACCTACCGCGTTTTCTTTTCAAAATGTCAAGCTGCACTTCTGAGAGCACATGGAGGAGTATATAATTAAAGTGTTAACAGTGAGAAATAAATAAAAGTGGTGCTTCCCTTGTATTTTGCTGACTGATCTGGAGAAGCGGGACTCTGGGTGGGAAACTTCACCGCTGTGATATCTGGGCTGCTGAGTTGGGCATGTGGAGATTCTCTGATATGTAGTCACTGAAAACAAGGGCAGCCTCTTGCAGCCCCTGCGAACAGTTTCTGTCATCAGCAATTCAGTGCGTCCTGATCACACACGAGACTGTCTTTCAGTAATGAGCAAAGACAGAACCCATGATGCCTCCATTTTCATTTGAAATAAATCATGTCAGCCGGTCTCTGCAGTCAATATGAATTTGATGTCTCGCAAATAAAAGCAGCTCTAACTTGAGCAGACACAATCCATGATCCTGCCATCTGTTGTGTCCTAGTTTCCATAGAGGGATAATGAAAAGATAGGGGTTTCCTGAAAGCTTGGCATTTTGGGTGCAGGGAAAAACACACTGCCTTTAAAAGATATTAAACTGGCTCTCTTGGATTAAATACCATGAAGTCAGCCTTGGGTACATGTGGCCTCCAAATTGCTGAGTTTTCTCATTTCTATTTATATTCTTCATGATGATTAGGGAAAAGGAGCAAAAACACTTTTTCTTTTTCAGTTATCTGTCATTTTTAAGGATTATCAGCTCCTAGCCCTGGTTTCATGTTAGAATTCTCTGGGGAGCTTTGAAAATATACTGATGCTGGAACTGCCCATCCCCCCTTCCCAGGCTCTTCCCAGATTCTGATGTAATTGGTCTAGGGTTGGGGTCCAGGTTCCTATAACCTGGGGGTCCAGGACCTGTGAAAATTTCCCTAGGTGATTCTAATGTACAGTCAAGGTAAGAACCCCTGGACTAAGCATTGTAGAGCTTGGTCTGCCCTTATTTTACGAAAATGTTTCATAGAGGTTGAATATGCTCTTGTGAATCTTTCTTTCAAATTCAACATTTATTTCACTGTGGTGGGTAGACATTATGAGGGATACGTAGATGAACATAGCCAGATCCTTGCCTTCCAAAGTTATAATTTAGTTTTTTTTTTCCTGTATCTTACTAGCATTGATGTTATATGAAAAAACCCAAATCTTGAAAAGCAACTAAAACAAAGCAAAACATAAACCTCCCTGTAGCTGTTTAGCAAAATTGCCATAAATATTACAATGTGCACACTTTCTGCTCAAGAAATTCCACTTCTAGGCATTTATACTGAAGACACTATGAAGGGTGTGCACAACGAGAATGTTTGTCAGAACATTGTTTATTCCAGGGGAATGGTGGAAGTTCAAGGGGACTGGCAAATAAAATGGTAAGACATCCATATCTTCTAGAAAACCATGCATCATTAAAAATGATAATGAATCCATGTCAAAAAAAAGATAATGCAGAAGATTTTTAATAGATCAGGGAAAATGTTTACAATATTCTAAGTGAAAAAAATCAGATTCTAGAACAATTTCCTATTGAAGTAAAAGAACCATTATATACTTACAGGGGAAAAATGTGAACTGAGATATTCCAAAGTGTTAGCAGCTCTCTCTGGGCTATGGGACCACAGGTGATTTTACCGTTTGTCTCAGGAAGAATCTATGAAAGTGGATCTTGGATAACTAAGTGAGGCTGGCCAATTTTAAGAGTCAGAGACTTCTCCGAGGAGAGTCAGATTCCTAACTGTTGATGTTCTATAGTCTGGAAGAGCTGAGCTCCCACTCAGAATCACAACTTTCTCCTTGCTAGATTGGAGGCGGCCTCACCCTTCTCCCCTCTGCATTGCCAAAGTATGAGATCACGGACCACTTTGATCATGGGCTGCCTCACAACACAATGGTTGCTGTGAAGAGGGTGGCTGCAGGATTGCAACACAGGAGGGCTTACGTGCGGATGGAAGGCAGGCTAGGCAGGCTGGGGGCCTTATCTTGAGGATGCTAACACCCTATACCTTAAATCATGTTCTTTAGATAGATAAAAAGAGAAACAATTTTTTTTTAACAGATGTCTTCATTCACATTGTGAAAATATCAGTTGTCTCTATTAAAGACCCTCCCTATTTTTATCATAATTTGGAGGCCTGGGGAGAACTAAGAAATTGTGTCTAGCAGGCTGCAAGCAGGAAGTCAGAAATCACCCAGAGTGTTTACAGAGGGAATTGAATGGAGGGAATTGGTTATACAGGTGACGGATGAGACTGAGAAACCAACCAGAGGGCAAGGAGACAACTGGAAAATTAGCAAGAGTTGGATGTCACTACCATCCTTAGCCTGCAGGGACTGTGGAAGGGAGGAGGTGAATTCTCAGAGCCCACAGGCAGGGGTCACCTCAAATACAAAGGTGGCCACTGCTGTCAACGCAGCCCAAGACAGAAAAGTGGTGAGAAATACCCTAGCTTCTCCTTTTCTTTTGTCTTCCAGTCTTCTGCCAGTGCTTCCCATTGGCCAAACCCAGCTGTCAGTCAGTGACATGGAAGGCTTCCTGCCATACAGAGCAGGCGGGGCGGTGGGAGGAATGGAGCCGAGGTCATTCAGGCCAGGACTGTGTTATGTAAATGAGCCAAAGAAGACCTCTGTGTATTGGCCCCTAGATAGTTTATTCACTGCAGGCTGGACCCCTTAGCTCAAAAGCTAGCCAGCACCAGATTCAAATTTTTACACGTCCAGGGCTTCCTTGGTGGCGCAGTGGTTGAGAGTCCACCTGCCGATGCAGGGGACACGGGTTCGTGCCCCGGTCCGGGAAGATCCCACATGCCGCGGAGTGGCTGGGCCCGTGAGCCATGGCCGCTGAGCCTACGCGTCTGGAGCCTGTGCTCCGCAACGGGAGAGACCACAACAATGAGAGGCCCGCATACCGCAAAAAAAAAAAAAAAAAATTTTTACATGTCCAGATATTTTAAAAATAGCCCAAATAGGGAATTCCCTGGCCGTCTAGTGGTTAGGACTCTGCACTTCCAATTCCAGGGTCCCGGGATGGATCCCTGGTCCAGGAACTAAGATCCTGCAAACCATGTGGCAAAAAAAACCCCAAAACCCCCAAACAGGCAGTTAGTTAAGCCGTTTAGAGCCTGTCTGCTTTGCATATCATCTAGCATCTGCTGGCCATTGATAAGATAGAACCTTGTGGTTACATGACCACCCAAGGTGGTAAAGCCCTTTGGAGTTCTCTGATCCAGAGACTCCCCACCTGCTGCTGAGAGACATCCCCTAGATGTGTACGCCCCCTCTCAGATTCCCCCCCACCATGCCCTCCTCTTCTGGGTGGTGGCCCCCTCACCACAAGCTTCTGGATAGTCTTCCCCTCTCATGCAACCCTGTCCAGGCACTGTTCAGTAAAGCTTATTATTTTTTTTTTTCCAGCACTGTTGCTTTTTATTTTTTTTAATTTTTAATTTTAAAACAATTTTTTTTTTATTTTTATTTTTGGTCATGCTGCTTGGCATGTGGGATCTTAGTTCCCCAACCAGGTATCGAACCTGGGCCCCCTGCACTGCAAGTGTGGAGTCTTAACCACTGAACCACCAGAGAAATCCCTTTTTAAAAAAAAATTATTTTAATATTTATTTTATTGAAGTATAGTTGATTTACAATGTTGTGTTAATTTCTGCTGTACAGCTTGCATATTAATGCCTCTAGTGGTCATAGCTTTCTTTGATCAGCCCCAAACCCCTCGAATCCTTTCCAGATTGTCCTAGAGATTACAGAAGGGAACTAAAGCCCTTCTAGTCTCCCCTTGGAGTCTTCACTGGTTTCAAAGAATGAGTGACATATGACTACACTGGTAGAAACAAATTTAAATGATAAGGACATAGCTTTTACTGATTTCACCATTAAATTGAGCTGTATGAATCGCCAACATTCATCCTGTTTTGACCCATAAAAATAGCTGTGTTATATGGTTCTACCTTATACTTTGGAGTTGACCTCTCTCCATCCCATCAATCTCTGTTTATATTGCATTCATTCATTTACCCATCCCATAAATATTATTGTGCAGCTACTTTGTGTGACAGGGTGTTTGCTTACATGTTTCTTTACCAGTCTCCTCTTCAGTACGGGCCCTGTCTTCTCTTGCCCAGGCGACTGCTTGCAGACTCTAGTGTGCCCCCAAATGACCAGGAATGCAGATTCCTAGGTCTCTCCATTGAATTCAAATTCAGTAGATCTAGGGCGCAGCTAAGATGATGCTTATTCATTTTTTATTTTTATTTTTTATTTTTTTGCGGTACGCGGGCCTCTCACTGTTGTGGCCTCTCCCGTTGCGGAGCACAGGCTCCAGACGTGCAGGCTCAGCGGCCATGGCTCACGGGCCCAGCCGCTCCACGGCATGTGGGATCCTCCCGAACTGGGGCACGAACCCGCGTCCCCTGCATCGGCAGGCGGACTCTCAACCACTGCGCCACCAGGGAAGCCCGATGCTTATTCATTTTAAAGCAGCATCCAGGGTATTCTGAAACGGGTAGGGGTTTGCTACTCTTCAAGAAAGGCTGTTGTCTTCCACAGTGCTGCCCAAGTGATCTTTCTAAAATGGTATTCTTTGTCACTCCCCAGCTTACAATACCATAATATTTTCCAGTTGACTACAAGGTGGAGCCCACATTCCATAGCTAACAGGAAGGCCCGCCATGATGGGCTCCTGCCCCACCTTTTGGGCTGTCCTTCCGCCTCTTCACTTCCCTAAGAACACAGGCTCCTGTTCTGCTGGACGCTTACTGTTCCCCAAACACCCACCCCTGTGCCTGGAAACTTGTCTGTTCTGGTCCCGCACTTGTAAACCAGACCAACCCACTAAGTGGCTGCCACTAATAAGCAGGAGCCTGCTTCTTTTCTAGGTCTCCTCTCTCTTCCTGTTCTGCCAGCTTCTGACCCTTTGCCTCTGCTGCCAACCGATCTGGACTTTGTCGGTGATGACCTCCCGACTCTTTAAAGGGCTTGGCTGGCGCTCCTCCCTGGCTCTCCCCACTCCATATTTAGCTTGACTTCGAGGTTCATGGCCAGCTTGCCTGCCCCACGCCCTGGAGGGGCCCACTCTGGCTCCAGGCCAGCAGAGATTCAACAGCGCTAGCTTTTCTATTTCACCTGGAATGCCCTTTCCTCACTTCTCAGCCAGAGGAGCTTTTCAAGACTTAGCTTAAAAGCCACGCCCTTAAAGATACCCTTTCCGATGTTCCCAGGAAGAACTAGCCACTCCTTTCTCTGGGCTCTCCTGGTACTCTGTGCAGACTTGGAACTGCCCTTATCATACTGATGTGCACTGTTACCTCCTTCTTGGGGCCAGGAACTTAATAGACCTGCTACGGTGCCAGGTGTTCAGTGAGCGCTTCCTAAATGTTTATGCAATGAACAAAGGCTTGCTGACTTCCATTCTGCCCCAGGTTGACACCCTGGGTGCCATATGCTGGTTACCTAGGGGACGCTAACCCCAAATTGCACCATCAGTAACAGAACGAAGTTTAGAAATGTGCAAATCCTAATGAGGCTGTGGTTCTTTCTTCCTGGGCGCATTCAGACCCCTTACATGAATTTATGGCCTTGTCGTTCGTGGTTACCTTATTCATTATTTTCTACACTGCCTACTTTGACATCCCTGCTCAACATCACCTGACCTTAGGAATTAGTTCACCTTTTTTTTTTTTTTTTTTAAGATATGTGCTCCTAAATTTTTTTCTTTTATTAATTAATGTATTTTTTGTTTTTTATTTTGCGTTGGGTCTTCGTTGCTGCACGCAGGCTTTCTCTAGTTGTGGCGAGCAGGGGCTGTTCTTTGTTGCGGTGTGCAGGCTTCTCATGTGGTGGCTTCTCTTGTTGCAGAGCACAGGCTCTAGGGCACACGGGCTTCAGTAGTTGTGGCACAAAGGCTCAGTGGTTGTGGTGCACAGGTTTAGTTGCTCTGTGCCATGTGGGATCTTCCAGGACCAGGGCTCAAACCCGTGTCCTCTACATTGGCAGGCGGATTCTTAACCACTGCGCCACCAGGGAAGTCCTAGTTCACCTTCTTAAGAGTTGTGCACTCTCTGAGTGGTATTCCCAGATGACAATTATCATGAGTCCCTCTGCAACTTATTAATAATTATAAGCAGGAAGAGGCTTAGCAATGTTTAATACATGTACTGTTAAAACCCAATACATAATCCTTACAGATGAATAAAGCACAGCTTATTCTCATGGTTAATTTCAGGTTTTTCTTTTATTACTCATCTCACTAGAGGGTGACCTGTGAAAGGGTAGAAATCTGTGTCAGGACAGGTTACATCTTATCTGAGGGTTGTTTTTGTTGGCTCTACCAGGAAGAGCTCATTATAGGAGTTTTACTTGTGCCTTGATCCCACAGCATGGCCCCTAAGGACAGTGCTGGGCCGCAATCAGGCTCCAGAGAATACTGTAAAGTCTAAAAGTCATGAGGGGTGTAAAATGTACACCCAGGTCTCCACTTGAGATGCAATACCCAAACACGAGACAAATATATGATGCCCAGCATTATCTTATAACAGACAATGATTTGATATTTAGGAACGAGGACTAACTTTTGCTTAGACATGGGGATATTCAGCATCTTCTGAAAGTAATCATGATAATGTCAGGAAGAATTTGAATGATACTTTTAAATTTTATAGGCATTGTCTCATTTATTCTCTACAGAGTTATAAACTCTGTTTGTAGGCAAGGAAAACAAAATTAAGCATTTCGACCAAGATCACAAGACATAGGGACTTTACAAGTAGGTTTCCAGCTTTAAAATCCACTATTTTATACATGATGCTGGATTTTGTTTCCTGTGGAGCAGCTAGATGTGCCAACTGGATTGTTATGGCCAAGGTCATGGGTTGTATGCTTAGCTGGCTCACTTAGCCACCTGGAGAAAAGGACTGTATGTTTCATCTTCATTCCTTCCAGTGCACATGGTTTCACAAATATGTCATTGGTGTTTCAGCAATCAAACTTTATTGAACATCTGTTTTATGCCAGGCTCTGTGCTTGGTGCTGGAAATGTAGTCTTGCCCTCAAGAAACTCAGGATTTAATAGCAAAGACAAACAAGGAAATACAGTGTGATAAGGACTTTGATAGAGGCACACATGGGCATAAATGGAGCCAGGCGAAGCACATCTAATTCAGAATGGGGGCTGGGGTCAGCAGAAGTTTCCAGGGATCTCCTGATCACACAAATCTTGAAAACTAGTTAGCTAGGCTAGTTGGTGACAGCCAAAGGAAAGGCACTGCAGGAAGAGGGGACAGCATGTGTGGACATGCATTACTGTGAAAAAGCATGGCAGATCTGGGTAATAGCAAGTGGTCTAGCTTGGTGAGAGCTTAGAGTAGACACGGTGAGGTGGGAGAGGTAGGCAGGGTCCAAACTGAGCGTGGCCTTGGGGTCCATGCTAAAGAGTTTAACTTTGGCTTGACTGTTTTAATGAGTCAGGCAGGATTTTAAATTGGGGTGGGGATGTATATTTCATAAAGATACCTCCGAAAATCATACATAGGAAGAGTAGATAGGGAGCAAGCCTGGAGGCAGAGCCCTGCATACCCTGGGGAGTGGCCAGAGGGGGAATGAAGAAGACATCAGAAAGGGACAGAGAATATCACTGAAGACCGAGTCTATCCAGCATCATGACAAGCCTTCTGTGTGCCAGGTGCTACGTGTTCTTCATGCACTGTCTCAAATCGTCACACCAGCACCAGGCGGTGGGTATCAACCATCCTCATTTGTAGATGGTAAAACTGAGACTGTGGCTTACATAGCTATACATGTTGGAGCAGGCATTTGAACTCAGCCCTTAATTAACTTCAGAACCAATGAGCTTTTGCCTTTTGTCGAGGATTGGCCTCATCCAGAATACAAAACAAGCTCTTTGTCTAAGACACAGGGATTCTTCAGACTGGGCAGCTCAAATTTTTTTCTCCATCGCATAATGATAGAAAAGGGATCCTCTGTATTACAAGCCAATAAGTGGTAAGGATTCCACAGTGGCTTATCTAAAACACACTGCAGCCTCTATCTTTTGATGTAGCTGAGACACAACAGAGAAATTATTATTTTGCTAGATGGGCTGGGATTGGTAGAGCTCAGGAACAAGTTGAGGTGATAACCCTCACTTATTCTAATCAATTGTGGCAGTTCCCTTTTTTGGGGGGGGGCTATTGTGCCATGCTGTGCCATGCCGTGCCCCCAACCCCATCAAAGGCCTGTAGTGGAAGCAGCCATGTTACAAAATGGACTGATGATCTTCTTCTGAAGATTTAGGATGGCAGACCAGAAGGGAGTGGGATGGAGGTCCTCTCTCCAGTGGAGGAGGCCAGGAGATGAAATAGTTAGGAGCTGTTGGTGGCCAGGTTTTCTACCATGAGGAGAGAGCTGGACTTCAGAGAGGAATAGGAACTTGATCTCCTGTAGGAAGAAGCAGAGACTGGCAGAGATAGGGTCCTTGGTTTTAGTTGTTTCTGAGGCTCAGCTGCATCCCAGCCTTTCTTAAGATTAGATTCTTTGATTCTTCCTTGGATCCTATAAATGCCCCCAGTATCCTTCTAATACAAGCTGTTCTTCATTTAAGCTAGTTTGAGTTGGTCCTAACTAATTCATCAACTTCATCCCCAATTCTCTGGATAGTAATTGGCCCCTAGTTTCAAAAGGAGAATGATTTGGGGGAGATAAAAAGTGACCACTAGGTGCTAAGACCACCTCAGTGTGGGCAACTACACATAAAGGTTCAAACAGGTGAGTAGGGAAACTCTCAGCAAGAGGACATGTTTATGCCATGTTTGCAGCTGGCTTTCAAAAAGAGGGTTTACCTTAGTGGGGCTCATTAGTCTGTGTAGCCTGACTGGTGAAAGAGGTTGGCTACTTTTGGTTCTCTGTGTTGTAGCTGGATATCTGAATGAGATGGGATTGTAAGGAGGGCTCAGTAGCTGCCCTTTCTGGTTGTAACAATTGACTGACTTTCCATTTTTGTCCAACCCTCCACGTGGGAAACTAGAACTTGCCCAGCAAGGGGCTCACTGGTGCCTGTAGGCTGGGGTGTGTTCCCAGGGGAGCTTCGGGGTTAGTGCAAGTCCAGTGCTGGCAGTCAAAGCAAGGGAGCTGAATTAGATCATATTCTCCAGGGATCCAGGAACAAGACACAAAACCCAACGGGTCTCAAGAAAGATGTGACACCAAAATGGAACAAAGATAGACAATCTAAGAAAGTGGCTGCCAGTGGGACTGGTGTGCCCAAGACTCCCTTTGATTGATGTACGCTGACCCGTGTATATAGGTCTGTTTTTGTTTGTTTTTTGTTTTGGCCACACCTCTCGGCTTGTGGGATCTTAATTCCCCAACCAGGGATCAAACCAGGGCCCTCGGCAGTGAAAGCACGGAGTCCTAACCTCTGGACCTCTAGGGAATTCCCTATAGGTCTGTTTAGATTAAAACACTGGTTGCAGGTGGACAATTCTAGCACCCACTCAGGATTAGGTTACCTAATGGACAAGGACCCATGGACTTGGGGGAGGACCTGGTGGGTGCACACAGAGAAGGCAGAGATGAGGGCAGCAGGTTAAGCAGACAGATTCTTCCATGGATCCCTAGTCCCAGGAAGCCCCTCCTTCCCCTTTCCTTGGCCATGGAAGCCGTGCAGCCATGAAATGGAACACAATCGAATAGCGTTCCATTATATGTCAATTTGTGTAAAAGTGACAGATAGGGGATTTCATACAACATCTTTATTTATCCAAATATTTGGCTCGTGTGGGTGAAGATAACAAGCATTATCTGGGCTCTCTGTGGAGGCTCACCATGACATAAATAGACACAGTTGCCCCAAAGCATGATTTTTGTTCTAATAGCTGTCTGGCACCCACTAATCAAGACAGTTGAATAAATAATGCTTCTCACTGACATTCACTGTATCCAGCATGGTGTCTGTGTGTCTGTGTCTTTCCACAGTCAAAGAGTTTAGTCTTTGTTTTTGTTGTTTTTTTAAGGAGTTTTCAAAATCTTTTTTTAATTTTATTTATTTTTTTTATACAGCAGGTCCTTATTAGTCATCCATTTTATACACATCAGTGTATACATGTCAATCCCAATCGCCCAAATCGTCCCACCCCCACCACCCTGCCGCTTTCCCCCCCTCGGTGTCCATACGTTTGTTCTCTACATCTGTGTCTCAAAGAGTTTAGTTTGTTTTTTGTCTTTTCCTGATCTGAGCAAATAAAGTATAGAAATGGTTGTTGAATCAACAAACCCAGGGTCTCCGTGCTGCTTTCTTGTGGGGAAAGAGGCAGCAGGTTGGCCCAGACAGTGATGGGAGTCACTCTGGAGGTCTGGAGAAATGGGTTTGACCATCAAAGGAAAGTCAAAGTGCACTGGTGGGAGGTGGATGAGGAACGCACTCAGCCGGCCCCTCACTTCCTATGTGCGAAGCAGACCCCTGATGTTCAAAGCTTAGCTGCTTTTGTTTTACCCTTCACTGTAGAGATAAGTAGTTTATAAGATGCATCCGAGGGAAGGAAGGCGAGGTTTCTGCGCTGCCTGGAAATTGAAAGCCATCCTTCGGTTTTTTTTTTTTTTTTTTTGTGCTATGCGGGCCTCTCACTGTTGTGGCCTCTCCCATTGCGGAGCACAGGCTCTGGACGCGCAGGCTCAGCGGCCGTGGCTCAGGGGCCCAGCCGCTCCGCGGCATGTGGGATCTTCCCGGACCAGGGCACGAACCCGCGTCCCCTGCATCGGCAGGCAGACTCTCAACCACTGCGCCACCAGGGAAGCCCCATCCTTTGTTTGATGGTAGTGAGCAGAGGAGAGGGCACTAGAGGCCACGGCCAACCCCTCTGTCAGCTGTGGAGAAACAGAGACTGGTCGGCGAGTCAGACACCCACTTCTCTTCCTCTTTCCTCCGAAAGCAGGATGTGGCACAGGCGGCAAGGGATGTTTCTCAGAGTCTTCCGCCTAACCTGGCACAGGGCCCCACGGCTGCTGGACAGATTTTCCACCTCTCATGTTACATCAGGATCCTGATTAGAATTCTTTGGGGGTCCTCATCCACTGCAAGGCAAGGTCCACACTACTAAGCGGGCGTTCGCTTAGCTTCCATCCCAGTGAGGCCCCACCTGCCTCTCTAGGTCCAAGCCACAGAAGGCTCTTGCCGCATGCCCTGAGCATGCTGTCCCTGGATTGCTTCTCTCAGTCTGCTTTGCTGGGATCCATTCATCCTTTAAGACCCGACTCGGAGCGTGTTGCTGAGAGGCTTTCCCTGACTCTCCTGACCCTTTGCCCAGGGATACCGTTCTCCTTGGGGCTTCTCCTTGCTCATACACAGTCCTTTATTATCTCATGCAGTACTTAACTGTCACTTGAATGTCCCCAACCCATTTCCACACTTCCCCAGCCTCACTAGGTTATGGGCACAGATGAGGTCACATTAATACTTAAAGTCAAAGCCCACTGGCTGCCCAGCCCCACCAGGATGGTGGCAGGACCTCAAGTCACCTTGCTGGGTCCCCTTCCACCCAGTCTCTTCAGTGGGTCTTCAGGTGAGGTGTCATGGGACCATCACCCTGGGTCACTGCCTGTGCTGCAGTAACTCCTCCTGCAGTTCTGGGGAAGCCACAACTGCCCTGGCCCCAGGGGATGCTGGTGCTGGGTACCATGCTAGCCCACAGGGTGGCCATAGACCTGTCCTTAGTTCTACTTCGCTGAAAGCTCTGGGAGAATGGGAAGGAAAATAGACAGCCCTCCTCCTGGCTTCTAGACACGTTGGCTCTCAGAGCCCACAGGCCCAGATCTGTTTTCATGTTTCCTTATAGGGGCTTCCTTGTCAAATGGCAGAGAGACCTCCCAGCCTTCCCCTCGTGGGCTCCCTGCTCAGAGCCAGCTCCCCTCACCAGCACTGGCAAGGCCAGCTCAGTGCACAACTCTAGCAGGCAGTGTTTTCATAAAATACAACACGAATGGCACCCACTGGAGTTGTTCAATAGAGTAGCTCTGAGTGTACCTATTTCCCAGACTCCTTGGGATACAGGCTCTAGAGAGTAAGCCCAGAAAGGCCAGGGAGTTCCTGCCTTTCCCTGTCCCAGGCCCTCCTTCCAAGCTCTCCTTGGATATGTTAGTTTCTGCCTCTTCCCAGCATGCTTGACAGTGGAGGGAGCCTGACCCTCACCCACAGATTGGGGTGCCTTTTTGGGGCCTAGTAACTGACTAATACAAAGTCCACGACCAGCTTCTGTTATACAATTACATTTATGTGTCTGTCTCCCCTACTAGATTGTGTGCTCCCTGAAGGCAGGGACTGGATCTCATTCATCTTTATATCCCTGGAACCAGCTACCATCAGTGTTGGTGAGTGAATGGGTGACTGAAAAGCATTAGGTTTAAAAGACATCAGTCGGTGATTTCTGAAAACTGGCCAAGCAAGGCTTAGCCCAGTTCTTCTCACCCTTGACTGCACATTAGATGTTAATTTTTATTTTTTTTTTGGCCGCCCTGCACCCCTTGTGGGATATTAATTCCCCAGCCAGGGATGGAACCTTGGCCCTCGGCAGTGAAAGCTCCGAGTCCTAACCACTGGACCGCCAGGGAACTCCCTTGACTGCACATTCGAATCATCTGGGGAGCTTGAAAAATATACTGATACCCAGACCCCACTCCAGACCAGCTAAAGCCAGCTGGAGTTGAGAACTGCCCCCTTAGGCCCCCAGAAAGCTTCTCATGGCATTCTCAGAGGAGGCAGTCTCTTCAAAAGCATCAGCTGGTGTTCACTGCGCTCAGCATCCACGGTACACGTGGAGAGTCCAGAGGGGAGTAATAAAAAGTAGGAAGGGAATGCAAAGAATGTTTCTGTTCTGGATAAGAGCCTGCCTGTTGTAATACACTGGGCACCTCTATCGGGACTATCTACTGTGAGGTACGTCTGTACCTCTGCCCTGGGACTTTGGTCCTGCAATCCACTGTTGCCCAGCCTTCCGTGCACCTTTCGGTCACCGTGTGCCAGCCTGTGACCAGTTTACTGAGGCCCTAACAGCCGCTGCACAGCAGAGTCTACTGTTCAGTTACCACTCCTGGAAGCCAGTCTGGCTGCCGCCCTCAGCAGGCTCAGGCGACCTCTAGTTTAATTGGCATTGGTGTCCTCCCAGGAGGTTGAGCTGAGGTTGCCGGCTGATTACCCAAGGCCTTGCATCCACTTTGGGGGGAGCTGAGGAACTGCATAACCATTAGGGCGGCATGGCCATGGCCAAGGTCAGACCCACTGGCTCCTGAGCATGTGAAGCAACGCAATTTGGACTTCGGCTGCCATGGCGGCCGTGAGCCCCTGTAGCAGTTTCTATTTGAAAATTTACCCATTGACCCTGTCCTCATGGCTGTCTCTTGCTCAACCCCCGTCTGCCAGGGGGCCAAGGACTTAATTAAAAACATTTAACCTTTTTGAAACTCACAGTCATTTTAATGGGAGCACTTGAACAGCGTTCTGTCCAGAGAAGCCAAGTCAAAAAACGGTTACCTGTTGTTTCTCAGAGGATCATAGGATGTCAGAGGTGGAATCTTAGATCTCACCTGCTGTGGGGTTCTCAAGCGTGACAACACATTAGAACCAGCTGAGGAGTTTTAAAAAGCGCTGATGGCCGGACCTGACTAATTAAATAGCACTACCGAGGTGGGGCTCAGGCACCTGGTGTTTTTAAAGCCCCCTCGTGATGCTAATGTGTAGTCAGGCTTAGAACCATTTGGTGATTAAGATCCCTTTTCATATGAGAAAATTAAGACTGAGGTGTTTAAGGGCAGTTCTGAGGCGTTAGCCCTGCTTGGATGTCCAGGGTGTCTGATGAGCCGGAGCAATGAGCAGCCATCTGTGTGTTCTGCTCTTTTCTGCCAAGTAGATCCCTCTGGACCACGTGCCTGCTCTCTCACTTCTTTCCTAAGTCAGAAATCTTAGAGGCTCTAGCGTCTGTCTTCTTCCTCAATCCCCAGTCTCCTAAATTACAGATTCCATAGATGAGCTGCAGCAGCGGGTGCCTTGCCCAGGACGCCCCAGCTAGTAGCTGTGCGAGGGTTCCATTTGCTATTCCCACGGCAGCAATCTGCTCAATTTGACCTACTGAAGCCTGCGTGCCACAACTACGCCTAGAGCCCGTGCTCTGCAACAAGAGAAGCCACTGCAGTGAGAAGCCCGTGCACCGCAATGAAGAGTAGCCCCCGCTCACCGCAACTAGAGAAAGCCCGCGCACAGCAACCAAGACCCAACACAGCCAAAATAAATAAATGAATAAATAAAATAAATTCAAAAAAAAGAAAACCCAGATGCCTAGGGCACACCCTGGACCCATAAAATCAGAATCTCCGAGGGTAGGACCCTAGCATTATTTTTTTTTTCAAGCTGTCTAGGTGATTCCAGTGTGCACCAAAACTGAGAATTTCCACTCTCGAGCTTTTGGATAGCGCAGAAACCATGTTTTTGGACTTTAGAATGCATTTCCATATCAAGCAATAATGGGTGTGTTTGGGAATTCAAAACACTCTGAAATGAAGTCTGGAAGTCTCATATCAAAGGGCTGATATAGGAGGATTTGGGAAGTTGTTAAATTTCCTCATTCTGACTTCTTCCAACTCTGCTTTACTCTCTTCTTAGTGTGTAGAGCCAGCATGAGTTTTCAAGTGGAGAGAATCACCATGCTTCTGAACCAAATCTTTTCTGGATTAGGAGGGATAATTAAGTGGACTTGGGTAAGGCAGTAGAGAGAAAGGGAGAATTAGTGGGGTTAAGAAAGAACTTTTCCCAAAACAAATGTGACTGTTTAGAAAAGTACGTGTACTACTTGTATATGGAAAGTACAGAAAAGTACAAAGAATAACATTTAAATCACTCATAATATCAATTTTAGAGATACAGACTACCAACATTTCGGTTTACTTAGTTGCCCTTTAAAAATTTACGTAAAAGTGGAATGATGGTGAGTATAAAAGTTTCGTATTCTGCTTTGCCACTTACTATTAATGTTTTGCACTAGATGTTGAAATCCTGATTTGAGTGGCTACATAATATTTTATCATATTTTATCACCTGTTTTCTTACAAGTATCATAAAACATTGTTCCTTTTTAAAAAATTTCCTTTTATAAATTTCCTTTCTAAATGGATATTTTTGGGGCTTCCCTGGTAGCGCAGGGTTCGATCTCTGGTCTGGGAAGATCCCATATGCCACGGAACAGCTAAGCCCGTTCCCCACAACTACTGAGCCTGTGCTCTAGAGCCCACATGCCACTACTACTGAGCCTGAGTGCCACAACTACTGAAGACCATGTGCCTAGAGCCCATGCTCTGCAACAAGAGAAGCCACTGCAATGAGAAGCCCGCGCACCGCAAGGAAGAGTAGCCCCTGCTCACCGCAAGTAAAGAAAGCCCGTGTACAGCAACAAAGACCCAACTCAGTCAAAAATAAATAAATAAACAAATTTATTAAAAAATAATAAATGGATATTTTTGTCCAAAATGCCTTTAAAATTACCTTTCTCTGTTTTGTGTGTGTGTGTGTGTGTGTGTGTGTGTGTGTGTGGTTGAGCCTCCTTCAGATAACCGAGGGCTTGCTACCACACACAGCAAAGATCATGCATATTGTTTGGGAAAGTCTTGCTTTCTTCTTAGAGAGGACCGGAGGCCCTAACAAATACCTATGGCTTCCTTCTATTCATTTCATACATTTTGGTACAAAGATTTCATAATTCCGTCCCCACCCTGGCTATTCCCTGGGGCTGTGAGAGAAAAAGAAAAATATGTTTTTAAAGGTCAGTGATTGTAGTGTCTCCTTGGCATGTTCCCACACAAAGCACTGTGCACACTTAAGGCTCTGTCTAAATAAATAACACAAATATAGATCTTGTCGGGGAGGGCTGTTGCTTGCTCTTTCTCTTGGGGCCCAGTGTAACTGTTTTGTTCACATGTTTATGGATTGAGGCTGGTTTGTGATTTGAATGAGGACCAGGTAGAGATGTATTTACATATTTGAATTAGGACAAAGCAGACAAGTAGATACCGACTTTCACACATAACTTGTTTTGGGAATTTGAGGAAGAAGATGATGAAAGGTGAAGGGGAGAAGAAGGAAAAGAAGGAGAACGAAGAAAAGGAGGAGATGAGGTTGCAAGGGCTCTAAAAAAACGAGGGCTCGATTTACTGTGCATCCAGTTCCCTAGGAATCCTGTCAATGTGCAGATTCTGATTCAGTAGGTCTGGGGTGGGACCCGAGAGTCTGCATGTTCTAGCACGCTCCGGGTGAGGCCAATGCTGCAGCCCCATGGACCTTCCTTGAGAAGCAAGGCTCTAGCTTGGGTTGTACCTTTTTGGAACTGGTGGAAAGGCGTGCTCTCTCACTGCTGCTATTCTTACGCTGCTTCTCTCTCACACCTGTTAATTACCTCCTTCATCACTAATGATGCTTTTTTGCCTTTGTGTCAAAAATGAGGAAGCATTTACAAAGCTCTGTCAACATTGCATGGGAGTCACCTTCACTCTCAAAGTCCCTCCAGTAGCTTCTCCTTCCCCCGCAGCCTGACTCTTATTTCTCGAATTCATTTCCAGCCCTTTCCTGGTTTGAGTCACTCATACATCAAATCTCTTGTCCTCCTGCCACTACCACAGCTGGTTTTATTTCTCTAGAGATTTTAACGCACAGCCCTTGCACCAAGAACAGGCTTCCACCTTTTCTTTCTGGTCCTGCCTCAGAGCAAAATTACAAATGGAATCTCCTAACAGTGGATGGATTTAGATGAGACTCAGTTTATGGCTTTGGCGAGACAGCTTTTGTTCAGCTCCCACACCACTTCTTCATGAAGTAATGGTCACCACAGTATATGGTTTCCAGAAAGTCTGGAGGAAGACAGATGTTTTCCCTAGAATGCAGTTTCTGTGTTACTGTGGTAAACAGGAATTTTCAGATTTGCAGGTGATGAAAGCCTTTAAAATTCTCTTTCGATGAGACTAATCACCAAGGCTGCCTAACCTCCCTGTAACTGAGAATCTTACAAGGCTTGTTGCCCAAATGTTTGACTTTCCTGCCTGAAAACAATGATTTGCATGTGAATCATTGACCATAAATCGTAAAGCCTAATACCATCCCTTTAAACCCACTGGGAACCCACACACGATGATTAAACTGACAGAGCTGGAATGAACCTTTCCATCCCTAAGTCTGCATTTAATTCGTGAAACCTTAACACTGTTTTGACGATAAACTCATTAGATCTTTCCATGGTGTGTCAGTTTGAAAACAATAAGGTATTATTCAGAAGTTGGCTTACATACCATTCTATCAAATGGAGCTTTCTATTAACTGGTATTTTCACAGATTTATGGTGTAATGGTAAAGAATGTTTATAATGAGCCTGAAGCACTTGCTGAAATACCTTCTGAATCATCAAAGAAAGGTGGAATTTTTGCTTAATATAATATCTTTGAGGCTCATTCTTGGGAAGTTGGTCAATGTATGCCTAACAGTACCTTACACTGGCAGATCAATTTCTGGTTTATTTACTATTTTAAAGAACACTTTATCATTTACATTTAAAGCTGAAGGAATTGAGATGAAGTGACTTTCCCTAATTCCACAGGAGGTAGTCAGTGGAAAAGCCAGGACCCTGGACCCTGGTCTCCTGTTTCTTTTATGCTGGTTCCACCTCTGTCAGCTTGATCACCGCGTGCTCACATCAGAGAGAGTGCGTGATTTTGAGTCCCAAATGATATTTACCTGCTTTATTTACCAGACTTGGCCCAAATAGTCAACCACATTCCTTTACGGTCAAGATAAAAAAAAAGTAGGGAATTCCCTGGCGGTCCAGTGGTTAGGACTTGGTTCAATCCCTGGTTGGGGAACTAAGATCCCACAAGTTGTGCGGTGCGGCCCTCCCCAAAAAAGTAGAGACTTCCCATGAAAGAAAACAAAGTGTGAATCCCTGTTCCAGATGCTTAGATATTCTAAGTTTTGGGGTGTGCCCCTCCTTGGTGTTGCAAGATTGGAGAATTTTAGACATAAGTAGATTGAGTTACGATTCCAGGAGGAAGAGAAATGATCCAGACCCACTTGATGCCTAATGGCTCCCTCCTTGGCCCTGTGTCGAGGCCACAAAGGTTTTGTCGAAAGGTGCTCCCGCTCTTCTCCCAAGTAGACAATTTCCTGTCTCTGCACTTACTTCTTTCTTCCTAGTTTGCCTCCCAAGTGTCCAATCCAAGGTCCTGAAGCTACTTATCACCAACTGCCACTTGGTTTCCAGCCAGCCTGGTTTGGCATCAGTGGGGGGGTTAGGTCTCAGGATGAAGCCTCCAGGATCACTGTCCTCTGCTCCAGAAACAACACTTTGAGGGACATTCCATCCCCTTGCTGAGCCACCCACAGTCCACTCCTGCCTGGCCCAGCAGAGAAACAGCCATCACATGCCACATCTGCAAACTGTTGGGTGAATAACAAAAGCCATCTTTTGTTTGGCCTAATAGCCTGTTATCTTCTTTGTGCTTATTTGAGGATCACCCACCATCTCAACGGAGTTTATACAATATAAAATCATCAATGATACGCGTAGTGCTTACAACGTGCAGTTATTTGACAGGCTTTCAGGGCTCTGCAAACTTTCTCATTTCAATAAGCTAAGTTGTTGAAGTAGAAAGCTTTTTTCTCCCCCTGCTCAGGGGCAACACACTAATTTATAATTTAAAGAATATGCAAATATAATTCTTATTTACCTGTGCTCCCTTCACTAATATTTTAATTATCTTTGATTCTTCCTTTGAAGGATGAAAAATTTTAAAGTACATGCTTCATATTTCTTTTGAGCTTTTTATCTTGTGCCTTCCTTGTCTTTGCTGATAGTTTTAGGGAAAGGTATTAAAAACTGTCATTCTACATACTGTAGGCTCCCAAAAGGGGAGGGGGGAAAGAGTTACAACTGATGTTGAGTTGAGGGTGGAGGGGAACTAGCTGGGGGGTGGGGGGAGATGGCTGCAGACCTATCCCCACCAGGAGCAGAATCCAGGGTCCAAACCACTAAGCTTGGGGAGTGAGGCTGAGTCTGATCCAGGCTGGGCTGGTTGGTAGCGGATTCTATCTGCGTTGAGCAGGCAGAGCACAGGGTGGCATTTCTAAGGAGAGTTTGGGTGCCCTGTGTGTATCCAATGTGTTTATCCAAGGGTCCATTTGTCCTGGGGAAGAGACTAGAATGAACAGGGCCACAGCCAGGGGAACCAAGGTTCAGGGATGGGCCCTGGACCCAGTAGGGGGCTGGAGAGGGAACTGGAGTCAGAAATTATGGCAGAGGAGAGTCAGACAGATGGGCCAAATGTGGTTATAATGATGATCCTCCTCAGAGACTCTTTGCTCTTTGTGGGATGTGTAAGTAAATCTCCATGCCACACGTGGGAGTGCTAAAAGGTGATGATGAATTCCATTCAAGTCACAGACCAAGTCAGAGATGAGACAGAAACAGGCTGTAAATCTCTTTACTCCTAAACTAAACTAAACTCCTAAACTCTCTCTCTAAAATGACAGACAACATTGGAGAGTCTGGATCCTTCTTCTATTCAGCTGGGGTCAAAGAGCTAGTTATAAATCTCCTGCAGTAAAAAGTGTCAAGAAAATGATCAAAAGAGACACCATGCTACCAGTCATTCTTTTCTTATCTCTTGGTTTCTTCTCTAACATCCAAAGCAAATGTTTTAGAGAAGATACTAAGGGTGATATGGTCACAGTGTAGGGTTTTACCAAGTACTCAGTGAAGTACTCAGTACTTCACTCTCCCACTGCCTAAGTCCAAAGGTACATACAGCTCTTAATCTGTGGACTTTGCTCAGGGCCCAGGTTGGGCCTCATGCCTGGTTGTTGGTCATGGGATCACATCTCTGCAGTCACCTGAGCATCAGCTGCAGTGGGTCTTGGAGGCTCATGGCTTTTTGACTGTGTTTGAAAGTGGACCAGACAGGTTTTGAGATAGGAAAGAAATGACACTTTTCTTATCACTCTGTGTCTTAGGTCAGGTACCCTAGAAGCCAAGCCCCAGGCAGGGGTTCAGGTGTGCATGTCTTGGTGGGGCAATGCTCTAGGAGAAAGGGTGTGAGAGAAGCTGAATGAGACAGAGGGAGAAGCTAAGCAAAGATACCTCAGATGGAGTCAAGCTTCAGTCAAAGAAGCATAGATTTAAAAATTGTGAATCACTGTGCTCCATACCTGAAACTTATATGATATTGTAAATCAACTGTACCTCAATTTAAAAAAAAAGAAAGAAAAGAAAAAGAAGAAGAAGAAGCATGGATTGCACCACAGAGCTGGTCGTACCCTGAGACAGGACTGCAGCCTTTTGTTACAGGGAGGGGGCTACTCTCCATCACTCAGACATTGGTTCGCTGCCCAGCTTGAGGGTGGTGGAACAGACTCCAGGATGAGGGGCTCCCATGCAGTGGAGGGCAGTTCTCTGGAGAAGGGGAAGCTGTGAGCCTTTGCAGCCATCCAGCAGGGCACCAACAGAGCCCACTGACTACACAGGGATGAATGGTGATCAATAAGGGCCATTTGACAGAGCTGAAGTCGTAGAGATGCTTGTCATAGTCCTGCTTTCTGGTAATAGACTGAGCAACTATTATTAGGAGACTGATCTAGGTTTCGTGGGGCCTGAAGCTTATTACAATTTGGGGATCCCTTTTAAAGAAAAAGGACACAGGACTTTCCTGGGGGCGCAGTGGTTAAGAATCCGCCTGACAATGCAGGGGACATGGGTTTGAGCCCTGGTCCGGGAAGATCCCACATGCTGCGGAGCAACTAAGCCCGTGCGCCACAACTACTGAGCCTGTGCTCTAGAGCCCGCGTGCCACAACTACTGAAGCCTGCGCACCTAGAGCCTGTGTTCCGCAACAAAGAGAAGCCACTGCAATGAGAAGACCGCGCAACGCAAGGAAGAGTAGCCCCCGCTCGCTGTAACTAGAGAAAAGCCTGCGCACAGCAACAAAGACCCAATACAGCCAATAAATAAATAAATAAATAAATACATCTATTTATTTAAAAAAAAAGAAAAAGGACACAAAACTGAATTCAAAATTAGGTTCACAGCCTGTGCAAGTGGCATGTCCTAAATCTAAAGCTTCGTTGGCTTCATCTGTCTCTAGGTGTTTAAGCTCCTTTGTGCAGAAAGGAAAACTTAAAGTTTAGAGCTTAAGTGAAATTGCCTAAGTACATCAATCAAGGAAGTGGTTGGAGCCAGAGCCCGTCCTTCTAGCTCATAGTCCAGAGCCTGCTGTGATAGCACCAGCCAAGCCCATTGCAGAGGACTACTCAGAGGGTGAAGAGATACCAAATGAGAACATGCTTTGTAAGCTTTCCCTGCAATGTCATGTGACTACAAGGCATTATGATTAAATGGGCAATTGATCTGTGAAATGAGATGATGCCAACTTGAATAATTTGGTAAAAGGGGATATATATATATATATATATTTTTTTTTCTCTCTCTCTCTCCTGAGGTTTCCACACTGGCTAGCTAGGTTTGTATAATAGTAGAGATCCCTAGTTTGATTCTAAGTTGTGAGCTTCCAAAATTGGCATGAATAATAAATTGATGAATCTCCCAGGCTTGTGGCTACTTACCCAATCGGGGAAACTGAAAACAGGCTTTATCATAGAAGACAAGAGCATTCCTCCTTATCACTCAACCAGAATGAATAGTTGATGAACACTCAGTGGTTCTTAAGAGGCAAGGCTGAGGAGATTAAGAGAAGTAAGGAGGGAGGGGCTCTTGAATTTTGGTTCAGAGCAATGATAGAGTAGCTTCCTAAAGACATTGTCTCTGTCCCCAAACTGTAGCCAATAGGCACAGCTAACTCCAGGTCCTGGATGCTACATTTTATGCCCAATGAGTTTTCCTTCATCCAAGTTTTCATCAGCAATGGGTCGGAGGGGACCACCAATCCCCTGAAAGTGTGAAAAAGCCCTTCTTTCAGAGAGCTTTTATTCACTCTGTTGGGGGTGAAGTCCAAGACTACAGGACCTGAGAATCTGAGCTGGTAGAGCTAACCTCCTACCCTATGTGGGCATCCCGTGTGGAGTGTTTCTGTCAGGTGGTCATCCAGCCTCCAGTTGAACCCTCCCAGCGACAGGGACTCACTTCTTCATGATGTTGCCTCATTGTTGGGAGCCCAGGACAGCTCTTCTTATTCTGCTCCGGAATCTGCCTCCCTTTCACTTCTACCCGCTGATATTTCTACCCGTGAAGACTCATTCTGTCTTACTCAGGACTAAGACCCAGACTCCTTGTCATCTCCCTTTACTACCATGCAAATTGTTATACTTGCAACAATTTCTTTAAAATCTGTCTTCCTTGCTACACTGTGTAGGTATATTTGGCTTGTCTCTCACTGTTGCCCATCCCCTTTTGTGAAGATGAAATGAAATGATGTATGTAAAGTACCTGAGACATTTACTGACCTGTACATAGTAGACACTCAATTCATGGGGGCTAGAATATTTTTCACGATAGGGTAATATCAAGGGAATCAGATTCAGGTCAGATTCACACTTAATTAGAATACATGATAGTTAAAGCATGCTAACAAATAGAGACTAACTTTCAGAGCTTTGGATGTGAAAAAATATTCAATATACATTCTGCATTCAAAAAGCAATGTGTATAGCAGTTATAAGATCACCTAGGTCAACGTGATAATACTCTTTGAGATTTCCCAGAAGTTTTTATAATATAATCTTTCTAGGTGAAATAAGCCTGGGTACATCTACAAGGGCATATAGGCAGGACAATATATAAGGTGACACACACTTGGGAAGTTTTGCAGCTCCTATGGGCTACAGATTAGGCCACAGAACTGTCTTGTATAATATCTAGTAGACCAGAAGTACAGGACACAGCACAATGCTCACACCGAACTCAGAGCCACCGGATGAGCAGAAATAGTGTAAAATTGGAGAACTTAGAGGCCTGTTTCCTGGGACTGGTTTTCTCCTCTTCCCGTACACTTGACAACTAGGCTCAGATCCCTGCTCGAGAGCTCTGACAAGCGCTTGCCAAGGGTATCTAGAGCTGGCGCCCTGACTTTTGCCTTCCAGCACATTGACTGGAAGGAACTGCTCCAAGCTTCAGGCCCCAGTAAGACAGTGGATGTTCGGGGTTCCTTCAGTCCTCTGCTCTAAGGTACCCGAACTCAGCCAGCTGAGAGAGGCCAGCACTTGGTTGGCCTGTTTGCTAACAGAGGACAGGCCATGATCAGCTCATAAGGTCTATGGAGAAGAAAGGCATGAGGGCTTGAAACTTGTCCCTCTCCTATTTATGTCACTAGCCTACTCGTCTTACATGAGTAGAAATTACTGGTGGCATGCTGTTTCTCCCTCATCTTCTAGCCTTTCCTGGTTTGCATGCAATAAGGCCATTTCTTTTAAGTGTCCCTCAGCTCCTGGGGGGATGGGGGTAGGGGTGGGGCATGTGGGTATTTTTTCTCACTCACCACTCTGTTTGCAGAGCTCCTCTCTGCTTGGCCTTGGGGAAGGTTCTTCAGGGCCACTACGGTGTGGGAGGGATGGAGAAATGAGTGTGGGTGGGGGTGAGTGGGTATGCTGAAGCACAGAAGTTGAGAAGACTGGGTTTTCAAGATCCTGGGATTTTAGAATCTTGTGGATTCAAAATGTGATTTTCATTGCCCAGATTGTATATTGAAGATCAACCCCTTGAAATAGAAGTGGGCCATTCTGGGACTTTCCTGCTGGTCCAGTGGCTAAGACTTCACGCTCCCAAGACAGGGGGCCCGGGTTTGATCCCTGGTTGGGGAACTAGATCCCTCATCCCGCATGCCGCGACTAAGAAGCCTGCATGCTGCAGCGAAGATCCCAAGTGCCGCAGCTAAGACCCGCTGCAGCCAAATAAATAAAATAAAAAATAAATAAATATTTAAAGAAGTGGGCTATTCACTGAGGCTGAGATGGGAGCCAAAGAGGGAACCATATCTTTTTGGAATCTTCCTAACTTTCCTTTTTGTGCATCCCAGGGCTGCAACCAACAGTCCCTTAGATGTCACATTTAATGAGGCATTTTGACTAGGAACTTTATAGAAGTAATAACGAAAGCCAGTTGCAAAGAACTCCAAAATTAGAATGTGCACTGTTCAGGCTTTTGTCCATGGCATGTGACACTGCTTGCTACTGCCTAAAAAGTACAAAGGTAACGCAAATTGATTTTTTTCCTTCCCTCGAAAGAAATAACACACAAACAGGGGATGCAAGTTAGAAGGTCTGGACTGTCTGTCCTAAAATTCTCTAACATTGGCCAAGATCAGTAAGATGGAAACTGCTCTCATCAGTAAAATGGAAAGGACAATGGAAGTTACCTTCTTACCTAAAAAGAGGGATTTGTGATTAGAAATAATGGAAGTGTGAATGTACTGGAAATAATAGGGCTTTGGGTGACATCACGGGCGTGGTCCCTATAGAATGGCCATCTCACTCCACCCCACCTTTCCATTTCTACCACTGGTAGGACTGAAATCGGCCATGTGGCCAAAATACCATGCAAAGGGCTCCTTTCCTCTCAGCACTCCTTGGATAATATTAGAGGTGGGGGGAGCCAGTGTTTATGGAGCACATTCACGAGCTTTATCACTATGTGTTAAGAGCTTAATCAATATTATCTCACTTATTTCTCATGATAAACCTTTGCGGTGTTATCTTTTTTAGGTGCAGAAACTGAGACTCGGAAGTTTAAGTCACTTGCTCAAGATTACACAGCAAATAGAAATATAATTCTTTCACTTCCTCTAAGTGTCTTTCTTATTCACTCTGGCTCAGATCAGCTTTTTGTTGTTGTTATTTTGCTCCTCTGGTCTTTTTCTGAGGTTTCCACCTTACCTGCCTGTTAATTTCATTGGTGTATCTATAAATTCAAGTGGATCCAGCTGGATAAATCTACCAAATTGCAAACTCTATGAGAATAAGGAATTTTGCCTGTCATGTTCATGGCCATATCCTTTGACACATAGTAGGTGCTCTATAGATATTTGTCAAATAACTATTTGTTATTTAATGAATGATATATCCACAAAAACTCAGATCCAGGGATATGTTTGAGCTAAGGTCAGGCTTCTTGAAGCCCTGGGTCTGGGTTGGCTGTCCATGGGAGGTGTCCTCTGCGATTTGAGAGTCTGGGCAGGCAGTTTCTCCCCAGAGCAGCCCTGATAAACCACAGATGCAGGATCCATGCAGGATATATACCTGGGTTCTGAAGACTGTTTGCAAGAATGCACAGAATCCCATAAGGTAGCATTATGGTTCAAGAGATGTACATCTATCCTCAGTATTAGGACCAGAATGAAATTTGTCCTGAGGATCCTCAAAAAGAGGGTCTTGCATGATGAATACACCATGTCTTCAATGACATTCATGCAAGAGACACCATGGAGATATTCTGTGGCGCTTTCCTATGGCTACACTCAGTAGAGGTGGATGGCAGTTTTCAGAAGTTCCATCAGAAGCCATCAGGCGCTGCGCTCAGATGGTGCTGAAGAAGCAGCCCTCCCCCTGTTTTAACCATCCCTTCTTCCTGGCGGACTCATAGTATGGGTTTGCCCTCTGGGAACACTGGGCACCCTGGGAAGATTTCATTCTTTGATTGTTCTAAAAGCAGCACTAGAAATTTAAACACACGCTCTCTCTGACCCATTACTTATTTTGAAATACGCTGGACCTAAAAGACCATTCCACTTGGAGGGAGCCAAAAGGAACGAGAAAGGTCTTAGTGCTTTCTAAATCAGATGATGGAAAAATGCAAAACAACCCGGCAACAGCCACCCAGTTTGAGGCTTGTACCCTTTGTTTTGATGCAAATCTAAGACGGCCACTGCTCAGTAAAGAGGAAAGGGGCAGCGCAGGACCTGGTCCCTCAGAAATGCAAGTTGTCATTCTCTCCGGTGCGCTTTGCTGATGTGGCAGGATTTTGGAAAAGCCAGTTATTCAAAACGAACTCTTCTAAAATTCTGAAGCCTATGGGGAGTCTTACAATTTTCTCTGGAGTGGCAAAGTAAATTTCAGACCTATCATTTTGTCGTTTAAGGCCCCCAAATCTGGAGCCAGAATGATTAGGGATGCTGGCAGGGTTGCAGAGAAAAAGCTCTTTCCCAAGGCCTCATTCCATTCCAGGGAGCCTGCCAGTTCGGCCTGTCCATCCAGCAAGAGGTTGTGTAATTCCCAACACCCCTGGGAAACTACCAGCCCTGCCACAGCCTGCCTCCTACAGTAACCTGGTCCGGCAGGTCCCTGAGACAAAGAAGCACTTCATTGTCCATAGAACCATCTTGGACCATTCTGCTGGATTTAAAGCGCTAAGCCACCCACCTACTGGCACAGGTGGCTCAGAAGTAGCCCTTTTCTCTTTGTGTAAGTCAGGAGTTCTGAGCTGACCAGTGTTGTATGTCCCCAAGGAGAATAACACCAGAAGGCATGACCTCGGATTACAGCATGGCAAATATAGGTTCCACTAAAGGAAGAGTCTGGCCAGGGCAGGTGATGGACCCCAGGATGGGCTTACTGGTCTCTGAAGGAAGTGGTGCGGGGCATTAGGTAGCTCTGATTGCCCTTCGAGCAGTGGGACGGAGACTGGACTGCCTCTAAGCTATCGTCTAAGGGAGGTCAGGACAGCCCAGTCTCCACGTATTTATCTGTTAAATGTGTCCAGTGTCAGGACTCTGTTTCTTGTTGAAAGCTGTTGGGTGTTAAAGAGTGCCCTATTAAAATGCAGTTATCTTGGGGAGGGTTCTGCCTTAAACCTGACTGGTTTTCTAGTACTGTACGGATAATTGAGGCGGGGGGAAGGCCGGGGGGCAGAGGAAGGGCCACTAGGTGGGGCAAGGCTTGGACCGGAAGAGAGAGAGAGAAGAGGAGGCTGAAAGAGAAAGAAACATTTTGTTTCCGGACTACACTGCCTTCCGGTGCCACCAAGAAGAGAAAGCAATGGCTAAGGTGCCTCTGTGCCACCAGAGGGTTGAGGACATAGCCAGGGGAAGGGAAGGAGGAGAAAGAAGAGAGAAGGAGAAGAGAAAGGAAAGGGAGGAAGGAGAGGCTTCAGGTGGGCAGGTTGGGGGCTAGCGTCGTTTGTTGGGGGCAGGGGGCACACCCAGTTGTCACCTCAGCCATCGATTGCCGACCGCGGGCCCATGGAGGTGTAAGAAGGTGCAGGTAGTGTGGTGGAGGGGAAGTGACCACAGCCTGGACATCAGCAGGTCCAGTGCTGTAGTAACTGTGGAATGGTAAAGATTTTGAAACCCCATAATTCTACCACCACGGGGGAACCATGCCTTGCCCAGAAGATGCCCTAATTAACCCCCGGGAATGGTTAGCTGTGTAGCCTCTGTCACCCCTAGTTCCCAGCGCTGAGCTTCATTGTTGGCAGAAAGTATATAGGAAAAGTGCTTGGAAACTGCTGCTAGTCTTAATCCCTTTCTTTAACCTTGAGATAGGAACGCCTTTGTTCAAGTCTCAAGCAAGTCTCAAGTTATGTAACTCACTCTTATTAAAACTCTCCCTGACTGTTTTATATTCAGTCTTTTCGCTGCCCTGGTTTGCAGCTTTAATTGAATAGGTGGCCTTGTATTTGTGCTAAGTTTTTTTGTCTTTCTCTTTCAGATCTTGACAGGATAATCACATTGGTTTGTTTAGTAAACACTGAGGCCAGCTCGGCAATCCGGAGGCCTGACAAATGGCCAGTGACTGCTCTGGAAAAGAAAGCTTTGTTCCTCTTGCAGGACGTCAGGAAAAGCTTCCAGGAGAACAAGCTCTCACCAAGCCAGACCCCCTTAGAGAAGCAGACAATTTCCCCAAGGACAAGATTCATTTATCATTTACACCTCAAGAGAGGTCGTCCCTTACGCCCTCTCCAAACTAGCTCCCTTTCCCGACCTGTAGTCCTTTTAAAATGGTCTTCATTGCACTTACCACTATCTGAGATGATCTTATTACTTATTTTTCTTTAGAATGATCGTCGTGCTCCACCTGGCACTGGAGTGTGGGCTCCTCCCAGGAGCAGGGGTGCTGAGTGCCCACAACCTCACCTGTGAGAGTAAGTGCACAACCAAGCAGTCAATAGCCACTTATTGAGCACCTAGTATGTACTAGATATTGGACTTGCTGGGATGCATGCATCTATAAAAAAATGAAATGAAATGAAATAAATGTGTTACATGCTTAGAGGTCTGTTGGCAAAACTAGAAGTTTCCTCAAACCCTCGTGTTCTCTCCTGCCAAGAATTTGGGAAGTTGCCATCCCCTGATTCACCACTTGATGTTGTACCGGGTCCTGGGATGGGCAGGAGAAAGCAGGAGATGAACAGAATATGTTCTCAAGGAATCCACCCGTCCAGTGTAGGGTGGGCATCCGGGGGAGGACAGACGTGGAAATGAGAGCCCCACTATGTGAGATGGGTGCCTTCATTGAGTGATACACACGGTGTCCTGGGAGCAGCAATCAGAGGAGGGAGACAAGACATGACTGAACCCTCATGCTTTACAGCTTTAAAGCTGAACCATGATCCTTTACAGAGCATGAGGGTTCAGCAAGAGTGTGACAGGAGGAGAGAGGAAAGAGCCTTCAAGGCACGAGGAAGAGCTCGTGCAAAGAGATGGAGCCAAGAGAGGACCTGTGTGAGGCTGGAAGAGGAATCAGTTGGTAGAGCTTCGCACAGGCTCGGGGAAGGCTGTGGAGGTGGAGGAAGGAGGCGGCTGGGAGAAGCCACAGGGAACCAGGCTAGAAAGGCTAAGTGAGGCCAGACTCTGGAAAGGCTGGCTCCAGGGCCTCGTAAGGAAAAGAGAGGCAAAATAGCATCTCAGACTTCCTGGACTGGATGGGGGACCCTGAGGCAACCAAAGGGAGACAGTTCCAACCCTCAGGGTCCTGACCTGTTGCTGCAGCTCTGATTCTAGAAATTTGCCATGGCATTTGGATGCACTCAGTGGTAGGGGAAGATTTGGGGAGATCTTTTAAAGAAAAAGAGTATAAAATTTGATGCCAAATACGCCAGGGTGCCTCCCAGGGCTTTGGAAGAGCCTGGTACATAGTGAGGCGCCCTGAAGCTTATACTCATCAGCTTCTTAGTGACGCCACCTCTGGAACCTGCGTGGTGTTTGTCCTAAATTGTGCAAGGCAGAAGGCAGGCCTGATTTTATGATTTCACAGCTATTTCCCTGGGAGGAAAGCCTTTTGCTGCCAGTTCTTCTTCTGCTATAAACAACGCTTGGTCCTGTGCCCTCTTTTCTACCTACACCCTTTCCCTAGGGGACGCACCCTCACCACGTCTTCTGTGGTCAAGCCCCTGGCCGCCCTCTGACCATCTCGAGCCTCTCTTCCAGCTCCAGCCACACTGGCTCTCGGTCTGGTCCTCAGACTGTCAAGCTCCCTCCCATCTCAGCACCTTTGCGTCTACTGTTCCCTCTACCTGGAACACTCCCCAGAACTTCATTGTCACATTCAGGACATGGCTTAAATGCCACCATCTCAGAGAAGCCTTCCCTGATCAACAAATAAGAAACCTCCTAGTCACTCTCTATTACACGGCTTTGTTTTATTTTCTTCATAGCATTTTTTTTTTTTTTTTTTTTTTTACTAATCAAAGTCGTCTTATTTTTTAGCCGTTTTCCTGTCTGTCCTCTCCCCCAACGTGAGCTGCTTGAGTGCGGGGACCTTGTTTGTCTTGCTCATTGTGCTATATCCTGCAGTGGTTCACATAGACACTCATTTTAAAAAGAACCCAACAGAGTTTACTGAGAGCATTTTCCCATAATTCTAATACTTTATATTTGTATAGCACTTTCTCGTTTCCAAAAAAATTTTAAATACGTAATGTCACTTCCACCTCAAAACAACCCAAGGAGGTAAGTAGGAGAGGGATTGATATGGCCCCAAATTAAAGAGGAGTAAATTGAAATTTAGAGAGGTGAGACGACTTGTCTAAAATTTTCTAGCTACTAAGGGATAGCACAAGGTCTCTTTCCATCAAAACCAACTCTCTTTCCATGCTGGCTTATATTCCTAAGACTTGTTACTTCTCCTGGCCCCTCAGAACCAAAGAAGCTATCCATGTATGGAATGAGACAGCACCTCTCCCCACTCCTCTGAGAGGGAAGGAGAAAAGGATTTGGCTTCCACATAAAGGTTCATGGCAGACAGCCCAGTCTTCACCTGTGGGTTCAGCAGAGAATCAGGACAATTATTATGTAGTGATAATGATTAAGTTTGGACAGTAACAATACATCCCTTAGGTGCAGTAGAATTTTGTTACCTATAATGAAAATGATGAGGGACTTGAATTTTCATTTTGATTTATTGTCAAAAGTACTGACTGCTGGGCAATTTCACATATCTCACCCATAAAGGTAAATCTATTAGATGGTGAATGAAGAATGAAAGCCAACCTTGCTGTTTTTTAAAACAGAGGCACTGGAAGTAATGTTTTCCTAAAACTGTCTGGAGAATCAGTGACAGAACAGGAAGTTCAGAATCCTGAAATTCCTGGTCCTCGTCAGAGACTATTGAAAGTCAATTTCTAGAACTCTTTTGGGCTTTACTTCTCCACTGATAGAAATCTTTAGGAAAATGTTGATGCATTTGTGATACTTGATGAGACCCTTGTATGGATTTTTTAATTGACAAATTACATACAAAAATGTGCAAATCATATAGAGTGCAATGAATCGGTACAAAGTGAACACACTCATGTAATCAGCTCCCAGATCAAGATATAGATCATTACCAGTACCCCAGCATCCTCCTCCTGGCTCTCATCTCAATAACTACTCTCCCGGAATTAGGGTAACCACTATCCTGAGTTCCACCACAATAGATTAGTTTTACTTGCTTTTGAACTTTAAACAACTGGAATCATATAGTATGTTGTCATCTTTTTCTGTCTGGCTTCTTTTGTTCCACATCATGTTGGTAAGACTCATCCATATTATTGCATACGGTTGTAGTTTGTTTTTTCTCACTGCTCTATAATAGTTGCTTGCCTGACTGTACTGCACATATATTCTACTACTGATGGTCATTTGAGTTGTTTCCAGTTTGGGGCTATTATAAACAGTGCTGCTGTGACCACTCTTATACATGTCTTTTGGTGAAAATATATATGGATTTCATTTGCACATAAATCCAGAAGTAGAATTGCTGGATCATAAGATATATTTGTAGATACAGGCAAAGAGTTTTCCAAAGTGGTTTTACCAACTTATTCTCCCATCGTTGATGTATGAGATGTCCAAATGATCCATGTTCTTCTTTTTTTTTTAATATTTATTTATTTATTTGGTTGTGCTGTGTCTTAGTTGCTGCAGGTGGGCTCCTTAATTGTGGCATGTGAACTGTTAGTTGCAGCATGCATATGGGATCTAGTTCCCTGGCCAGGGATCGAACCCGGGCCCCCGGCGTTGGGAGCACGGAGTCCTAGCCACTGAGCCACCAGGGAAGTCCCCATGTTCTTCTTAACAGTTGGCGTTATCTATCTTCTTGTTTTAGCTCTGCTAGAATGTGACCTATGATGGATTTTAATATATTTAAACTATAATTAATTTAATTTGTTATAATTTTGTAAATACATTTGTGAAATGGTAGATAAGGAACCTAAGATTAGGTAGACATTAGATCAAAAGTAATTTTTTTAAATTGGGGTATAGTTGATTTACTACTTTAGATCAATTTTAATGCTCAGTTGTATTCTTGTGTTGTTCCCTAATTCTTTCATGTATATAGGTTCAGCCCACCCAAAAGATGACAAGCTTCTGGAGGTCAAGGGCTTTGTCATAGGCTCCTTTCATAGTTGTTATAGCCTTAGCACAGTGCTGGGTACAGAGTAAGGCGCCCAGTAAATTCTGATTGAATTGAGCTGAACTAAGTGATGGAGGCAAACCCACCAGTGTCTCTCTGTTCATGGTTCCCTGCCTAGTCACTCCGCTTTCAGGTATTTCCTAGGGTGATAAAAGGACCAAGAGAGAGGAATTCTGGAAAATGTCCAATTCCTTCATGTTCCTCTAGAGCCTGCATTCCAAGCACTAAAACTTTTTAGGTAGAATGAGCCCCTCTATTTTCAACAGGATTTTCCTGAGGCATGTACTAGAAAGCAGAACAGACAGAAGACTGTCTTACCCGGGGTTGTCAGGAGAGAGCATTGTTTGTGCCCTTCCATGCTTGAAGGGGTGCTTTGGACTCAAAATGTCTGATCTTATTACACTAACCTGATTTCCCTATGGCTGCATCCAGTTTGAAAGAAATTTCTCCACAGGCCACAGTAATCTCTAGGATACTTAGTTCCTTTTTTTGCTGATTTTTAAAAAAATCTGTCCTAATTGTTAAGAACTGTTTCTGTCATCTCATCAGCCGAAGGATCCGTGCTCGGTTGTCGGTTTCAACACGCAGCGGTGTGTCACATTATGCACATTCTTGTTCATACTGAATACTGGCTCTTTCTGACTGAGATCCTGAGATGTTACGTTAGTACATTTTAACTGTTCTGATTGAGTTTGGAATTAGGCACTTATTGAGAACAATTGGTGGAAATATCCACCCTCCACCCCCTTTCTTTCAGTTTTGGACTCTCTCATTGGGAAGATGGGTTTTAAAGGGCGTGGTCATGAAGGGGGGATGAAAGAAGGAAGAAAAGATGGATCTTGAGAAACATGTATAGCGTGCTGATCAAACTAAGCCAGTTTTCCAGACTCCATCTGGGCCCCCTGCTGTCAGGCATATCAAGGTAGAGAGTGTGTGTGCTTGTGTCTGGGGGATGGTGGAAGAAATGAGAAATCCCTGAAAAGAATATTGTGGTAAGATCCCCAAAGCATATCAGATTGTAATTGTATACAGTCACTAATGGGAACAGGCTTGTTCTGCAATCTGCAATCATGATCAGCAGGTAATCAGATCTAGTGCTCTGGGGCCTCCCACGACACAGCGATTGTTGTAGACTAGACTCAAAAACAATGGGCTGTTTGACTCTCTCTTATCCGGGCTGGGCAGCTTCCCAAGATTTGTGGGGAGGTGGGGGGCTATGAGTTTCAGAATGTTTTTCCTCTGGGGATGGGCCTCATGTCTCAAATCTCCTGATAGGAGATCACATGTCACATACATATATGTTTCTCCCTTCGTGTGTGTATTTGCTTTTCAATCTCAGATTGAACTGGCTATGACTCTTGGGTTTATTAAATGCAGGTCCATTAGGTTACTCCATGGGTATATTTGTTAGGTAGCCAGGTGCCATAAGTTCAAATGCTTGGGGTAGATCAAGCAGGCAGCATGAATATGAAATGGGGTTTGTAGCAAGCTGGAGAATCTATTTCTCTTCCAAAGGGGGATACACTAGTCAGCATCAGACAATGGTAACTATGTAGGTAGGCTGGCCCAGGGGGCCAGATATTCTGATTTTTCAAGAAAAGCCTGAAATCCAGATTAAAAAAAAAAAAAAGTGTGTAATTTGCTGATTTTTCCAATATTTATAATTAATTCAAAATAAAAAAAAATCATTTTGCAGGCCAACTGTGTAACAAACAAAACAAATCTGCAGGTCTTATCCAGTTCCCAAGCCTCAGCCTCCAGGTTAAACTGATTTTCTGGTGGGAAAAACCCAACTTACTCAAGTCACTTCAAGTTATAGAGGACTATATAGATGGTCCCTGACTTGTGATGTTTCGACTTAATGATTTTTCGACTTCATGATGGTGTGAAAGTGGTATGCATTCAGTAGAAACCGTACTTTGAATTTTGAATTTTGATCTTTTCTTGGGCTAGTGATGTGCAGGACCGTCCTGTCTCGGTGATGCTGGGTAGTGGCAGTGAGCTGCAACTCCCAAGCAGCCACACCATCACGAGGGTAAACAACCGATACACTTACAACTGTTCTGTTCCCATGCGACCATTCTATTTTTCACTTCCAGTATTTAATAAATTATATGAATATTCGACACTTTCTTATAAAATAGGCTTTATGTTAGATGATTCTGCCCAACTGTAGGCTGATATAAGGAATCTGAGCACGTTTAAGGTAGGCTAGGCTAAGCAATGATGTTCTGTAGATTAGGTGTATTAAATGCCTTTACAATTTAATGATACTTTCAACTTAAGATAGATTTATGGGTTTATCATGGATTTATTCCATCGTGAGTGGAAGAAGATCTGTATTATAAGGATACGTGTGACAATAAGATAAACAGGATTTTCAACCACTCAGCAGGGTCTCATAGAAAGCCAAGAACTCTATAAACATGCCAGGTCAAGGGCTGAATAGGAACAGCACATAACTGGTACTTATTGAGAATTGGAAGGTTCTTTGTCACCATCAGTGGTGTAACTTACGCTTCTCAATTGGTGGCACGTTTCAATATAAGCTGCCTATGACTACATTAACTTCTCTGGTAATTGTAGACTTCTTGAGTGAGTCTCAGGGCTTCCAGGCTGCTCCTAGCCTTCATTACTTCAGTTATGCCCAAATTTGGGAGGTGTGGGGCTAAGTTTATTTTCCTTGTGGCAAGTGGATTGTTGGAGCAGAAGAGGAGGAGCTGCTGGTCAGGGTGTATTTGGAAGCCATGCCCCATGTTCTGATCTATGACAGACAGAGCTGCTTCTCCATTGACCACTCCTCCTTTCATCCTTGCTAACAATATCCCAGCTTTGTTCAGGTATCCGGCAATTTATGTGCTTCAGAGAAATCTGCTCCCAGCCCAAAGCAGGGTGGATCTTAATTACATCAAACCAGTCATGGTGAGTCCATTTTCCTTGCCAGAGATTAGTTTAGAAATCAGCATGGGTAGCAATTCTTAGCACTGAGATTGAGAGAAAGCCTAAGGGAAATTTTTGTCCTAGATTTAAATCCCCCTCACTCATTGAACTGCAAATGATCTAAAAATTATCAAAGGATCGATGAGCCTAGGCAGTTGCCTTTTGGCTGCAATCTCCATTTGCAAGCCCAGTGCAAGACGCCCTGAGGCTGTCTCCCAGATCCTAGCTCACTGTAGATCCTGCACTCGTCTCTCTCTCCGTGTTTCCCCAGCAGCGCCTCCCAAGTCTCTCTTATTAAGATATTTGCTGCCTGTTGTCCTTTATATTTCCTTCCCACCTTTGCGGTCTGCATCCTTCTCCTTTCCCCTGCCACCCAAGAGAGAATAGCTGGCCAGATTGCTTTGGTGGATGTTGGAGAGGATAGACTAGAAACCAAGATCTTCTTATTCTTCATTTCCTTGCTTGTGGGGCTTGGGAACACCATCATTTAGTGAGCAGATGCAGATCGACCAGACTCATATGGGACTCCAGTATATCCCACTTACACTCTCTCTTTTCCTTTTTGGTTCCTGAATTTTTGTTGCCTAATTTCTCTTTCTTCACTCTTGACCCACAATGGGCTTTTTCTCACCTTTATAAGTCTAACTTCCTCTTAGCCTCACTTTCCCATTCTTGACTGCTTACAACTAGCTCTTTTATCCCATAATATCCCTTTTCCTTTCTCTTCACCAGAGGCCTGTTATTTTCCTTCCACTCTCCCCAGAGCATCTGTGTGTGCACGTGGAATTTCTCCTGACTTAATTTGGAAAATAGCCGTGTATTAGTCTTCTGCACATACTACTTAACCTCCCCCCAGAATGACTACCAGCTCCTCAGGCCTCAAATAAGCATCACGAAAGATATTAAAACCACTCTGTAATCATTTTCCTTGTTAAAGTATTACACTGAGAGGCTTTGTGTTCTCTTCTACAACTGCAACATTTATTGTGGGAAATAACCTGCTTATCTTGTAAAGAACGAGTACCCTACCTACAGTCATGGTGAGCTTCCCATGGTTTTTTTCATTGACCTGATTTGATAAATCCTATCAGTCATCATCAGTGAAGGAAGAAATAAAAGAAAACATGAATGTATTCGAGGAGAGAGTCCCAGCATGGGATCCAGGGTACTGTTGGTCATGACCTTCAGATTTAAATACATCCATGATCTAAAATTTTTAAATGATGTTTCCCAGATGGACATACCCTCTTTTGGTTCTGTATCAGTAAAACAAGAACAGGAGGAAAGTATCTAATCCATGCTGAAATTCCTAAGTATGTTTATTTTTAACATCTGTTACAGTACAATTTTGCCGTACAGAGCTGGGGCCAAAATATAGTTAGTGAGGACAGTATTTCTCCTTCAAATCCTTTTCAGCTTTGCACCCATTGTCGTCACTAATGTGCATCGTTTTGTGCTGGGTTGGTCAAATTTCCAGTGCCCTTGATGGGAGGACAGGTAGGATTAGTTGAGAGTAGGGCCTGAGAGGCGGGAGGTAGAGGAGAGGCACAGCATCTGCTCCCTGCCTGTCTTCTTGGAAGCTGCTGGAGACCTTGGTTAGAGGGGTGAGACCAGAAACTGAGGAAATGGCTTCATGGGACTTTGAGGCAGCAAGAGGTGGGAGGAAAAAACTGCAAAGTCTCCCTTCAGGAAAGACTTTGGGAATCTTTAGGCACACGCAGAACTGCTTAGAGCAAAGCATGGCAGGGCTGGTTGGAGCCTGATCTCGCTGTCTCTGTATGGAATCTTTCAGCCATGGTACCCAGTAGACCAGAGGCTCTAGGAGCATCAGCAGTCTGCAGACTTGGCACAGATCCTAGCTCTCTCTGCCAGCAAGGATATGGCTTTGTCCTCAAGAGCTCTGAAGAAAGCAGATGCTGATGAGTGTTGGAGAAGGTGGCAAGGCTGGTCAGAGAAGAACCCTGAAAACGAATACTTGCTCAAGAAAAAACAAATCAACCAGCCTATAAATGATAGTAGTATGTCGCATCCCCTTCAGTTTGGTGGAAATGAAAGTCCATAAAGATTAAATATGTTTTCAAGGGTTCTTATCACGGAGTCAGAAGTGCAATCTAGACCCCTTGCTGCTCCAGTTTCTGGGGTATCCTTAGCAAGTGTGGTTATTTTTAAGGATGAATTTCCATGGATTAAAACATGGTTGTGCTGGAAGTGAGTGTGTCTTTAAAATGCACCATAGGCTTCTGGAATGGAAGGCGTGGTCAGCCACTGCCAGCATGCCCCGTTGTGGTATCCACAGGGTGGTGACAGCTGCTGTGTAGTTCTTCTCCAGCGACAGGGGACCCTCCTCCAAAGCAGTCTGGGCTCTGGATTTGAGAAGCAGACTACACCTGATACATTGGAGCAGCAATCTTATATTCTGAGATCTGCCATTGATGTCACGTGGTGACAAGGAAGGGACATGTAGCAGGGGATAGTCAGGCCAACCCCAAGGAGCTAGTGGTATCATACACCTGGAGTTCTTCAAGTTGCTACAGGAGAACAGAATTTAGTAGTTCCAAGTGTGAACTCCTGAGTTCTACCAGTGGGTTCAAAGCCTAGCTCCACTATTTTATAAGCTGGGTAACCATGGGTAAATTATTTAATTTCTCTTGGCTTCAGGCTTCTTGGTATAAAATGGAAATAGTAATAGTACCTCTGCTTTGGAGTTAATGTGAAACTTAACTAAAAATAAAAAGTAATATAATATAAATATATTTATTATGGTAACATGAATTACCAGACACATACAAGTACCTGATAAATGTTACTTTTTTGTGTGCTGTGTACAAGAAATGCACTTTATTTTTTTCTTCCAATTTTATTGAGATATAATTGACATACAGCACTGTGTAAGTTTAAGGTGTACAGCATAATGATTTGACTTACAGACACCATGAAATGATTGTCGCAATAAGTTTAGTGAACATCTATCATCTCATACAGATACAAAATTAAAGAAATAGAAAAATATTTTTTTTCCTTGTGCTCTTATATAAGTCTTAGTAGAGGATTCCAGGGATCTTCCCCTGTGACTTGAAATCTAATTCTAGTATGTTAGGTTCCATTGTTTCTACTTGCTCCTAAAGCACTAGCTAAAGGAACAAACAAGGTTGCAGACAGAGTGGAGAGCTTATTCGGTTGACCACTTGGCAAGGGGAGGGTCCCAGATACACATCTGGATCCCAGTGCTCTTGTTGGGGGCCTTGCTGGACTCTGCTGTGAGGTGGCTTGGCTAGTCTGGTCCCTAGGCACCTTGCACTCATCTGCGGAGCTGGAGCTGACCTGCCTGTGCTTTGTTCTTTGGTGTGTCCAGGACCCAGTGCTCTTTCTTGCTGGTTCAGGTCACCTTGGAGTGGCATACCTGTCTGAATCTTGCCTACAACCTCCATCTGACTCCTAGCTTAGGGTGAACACTCTGTACTCACAACGATGACCTCTGGTTCTCAAATCAGCTACCTTCCTAGTCCTCCATGGTGTATGTGGTGGCCTCTAGGCCCCAGCCAAAGGGAGCTCAGAAGGGATAAATAAGGCCTGTTTCCACTTAACCTCCATGCACCATCGTTTTTATTTTTATTATTTGTTTTTTGGGCTGTACCACTCGGCATGCAGGATCTTCTTCTCTGACCAGGGATCAAACCTGAGCCCCCTGCAATGGGAGCATGGAGTCTTAACCACTGGACCCCCAGGGAAGTCCCGCACCATCGTTTTTAATCTGCTATGACCATTTCTTGAAGGAGCAAGGACACTTAGTGGAGCAGTTTGCTCCCTGAGTACTAAATGGAGGAGAGGGCACAAACTCTCTCTGCTTTCTGTTTAACAGCGACTTCCTGATATAAGCCCTAACAGGGCAGACCAGATCACATGTCCCCTTTGTCTCTCTTCCTGCTCTCAGACTCAAAGGAGATAGGAACATGTGCAAGGTCAGGAGTAAAAGTGTCGACAGTGTATATGTGGGGAGTGGAGGGAAAATAATGTTTGAAAAGTATGTAGCCAGAAACTAGCCTCTGGAAAATTCTTCCAACCACTAGATGGATAAAAATGTAAAAAGAGGATTTTGTACTCATCAGTGATGATGAAAAATGGAATTTCTCTCCTGTTAAGCCTCTACTGCGAAATGCAGCACATACAATTATAAATGCCCCATGCATTTTCAATTCAAAGAGTATGTGAGATTAGTCACTGAAAAGAAAACTTGATATGCCCTGAAATCTGAAGCTCCTACACTAAAGAGACCTGGTAGAGATTTTCCCAAATTTGACAATAATCCTAAAAATTTACATATCAATAATAAAACGTTATGAAGCTAAAAGAGACTTTTCTAAGCTATCAATAAATGAAAATTTTATTAACTATGTTGGAGGAAAAACTAAATTGTCTTCATTTTCTCTTCAGAAAATTATATCCCAATTCACATAATATGAAAAGCCAATCAAAGACCATGCAGCCAAAAAAGTCAGAAAAAAAGTATGAGATGTATGCCGTGAGGTTAATCAATAAAAATATAAATTTTCTGTACATTTGTGGAATGTTAACTTTATAAAATTTGGGATTTCTTTTCTTATTCTAAATATTTACTTTCAAATCTACTTTTGATTCATAATTTGTTTTCTTAAAGAAGTTCCCCAAATTTGTAGATGCTTTAGACCCCACAAATCCTGGATCTGCTCCTGTTGGGAGTTGCACAGCCAGTAGTCTAATTGACAGTGGCCAACAGTGGATATTTGTGCATGCCTACAGGAACACGACCTGTAAATGAATGCCATTTATTATCTGTATCACTGTCAAATAAAACAAAACAACAACAACAAAGTAAGAACCACTGTTCTAACCTAAATGTCCATCGATGGATGAATGGATAAAGAAGATGTGGCACATATATACAATGGAATATTACTCAGCCATAAAAAGAAATGAAATTGAGTTATTTGTAGTGAGGTGGATGGACTTAAGAGTCTGTCATGCAGAGTGAAGTAAGTCAGAAAGAGAAAAACAAAGACCGTATGCTAACACATATATATGGAATCTAAAAAAAAAAAAAAAAAAAAGGCACTGATGAACCTAGTGGCAGGGCAGGAATAAAGACGTAGACATAGAGAATGGACATGAGGACACCGTGGAGGTGAGAGTAGCATCGACGTATATACACTACCAAATGTAAAACAGTTAGCTAGTGGGAAGCAGCCACATAGCACAGGGAGATCAGCTCAGTGCTTTTCTATGACCTAGAGGGGTGGGTTAGGGAGGGTGGGAGGGAGGCTCAAGATGGAGGGGATATGGGGACATATGTATGCATATGGCCGATTCACTTTGTTGTACAACAGAAACTAACACAGTATTGTGAAGCAATTATACTCCAATAAAGATCTATTAAAAAAAAACAAACCCACTGCTCTAGACAGCAAAAGGAAACAAGTAACTATACCAGAGTGATAACCACTATCCTGAATTCAGTGTCTATTATTGTTATGTATTGATATAAGTTTATACTTTTCTATATATATATGTTCATGTTCACACATCGGTAGTACACTCTGTGCATGTAGTCTGGTTATCTATTGCTTTATAACAAATTACCCCAAAACTGAATGTTAAAATAACAATCATTCCATTATGTCTTATAATAGCTCACCTTCTTAGAGGGTGATCAGGACAAGCTTGAAAGATAAATATTCGCCAGTCAGATCAGGTGGCAGTGGTATCACCTGCAGATATATCAGCTTGAGCAAGGAACTGTTATGGGAAAAGAAAGAAGGAACTCCCTTTCCAAGTGTTTATACCTGAAGACAGACCTCAAGAAGATTGGGGGTGTGGAGAAATGGCACTGGGCTGGGGGGAAGTGTTTGAGGTGAGGTGCAGCTTTAACAGTCAGAATATGATGATGAAACTACACTGGTGGCAGTGAATCCAAGGATTAAGTAGGTTACAACAGGGACAATTAATTCTAAGGGTATCGTCAAGGTGGAGTGTTTTGCCTGCCAACTAGCCAGCCAGTTTTGGGGAGTTTGGAATTAAGCTTGGGTGTGAGATAGAAAGAAAGATTTCGCTGCACTCCAGTTACAAATACAATATGTTGATTTTAATAAGGCCAAAGTGGATATTGTCTTAATCTTAAAAGAGGCTAAGATGTGTAGTTCCTTCTGTGAAACATGGTTTTCCCACTGTAACTTCAAAGGCATTCCTGAGGGCGGGAGTGATGCGGGGTGGGGGGCGCTGTTAGGTGTGTCTGGATGGGCTGTCTGGGGTGGATATCATTCACTGCCCTGTTCTCAGAGGAGTTGAAAGCACATGGCAGTGTTTGCTTCAAGCTTCTAGCACATTTTCGGTATCCTAGTGGCTACGTTCACTCCCTCAACGTTATTTTTGAGAAGGTGTTATTGAATATAGTTCCTGAAGAGTTCTTGCCAGTGTTCTTTTGTATGCTGATCTTAATTAAAAAACCCGTCACGGGCTTCCCTGGTGGCGCAGTGGTTGAGAGTCCGCCTGCGATGCAGGGGACACGGGTTCGTGCCCCGGTCCGGGAGGATCCCACATGCCGCGGAGCGGCTGGGCCCGTGAGCCATGGCCGCTGAGCCTGCGCGTCCGGAGCCTGTGCTCCGCAACGGGAGAAGCCACAGCAGTGAGAGGCCCGCGTACCGCAAAAAAAACCCCAAAAAAAACAGTCACTATCTACTTCTCAAAATGTTCTCAAGCAAGTCCAGTTCACGAATTGGGATTTTTGTTACTCCCACTACTAGACTACTTTAGTGACCACAAGATACCCTTGAATTCCATAGAAGTCGATCACGCAAGTAATGTTTCCATTGTTTCAAGAAGAGTGCTTGTCACGGTGCTCATGGGTGCCCTTGTGCAGGACTTTTCTTAAAATAAATTTATTTATTTACGTATTTATGTATATTTTTGGCTGCGTTGGGTCTTCATTGCTGTGTGTGGGCTTTCTCTAGTTGCGGCGAGTGGGGGCTACTCTTCGTTGTGGTGCAGGGGTTTCTCATTGCGGTGGCTTCTCTTGTTGCGGAGCACGGGCTCTTGGTGCACGGGCTTCAGTAGTTGTGGCTTGTGGGCTCTAGAGCGCAGGCTCAGTAGCTGTGGTGCACGGGCTTAGTTGCTCCGTGGCATGTGGGATCTTCCCGGACCAAGGCTCGAACCCGTGTGCCCTACATTGGCAGGCAGATTCTTAACCACTGCGCCACCAGGGAAGTCCCTTGGGGCTGGACTTTGAGTGATGTTTACCTCCGCTCCAGCTACCTGAAACAGTTTCCTGGATATCCAGAAGCTATTTCTAGCTACTTTGTGGTCAGCATAAATGGTTCTTATGATTATAGCGTTTCCAGCATCTAGCCCTTAAACCATGTGTTATCCGGAGATAGATAGTTAAGAACATAGACTCTGGAGGCAGACAGAGCTGCATTTAGATCTCAACTCCTCAATTTGCTAATCATGTGGGCTTGAACAAATTATGCCACCTTTTTTTTTTTTTTTTTTTTTTTGCAGTAGGCGGGCCTCTCACTGTTGTGGCCTCTCCCCTTGCGGAGCACAGGCTCCGGAGCACAGGCTCAGTGGCCATGGCTCACGGGCCTAGCCGCTCTGCGGCATGTGGGATCTTCCCAGACCGGGGCACGAACCCGTGTCCCCTGCATCAGCAGGCGGACTCTCAACCACTGCGCCACCAGGGAAGCCCTATGCCACCTTTTAAAGCCCCAGTTTCTTGTTCTGTAAAAGGCTGATGGTACCAATAATGCTTGCCTCATAGAGGTATTTTATAGATTAAATGAAATTATGAATAGGTATTATCATTTTTAATTATGCTCCCATTCTTCAATTTCTTCTTAGACTTGATTGGAGTAATAATCATGATGGTTATCATTTACTGCCATGTGCCAGCCACTGGGCTAAATACTTTATCTATATTATCTGTAATTATCATGAAAAAATGCTAGGAAGAGACCTTTACTTTACAGCAGAGGAAACTGAGGATCAAAGAGGTTACTTAACTTTCTCAAGGTCATAAAACCAAGGGGCATAGCTGGGGTTTGAACTCCAGAGTTGGTGTTCTTTTCACTAAGTGACACTGATGCTCATGTACCCAGTTCAGATCATTACGTCTGAGAATAAATATGGATTAGAAGGGTCATTATTTCCCTCTCACATTCATGAGGGACAGCTGTCCCTTGCTTCAGAGAACAATGGACACCTAATATTAAGCAGCAAGCTGGATGGAAAGCCATCTGCCCACAGTGTTCCATATGGAGCAAGTGCCTTCCAAGATGTCCACAATTCTCGACATGAGTTCAGCACGGCTGTGTCAGAGAGGCGTGCACCCACGTACGGGGTGCTACTAGTATTAGCCTCAAGGAACCCTTGATGTTCTGGATTTGATCTCCTTTATAAGATGTAATTCAATGACCCTGGCCTATCAGCTTTGTATATAAATAAAATTTCCTTGCCAATCAGTAATTCAGAGTCCCTCTTCTTGTTCACAACTACTCCAGCAAGAACTTTGATTTCTCTCCTTCCTGGCAAAAAATTTCCTCTTTGGCCCCTCCCTCAAAATGGTAATCCCAAAGAAAGCCAAAGCCAATGTGGCAAATCGGTTTGTTAGCCACAGTCACTGTACAACTTCTGGGATCAATCAGTGGCCACTGCCCCCGAGGTCAATGAGAGGAGCCTGCAAAGTCCACCAAGAGATGCCGGTGGTTGGGTTAAGCTCACTAGTGCTCCCAGCGCTGCCAGGGAATTTCCCAGCCTTGTTCTTCTTTTTGTCTACTGGCCCCTGAAGCAGTCCTGCCTGTGCCCAGATCTGGTCTCACATAGCCTCCGGGAAATGGCTCATTCATCTTCTGTCAACCATTCTTGGACAAAAAAGCACATCTCTTCACACAAAGGAGCAATGGTATGCAAACATGGTGGGTACCTTAAATTATACTTCTAGTAAACACATCACTGAAAGGATAAGGTCTACAGAGATGCAGTTTGCCCCGAACACAACCTTTTTCATTCTCAGAGAGCAATTTATCTTTTAGCCACAGCAATATTCAACATCTTTTCTATGGTGGTCACTGTTTTATATTTGTTTACCTGTTCCCCTACTCTAACCCTGCCCTATCCATCTGATGCCCCTAAATCAAGGTAATAGTTTCCATTAATAGATACCCAAATCTCTACCTCTTACAGGGGAGAAGATTCCTTCTATCTTACACCATTTCCACGAAGGTGAAAAAGATCCTAGGGTTGGTTCCAGTCACATCTCACATCCCCAGTACCCTGTGTTTCCTTCCCTAGAAGACTCAGAAAGAAAGTCTCTCTGAGATAGGCTCCATCATATTTTTGACTGCCTCCTTAATTTCTGCCACAAAGTTGATGCTCATGGTTCGCCTTGTGCCCACCCTACCCCAGCTCTGGAACCAGCCGTTTCTCCAATGACTCCACTTCTTTTTAGAAGGGAATAGTATTAGAGATCAAGAGTGGGCACTAGGTATGATCATTACTACCCGGGTGTCTTTGCTTAGGCCTTTTCTGTGGACAGAGCTAGGAAATATATGCATGTATATACACATCTGTACATATGCAACACATATACATGAATGTTTACACTTGCATACACACACATATTCAGACACATATTTTAGAAACCTTTGGTCAGTATCAATACCTCCAACTTAATCCATCCCATATAGTTTATCTTACCTCCCCCTTTTGTTATTTGGGTGTCCCTTCTTTCCCATCAAGAACCCTGGCTGTCAACAATAAAACACACTTACTCATTTGTTTACTTCTATAAAACGTTGAAAATAGGTTCCGAATTGCTTTGCCCATACCTCTACAAAAACAAGCCCACTGAAAAGAGTTCAGGACTTGTTTGCTGTTCTCCCTCCACCCTGACCAGGACCAAGAAATATTTGTAGTTCAATACTATGTGTGTAGGTTACTTGGATTCGTTGGCTTTCTTTTCTTCCCTCTTCAGTTTGGTTCTGTTATTCATTTAAATACGGTTAATATTTATTTGGTTTGCATTCAGTTTTAGTACCCCCTTCCTTTTCTTGTTGATTTTATTTTATTTTATTTTATCATGTAGAACGTTTCCAAAAGTCAACACGAGATAAAAAGGTGTACTGTGTTCTGTGTTACTTCTATCTTATTCCCCCCACTCCCAACTCCTTGGAGGCCACTAACTTTATTATTTAACCTCGCCGAGTTTCTTTTTGGATTGGCAAGTAGATATTGTATGTTTTCTTATTCCTCTCACACAGAAGGTAGGCTCTACATAGGCTCTTTTGCAGTTTGGCTTTTTCACTTTAGAATGTCTCTTGGGGGCTTCCCTGGTGGCGCAGTGGTTGGGAGTCCGCCTGCCGATGCAGGGGATGCGGGTTCGTGCCCTGGTCTGGGAGGATCCCACATGCCGCAGAGCGGCTGGGCCCGTGAGCCATGGCCACGGGGCCTGCGCGTCCGGAGCAACGGGAGAGGCCACAACAGTGAGAGGCCTGCGTACCGCAAAAAAAAAAAAAAAAAGAATGTCTCTTGGAAATCACTCTATATCCGTTCATAGAGTTCTTCCTCTTCTTTCTTTACAGTTAAAAAGTGCTCATCATGAGTAATTAGCATAGTTTACATAACCAATCACCTACACTTGGATATTTAGATAGTTTCCAATATTTTGCAACTGTAAATAATGCTGCAGTGAATAACCTTCTGCAAAAAAAATTTTTTTTTGATTATTGGAGTTGTATCTTCAGGGTTAATGCCCAGAAGTGGGACTGGCATGTTGAAGTGTAAATGGGAATGAAATTTGTTGGATGTTGCCAAGTTCTTCTCCACAGGGGTTATACCATTTTGCATTCCCAGCGAGGATGCAATGTAGGAGAGTGCCTGCATTCCCCCATATCCTTGCCAACAGAGTGTAATCGTAAGCTTTTGAATTTCTGCCAACCTGACGGGTGAGAAATGGTGTCTCAGTGTCGTTTTAATTTACATTTCTCTTATTATGAGTAAAACTGAACCTTTTTTCATATGTTTAAGGCCCACTTTGATAATTCTTTTTGGTGAATTGTCTGTGGATGTCTTTGCCCAATTATTAATAGGATTTGAAAATTTTTTAAGTTGTTTATTTGGTAGAAATAGCTTTTAATACAATTTACATTAACTGAAAGCAGAATCCCAAAGACCTGGCTGTGGATAAGCTATGGATTCTGCCCTCCAGGAATTCACAGTCTATAAGCTGAACACTATTATGGTGGATATGAGCATAATCTCTGGACCCAGATTGCTTGCCTTCAAATGCCAGTCCTGCCACTTAGGCAAGTTTTTCACCACTTGGTGCCTCAGTTTCTCCATCTGTAAGATGAGAATAGCATTAGCATTTACCGCTTAGGATTACTGTTAGGATTAATTGACTTACCATATGTAAAGTACTTTGAGCAGTAAACATTCCATAAATGTTGGCTATTTTAGAGCCAAGAAAATGCTCTCAATACGTTGACTTGATCCCATAAGAATCCTGTTATATAGTTAGTTATAAAAATGAGGACCTGGAAGTTTAGAAACATTAGGTGAATCAGTGGTAAAATCAGGTTGTAACCCATTCATTCATTAATTCATTCATTTGTTTATTCATTCATTTATTCCACAACTATTTTTTGAGACCCTGTTATGTACTAGGCACTGGCTTAGGTGCTAGAGATATAGCCTGAACAAGACAGATCTTTGAGCTCTTGGATGCTCACTTTTTTGTGGTGGGGCGGCCTGTGTGGGTGTGGAAAGAAACAAAAACCAAGGAAACCAATTTTGTCTGTCTTGTTTGTCCTTGTCTGTTCAGCACACACAACAGTGTCAAAATTCATTTGTTAAATGAAAGAATAAAGGAATAAATGACAGAGTAGTGAAAAACGAGGCTTGATGCATAGGTAGGGCCCAAATCATGAAAGGTCTTGTCAACTATTTTGAAGAGCTTGGACTTTATCCTGAGCAGAGAAATCACATGAATAGATTTGCATCTAAGAAAACTCAAGCCAGTCTGTGTGGAGGACCCACAGGAGAAGGGGGAACAGCAGGGAGGTTGTTGTAATAAGTCCAGTGGGAGATAATGGGGTCTGAATCAAGAGGGAAGCTGAGGGGATGGAGAGGAGATGAGCTGGAGGGAAATTTAGAAGTCAGAATTGACTTCACTGGGACTTGATGGGTGTAGAGGGAGGGAGAAGTCTGCAGTAACACTGAGGTTTCACTGTGATAAGAAATTGAAGAGGGATGGCTGATGGGGGAAAATGGAGGAAGGCCGTTTAAACATATGGATTTGAGGTGACCATGGGACAATGCTCAATCTCTTGACTGTATTTGCGTTTGGCTTCTTTACCCTCCTTGGAGTCAGGAGATTTGGACCTGTCAGGGCACTGTAGTAGCAGATGGGATAAACTGTCTGATAGTGGAAAGGACACTGGTTAGGAGGTCACTTGACTAGTAGTGCAGCCTTAACCCTCTGGGGGTCCCTAATGGGGTGTGCTCAGGGCTAAGTTAACTGCTAATTTGTAACTGGAAGTTTATTCTTTGATGGCAAAAATACTCATCTTTGCATCTTGTCTCACACCTTAGATGATACCCTGCATAAAGCAGACTGTGGCAGTATTAAATAGATGCCTCATAGGGAGATTATGAGAGGAAATCCATCATCAAGCAGGGCTTATGGCTTGGGGCTTAGGTTGTCCCGGGGTATCAAACCAGGATGCAGGGACTTAGGAAGTCCAGGAGGAGCTCCAAATCCCTTTCCAATAATACAGAAAACAGATGAATAAACAGCCCCCCAAACCCCTCTAGAATGGCACCTTGCAAGATTTGGTGACACACAGTGCTTTCCTAGAGGTCATGCTGGATGAAAGTCTGTGAGAAGACCTGCACAAGGCAGCGATTTGGACACCTGGACACATGCCTTTATCAGAGAGAAGGAATTTCTAGTGCAGCTGGTGATAATGGAAAAAATCCAAAAGAATAGGGACCATGTTTCACAGAAGCTTCCACAGGCAGATATTTATTTTTAAAAGTGACCTGAACTTTCTATAGGATGTCACTGGATCCCCACAAGAAGGTTCATCACAGTTAGGAAAGGACCAGCTACAATACATTTTCTGATTAGAGTGCTTTCTGGTTTGCACCTGTAAGGGGCTAGGAGCAGCAGGGGAAGGGTATGCACAGTAAGAAGACAGGAGGAGGGCCTCATAAGTAGAAGGAAGCTATGCCAAACAAAGCATAGGATGGTCTCTAGATGGGAAACAATATTAGAGACCTGTGCGAAGAAAGATCAAAAGGAAAAGCAGGGCACCAGCAATAGCTTGGGAGTGCAGGGCGGGGGGAGCGAAGGAGGGAGGGGGGAGAATAGCAGTGGAGGAGGAGATAAAAAGGAGAGAAGGAAAAGAGCATGAAAGCAACCTCACGTGCAGTGCACGAGTCAACGATTATGAAGAGCTGCAAAGAGAATTGTGTTACTCGATTGGGAAGGAGGGACTTGGTTCTCTGGAGAGCCCTTCGGCTTTTACACAGACCCGCTCAGCGCTAAGGGGGTGTGGTCCCGGACTTAGGGCGGTGGGAGTGTGAGATGATTGCGGTGGGGGCGCCGCCCAATTTCTCCCCAAGGTGGAAGTCTGGGAAAACCGAGCGGCAGGCTGCAAGGCAAGCAGGGCGGAGGCGGAGCGAGGGCGCCGAGGGGCGGGACGAGGGAGGGCGTGGGGAGGACAAGGAGGCGCTGGTGAGGGCGGCACTAGGACCCGCCGGCGCCCCGCCGGCTCCCGGGAGGTTGATAAAGCGGCGGCGGCGTTTGACGTCAGTGGGGAGTTAATTTTAAATCGGTACAAGATGGCGGAGGGGGACGAGGCAGCGCGGAGGCAGCAGTCGCACGAGGGGCTGCGGCGCCGGAGGCGAACCAGCGACCCAAACACCGGGGTTAACCACGTCTCGTCCACAACCCTCCTAGGTACGGGCCGGCGAGCTGTAGGCTGCAGGGCCCGGGTGGGGAGAGGGTGCGGACCGCTTGGGCTCGCTGGCACCGGCCGCAGGCTGTGGGGTCGTCGTCCGCCGCTGGCTCGGCTCTCCTCCCGCCGCCGCGTCTGGTCGCCGGGCCTAGCCCCCGCCGCGCCCCCGAGCTCCCGCGGCGCGCGGCCTGAAAGGGCGGTCCTCCGGCCGCGGCTCCAGCAGCTGTCGGGTGCACGGGCGGCGCGCGCGTCTGCGCCCGGCCCGGCCCCCTGCCTTCCCGCCCGCCGCGTGGCTGTAGCGGCGTCCTCCCCCCCAGAGGGGGCGGCCTGGAGCAGGGGTCGCAGACCCGGGGCGCGGGGAGGTTGGCGGCGGCGCGGGGAGGTCCTAGGGAGCTCCGGGCGACCTGTCACCCGGCCGGCACTCGCTGTCCTCTGTCCTTCGCGCGGAAAGGGAGGAAGGGTTAACCAGGTCGTGATGGGCCCAGCAGAGGAGGAGGACGCGCAGCTCGCGGGGGGAGGAGACACCTCGCTGCCAGGTTGGAAGGTTCTCCAGACACCCTTCCAGGAGGGAACCGCGGTCCGCAGGCCAGGGCTGTGTCCGGGGGCTCGGGTTCCGGGGACCCTTGGTTGCCGAACCCATTCATGCGGATAGCGCGTGTTTAGGATGCAAGTTCAGATTTAACTGTCAAAACTGGGGTTATGAGCTGTTTACTAATATTGAGATCACAGTGAGGTCCGATCGGACTGAAAGTGTCCGTGGTGTGAAGTCACCTGATCCTTCGCTCCCCGGTTTTGCTGAATGTGAGCTCCTACTGTACGTGTACAAGGAGCGCCCCTGCCCCCTGGAAGACGCATTTGCCTTGGCGGCGGAGTGTTGTGTGTCCCTCTCACTCACAACGCCCTATTTTTAGGAGTTTAGCATTTGATCCTTCACTGTGGTGTGAATTGAACGCCTGAAATCCTGATTGAGAATTTTGATGTTACTTAAAGGCATAAAGTTTTTCCAAGGCTTATAAATAGTAAAAGCCTACGGTTAGGTAAGTATGGCCATGGCATAGATAAGAGTTTATTAACTATGCTAAGTATGAACTGTGTTTTTCAAATTTCTCTCCACAATCTGATAAAGGTTTTGTGAGGTAAAATGTAAAACATTTTGATAAAAGACTCACTTTAAAAGAAAAAGTTTATGTAAAATATACTTCGTTATTCATGGTAGACCTTGGACGTGTGGAACGTATGTCAGAGGTGATGACAAACTATAAGTTTTGCTAAGGGAAAAGACAGGAAATAAAGCTGATTTTATTATTGCTTGCCAACCAAAGCACTTGACAGAACTGTTTACACAGAAGAAAATGCTGCCAGAGGAGAGAGGTGTTTGCCTTAGACCTATTGTGGTTGGAATTCTCAAGTAATAAGTTGTTCTGGAATGCTGATGGATTGGTTAATTTAGCCCTTTTGGACCCTGGAGAGGGGAGGTGGTGCGTATTTATTTACTTATCTACTTATGCCGTTTTAGATGTAGTTTCAAAGCGTTTTATGTGTTTGCCTTATTAGGAGAAGCATTGCTTTATGACTCAGGGTTATGAACATCGTTTTTAGGCTGTGGCACAGTGAGAAGAGATGCTATTCTTTTTTTTTTTAATAATTAATTAATTTATTGGCCGAGTTGGGTCTTTGTTGCTGCGCGCGGGCTTCCTCTAGTTGCGGCGAGTGGGGGCTACTCTTCATTGTGGTGGTGGGCTTCTCATTGCGGTGGCTTCTCTTGTTGCGGAGCACGGGCTCTAGAGCGCAGCCTCAGTAGTTGTGGCGCACAGGCTTAGCTGCTCTGCGGCTTGTGGGATCTTCCCAGACCAGGACTCAAACCCATGCCCCCTGCATTGGCAGGCAGATTCTTAACTACTGCGCCACCAGGGAAGCCCCGAGATGCTATTCTTAAGACTTGATAAATAGGGGTCATCATTTATTAAATGCTCCGCCTGCTACTCACAGGTTTTTGTCTTTGTGTGTGTGTGGAGTTAGTCCTTCATTTGATAGCCATTCCTATCAAATGACTGCCTAAAATAGTCCCTCTCCCTGCTAATTTGCTCTGAGTCACCCATTAATACATTAAAAACCAAGTAAACTTTTTGAGATTTGTGTTTAAAGTAAGAGCAAACAGGCTGTGATTGAGTAGGGACTCATCTGATTTTGGCTGAAGAAACTCTTTGTCTCCCTCTGCTTTCTGGATAAAGTCATAAGAGTTGAGTTGGGGTGAGTCAGGTGCCACTCTAGTAGTTTAGTCTTAGGAAGGTGCTTTGTGTCTCTCAAAGAGAAGTGCTTACTCTTTCTAGGGTTATATTGTAAGACCTTTATAAAGCACTTATGAACTCTTCTATTCTAATGACTTTGTCGGATGCTAAGAATCTGTGGATGTGATTAAGTATTTAGTAAAGTGTTTTGAAATCCTTTGAAATTCTTTAGTTGGGGAAGAAAGAGCTTACAGTAAAGAGGTACTTATTATAGGGCAAATAAACCGTGAGTTAAAATGAGATTCTGGCCTTAAGTCCAAGGCACCTATTTTCGGATTCATTTTTAGTTTACCTCTGTGTTTTAACTTTAGGATAAAGTTTTTGAGTATTCACAAGTGAAAGTAACTTTCTTGTAATTGTTAGACTGTTTCCAAAATTGTGTCTTTTCCATTCATCTGCTGTTAAGCAGCTTCTAAGAGTATACCTGGAGGACTGTCATGTAGTTTGATGCTAGAGTTCAAGACATATTTAAAATTGTGAAACCTAGTAAGTAGTAAGATACATTTTTAAAAGTTGTTTATGCTCAATTGGAAGACCTTTTTGACACACAGGATTGTAAGCAAACTGTTTGGCAGGCTGTCAAAGAGCCAGAGATGTAAGGGATGGGAATAGAAGTTAAACTTTTTTGTAATAGTGATTTATAGCTTTACAGAAGGAGTTTTTTCCAGAGTGGGTGCAGGGAAACAGTTTTTTTTGTTTTTCTTTCTTTCTTTCTTTCTTTTTTTTTAAGTGTAATCGTATTCTGATTGTCTAGCCATTTTAGGGTTGTATTGTTTACTCTCTTGGGTATTATTTAACTTAAGGAAGAAAGATGTGAATATAGAATAACTAAACTTGATCCCCCAATTAATTCATTACTCATGTAAGTTTCTTCCTATCCTTTACTCTTTTTCACCACCCATAATACAGAAGAACTATTGAGGGTTTTCTCCATAGCTTTAAAAGTGGATATCCAGAAAAAAAGACCAACCTGAAAATATGTCAGTAGGATAATACTTGATACTTTATAAAGCACTTTAAACACCTTGCTTTGATTTTATTCTTAAAACCTTCCTGTGAGGGAATTAAGTTATTCCATTGAAGGGAGTGATTGTGACTGGTCTACAGTCACAGAAACCACTCAGAGGAACTCTCACTGCTCCTCACCAGACTTGGAGGAGGGTAGGGGCCTTTCTTCATTGCAAATTATTGCATATCATTAGGGATGACTGGGTAAAACTTTGTTGAATGGAGTCTGAAATCATACTAATGAGAAGATGGGACAGTTAAAAAGTAAAGATAGGGCAGGTCACTAAGTGGAGTGGGAAATTTTAAAGTAGGAAGGCAAAAGATGGATACTGTAGAAAGAAGTAGAAGAATTAATAAAGTAGGCTTTGGGGTTAATCTGGGCAATACAAGTAGAATCTAGGGGATTCCCTTGCTAAGGTACCAGTTTAATAAAATTATTTGTATAACTTGTATTTCTGTGATTGGCATCAGAATAAGCAGTAACTAATAACTTGGGGAAATATGTGACTGATGTTGTTTATCTAGGCTCTGTAGCACATTTTACCTGTTTATTGTGTAATACTCTGATTGTGGGGGCAGTGTTTCTTTAATCACAGGGAATCAAGATCGTGTAGTAGAAAAAGAATGAGGAATCAAAAGCTGAGTGACTTGGTTTAAACTCTTTGAGCTTGAAACCCCTCACGTACAGTAGTGATAATAATCCCATAAGGGCTGTAGTGGGAAACAAATGAGGTGATAGGGTACAAGTGTTTTGTAAATTGTAGAGCTGTGTGTAAGACACAGTAATATATATGTAAGAATGTGCCAGTTTGACTACTTGTTCTATTATATATGTGTATATTTGCAATCAGAAAGTCTCTTCTAATTTTTTTTTCCTATAATGTGGACAAAGGTTTAATGTGGGTAAGGATGGTGGGTAAATTTTTAACTTTATCTGTAAAATGCTGATAATGTGTTCATGATTAGAGTTATTGTATTAAATGTGATTAAAGTGCTTAACCCAATGGCAAACATTCTATTTGATGGTACTTATTACTATAATATGTGGTTATTTAAGAGATTTTGAACTAAACATTTAATTTTTAAAATAGGTGATTTAAAAGGTCTTTGTTCAGTTTTTATAAGATAAAAATAAGCACTCATGCTTCTCAGCTATCTTTATTTTAATAAACTTTCATTTTAGAGAATCACTTAATCATGTGGCAAAATAGTCTTTCAGTTACAGGATTCAATGTGAATTAATTTCTTAGTTAAGGTCATGGCAGTTTTCCAGTAGAGAACATTGGGTTTTCAAACAATAAAGGTACAAAATCTAATTTACGTCTCTTATGCACAAGAATGCCTAAAAAAGTGATTGACTTGAAACCACACTAATCATGAATCCCATAAAAAGCTTTTTTTCCCCTTCATGTAATAGTCATTTATAGAAGAGTCATGGGTAGTGATAAGAACATACTTATTTTAACTAAAGACTTAATTTTGAGTACTGTAAACTTCCTATGGCCTTCAGAATGAAATAAAATTTTTTCCTTCCTGATGGTTAATATCTACCCTAGCAGGCTTGTAGGTCTTTTTTTGGGTTATTGAATAGATAATAATCTATGAAGGCACTTTAGAAACTTCAAAGCCTTCTACAAAGAAACTCTGTAAAGGGGGTGAAATTGGCACATTCAGCGAGCTACTCTTTTTGTATTTGAATGAATGGGTTTATGAGATATTAAAAGCTGGATTAAGTTCACTTTTATTGAAATGGTGGAGGGGAAGTTGAATTTTGAGTGATAAGTTGGAGAGAAATTTTGACACGAAAATCACCCCTCTTCTTAGTGTTTTTGACAAAAACAGTTATTAATCATCAGAAAATGCTGTTTTATAGCCCTTTAATTTTAAGATAGATTTGACAATATGAGCAGGCTATGTGGAATTTTTGTTTAGAGTCAAGAAGCTTTTTATTGCATACACTTGGATGTTGTTTCTCAAAAAATCCTGAAGTAGGCTAAAAGTCCTTGTGAAGGTTGAGCAATATACCATATACCAAATGTCTTACAACTGGATATTAAGACAGAAATTTACTGCCTTTTAAGTTACAGCTAAGCTTGTGATTTAACAGGACTTGTGATCACAGCTCTTAACCTAATTGAGTAATACGGTAATTTATGCTTTGTTATAAAAGTTTAAAATTTAATTCCAAAAGCAGTAAATCTTTGTAGACACTTTGGAAAATACAAATAAAGGAAAAAAGAAGAAAGTAGAAATCATACCAACTAGTGGTAACCACTGCTAACATTTTAGTATACATCCTTTTTAAAATGCATAGTTTAATTTTTCCTAGATTAGTATCTTACTGTAATTTTTTTTTTTTTTTTTTTTTTTGCGGTACGCGGGCTTCTCACTGCTGTGGCCTCTCCTGTTGTGGAGCACAGGCTCTGGACGCGCAGGCTCTGTGGCCATGGCTCACAGGCCCAGCCGCTCCGTGGCATGTGGGATCTTCCCAGACCGGGGCACGAACCCGTGTCCCCTGCATCGGCAGGCGGACTCTCAACCACTGTGCCACCAGGGAAGCCCCTTACTGTAATTTTATAATTTACTTTTTCATTTCATACTGTATTTCTCTATATGATTAAATCTCTACAACATGATTTTTTAAATGGCATTATTCTACTACTTAACTAATCTTCCTTTTGGTTATGGAGTTGTTTCTCGTGAATAATGCTAGCTAAGCATCTTTATAGATAAACCTTGACCATATAGGGTAAGGTCTTAAAAGTAGATTTCTGGGTAAAATGGCCTGTACATTTTCAAAACTGAAGACACGCATCAGCAAATCCATTCAAAAAGGTTGTATCCATTTATTCTGTCTCCATTAAGGTTAGATTTGTGCTTGTTCACACGTGGGTGTTAATTAAAAATAAATGCCAACACATAGGAAAAATGGGGATCTCACTGTTTGTTTCATTTGCATTTCTTCAATTACAGTTGATGTTGAAATTTTAATATGGTAATTGAACGTGAATTCTTTTTTAAATTGCATTTTTGTATTCTTTGACCAGCTCTCAGTGTTTCTCTTATCTTTGTGAAAGCTCTTTTGTATACAAGAAATTCTCTTTCGTGTCTGTTTTTTAACAAACATATGAATAATATGTTTTAAAAATGGTATATTTATTATTTGTATATTATTTATTATTTTAAAAATAGTATACTAGTATATAAAAATAGAATAGTTTGTTTTAAAAATATTTAAAATGGTTCCATATGGGTGTTTTTCTTAAATAAATTGGCAACTCTCAACTTATTAACTTAGTGCTAGTCTGTTTTGAATATTTAGGTATGCTGTTGGGAGTTTCTTTTTTTTTTTTCTCTTTTTCTGTTTTTATTGTTTTAAATTCTTTGTGATATATTGATTGTTTATTCCTGTCTCTTTATAATGCCAGAGTATGGGCATCTGCTTTAGTGCCCAGTAGTGTGGTAGAAGCTTCCAAGCTGAGGAGCTGGGTTCAAATCACCACCACCAAGCTTTGGCTTCCTTAACAAAAAAAATTTAGAAATTTAAGGTTAAAAGATAATGTCTTAAAACACCTGACGTGTATTGAGTGTACAAAGAAAGTTATTCCTTCTCAAGGGTAAAGGAGAACGTGAAGGGGCTGAGATTAGTTTTCTTTTGGGAGTAAAGAGATGGAGTAAGACAGGCAGATAGAGGACCATACTTGGACAAAGAACTACCTTTTTTGTCCCCTTGATGTTTTGTTGCTGTATTGAGCACCTGCCTTATAAAAGGGCTTCTCTGTTGCTTGTAATTAATGCCTACGTAGAAAAGTGTAGAACAGATCCCTGTTTCTAAGCTTTTATGTAGATGGGAGATCAGATAGACCTTATGCATATTTGTGAGTAAAGTTTATCATTAAGTTTATAATTTCAGAAGTAGAAATTAATGTGTGTTAATATTGTTGAGCAAGACTTCATGGGGGAGGTTGGGCTTATCAGTCCTTGAAGAATGGGTGGGGTCTTAGCAGAGCTGTAGGATATACCACTTGTTTGAAGATAGAAAGATAGGCAGTATGTTGGGAAGCTTTAGTTAAAGCCCTTGTTCCTGCTTTCTAAGAATATTTCTAAAAGGGATGCTTAAAAAGTATTTGAAAGCAATTAGGTGAAGCAATTGAAAAATCAAATGTGTTAGAGCATGTTTACTAAAAAAAGGAATATGAGTTTTCCTGTAGCCAAGTAGAGCAAAGAATTGATTTAAATAACTGAATAATTCCTAGAGAAACTGAATAGTCCCCCAAATGTGACTAAAAACTGTAAAGATGTGTGCTCCCTGCCCCTATTTTTGAGCATGTGTATTTCTCCGCCACAAGGAATCCTGACACGTACTCTAGAATTGCCAAACTTAGGAAAGGACAAAAGGAGAGTATAGTGAGAACCTCTGATTCTCTTATCCCATTTGTTTTTTTCAAATTAGTCACATTTTATCTAGCTGGAAGGATGTTTATTTGTCTCTTTTTGGCACTATTTCTTTTTTACAACTGCTCTCTTAGTAGGAATTTTGCCTGTATTGAGCCAAGGTTGGGATTTGAGTATATACTCTACTTTTCTTTCCTTTTTTTTAAAACTGCAGTTGTAACAAGTCATCTGAGGTTGAGAGCTGGAGCAAAGTGGAACTTTAGTGTCTTATTTCCAGAGTCTTGGCAGATACCTATTTGAGATTTGTCATGAAAACGCTATTCTAAATTTAAGTTTGTATGTATTTTTAAAAAATAACTCCTTTGTTAACTGGTTATCCCAAATTTCAATAGCTCTTCTATGAGTTTAATATCTTTTAACTTACTACAGAGTTAATTTGGGGGCCACAGAGAGAATGGTTAAACTATTTGCCTAAATTGAGGCAACGTATGTACTCTGGTTTTGTTGGATTCCCGATTGCTGTGTTAGAAAACGTTGGAGTCACTGTACCAACAATACTTTTGGAAATGGAAATTTAGTACATTGTCGCTTTATAAAGGCCTATAGAAAAGAGAATGTATACGGAATAATTTAGTGTTATCTGTTGACTACTCCAAAGAAGGATGTTGAAGAACTAGCTAGCTCTTGTATGCATCGCTTTCTATTTTTACTGTCACATCTTGACTTTGGGCTTTTCACCTTACATTCAGGCTCTTCCATTTGCCTTATATCTGATTTCCCTGTTTTTAGACTCTCATTATACTTCTTACTCACTCATCACTTTCAGTTTATCTCTGCAGCACAGCTTTGATCCTATCACTCTGCTTCAGAATTTTCCATGGCTCTCCTCAGGATAATGCCTCGCATTCTTAGCCTAAACTTTTAAGGTTAGCTTAATCTGAGTCTCATGGATACAGCCTTCTCCAGGGTGTCTTCACTGATAAACCTAGTCTAAATAATCCAATATAGCTCTTTTTCTTTGTACTGTCCTTTTATACTTGTTTGTGTCAGAACTTTGAGAGTAAGGACTATTAGTAGCAAATTGTACTACTTTAGTATCTAGCATAGTGCCTTGTTCTCTGATTACTAGTTTGAAGTAGGTATGGTGGGAGAACCTTCCTCAGTTCACGACACATTGTATAGGTGTGCTGAGCCTTGTTGGAATCAGTGAATATGAAACAATGAGTTGCACATTTATTTACATATATATGCATATCTTACTAAATATGGGAAAGTATAATTTTATTGCATCTTATGTTTTAAAAGTCTGCAATTTAAAACCTGCCCTTCTACATAGCTTATGAAGAAAAAATTGTTTCCCAAATGTTGGGGGACTGTATAAATGATTTGCTGACTATAAATCCTTAAGTTTTGACAAGGAGATTTTTGGAAAAAATAAAGAGAAAAATAGCTGTTGCCAAGATTTGTTATGAAGATGAGAAATAAACTTCTCTGCTTTTAAACAAACTATTTTTGATAACTTTTTTAAGCTTTCTAAAAATCTTGAGCACATAAGAATTCACTTCTGAGTTTGTTTAACGAACGTGCATAGTTGGAAAATGATGGATCTGACAGTTACAAAGACCTGGGTGTACATCATGATCCGATTACTTACAAAATGTTAAATTTTGTTTAAGCAAACTGCTTAATCTAAACCTCAGTGTCCTCCTTTATACAAATAAGGAAACTCTTAGCTAATCCCACAAAGTGATTTTGAGGATTATATAGTCAGTAGTATAGAGTAAGCACTCTAAGTGTTTTTCTCTCTTCTATAGTAAAAGGAACAACACCTAAAATTATTTCATACAGTAAATTATTTCAAGGAATGAGAAAGTTCCTAATAATGTTTTCACCTCTTCTCCCAGATAGCCACTTCTTTCAGTTCTCTGTTCAAATGTCTCCTTATTAGAGAAGGCTTGCCTGACTGTTCTTTTGTAAAATGGCAACCCCGGCTTTCATTTCCCTTAACCTGTTTTATTTTTCTCTATAGCACTTAACACCAGCTGATGTCATATATTTGTTTTCTATCTCCTCACCTTTTGGATGTAATAAATTCCTAAGGGAAGGATTTTCTTTGTTGTTTATTTTGTTTGATACTGAATCTGCAGTTCTTAGAACCATGTTGTAGGTGTTCAGTGACTATTGAAGGAATAAAGGCTTATGCATCCCCACTTCTAGTCCTTTCACCCCTGCATCAGAATTGCCTTGGTGGTTGTTAGTGGGGTGTTTGTTACAGATGTAGATTCCTGGACCCCATATCTGAGCTGAATCAACTTTGGAGATGAGAATCAAGAGTCTGTATTCCAAACAAGCCACCCAGGTGGTTCTTTTAAGCTTTAGTGTGCATGGGACTCACTGTTTTATGATGTGGCTGGGGCTTATTAAATATTGACAGTATAACTTGGTTTCAGACCCATGTATAATTAAATTTCAGATGAATCGACTATTCTGTAGCAAACATTTTTTTTTCCTGTTGCTATGTCAAGGAATAGTTATGTGTTTTTGTAGTTTTGATTATTTTGGTTACTCTAGTTTTTGTCCAGAAATCCAGTTTAATCCAGACCTTAAAATCTCAAATACAGGATGCTTATCAGTCCACCTTTCCCAAACAAAACCAAACCCTTTAAACCCATACATAATCTGTACTTGTTATTTTTTACTCATAAGAATAGATGAGCTAATATCAGGGATTTACTTTAAGTGATAAGCATCATTTAAAAATACGGACTGATTTGCATCTTCTTTCTATGGCTATACCACTGGGGGACAAAGATTGATCTTTATAAGAATTATCCTGTAACACTGAAAGGCAGTTTGGTATAGAGGAAACAGCATGGGCTTAATAAAAAGACTTAAATAGAAATCTTGATTCCTATACTACTTTTTAGCTGTAGAATCTTGGAAGAATTTTTTTTTTAAACTTCTTTGAATGTCCACATTTCTTCTCTGAAATGGGGATAATTGCTAAGTCACAGTGTTGTTGAGAGGATTCCTCTCACAGTGCCCAGCATAAAGTTACAGAGTCATTCAATAAATAAGTTCCTTTCCCTATGGAAGTAAATTCTTAAGCAACTTAAAATACTTTATTAGAAACAATTGTAATGTATTTCAAACTTACAAAAATGACAGAGGAAAATATAATAGATGCCCAAGTGCCCTTGCATAGATCTAATACATCATATTTGCCATATTTGTTTTGAATCCTTTTTTAAAAAAGAAATAAAATGTTACTCTAAGTTAGTGTTCTCCTGACATCTTTCTTTTTTCCTCTTCCCTCCCTCCCTAGATATACACCTATCTTGAAGTTAGTATGTATGTTTCCTGATTTTTTAATAGTCCTATAATATATATATTTATTTTTTTCCATAAACAATATATGGTATAATGCTATATTTAAAAATTTTTAGAAAGTGGCTCAAACTGTGTATTTGTGGCTTGATTTGTTTTTTCATTCAACATTGGTTTTGAGTTTTATCTATGTGTACACATTTAATCGTATTCATTAATTTTAATTCTCTATTTCATGGTTTATCCGTGGATATTTAGGTTCCAATTTTTTTTTTTTTTTTTGCAGTTACAAACAATACTTCAGTGAACAAGGAACCTTGTCTCTTCTGTGCATTTGTGTAAGAATTCCTCTAGCATATAAGTAACTTATCTAAAAATTAAATTCAAAAAGTTTCAGTATTGTGCCTTTGAAAAAAGGTACAAAAGATGCCGGACCCTTTGGGTGACTTGGGTGAGATTTTCTGCAAGACTTTCCTTTAGAAGAAAATAGAGAAGAACCTTACTGAGGACTCTAAGTTGCGGAACCTAAATAGAATTTTTCTGAATTTCTGTCTTGTTGCTTAGAGTCTCCTGAGCCATTATTTATTCTATGGAGTATACTTACTTCTTATTTAAATGTATGCTTTAAGAGCTAGTTAATATTTGATGATAAACTTTGGGAAAAATATTTTGTAATCTATTTTACAATTTTCTTCATCTGTTTAGATAAATGCATAAAAGCATTTTTATCTTCAGTGTTTTTTAAATGGGAACAGCAAAGATTCTGTGACATCAGTGCTGGTTACTGTGGAAACAGAGTAGATTTCAAGTGAAAAATGTTTGAATCTTTTTTTTTTTTTTTTTTTTTTTTGCGGTACGCGGGCCTCTCACTGTTGTGGCCTCTCCCGTTGCGGAGCACAGGCTCCGGACGCGCAGGCTCAGCGGCCATGGCTCACGGGCCCAGCCGCTCCGCGGCATGTGGGATCTTCCCGGACCGGGGCACGAACCCGTATCTCCTGCATCGGCAGGCGGACTCTCAACCACTGCGCCACCAGGGAAGCCCTGTTTGAATCTTATAGGAAAACAACTTTTTGTTTATCTCCTGATTTGATAGTAATGAAGGAAGGAAATATGAACTACATTATATGCTCTTTAAAAGTATTTTTAAAGCTTGGTTACTTAGGATGGTCTTGTTGGTCAAGTGGGCGAAGCTGATGGGGGAAAGTATCTGATATCTGACATTATTAGTAGGTCTTCTGGAGTCTTTATAGTTTTTATTTTTGCAGTTTGCATCATAGTTCCAGTTTTATATGAGAGAAATTTAACTTTATAAGTTACTAATAACATTATTTTATAGGAGCAAATAGTTAAACCCTTTCTTGTAGTAGCTGCTTCTCTCCTTAAATTTTTTTGAAGTCCAAGTTTGTGTCTTTGTCAGTATTCTTATTCCAGGTGGCATCTTTTTGGGCAGGGAGAGGGAAGCCTGCTATTAAAAGCTCACCCAGGTGACTGATGATGACTCCAGACCAAATTTGTACATTTATATTCTTAAAGTAGGGATGTCTATGTACACTGCCTCTTTTCACTTTATACAGAATCCACAGTACTTCGACTAGAGTGGTTAGTTTTATCAGAGTATTAGCAGTCTCCTAGGAAAAATGGAGGACTATAGTTTAGCTTGAAAACTTTTTTTTTCCTTCAATGAAAACAGTAGCATCACTAGAAACTACATGAAGTAAAATTAACTGAACGATCTTTATGTACTAAATACCTGTAAAATATCATGATCCTTGGTACTCTGTTCAGAGGACCATTGATGTTGGCATCACCGTGAAGTTATTTAGAAATGCAGTTTCAGGCTCCATCCCAGATTTCCTGAATCAGAACATTCATTTGAACAAGATCCCCAGGTGATTTGTATGCATTTTAAAAGTTTGAGAAGCACTAATGTAGAGGAAATAACATTAAATTAATAAGACCACGCCCAGTTCTCCCTCCAAACAGTGGTCTAGTCTTGTGTTTTCCTTATCTTTAAAAAGAGTGAATTTGGCTGCATAATCTCTGAAGCCCCTGTGAGTGATATATTAGATTTAATTTTAAGTATTGAGGCTAATTTTTTTAATAAACACTTTACTATGGAGAATTTCAAACATATACAGAAGTAGAGAGAATAGTGTAATGAGCCCATTACCCACATTCAATAGTTATGAACTTCAGCAATTATTAATTTATGGCCTATTGATTTTTTTTAAAATTTATTTTTGGCTGTGTTGGGTCTTGGTTGCTGTGCGCAGGCTTTCTCTAGTTGTGGTGAGCGGGGGCTACTCTTTGTTTTGGTGCACGGGCTTCTCATTGCGGTGGCTTCTCTTGTTGCGGAGCACGGGCTCTAGGCTCGCGGGCTTCAGTAGTTGTGGCATGCGTGCTCAGTAGTTGTGGCTCGCAGGCTCTAGAGTGCAGGCTCAGTAGTTGTGGTGCATGGGCTTAGTTGCTCCACGGCATGTGGGAACTTCCCGGACCAGGGCTCGGACGTGGCAGATTCTTAACCACTGCACCACCAGGGAAGCCCTTTAGAATTCACCTTTTATGTTGTTTTGCCTTTTTTTGGTTGTTGTTTATTTTGGTCACACTGTGTGGCATGTAGGATCTTAGTTCCCGATCAGGGATCGAACCTGCTCCCCGTGCAGTGCAAGTGTGGATTCTTAACCACTGGACCACCAGGGAAGTCCCTATGGCCTATTATGTTTCATGTTTACTCCCTTTCTTCCCTGGCACTTCCTTCTTTCACTTATTATTTTGAAGCAAATCCCACACATCATGTCTTTTCCTCCACAAAGAGTTCAGTATGTATCTCTAAAAAATAAGTATTGTGAAACTTCATACATTTAGAACTAACATACAGGTATGCACAACGATCAAAGATCATGTTTATTGGTTGAATTTTCTATACTCAGTTCTTTTAAATTAAAAAATAATAAGGTAGATCTTAGAGTCAGGACATAATGGAGTTGGAAAGCAATTTAGAGATATCATCGAAATGTCCTTAATTAGCCAGTGCAGTATCTTAAAGTCAAGTTGTTTAAGTGACTTCCTAAAGTTGACATGCTGGTTGGCGGTAAAGTCTAAATTAGTACCCAGGTTTATCTGGAATCAATGAGCTTCAAAGAAATATACATTTATGACTATGGATTATAGGATTTTGTAACGTCTACTACTTACTATGGTGACTTGGGGTTGTGTGAGATCAGCTGAGCCAGAAACATGTTTCCTTGAATGATTTGAGTTGGAATTGGCTGAAAGAGAAATGTATTCGAGATTTAGAAGGTGGAAAGGGAAGCAGCAGCCATGTTTACGCTGGGAAGACTGGCTGAGACTCAAGCACTATTGTGGCTCACAGCATGCACATTGTCACAGATCTGCTGGGTCACCTCGGCGGTGTGGGGCAATATCCAGGCCTCAGTTCTTCCAGCTCTATTGAGGCTAATTTTCAAGCATCTGTACTAGAACTTGAATGTCCTAAAATTTCTTGACATTCTAGGGAGTGTATGCATAGTCTCTCGATGCTTAAAACTTAAAACTCTTGTAGGAGTTAAAAAATGTCCCCTTCTCCAATATACAAACATTTGTGTTGGAGTTATTTGTTGTCATATGTTTAATTTCTCTTCTAAGTGCCTAGGAGCGTGATTGCTGGTTGTATGCTATGTGTTTAACTTTATATAATGTATTGCCAGAAAGTTTTTTAAACTGGTTGTATCGTTTTATATACTCTCACCAGAAATATATGTGAGTGCTAGTTGTTTCACACCAATTCTGTTTTTGTCAGTCTTGTAAATTTTAGCTATTTCAGTGAGTATGTAGTCGTATATCATTGTGGTATTAATTTTTATTTCCTTAGCATCTAATGGTGTGAGTATATTTTCATGTGCTTATTGATCATTCATGTATCTTCTTTGAAGCATCTCTTGCCATTTAAAAATTGTTCTTATTGAGTTGTAAGAGTTCTTTATGTATTCTGAATACTGGATTTTGATTAAGGCTTTTTATGTCTGTTCATGAGGGATGTTGGTCGGTAGTTTTGTTTTCTTGTAATGTCTTTGTCTGGTTTTGATATTGGGATAATTATATTGGCTACATAAAATGAGTTGGAAAATGTTCCTTTCCTTTTTTTTCTGTAAAAGTATGTGTAGAATTTGTATAATTTCATTCTTAAATGGTTGGTAGTTCACCAAATTTCCAGTGAAGCCATCTGGGCCTAAAGTTTTCTTTTTAGGGGTTTAATGCATTTGATTTTAAACCTGATTCTTTTCAGTTCTCCCTTCTAAAGACTGAGTATATTCTTTTAGTTAGCCAACTAGTAATACATTTCTTAGAATAGGGTTTTTTCTTCCAGCTTTTAGGAGGCAAGAATTGATATGTGTTTAGAACTGTATTTCTGGAGAAGTGGAGTGAGGGGAGTGATGGCGTGGGTTCAGAATTTTATAGTCACTTGACCTTGTATTTTTTTTTTTTTTTGCGGTACGCGGGCTTCTCACTGCTGTGGCCTCTCCCGTTGCGGAGCACAGGCTCCGGACGCGCAGGCTCAGCGGCCATGGCTCACGGGCCCAGCCGCTCCGCGGCATGTGGGATCTTCCCAGACCGGGGCACGAACCCGCGTCCCCTGCATCGGCAGGCGGACTCGCAACCACTGCGCCACCAGGGAAGCCCGACCTTGTATATTTTGATAACATTTTCTTTTGATCCTTCACAGCACCCTCCTGCCCCTCCCAATCACTAAAATGCTGTGGAAGCAGAAGAAAGATTGAGAAGCAGTGTTCTAGAATATTTGAGAGACTTTTACTCGCTTCTAATAGCTGTAGCCTGTATCTCTATCTTTCGAACGTAGATCTACTTCATTTCCTAATAAAGCCTTTGTTAGCTTCACCACTTAAAAAAAAAAAACACACTTACTCTTATGGAATTTTCAAATATGTACAGAAGTAAAGAGAACAACATAAGGACCCTGTGTATATACATCTCCCAAATTAAACAATTATCAATATAATGGCCACTTTGTTATATCTATTTTCCATAGCCAGCCTCCCTACCAGACTATTTTGAAGCAAATAACAGATTGTATGAATGTTTTGTGTCTTTAAAAGACTAAAGATTTTTTTTTTTTTTTGCGGTACGCGGGCCTCTCACTGTTGTGGCCTCTCCCGTTGCGAAGGCTCCGGACGCGCAGGCTCAGCGGCCATGGCTCACGGGCGCAGCCGCTCCGCGGCATGTGGGATGTTCCGGGACCGGGGCACGAACCCGTGTCCCCTGCATCGGCAGGTGGACTCTCAACCACTGCGCCACCAGGGAGTCCCCACCACACCACTTCTTTAAAAATTTCCCCTTTACCTTTGGTTTTTAGCAGTCTGACTGATGTGGTTTTCTTTGTGTTTACCCTACTTGAGGTTTGCTGAGCTTCTTGGATCTGTAAGTCTCTGTCATCAAATTTAGTAACATTTTGACTATTATATCTTCAAATATTTTTTCAGTATTTTTTCTCTTAGTTCTCCTTCTGGGACTCTAACTGCATATTGGATGTAGCTCTACAGGTCCCTGAGACTGTTAGTTTTTCTTCATTCTTTTTTTTTTTCTTCTTTGAATTAGAGAACTTTGGTGTGATTTCAAGTTCACTGACACTTTGTTCTGCTGTTTACAATCTGCTGTTAAGTCTATCCAGTGAATATTTCATTTTAATTATTGTACTTTTCAGTTCTAGAATATTCATTTGTTTTTTAATAGTCTGTTTATTGGCTGAGGCTCCCTAAGTATTCACTTATTAAGAACTTATTTTCCTTTAAATCCTTGAACATATTTACAATGTCTTCTTAAAAGCTTTTATCTGCTAAGTTGAACATCTGGGCCATTGCAGGATTGCATTTATTTATTTATTTATCTATCTATCTATCTATATATTTATTTATGGCTGGGTGTGTCTTTGTTGCTGTGTGCAGGCTTTCTGTAGTTGTGTTGAGTGGGGGCAACTCTTTGTTGCGGTGCGCAGGCTTCTCATTGCGGTGGCTTCTCTTCTTGTGGAGCACAAGCTCTAGGCACGCGGGCTTCAGTAGTTGTGGCACGCGGGCTCAGTAGTTGTGGCTTGCGGGCTCTAGAGCTCAGGCTCAGTAGTTGTGGTGCACGGGCTTAGTTGCTCCGCAGCGTGTGGGATCTTCCCAGATCAGGGGTTGAACCCTTGTACCCTGCGTTGGCAGGCGGATTCTTACTGACTGCACCACCAGGGAAGTCCCAGGATTGCTTTCTGTCAACTGCTTTTTGGTGTGTGTGTGTGGTATGCGGGCCTCTCACTGTTGTGGCTTCTCCCGTTGCGGAGCACAGGCTCTGGACGCGCAGGCTCAGCAGTCATGGCTCACGGGCCCAGCCACTCCGCGGCATGTGGGATCTTCCCGGACCAGGCCATGAACCCGTGTCCCCTGCATTGGCAGGCGGACTCTCAACCACTGCGCCACCAGGGAACCCTATCAACTGCTTTTTTTTCTTGACTGTGGGCGACATTTTCTTCTTCCTTTGCATTTCTAATAATTTCTGTTCATATACTTTATGTTACACATTGTGGAGATTCTGGAGGGGACTAAATCTCTAAAGGGGACTAAAACTGTCTCCCCTCTTTTCAAGTCTTAGTATTAGGCTTTGTTTGGGTGAATCTTCAGTAGGCCTTACTCTAGAACATGGTCTTTGATTTGAAGATGTGGCCTTTCTGGTGTTTTAGCTTGATGCCTGAAGTGTTCATCTATTCATCATGGCTGGGCCAAAATGCCACAGTGTCCCAGTACTGTTTGACTTCTGGTATCTCTGTTCCTCTTACAACCCTGTAGTTGCTATTTTTTGGTAAGCCTTGCACAGTGTGTTCCCCTGCACCTGTGAAGCTCATCACCCTTGGCCAAGGATTTCTGGGCTCTACCTCTGCATAGTTCCTTTTTCTCTGTCCTGCTGCACAGCTTCCAACTGCTTTTAGCAGTCCTGAACTCAGATCTTTGCTTGTGCTTTGGTTCCCCACGCTGTGTTTAAGAAATTGTTCTTAGCAGAGTGTGGCAGTGGATGGGAGGCGTGTGTGTGTGTGACCTTTTCTCAAGGATTACTCTCTTCTGCCTGTTGTCCAGTGCTTGAAAACAGGTGCCTTATATATTTTGTTTAGATTTATAGTTTGTGGCAGAGGGCCAGTCTGGTAGCAGTTACTCTAATGACTGGAAGAAGAAGCCTCAAATGTTGTTTCTCTCTCCCCCCCAACTCCCAAGTGTACCTGTGTTTTTAAAAGCAAGGCAAAACAGAATTGGGGAATATTTGTACTACTTTGTGATTTGCCTTTTCCCCACTTATTTTATACTGAGTTGAAGACTATCTTTGATATTTTAAATGTGTGTGTGTGGTTTAAAGCTGCATGTCAACATGTAGTTAAGATATTAGGCCGGGACTTCCCTGGTGGTGCAGTGGTTAAGAATCCGCCTGCCAATGCAGGGGACACGGGTTCGAGCCCTGCTCTGGGAAGATCCCTCATGCCGCGGAGCAACTAAGCCCGTGCGCCACAACTACTGAGCCCGTGGGCCACAACTACTGAATCCCGCACACCTAGAGCCCATGCTCCACAACAAGAGAAGCTAACACAATGAGAAGCCCACACACCGCAACGAAGAGTAGCCCCCACTCACCACAACTAGAGAAAGCCCGCGCTCATCAGCGAAGACCCAACGCAGCCAAAAATAAATAAATAAATTTATTTAAAAAAATATATTAGGCCAATTTCCAGTTTTAAGAAGTTTAACATTAGGGACTTCCATGGTGGTCCAGTGGTTAAGACTCTGCACTCCCAATGCAGGGGGCCTGGGCTCTATCCCTGGTCAGGGAACTAGATCCTGCATGCTACAACTAAAAAAAAAAAAAGATCCCACATGCTGCAGTGAAGATCCCACATGCCACAACTGAGACCTGGCGCAGCCAAATAAATAAATAAATAAATAAATAAATATTTAAAAAGACATTTAACATTAATTTTCACTACCATAAATAACACTGATAAACCAACTTATATATCTGTGTTAGCATCTTTGTTTCTTATAATAAATATCTACAAATAGGTTTACCATGGTATAACCTTTTTAAAATATGTGCTGGATTAAACTTTTGAATACTTAGATACTATTTTCATTTTCTTATGGAGTATAAATGTTGAGGTCCAAGTACCAGACATCAAAATATCACTTTGCTTTCCTTTTTCTTTTCTTTTTTTTTTTTTGCGGTACGCGGGCCTCTCACTGTTGTGGCCTCTCCCGTTGCGGAGCACAGGCTCTGGACGCACAGGCTCAGCGGCCATGGCCTACAGGCCCAGCCGCTCCACGGCATGTGGGATCCTCCCGGACTAGGGCACGAACCCGCGTCCCCTGCATCGGCAGGCGGACTCTCAACCACTGTGCCACCAGGGAAGCCCTGAATAGCTAATTTTTATAGATAGACTGAGTGCACTGAGTCCAGGCTACTATCCATAAAAATTTGTTACAAGTTTTTATTTGGAATGTGAATAATAAAAGTGAAATACTTCTGTTTCTCTTTATACAAGTTTAGTTTTGGGTTGATGTAATCTAATGTTAGTAACATTGTAATGCAGATTTGTAGCACCTTTTTATTGTCATAGTTTATGATTAAGATTGAAGTTTGCAAATGTACCTAGTCAGTCCTGAAGTGTAAATTTTCCTGTTGGAATATGTGCTGAATGTATGAGTTAAGATAAAGTTTGATTAAATAGCAATAAAAAAAGACAGGTGTCTTTTTCTTTTTTTTTTTTAATAGACTTATTTTTTAGAGCCGTTTTAGGTTCACAGCAAAATTGAGCACAAAGTAGAGTCTGGCCACACGCATGCGCACCCCCCAACCCCTGACCCCCCGCCCCCGTTCCTCACACACCTGCAGCCTCTCGCCCTGTCAGCATCCCACACCAGAGTGGTACACTTGTCACAATCAGTGAACTTTCATTGACACAGTATTATCACCCAAAGTCGGTAGTTTATATTAGGGTTCACTTTGGGGGTTGTATATTCTATGGGTTTTGACAAATGTATGATGATACAGCTCTACCATTAGCATCATAGAGAATAGTTTCATGGCCCTAAAAATCCTCTTGTGTTCCACCTGGTCATCTCTCTTTCCCCACTTTTTTACTAAGACAGTGTCTTTTTGTAGGCCTTGTGGTAAATAGGTTAAGTACACTTAGTGTTAAGGTATGGAGAAATATTTGAGGAACAGTTGATTGTCTGTAGGTGTCTTTCAGTTTTGACCCTGAAAGATCCACGTTGGGGAGAACTGACTTGGAACAGTGAATTAGGAAAATCTATTGGAGGACTGAAATCTCTTTTTCCAGCAATCTCTTGGCATTAAAGAGTGGAAATAAAATCACTATTCTCTATATAGAATTTAACTCCAGTTTAAAATCTTAAGTAATGCTAAATTTTAAAAGACTTCCAATTGTAGGTGATCACAGAGTATTAATATTTATAGGTATTCTAAAGAAATTTGCATATAATTCTCTTTTATATGGTGGCCTATATCAGTGTTTGATGAATGAAGTACTTTATCTGTAGTTAGTCCAAATTTAGTAGGGAAATTATGATGGGGGAGTAAATTTAGCTGAATCATGTCATTGTACTCCATGATACCCATGAAACATATTCGCTACACTTCCCTTTAGAGGTTTGTTGACTAGAAGTAGTGACAAATATGCTGCCTGTATATCTGCAGTATCTATCTTTATTCGTGCTAATAAAAGAAAACTGGCCACTGTAGTCAATTAATTTAGGTGAAATTTTAAGGTAGTAAAGATTTCCTGCCAAATGGTTTGTTTTTGTTTTTATTCTTATTTTTAAGAAACCAACTAATGCTTTCTTTACATTAAGAATAAGACTACTTGTTGATTTTAACAAAATCAGCAATCTCCAAATTTGGTCATTATGATACATTAGCACTTATTAATTTTGAGTTCTTTTTAATTAAAATGTGTTGCTTGGTAGAACTTCATACTTTTAATTGTAATTTTGCGATAAATACACTACTCTTGAGTTGCTGGAAGTATTTCCCCAAACTAATTATGTGATTGTCAAATTTGCTTATAAAATAGGTAGGGACATGTGTAAAACTCGTGAGTAAAATATGTAAATTTCATTCATTCAAGAAATGTTTATTAAGCACCTGCTAGGTGCCAAGCGTGTTCTAAGTACTAAGAGAGTGGTCAGTAGGGTGATTGGGATCCTTATTTTTGTGGCACATACTTTCTATGGAGGGGGAGATATAAGGCACACATGTAAACAAATGAAAAAAGTTATTTTAAATACTGAAAAGGGCTGTGGAAAAAACCCCTGTTTTGTTAAAGTGATGGAGAGGGGTCTGTAATTTAGACTGAGTGGTTGAGGAAAGCCACATGGAGGAGATAACATTCGCACTGAGACCTAGATGATGGAGGAGCAAGCCACGTAAATTTCTAGGGACAGAGCATTCCAGACAGGGGAGAACACAGGACAAAGATTCTGGGGTGGGAAACAGGTTTGGCCTGTTCAAGGAACAGCAAGAGGGGCAGATTGCAGGGGCCAGATCACACAGAACTGTGGAGGCTGTGGTAAGGAATTTAGAAGATTCTTTTCCCCTCTATTTTCTGGTTATGGTGGGGAACTAATTGAGGGTTTTAAGCAGAGGATTGGCAGTCTAGGAGGGGAGACATGTAATAAATAAGTACTTACATAAATATTCAAATGATGGGTGGATTAAGATTGGGGGAGTGTAGGAGGACTAAATTTGGTTAGGAACCTTGGGGGAAGATATTCCTGAGAAAATGATGTTTAAACTGAGACTTAAGGAATTAATTAGGGGAACAACATGGGAAAGAGTATTCCAGGCAGAGGAATATCATGGGTGAAATAAGAGTCTAGAAAGAGCTTAATAGCATAAGGATCTGAAAAAAGGTTAGCTTGTCTATTTGTAGTTTACACAGGGGAAAATAGCACCAAATGGGGCAGGAGAGATTTGGCAGTGAGTACAAGATTTTATGAGGCACATGTCGGATTTTAGTTGTTAATGCTCTGTAGCAGTGATTTTAAGGAGAGTAACTTAATCACATTTACATTTAACCGTATTATTCAGTTGCTACTCTGTGAGGACTGGTTTGGAGGAGGGGGCAAGAAGGGAGACCAGTTCAATACCACCTTAAGTGAGATAAGATGGTGGTGATGAGAATAGGGATGGTATCAGAAGATTTTGAATGAAGACAAATATAAGACCTTCGTTATTGGTTAGATTTAGGGGTAAGGAAAAGGAGGGATGTATCATGGACAGCCCTCAGGTTTGTGCCTGCAAATAGGTAGATGGTGATGTTGTTACACAGCTACACTGGTCAGTTGAAGGTCACTGTAGAGTTTTAGCATTTTAAGGTGTAAATAAAAGCTTTTCTTTAGGATTGATTATTTTAAAATTACTGTCACCTTAATGACAATCACCTGTAATGCTTACGATGTATCAAACATATTTCAAATCATTTAATCCTGATGACAACTTAATGTGGTAGGTGCTGTTATTATTCCCATGTTACAGATGAGGAAGCAGGCATAGAGAAGTTAAATGACACGCATCTAGGCAGTTTTGCTTCTTGGTTCATTTTTTTAAATTATTTTATTATTTTATTTATTTATTGCTTCTGTTGGGTCTTCATTGCTGCACGCGGGCTTTTCTCTGGTTGCGGCGAGCGAGGGCTACTCTTCGTTGCAGTGCGCGGGCTTCTCATTGTGGTGGCTTCTCTTGTTGCAGAGCATGGGCTCTAGGCCCGCGGGCTACGTTGTGCCACGTTGTGGCATGCAGGCTCAGTAGTTGTGGCTTGTGGGCTCTAGAGCGCAAGCTTAGTAGTTGTGGCACACAGGCTTAGCTGCTCTGCGGCATGCGGGATCTTCCCGGACCGGGAATCGAACCCGTGTCCCCTGCACTGGCAGGCGGATTCTCAACCACTGCGCCACCAGGGAAGCCCCTCCTGGTTCATTCTTAACCACTAATTAGGCTTGGAAGGTTTTAATCACACAATTTGCATACTGTTTGGTAATATATTAAATTGGAATTTAACTATGTTGTACTTTTCCTGGAAGGTTTACTTTTTGTGCATTCAAATAGCATACCTGGCTATATCTGTATAGCATTGAAACAAGCAGTGATAATATGCTTTTTAATTAAATACTGATTGCTTTTACTTTCAAAAATTCTCCTTTGAAACTGACTGCTCTTTATATTACATTATATTGTTACTGTTTGCAACACCTTTTGAAATAGTGTTGATTTTGCTTTGTACAGTTAAATGTGCCTTGTGATGTGAAGGTAAAGGCTCTAATAGTCTTTGCAAATCAGATAAGCTAGATGTTTCTTTCTGTAAAGAAATTAAAAATTCATTAATGTAGGTATATAATCTTCGTGCTGAGAATAGTGTTTGTGTGGATAAGGTATTGGTGCACTAATAATGTGCCACTCCTCAGTGGACTGGCTGTCTCCTCGGTGAGGAGGGGCTGTCATTGCATTGAACACAGTAGATACTGTATGTCTCCTTAGATTGGAGACTGGCACTTAGTAGACAACCTCAAGGGGAGAGTCTTAAAAATGTTGATGTGGGAGAGGATAAAGTCCCCAGGAGTGTTGCTAGTGGGATCAAGCAATTGATAGAGAAGAAAGGCAGACAAGGTACATAGTCTCTGAAACTAGCTATTAAGTGGGTTTAAAAACAAACAAACAAAAAAACAAAACAAAACAGAAACCTAAACTTTAAAAAACTCTCTCACCTGTTACATATTCTGTAGTTATTTCTTCATCACTATTCAGTAAAGTTCTTCTGCAAAGGTTAACTTCTTTTGGTGTGCTGGGTGAACAAAAGAGTTTTTTAGGAGCTATATAATTTTGAAGGGGTGTCTGTGGTGTTTGGTGAAAAAGGGCCCTAGAGACAGATGAATCTCTGCACCTCGTTGACTGTTCTTCTTATGTCTTCCACTAAAACATTAATCCTGTGCTTTGTTTTAATAAGGAATGCTATACTTTTAGGTAACTCTTATTAAATTAGGGAACCATTAGCTTTATCATGTGTCATTTTTGGAAATTTCTTAGGACCTTAACCCTTGAAGTTTCAGAATGAAAAATAATGTTTACAATTTATATGTATATTTTAATCTTTGTAACTTGGAGTAATTTCCAGGTGATGCCTATAGGGAAATTGGAATCTGAATTATTAGGTGAAATTGATTTTCCACTCACTACATCTGGTTTGTGTGTGCATACAGTAGCAAAAGTTGTTTATAGAATAATACAGTGTTCAAGAACAGCTGCTGCTCACATTTAGCTGTTAAGACCTGATTGAGATAGAGGCCTTACTTAGTATTCCTGCTTATCTCTATATATAGTAGGAAACTGACTGGTATTCTTGGTCCTATTACAGAGGGAGTGAGAAATCCAGTGTGTGTTTGAGCATCACTTTTTGTAACTATTTCCAAATGACCTATAATGGAGGAGAAGTTATTTGAAATTTTGCTTTAGTTGTGATCCTTTAGGAAAAGTTTAGAATGCAGGAATTAAGGTAACCTGTTTCTCTCTTTTTTAACTCTAGGTGAGAATTATGAAGATGATGACCTAGTAAACTCTGATGAGGTTATGAAGAAACCATGTCCAGTACAGATTGTTCTTGCACATGAAGATGACCATAACTTTGAGCTTGATGAAGAAGCTTTGGAGCAGATATTGCTACAGGAGCACATACGAGATCTTAACATAGTAGTGGTATCCGTGGCAGGAGCTTTTCGTAAAGGGAAATCATTTCTACTGGACTTCATGCTTAGATATATGTATAACAAGGTGAATAGTGTCTTTTAAATTGAACTGAGTTAAAAACAAAAATTACCAACCAATACTGTTTAAAAATAATAGACAAAAAACAGTAAGAGCTGTATCTTTAATTTTACGAAAATACAGTTCTTGATAAGACTTCTCAGTTAAGACAGTAATGTAAGTTTGTTTGAGCTCTTGATTCTTCTTCATCTCCGTAATTCCTTTTTGCATGTAGTACATATTGAGGCATATGATTGAGCACCTGTGTTCCAAGCATTGTAGCTCTAACCTAAGATGTCTGAGTATACTCTAAAGTCTCTGAAGCACTGTTCAGTCTCTCGCTTTTTGTTATTTCCTCACACCTTCCCCTTCTCAATCGCCTTTACAACAGTGGGTGAAGTAGGCTGATAGAGACTTCTGTAAAGGTATACTTATGCTCCTCAAATAAGTCTCCTTCAGAGACTTACTTTTTGAGATAAAGTTCAGTTCCTTAAAGTGACTTCCATGGTCTTCCATGATCTCTGAGTCTCATCCCTTGTCTCTGTATGTCAGGTATACTATAGTTTTTGCAGTTCCTCGAGTATGTCGTGTTATCTGTCAAATGTTGCTGTACTGTTGGCTAATCTTTTTTCGTAGGAAGCCTTCCTTGGTTTCTAAGACTGTGTTATGACCATATGGCACAGGTCCTATGTTTCATTGATACTACTTTAGTTACTTATTTTTCCTGGCTAGTTTACTGTCAGGAGTGGGCCTTAACTTGATTACCATATCTCCCATGCCTGGCACGGTAATTGGTCCATAGTAAGAACTTATTTTCTATTTTGACTGATGAGTCACCCTTTCTCTACACATTTTCACTTTTTGATGGTACCAGACAATTATTTCCCTCCCCCTCCCTGACTTTGACTTTCTCCCCTGAAAAAAAGCAAAAAAAAAAAAAAATTTTTTTTTCCGCTGGAGTCAGAGTAGTTTTCTAACAGTTGAAAGTTGGGCTGAGGGAATGAGAGTTTGATAGGAACCAAGAAGGAGGAATTGGAAATTTGTAGTGGAGCACTTAGGGGGAAGGTCTTTATAGGAGGAGGCTTTAGACATTCAGAAGGCCACATGAAGGTGCTAGAAATAACACTTTGACAAAATTATATAATTGTCTAAATGTCTGTCAGGGTGTTCACCTTTACAAGTTCTGTGTAAATCTGTAACTGGACATGCATCCTACTTGAGATAAGTCATAAGGCAAACATTCCTAGTTGATTTTCAGGAAGCTTTTCAATATTCTTTCCATAGGGATCTCTTCAGGCATGTTCAAGCATGCCTGAGTATCAAGAATGTAGTTCATGATAAAGAACACTATTTTACACAAGTTGGAAATTGAGAAAGATATAGTATTTTAAGGTTTTTCCACTTAGACTTGATTATTTTCCAGAATTTTACATCTGAAATAGAGAAATGTATAAATAGTGACTTATTCTTTAAAAAAATAAAGTCTGTACGTTTAAAGATGATAAAGAATTTCTGTATTTTGAGGCTCTAACTCCTCAAGTTAGCTTGTGTATATTGTTTCTATCTGTGTCTGAGCTGTTCACTGCAAATGTATTTGATTCCAAGTAGGTCACAGACAGAATGTTAGAAGGGGAAGGAAGCTTAGATCACTTGTCTAGCAAGTTTCACCTTAGGTACCATTTCTTTTTCTTTTTTTTTTTTTTTTTTTTTTTTGCTGTACGCGGGCCTCTCACTGTTGTGGCCTCTCCCGTTGCGGAGCACAGGCTCCGGACGCGCAGGCTCAGCGGCCATGGCTCACGGTCCCAGCCGCTCCGCGGGATGTGGGATCTTCCCGGACCGGGGCACGAACCTGTGTCCCCTGCATCGGCAGGCGGACTCTCAACCACTGTGCCACCAGGGAAGCCCAGGTGCCATTTCTTATTTGATCTCTTATCAATTAGTAGTGGCTGTTCAGAGGGGGGGTAGCAGCCCACACGTGTCATATATTTGTAATCTCTGAACTAATAGAATTTCCTCCTTTGTGGGTAAGATACTGAAGCCACAGAATATTAAGGAGGACCTGAGGCTACACACCTAGTTAGTGGTTTCTAAGCTAAATGTCTTTATTAATTTTCATTCATAAGGTTTCCATATAGGATTCCTGATGTAGATAATCTTATTCTGTCAATTGAAAATCACATTAAACAGTGTTTGATTTGGAGGAATAACAGGCTTCTACTTATACTGACTTAGTGGTGGGTCATGCTTTTCCTAGGAGATGAAAGTAAAGGAGAAAAACCAGTGGGATAGTTTTGGAATATTTCATTAACCTATATGCCTGCAAAGATGGGATGGTAGTTGAAGAAGGTAGGAGATGAACAGTGGCTTTATACAGTCGTCCCTAGCTATCCCAGAGTGGGGGTAGGATTGGGGTGGGTATTGATTCCAAGACCTCCAGTGGATGCCAAAATCCCTGGATGTCCAGGTTCCTTATATAAAATGGTGTAGTACAGTCAGCCCACTGTATCTGTGGGTTTCACATCAGGAGGACCTACTGTACTGATTTCGTATGTCTTCGGTATTGACCTGAGTCAATTTATGTAAAGCAGTTCACCAAAGGAGCCAAATGTAAATATTTTACTTCATGATTTAGAAATAGTTATGTGTTTTAATTTTGATTAGTTAGTAAAGGAATCATAACAAAGCTGAATGTGAGCTCTTTTCTGTTGGATAAAAACAAAAACTTCAGTAGCTAAGTTCTTAAAACCAAGAATATTCTGAGATTGTTACCAAACATTTCCAAATTACAGGGGAAGTTCTGATTTTTAGGTCTCATTTTCTTGCAAAGTAAATAGCTTCCTACACAGTTTTTTTTTTTTAAGCTGCTAGTTGTATTATGAAAATAGGTTGTTTTTGCTTGAAATATAGAAGGAAAGAAATCAGTCTTTTGTAAACTTGAGAAGTGAATTACAAGTTTTTCTAGAATAAAATTCCTTCATGTCATGTTGGAATTAATCGGTTATTTATTTTTAAAATAAATTTATTTATTTTATTTATTTATTTTTGGCTGCGTTGGGTCTTCATTGCTGCGTGTGGGCTTTCTCTAGTTGTGGCGAGTGGGGGCTACTCTTTGTTGTGGTGCGTGGGCTTCTCATTGCAGTGGCTCCTCTTGTGGAGCATGGGCTCTAGGCACGTGGGCTTCAGTACTTGTGGCACATGGGCTCAGTAGTTGTGGCTCACGGGCTCTAGAGCACAGGCTCAGTAGTTGTGGCACATGGGCTTAGTTGCTCTGTGGCATGTGGGATCTTCCCAGACCAGGGCTCGAACCCGTGTCCCCTGCATTGGCAGGTGGATTCTTAACCACTGTGCCACCAGGAAGCCCAAGACTGAATAATATTCTGTTGTATACATATATCACATTTTATTTATCCATTCATCGTTAGTGGGCATTTGGGTTGTTTCCACCTTTTGGCTTATGAATAATGCTATAATTCTATGAATATGTTAATATAACATATATTCACTAATTATATATAATACATTAATATATAATAATGAATGATAATGGTATGAGGTAAGGGTTCAGCTTCATTTTTTTTTTGTATGTGCCTATCCAGTTGTCCCAGCACCATTTGTTGGAAAGGCTATTCTTTCCCCATTGAATGGTCTTGGCACCCTTGTTGACAGCTAGTTGGCCATAGACATGTGGCTTTATTTCTGAACTCTCAGTTCTGTTGCATTGGTCTGTATGTCTGTTCTCATGCCAGTACTAGACTGTCTTGATTACCTTTGCTTTGTAGTAAGTTTTCAGAACAGGAAATGAGTTCTCTTATTTTGTTCTTTTTTCAAGATTGTCTGTTCTAGGTCCCTTACAATTCCATATGATTTTTGGACTTAGTCTGTCAGTTTCTATGGGAGGTTAGCTGGGATTCTGTTGGTGATTGGATTGAATCTAAAAGGTCAGTTTGGGTAGTGTTGCCATCTTAATATTAAGCATTTCAATCTTTGAACATGGGATGTTTTTCCATTTATGTGGATCTTCTTTCATTTCTTCCAAAAATGTTTTGTAGTTTGCAGAGTATGTTTTACACTTCTTTTGTTAAATTTATTCATTTTTTGTTGATGTTATAAACAGAATTGTTTTCTTAATTTCATTTTCAGATTGTTTGTTGCAAGTTTACAGAAACACAGTTGATTGTTTTGTATTGATCTTGTATCCTGCAACCTTGTTCAACTCATTTATTCATTCCAGTAGTGTTTTTTTAATCATTTTAAGTGAACAATTTTTATTTATTTATTTATTTATTTAAATTTATTTATTTATTTATTTATGGCTGCGTTTTGTCTTCATTGCTGTGCATGGGCTTTCTCTAGTTGCCTCGAGCAGGGGCTACTCTTTGTTGCGGTGCGCGGGTTTCTCATTGCGGTGGCTTCTCTTGTTGCAGAGCACGGGCTCTAGGCACACGGGCTTAGTTGCTCCGCGGCATGTGGGATCGTCCTCGACCAGGGCTCAAACCTGTGTCCGTGCATTGGCAGGCAGATTCTTAACCACTGCACTCCAAGGAAGTTCCTGTTCCAATAGTTTTTTAGTGGACTTTTTAATGTTTTCTATATATAAGATCATGTCACCTGTAAATACAGTTTTCCTTTTTCCTTTCCAATCTGAGTACCTCTTATCTCTCTCTTTCTTAGCTAATTGTCCTGGCTAGAGTCTCCAGTACAATGTTGAGTACAAAGTGATAAGAGCAAATATCCTTATCTCTTTCCTAATCTTTAGGGAGAGGCATCTAGGTTTTCACACTATGTATGTTGTTAGCTGTAGAATATTTTTGTATATGTTTTTCAATCAAGTTCAGGAAGTTCTGTTTCTAGCATGCTGAGAGGGTTTTTATTTTCTTAATCATGAATGGATGTTGGATTTTGTTAAATGCTTTTTCTGCATCTATTGATGTGATCATATGATTTTTCTTTAGCCTGTTGATGTGATGGATCACATTATTAATTTTTTGAATGTTGAGTTAACCTTGTGTCCCTGGAATAGTTAGTTATGGTGTATAATTCTTTTTATACAATGTTGGATTCAATTTGCTAATATTTTGTTGAGTATTTTTATATCTATGTTCATGAGATATATTGACCTTTAGTTTTCCTTTCTTGTTATGTCTCTATTTGGTTTTGGTATTGAGATAACACTGGTCTCATAGAATGAGTTAGGAAGTGTTCCTTCTACTTCTATTTCCTGCAAGAGCTTAGAGAGAACTGGTATCATTTCTTCCTTAAATGTTTGGTAGAACTTACAAGTGAAACTGTCTGAATTTGGTTCATTCTTTTTTGAAGGTTATTAATTATTGATTAAATTTCTTTAGTAAATACAGGTCTATTCAGATCTATTTTTTCTCGTGTGGGTTTGGTAGGTTGTGTCTTTCAAATAATTGGTCCATTTCAACTAAGTTATCAAAATTTTGGGCATAGAGTTGTTCTTAATATTCTTTTACTATCTTTCTAATGTCCATGAAATTAGTAGTTTTGATTTCTGATATTTCCTCTTTGATTTCTGATATTATTATTTGTCTTTTCTCTGTCAAATCAATTTTATTGATCTTTTCGAAGGACCAGCTTTGGTTCCATTAATTTTTTTCCCTGTTGTGTTGTTATGCTATTTTCTTGTGTTCAGCTTTATTGGTGTCTGCTGTATTTTTATTCTGCTTCTTTAGGTTATATTACTCTTCTAGTTTCCTAAGGTGGAAGTTTAAATGATTGATTTTCGATCTTTTTTCCTAATATATGCACCCAATGCTATAAATTCTCCTCTAACTATTGCTTTCACTGCATTTTACGTATTTTCATGGGTTGTATTTTCATTTTCATTTAGTTCAAAATATTTTTAAATTTCTGTTGAGATTTTTTTGATCCGTGTGTTATTTAGAAGTGTGTTGTGTAAACTTCAAGTATTATGGGGTTTTCCAGCTATGTTTCTATTACTGGTTTCTAGTTTAATTCAGTTGTGGTCTGAGAGCATACTTTGTATGATCTGTTCTTTAAAATTTATTTTAAGGTGTGTTTTAAGGCCCAGTATATGTCCTATTTTGGGGAATGTTCTGTATGAGTTTGAGAGGAATGTGTATTCTGTTGTTGTTGGATGAAGGAGTCTATTGGGTTGGCCAAAAAGTTCCTTCGGTTTTTAAGTAAAAATAAAAGACACATTTTTCATTTTCACCAAGAACTTTATTGAACAGCGTATTCCCCGTTTTGTTCCACTACCTTCTGCCATTTTCCAGGCAACTTCACAGTTCCATCCACCCAAAACTTTTTATCTTTTTGAGCAAAGAACTGTTCCAGGTGCCTTTTACAGTCTTCCAGGGAATTGAAATTTTTTCCATTAAGAGAATTTTGTAAAGACCAAAATAAATGGAAATCCGAAGGTGCAATGTCTGGTGAATACGGCAGATGAATCAGAACCTCCCAGCCAAGCTGTAACAGTTTTTGCCTGGTCATCAAAGAAACATGCGGTCTTGCGTTATCCTGATGGAAAAGTATGTATTTTCTGTTGACTAATTCTGGATGCTTTTCGTCGAGTGCTGCTTTCATTTGGTCAGTACTTTTTGGAATTTTCGTTTGGTTTTCCGGAAGGAGCTCATAATAGAGGACTCCCTTCCAATCCCACCATATACACAACATCACCTTCTTTGGATGAAGAATGGTGTTTGGTGTGGTTGGTGGTGGTTCATTTCACTTGCCCCACAATCTCTTCTGTTCCACATTATTGAACAGTATCCACTTTTCATCACCTGTCACAATTTGTTTTAAAAACGGAACATTTTCCTTATATTTAAGTAGAGAATCACGTCAGAAATATGGTCAAGAAGGTTTTTTTTTGCTTAACTTATGTGGAACCTAAACATCAAAGAGATGAACATAACTAAGGTGGTGCAAATGATTTTCATTGCTTGATTTGGATATTTTGAGTATGTCGGCTATCTCCCGTGTGGTATAACGTTGATGGTTCTCAATTAATGTCTCAATTTGATCACTGTCAACTTCAGCTGGTCTACCCGAACGTGGAGCATCGTCCAGAGAGAAATCTCCAGTACGAAACTTTGCAAACCACTTTTGACACGTCAGATCAGTCACAGCACCTTCTCCATACACTGCACAAATCTTTTTGCGTTTCAGTTGCATTTTTACGTTTCTTGAAATAATAAAGCATAATATGCCAAAAATGTGGCTTTTTTTCTTCCATCTTCAGTATTAAAATGGCTACACAAAAATTCACCAACTTTGATAAGTTTTTTTTTAAAGGCATGCTGGTATGACAGCTGTCACAATACAGTCTAACAAAATTGTTTCGAATGAAGTTAAAGACAACTAAGCACTACTAGAGCCATCTTATGGAAAAAACCAAATGAACCTTTTGGCCAACCCAATATAATGTCAATTAGATCCACTTGATTGTTGGTGCTGTTCAGTTCAACTATATCCTTACTGATATTCTGTCTTCTGGGTCTGTCAATTACTGACTGAGGGGTGTTGAAGTCTCCAAGTATAATAGTGGATTTGTCTTGTTTCTTCTTGCAGTTCAGTTCTTGCCTCACGTATTTTGATGCTTTGTTAAGTGCATACACATTAAAGATAACTGTTAAGTTTTTCTGGACCCCTTTATTATTATGTAATACCACTCTTCATCCTGATAATTTCCTTGTCCTTAAGTCAGCTCGGTCGGAAATTAGTATAGCTACTCCAGCTATTGTTTGAATAGTGTCAGTGTGGTATATCTTCCTCCATTCCTTTTCTTTATGTTTAAACTGGTTTTTTTGTGGACAACAAATATTTGGGTCTTTTTTTTTAATCCACAGTGACAGTTTCTGTCATTTAATTGGTTTATTTCAATCATGCACATCTAAAGTGATTTTTGATAGGATTGGATTGTTATTTCTTATGTTTGTAATTTTCTATTTGTTGTACTTGTTTGTTCTTTTTTATTTTTTTCTGCCTTCTCTAGCTTTAATTGACTATTTTATATGATCCTACATTCTGTTCTTTCTTAGTATATCTATTATACTTCTTTAAACATTAAAAAAAAAACTGGTTTCCTGGAGTTTGCAATATACATTTACAACTAGTCTTAGTCTGCTTTAGAATATTACTATACTGTTTCATGGGGTAGAGCAGGTACATTATGACAGAGTATTCCCAATGCCTCCCTCCTATGTCTTATGATGTTGTTAATATCCTCTGTGTTATGTACCATAATCACCCAATACATTGTTGCTATTAGCACTTCATACACATAGTTGTCTATTAGATGAATTAAGAGAAAGAAGAATAAAAGATTTACTTTCTTGTCTTTCTTTGACATTCTTTTATATATATATCTGAGTTTCTGACCTATATTATTTTCTTTCCCTTGGAAGAACTTTTAACATTTCTTTCAAGGCAGGTGTACTGGTGACAGTCTTCCTCAGTTTTTGTCTAAGGAAGACTATTTCTCCTTCACTTTTGTAGGATAACTTTGCTGGATACAGAATTCTAGGTTGGTGGCTTTTTTCTTTCAGCACTTGAAATATTTCACTCTATTCTCTTCCTGTTTGTGTGTGAGAAGTCCAAAGTGATTCTTATCCTTCCTTGTTCCTCTACAGGTAAAGTGTTTTTTGTCTCTGTTTTCTTTCAGGATTTCCTTTTTGTCTTTGTTATTTTGCAGTTAGACTGTGATATGTCTGGTATAGATCTTTTGGTATTTATCCTATTTGGTGTTCTCTGACTTTATTGGATCTGTTTTTTAGTATCTGTCATTAATTTTAGAAAATTCTCAGCCATTATTACTTCTGATGTTTCTTTTACGCTTTTCTCCCTTCTCCTTCTGGTATTTCCATCACACCTATATTACACCTTTTGCAATTGTCCCACAGTCCTTGAGTGGTCTGTTCTGTTATTCTTATCCTTTTTTGTCTATGCATTTCAATTTGGGAAGTTTCTATTGTGTCCAGTCTGTGGATAAGTATATTAAAGGTATTCTTTATTTCTATTACAGTGTTTTTTATATCTAGCATTTTCTTTTAATTCTTTGAGTTTCCATCTCTCTGCCTACATTACTTGTTTTTGCACATTTTCTACTTTTCTCATTAAAGCCCTTAAGATATTAATCCTAGTTATTTTAAATTTACTACCTCATATTTCAAAATCTGCATCATATCTAAGTTTGGTTCTGATGGTTGCTTTGTCTCGTCAGTCTGTTTTTCCTTACCTCTTGGCATGGCTTGTAATTTTTTTGTTGAAAGTCAGGCATGAAATATCAAAATAGGAACTGACAGTTCAGTTTTTAGTGTGAGGTGTTATGTTAATCTAGCTCTAGCTCAGAGATGTGTTTAATGTTTCCTGCTGCTTTAGGTCCCAGAGACTTCAGTTTTCTCCCCCTCCCCCATTATCCATGGGTTTCTCTGAGAACTCCTTAAATAGAATGTGTCTTGCAGCTCTCTCAGTTGTAATCCACTGTCATTGTAGTGGAGCCTGGTTGATGTGGTGGTAAGGTGTGGGAGAGGAAAGCTATATCATTTTATGATTAAGTCTCAGTTTTGTAAGTGGGCCTGAGTCCCTGGGCTGTGACCTTCAGAAGTGTTTCTTAGCCTTAACAATTTTTTTTCTCCCCTTACTTGAGACAGGAAGGATAGAGGGGCTGGAGTTGATGAACTGCCCTTTCCAGGCTTAGATAAAGCTCTGATAAGGTAGTTTGTCTTGGAGGGCAGGCCTTTGTTAATGGGGACTGTTATCAGTGCTTACTTTCCTGAGTGTATTTGAAAATGGTTGCAGGGAATTCCCTGGCAGTCCAGTGGTTAGGACTCAGTGCTTTCACCGCTGTGGCCCAGGTTCAATCCCTGGTCAGGGAACTAAGATCCTGCAAGCTGTGCACCATGGCAAAAACAAAACAAAACAAAAAAAACCTCAGGGAGCTCCTTGAGGTAAAACCCAAGAAAGTGGGGGCCTATGAAGCCTGAACCTCCACGAGAGGTCTTAGGTCTCAGGCTAGTCTACTCTTAGCTTCCAGCAGTTTGTCCAAATTACCATTTAAGTGTTTCTTCCAGTTGCTCCAGCAGCTTCTGCTCCTTGGTAACTGACCTCAGCTTGTGATTCTTTGTATTTGCCTGTCTCTCAGATATTGGTGCGCAGTTTGCCCTGTGACCTCAATTCTCTGATCTAAGAAAGAAAGTTTGTTGATTTTCGTATTGAGCTTTTTTCTTGTTGTGAGGCTGGTGTGCTTTTTACATTAGCTTTATATATGGGAGCACTGAGGCTGGAAGTCCAGTGGAAGACTGTGAAGTCAAATCTCCATGCCAAACCTTAATTTAATAACTAGAGGTGTTTCGCCTTTCTGTTCTAGTAGCACTCAAGTACACTTAAAAAAAAACTGGTTAAAAATGCATAACAGAATTTACCATTTTAATCATTTTTAAGTGTACAGTTTAGTGGCATTAAGTATATTCATATTATTGTACAATCATCATCACCAGTGCATCTCCAGAACTTTTTCCTTCCCAAACTGAAACTCTGTACACATTAAACTCCTCATTCCTCCCCTTCCTCCAGCCCCTGATAACCACTTTTCTACTTTCTGTATGAGTTTGACTACTCTAGTTACCTCATATAAGTAGAATCACACAATTTTGTTATTTTGTATCTGGCTTATTTTACTTAGCATAATGTCTTCCAGGTCAAGGTCACCTTTTAACCAGAACCTTAAAAAAAAGGTTATTTACACTTCTTTGGTGTGTACCTAAGTTGATATAGTTGTCCTTGTTTGAGCTAGTGCCTTGGGTCAGTCATAATATCATCTGTTTGTCCAGCCACAAAAGGAAGGAGTTGGACATGAGGGTGGTTAAGATGTTAGACAGTTTTAAAACTGTTTTAAGAGTCTAGTGTTGCTTAATTTGTTCCAGGACTTGTAGAGTATTCTTACCTATTCAAATGAAAACTGTAAATTATGTTTGGTGGTCAGAATGTGTATATTAACTCATTCTATTCACTGATTTGTGTGTTTAATGTTAATAACCTATCTCCAGAATTAGGTACTAGTTTTATACAGATTAAGATTTTCATCTGTTATGGTTTTTTTTGTTTTTTTTTTTTGCGGTACGCAGGCCTCTCACTGTTGTGGCCTCTCCCGTTGCGGAGCACAGGCTCCGGATGCGCAGGCTCAGCGGCCATGGCTCACGGGCCCAGCCGCTCCGCAGCATGTGGGATCCTCCTGGACCAGGGCACTAATCCGTTTTCCTCTGCATCAGCAGGTGGACTCTCAACCACTGCGCCACCAGGGAAGCCCTGTTATGTTTTTTTAATTTATTTATTTAATTTTTGGCTGTGTTGGGTCTTTGTTGCTGTGTGCGGGCTTTCTCTAGCTGTGTCGAGTGGGGGCTACTCTTCGTTGCGGTGTGCGGACTCCTCATTGTGGTGGCTTCTCTTGTTGCGGAGCACGGGCTCTAGGCACACAACCTTCAGTAGTTGTGCCTCATGGGCTCTAGAGCGCAGACTCAGTAGTTGTGGCACACGGGCTTAGTTGCTCCGCGGCATGTGGGATCTTCCCAGACCAGGACTCGAACCTGTGTCCCCTGCATTGGCAGGCGGATTCTTAACCATTGCGCCACCAGGGAAGTCCCATCTGTTATGTTTTTATGGGGAATGCTTCATAACTAGGAAGGATCTGCTCTTTTATTGTATAGTTACTTGGGTCTTTAATTTCATCCTTTTTGTCCCTTTTTCTCCTCGCTGTGATGAGTTACTATGGCTTTTGAATGGGCCTTTATTCTTCTGGCCTGCCCATTGTTGGAGTCAGTAAGATTGGGAACAGGGTGTATGGTCTGATACATATAGACCTTGGTTGGACCACCAAGTCTGTGTTTCAAGTTTACCAGCTATTGTTTCACTTTGTTGCAAGAGAATGTTATCTTTCCTGTGGTGAAATAAGAATTTGTTTCTTATTATTTAGAGTAGGTAGGGGTTCTTTATTGTTTTTTTAAATTTTTAAAAAAATTTATTTATTTTATTTTTGTCTGTGTTGGGTCTTCGTTGTCTTTGTTGATGCACGTGGGCTTTCTCTAGTTGCAGCGAGTGGGGACTACTCTTTGTTGCAGTGTGCAGGCTTCTCATTGTGGTGGCTTCCCTTGTTGCAGAGCACGGGCTCTAGGGGCACAGGCTTCAGTAGTTGCAGCACGTGGGTTCAGTAGTTGTGGCTCACGGGCTTAGTTGCTGTGCGGCATGTGGGATCTTCCTGGACCAGGGCTCGAACCTGTGTCCCCTGCATTGGCAGGTGGATTCTTAACCACTGTGCCACCAGGGAAGCCTGGGTTCTTTATTGTTGATAATTATATTACACTGGTAAGTCTTCTTGGCAAGGGTTTATGTTTATTCACTATAATATTTGACTACATTTAAAGTTCAGGTGTTTTCATATTGCCTTTTGCAACTGAGATTTATTCAATAAGATTTTTTAATTTTACTGGAGGATTAAGATCATTTTAGAAATTTCGAGTTTTAAGGCCTTTTTTTGTCCCTACAGTAGTAAATGGTGTCAGATTACCGTTTTTCAAGTTCTTAAGTTTGCTTTTACTAACTTATGTCAGCAAATAGTATCTGTTATCAGCAAGGCTGCTTCTAGAATTCATTAGAATGCTCCTCGAGGGCAGGAATGTTTGTTCTTTTTCACTGCTGTATCCCTAGAACCTAAAACAGTGGCTGGCACATGGTAGGGATTCAATAAATATTTGTTGAATGAGTATATATGAATATGTTAAATTTATCCGTATTCAGTATGTTAGAGAAATAGCAAGACTTCTTAATTTCATGTTTTGAAATATCAAAACTTAGTGGTTTTAATTATCTAGGTTCTCTGACTTACCTTTTATTTCATCCTTTTATTGACTAATCAGTTTAGTAAACATTTCCATTACAGGGTAAACTAAGAAGAGATGATATATAGTCAATAGATTTTTTAAATGAGACACCAATTCTTTTTAAAGTTTCTTTGGAGAGGGTAAGGTTAACAAACATCTTAGCCTATGATATCAGTCATCTATATGTTTTAAAATTTATTTTTACTCTCTTGTTCATGTAATTGTTTCTAGGAATAATTAAAAGGATCATATTTCTTTTTTTTTAGTAAACCTATTTATTTATGTATATATGTATGGCTGCATTGGGTCTTTGCTGCTGCACATGGGCTAGTTGTGGTGCACGGGCTTAGTTGCTCTGAGGCATGTGGGATCTTCCTGGACCAGGGCTTGAACCCGTGTCCCCTGCATTGGCAGGCGGACTCCCAACCACTGCGCCACCAGGGGAGTCCCTAAAAGGATCATATTTCTTAGGTATCTCTTACACATGCTCAAAAGGGAACACATTGAAGCTTAATAATTAAAATTTTTAATGTATTTATTTATTGAGCAAATATTTTGAGTGCCTACTGCAAGCCAGACACTATTCTCTCTTCTGGGAGTACTATTCTATGTTTTGAGAGGAAAAAAAAGACAAAACTTTCTTTCTTCATGGAACTTACATTCTCATAGGAGAGTTAGGGAAACAAGATGTAGAATAAAAACATTTCTCTAATAGGGTAGATTCTTTTAAGTTACTTGTGTAGGTTGGACCTTTTAAAAATAATCAGTTCATTAAATACCACTTTGACATTGTTGGGGAATGAGATGCCACATGTGAGAGCCTAGAATAGGGCAAGGCACTTTGGTAGGAACAGTTTTGTAAACAAAAATGGAGTTTACAGCCCTTGCTCTCCGTATTCACACAAGAACTGCAGTACAAAGCTATTTAAAGATAACCACCTTCAGTGTCGATAATATGCTTTAAGAGTCCACAAAAGTCGGAGTTTCTTTCTTTTTTTTTTTTTACATCTTTATTGGAGTATAATTGCTTTACAATGGTGTGTTAGTTTCTGCTTTATAACAAAGTGAATCAGTTATACATATACATATGTTCCCATATCTCTTCCCTCTTGCATCTCCCTCCCTCCCACCCTCCCTATCCCACCCCTCTAGGTGGTCACAAAGCACGGAGCTGATCTCCCTGTGCTATGTGGCTGCTTCCCACTAGCTATCTATTTTACGTTTGGTAGTGTATATATGTCCATGCCACTCTCTCGCTTTGTCACAGCTGTGACAAAGTGAGGGAGTTTCTTGACAGCTGGCTCAGTCTAGGCAGACAGCGGGTGGAACAAAGGTATAGAGATGCTAAACAACATACGTATTTGGGAATAGTGACCTTTTTGGAGTGGTAGAAACTGGAAGAGGGGTGTGTGTGTGTGTGTGTGTGTGTGTGTGTGTGTGTGTGTGTGTGTGTGTGTGTGTTGGGGGAACTTATGAGTACTATCAGGAGCAGAGATAGAAAAAGTAAGTTAAAGGTGGATTGTATGCAGCAGGTCTCTAGATGGTCCTGTAAATAAATGGGGAGTCACAGATGACTTTTTAGTAGGACAGTGGCAAGATTACATTTCTTGTTGAGAAAATTAAGTGACTATGGGAAGGATGGGTTGAAGAGTACGACAGGGAGGTTCCAGGCTATTTGGGACATCTAAAGTATAGCCCAGGGGCAGACCATAATCCCTGTAAGGGTGCCTCCTGAAGCACAAGTGCATAGTATATAATGTGAATAGAATTGTGCCATGTGGCAGGCAGCCTTGTGACCAACAGAGGGATGAGGGTCAAAAGTTGAAGATACTGAAAGTGAAGAAGAGAATCCAAGAGAATTTTGTAGTTAATAGGATTGGTAACCTACTGGGGATGGGAGTTTTTTGGGATAATAATAATTATAGATGGTTTGAAGTTTAAGACGGATCTTCACATTAGGTAGTGATGGTCTGGACAACACTTTTTTCCCCCACCTTGTATCTCGTTTTCATAAATTGCTTCATCCCTCATTGAGCCTACCATACCCATCTTTTTTCCACCCCTAATTTGAACTTTGATATCTGTTTTGGACTATATAGTAAAGCTTATTAGAAGTATTTCTGAAACAAAGGAATTTTTCCTGTGGGGGGAGGTACTTTGAGAAAATGGTATATGGGCTTTAAGTATACTTAAAGTATAGGGCTCTTTTCTTAAAAACGTATTTATTTATTTATTTTTAGCTGTGTTGGGTCTTTGTTGCTGTGCGTGGGCTTTCTCTAGTTGTGACGAGCAGGGGCTACTCTTCGTTGTGGTGCACGGGCTTCTCGTTGCGGTAGCTTCTCTTGTTGTGGAGCACGGGCTCTAGGCGTGCAGCCTTCAGAAGTTGCGGCTCGCTGGCTCTAGAGCACAGGCTCAGTAGTTGTGGCACATGGGCTTAGTTGCTCCGCGGCATGTGGGATCTTCCCAGACCAGGGCTCAAACCCGTGTCCCTTGCATTGGCAGGCAGATTCTTAACCACTGTACCACCAGGGAATTCCCTAGGGCTCTTAATATATGTCAAAGTTATTTATTATAGTCCAGATTTAATTTTCTAGATAAATTACCTTATGGTATAGTAACTTTTATATAATTTTATGATATTTAATTATAACAGTCTAGCCCTGTGAGGTACGTTAAAACATTTTATTATGGAAAAATTTAAATATACCCCCAAAATAGTAGAGTATAATGAACCCCAGTATACCTATCAACAGTTTGCTGGTCTTGTTTCATCTGTTTTTCTCTCTGCCCTTTTATTCTTTTTTTTTGCTGAAATATTTTAAAGCAAATGCTGAGCATATTCTTTCACCATAAATACTTGAATATTTAACAGTTAAGGACTTTATTGTTATTATTAATACAACCACAAAACCATTATCACACCAAGCAGTCATCTTTATCCCAACTTAACACCATCTAATATAATACCCAGTCTGGATTCAGATTTCCCTTTTGATTTCGAAAAAGAGTTTTATAGCTGGATTGTTTGAATCAGGTTTCAAACAAGTCTTGTGGTTATTTTTAAAGTTGATATTTTTTAAAGAGAAAATTAAGGCAGTGTGAAAACATTTTAGTATAAGCTATTCTAAGAGAGCAACGCTGTTTTGACAGCCATTCTGTCTGGAACTTAGTTTTGTACAAGGAGGTATCAAAATAGCTAGTATCTTTTTTTTTTTTTTTTGTGGTACGCGGGCCTCTCACTGTTGTGGCCTCTCCCATTGCAGAGCACAGGCTCCGGATGCGCAGGCTCAGCGGCCATGGCTCACGGGCCCAGCCACTCCACGGCATGTGGGATCCTCCCGGACCAGGGCATGAACCCGTGTCCCCTGCATTGGCAGGCGGACTCTCAACCACTGTGCCACCAGAGAAGCCCTAGTATCTATTTTTTTATGATTTTTAAACATAGGAAATCTTCCCAAAATGGGGGAAGTGGGTGTGACCCCACTTATTTAGAAGCCTAGAGCATGAAAATGTGAGCTATTCAAGAAGGTTCAGGTTTGGAGGAAGACCACATCTCTCTTAGCCAAAACACCCTAGATGGGATTTGGGACTGTTTTTGTAAGTACTTGTGTAATGTTACAGTATATTTTATCTCCCTGGATGTACCTTCCTCATCTATAAAATGAATGGATGATTTCTTTTAATTTTTATTGAAGTGTAGTTGATTTACAATGTTGTGAAGAGTGGGTGATTTCTTATATTCCTTTTGAGTTCTTATTTTTGTGTTTTATTTTCTATTTATGCTTGACTTTAACAGGATTCTCAAAGTTGGATTGGTGGAAACAATGAACCATTGACTGGCTTTACATGGCGAGGTGGTTGCGAAAGAGAAACAACAGGCATACAAGTCTGGAATGAAGTGTTTGTGATCGACAGACCTAATGGAACAAAAGTGAGATTCTCTTTATAGTTTTTTACTGTTTTTTTCTTCCATATTCTTTCTTGAGCAAAACAACACAGAACTATTAATATTTGATAACTTTAACATATGTGGATTTTATTATGTCAAAATGTGAGATACTTAAGTTAGAGGACTTTTCTTGACTTAATTACTGATTTTGATATTAACCATTTTATATTTGACTTTTATAGTCACTATTGGTGAATTTTTTACTTAGTATTTTAAACTTTTAAATTCCTAGGTGGCTGTGCTGCTAATGGATACCCAGGGTGCCTTTGATAGCCAGTCAACTATCAAAGATTGTGCAACAGTGTTTGCTCTGAGCACTATGACTAGCTCTGTCCAGGTGAGATACAGAGATGCTGTGGTATGGTCAGGTCAGACAATCCTAATACCTTTGCTCTTCCTCAAAATGCCTTTTGATTGAAGGAAAAAAAAAGATTAAAATTAGAGAAACTATTTACATTTAGTATTGGTCATTTACATTTCTGTGCTTGCTGTTCTGGCTTACAATGTGAAATTTCATACTTTTAGTGCTTACCAGGGAAGCAGTGAACCAATAGCCAATCCCTTTGGTATTTCATCATAGCATCTATGCTTTTTTCTTTTTAAAGGAATATATATTATTGCATGTTATCCTTAATTGAATTCAAGGATATTCAGTTGATATTGAATTCAATTCAATTCAGTCATATACAGTAAAATATAGTGTTTCTTTATTTTTTGGCTAAACCAAACAAACAAACAACAAAACCAAGTAATTAAATTTAGTTTTCTACTCGATATGTATGACAACTCGTACATGATTATTTGAACTAATGGAGGTAGAGGCATAATAATTCGTATTTAGGAAACCTTAATGATGTTTATATAATAAACTAAGGACTTAGAGCACCTGTTTCATTTAGAAAGGGGTAAAATCCTTTCTGTTTTTTTCACTTACGCTGTACCCTAGAGTTATGTTTGGGTTCTGTCAAGTTCTAGTCTCTTCAGGCTAGGCCATCTCTTTTCTGTATAATTTAGACTAATTGCACTGAATTAAACCACCACAGGTCATTTTTTATTTCTTTACTTTCTGTTTCCTGAGCTCATCTGTGGTTGATACTTCTCTGGCTGAAAAATGAATTATTGAAGTATGGTGGTTAGGTCCAGCTGGTGATGTATCAAGATGTATATTTGCAGATATTTTAAAAAGTATGTGCTTCTCCTGAGATAAATATTTCTTATGGATGGTAGATTATTGGTGATACCGTCACAGTGTCTTGGAATTTTTGTGCTTTCCATTAATATCTGGAATGTACGACCAGTTTCTATTAAAGTTCCCATTTCCTTTCTTCCTCAGTTTGAAGTGTATCTAGCTGTCAGAGTGGAAACAAGTTTTGGAATTATTATGAGATAAAAGAGAAGTGGCTTCTTTTTATTATAGGGATGGGAATATGTCACTACAAACTAAGTGATGTTATTGGGGACCCTCAGAGTCTCTTTTTTTCAGTTTGTCCTACCTCTTTTTCTCTGATCTTGCAGGGCAGCACAACTGCCATTTTCTTGAGGCAAGCAGAAGCCACATCTTTGTGTTTATATTATCGCATTATAGCCCTTCAGATTAGCTGGCTCTGTGGCTTGCATTAAATTATAAGTTCTCTGTCCTAAAACTTATACCATGGTGTTCTCTTGTTTATTCAACTTTATGATAGCAAGAGAACTGGTTTTGGACAAACACGTAAAGCCATTCAGCCACTTTCTTATCATAAAACAAAGATTTTGCCCATCTTGCCTATCTCACATGTGGTTTTGTGGGCAGTCAGAAATGAGATCCAAATGAGATAATGCATAAGAAAGCGGTTTGTAAACTAAATAATCAAGAAGATTAATTTTTTTTTCTTTTTTAAGGCCGCACCTTGCGGCGTATGGGATCTTAGTTTCCCAGCCAGGGATGGAACCCGTGCCCGCGTGCATTGGAAGCGCGGAGTCTTTTTTTATTTATTTATGTACGTATGTATGTATGTATGTATATGTATGTATGTATGTATGTATGGCTGTGTTGCTGTGCGTGGGCTTTTCTCTAGTTGCGGCGAGTGGGGGCTATTCTTCATTGTGGTGCGCGGGCTTCTCATTGCGGTGGCTTCTTGTTGCAGAGCACGGGCTCTAGAGCGCAGGCTCAGTAGTTGTGGCACACAGGCTTAGTTGCTCCGTGGCATGTGGGATCTTCCTGGACCAAGGCTCAAACCTGTGTCCCCTGCGTTGGCAGGCGGATTCTTAACCACTGCGCCACCAGGGCAGTCCCAGGAGTGCAGAGTCTTAACCACTGGACCACCAGGGAAGTCCCTAAAATTAGTTTTTTTTTTTTTTTTTTTTTTTTTTTTTTTTTTTTGTGGTATGCGGGCCTCTCACTGTTGTGGCCTCTCCCGTTGCGGAGCACAGGCTCCGGATGCGCAGGCTCAGCAGCCATGGCTCACGGGCCCAGCCGCTCCGCGGCATATGGGACCCTCCCAGACCGGGACACGAACCCGTATCCCCTGCATCGGCAGGCGGACTCCCAACCACTGCGCCACCAGGGAGGCCCTAAAATTAGTTTTTATTATTGCTTCTTTCCTGATTCTTGAGGCTAGATTTCTCTCCTTCCTTACATAAGTTATCTGGCTGATAGATCAATGACAAATTGATCCCTTTGTCATTTATTCTTTCAAAAAATAATTACTGAGCATCTATTAAGTACAACACAATATGCTAAGTACTAATGATCTACAATAAACAAATCTTCTTTTCTGTTTGCTATTTACAACCTGGCCCTGACAATGAAGGGATCTGGTCCTATTTTCTAAAAGCTAAGGCCCATATGGGTGAGAATAGGTTGGTTATTCTTTCAGTTTTTAAGTTTAAATCTAGAGTTTAATCACCTCATCATTAATTACTTTTTAAGAACCTGTTTGGAATTAGTCAACTGAGAATATCATTTTAGGTTTGCCGGGCTATATCGGCTGTTTATATTCTTGACCTCCAAGTGATTAAAGTAGATTATCACTTATTTGCTGTTAGAACAAATAGTTCTATATTTGGAGTAACCCTATTTTCTTAGATATAAGTTATTTCCTAGCAGAGGTGACCACTGTGGACATCCACTTTTCTCCTTTGGTGGTCTAGGTCATCTTTTAAAGACCTGACTCAGAAGGATTGGACCTAGTGAATCTTTTCTCCAGTTGCTGTTTCTTGAGAGTACTTAAGTTTCCGTTATCAGCTCTGGTGTATGGGCCTTGGAAAGTGGAAGAGTGCGTGTGTGTGTGTGTGTGTGTGTGTGTGTGTGTGTGTGTGTGTGTGTGTGTGTGTTTTAGCTACCACAGTCTGGTAAAATTTTCATGTTAAGTTATTTAGACTGAGTTTGCTTAAGTAAAATGATAACCGTAATATTAGAGTCAAGTTAGTTGAGGCACCCACTGAATAAACCATAAACTATATGCTATGAATGCTCCAGGGAGGAATTTATCTTTGTATTGGGTTGGCCAAAAAGTTCGTTTGGGGTTTCTGTAACATCCTACAGAGAAAAATCCGAACGAACTTTCTGGCCAAACCAAGAGAACTATGCCCTTCACATTCATTGACTTAGAAAAACAGTTGGGTAGTTGGGGAAACTCTTCACTTAAAAAAAAAAAAAATCATGTTGTAACATTAAAGAAACTTACTATGTAATATACTTTTTTTTTTTTAAATGTCTGCTGCCTTCTTGGCCCCATATGCGTATATTCATGATTTTTACATAGTTTACCACCACTGCTTCCCCCTTAATGTTTTATCCTGACTGTCAAGAAAAAAGAAAATTCTTTTCATGAACCACTGGTTAAGATAGTGACTGAGTCATTCATTTGTGCTCAGGTGTAAAATAGCCTTCGTTTCCACAAGTAAAGTTATACACGGCTGGGTATTCAAAGTAAAACACTAATAAAAACAAAAATTTGTTTTAACAGGTGTATAATTTGTCTCAAAATATTCAAGAAGATGATCTTCAACACTTGCAAGTATGTATGTCTCAAAGAATATATGCCAAAGTATTGAAAATTTAATTCCCACTTTGTTGTGACTTTACACCAAGAACCTGTAATATTGTAAGAAGATTGACCATTATATGGTTTTAAACAGATGTACGACTTCTTAACTAGAAGAAATTGTAAAGTATATGCAGTCTTAAAAAATTAAATGCTTGGCTTTCAAATGATTTTAAAGGCTCTGACATCTAGTCGTCTGATATAGAATAGCTTTACAGAGGTCTTCTTTCAACCTCTTCGGGGGCATTATTTTAAATAATTTGATTTAATAGTTATTTACAGAATACGGCAGACTTGCAATGGAAGAAATCTACCAGAAGCCATTTCAGGTAAATAAATATTTTATCATTAAAAAAAAATTTATCTATGAAAAGCTATCATCTTGTATCTCTGGAGATATGAGGACATTATGTGAAACTCATTTTTAGCAACAGATCTAGTGGAATTGAAACTAATTTATGGTAATGTCATCACCATCTTATCAGTAGCAGCTTACAGGATAGGAAATAGAACAAATGAATATAGACTGGTTCTTAATACTTTTACTTAAAGAGGTTAATAACATTTCTCTTGACTGGATATTACTTCCAAAACTTGAGTCAGTCATGTAAATTTCTTTTATATGTGATAAACTACTAGAAAATGTTATTGGTTGTACATGTGCGTGTGTGTGTGTGTGTGTTTGTGTGTGTGTGGTATATTACAAGTTGAGGTTAGACCTGTTATTCTTTATTTTTGTTTCAAATAGAAAAGTTTCAGAATTTATTATATCTCTCCCCCATGTGTTTTTTCATTACTTTTAAATGCTAGGTGCATAATATGAAGTCAGAAATTAACCTTGGTTTGAGAAGCATATGCTCTGCTTGCTTCTGTGGAGTCTTACCATTAGAGATTTAAAAAAAAGCAGAGTTAATTTCAGATAGATTCTTTTTTGAAATAAGTGTAATCTGGAAGTAGACATCGTACTATTTGGTTAGTTGTGTTATAGTAGGTGAGAATGACTCCACCCTGTTTGCTCATCAGTGTGTGAAGTCCTTCTTGTGTGATAGCATCACTGGTGATTCTGTTAGTGGGTTACATTGATTCTGCCTCAGTCTTGTCTGGCTCAGGTGATCACTTTTATGAAATATTTGGGCAGGTTATGATGTCATTTTGTGTATATGATGAAATATACTCTATTTGGCCTCTATCAGTTTTTCTGAACTGGGGTAATTTTGCCACCCAGAGGGCATCTGCCAGTGTCTGGAGACATTTTTGGTTGTCACAGTTTTGGGGAGGAAGTTCATGCCATTGGCATCTAGTTTATAGAAGCCAGACATGCTGTTCAACATCCTACAAAATGTAGGACAGCCGTACACAACTAAGAATTATCTGACCCAAAGTGTCAGTAGTGCTGAGTTGAGGAACTTAAGCATTTAGGAATAAAAAATTCTGTGAAAAGAACTAATTGGTCTAGAATTAGGTTAGTTGGTCTTCTAGTTACACAATCTTGACTTAAAATTATGACCTGTATACCCCAATATGTCTTTTGTTTCTTTTTAAAATATCCTGTATTATTGCTTGTGGTGACTCTTTATACACAGTGAGGTTCTGAAATGGAGGTAGTTTCTTGGTATAGGAGCTGGGAGTATTGTTGGCTTATGTAGGCTCTTGATATAACTATGAGTAGTATTAAGCCATTTGGTTACTATAGCTTTTGATAAGGATTGTTTTTAGGGAATAAGGGGTGCTTCAGTTATTAAAGTAGTAATTTTTGGTAAAATTTTATAAGAAATGATTTCAATTTTTTTCCCTTTCTGTAGACACTCATGTTTTTGATTCGAGACTGGAGTTACCCTTATGAACATTCATATGGTTTGGAAGGTGGGAAACAATTCCTTGAAAAGAGATTGCAGGTAAGCCCCCATTTCTTAGAGAGGAGAACATAAGCACTAAGCCCCAGGTGAAGGTGTGGACTGTCTGGACTGCTGCTTAGACTACCAACCTCTAAGTGTCATTGGAACAAATTGAGTATCCCAAGTTAACCCAGATAACTGCATACATAATTGATGAGAAGTAAATTGGTAGCACTCCTGTGAAAGAGCACAATAGAAATGCCCTCAAGTAGAAGTTAAGGAATGGATATTTCTCTCCAGAGCCAACTGCCCCTTCAATAAATCAATATTCAAAGGATAAAAGTTTGAAGTAGACTAACTTTTTGATCTGCTCAGGTTGCATGCATTTCTCTTTCTGGCCCAGCTGAGCTTCTGAGCATTTGGGACAGGCTGGATAATCTAGTGTGGATGCATTGAACACAGATGATGTGAGACTCTCTTTCCAAGGAATACTATCTCGTAGAGTGGCAGCATATAGAGAAAAAAGGGATCTTAAACATTATCTAGTATAGGCTTTACACACACACACACACACACACACACACACACACAAAACTGGGATCCAGAAAAGTGACTTGCCTTTGGTCACTTAACTAATCATTGATAACCGGGAGTAGGACCCAAATATCCAAACTCCTGGCCTGGCCTATGCAAAATGCCACACCAAGTCATTCCTGGAAAATAACATGGAAGTACTTTGGGAAACCCTCAGGTCAGATACTACCTACCTACTGACGTCCACAAAAGATACATAAAAATACCTTTATTCATAAGTAGGAGGTTTAGCTCTTTGGGGTAATAAAATTTTGTTTGTTTCCTATGGAAAAATGCATTTAATTTCGCAGCCACATTCAAAGACTTAGGGTATAATGTAATTTTTCTTAATCCTAAAACGAGATCAAAACCAACTCCTCATTTCTTGGATTATTTGAAAGGCATTTCTAGACTTGTCAGAGATAATTTCATTCATCAGCGTTTTCCCTGGTTTGTTCAGAAGAAATTAACCCACAGCACATCAGGCATACTAACTAAATTCAGAATTATGTACTTCAAAGATAAGGAGGTTTTAAAATATATTATTGAAGCGATACAGAAAAGTACTCAGATCATAAGTGTGCAGCTTGAGGAGTTGTACAAATTGAACATAGCCATGTAACCACCCAGAAGCAACTGCCTGTATCCACTAACTCCTGGCCCCCCACCCCAAACCCTTCATTACTCTTTTGACCTCCAACAGGCTTTGTTTTTGGACTTTTTATGAAAGGAATCATATGCAGTATGTATTCTTTTGTGTCCAGCTTCTTTTGCCCAGTATTACATTTCTGAGATGAATCCATATTGTTGCATGTAGTTTAGTTCACTTATTCTCATTGCTATGCAGTATTCCATTGTATGAACAGGCAACAGGTTTTCCATTCTACTCTTGATGGAGATTTAGGTAGTTTCCAGATTTTGTTGATTACGAATGGTGCATGTTTTTTAGAATGGTTTTTGAGAAGAGTTTGGAAGAATATGTGAGTTATATTGCGATAAGTAGTTAATAAAAATCTAACATTAGGATTTCCTTCCAGAAATACATAGCAGTCTCTCTTCTGCAAAACACTGATAAACTAGCATAAATCATAAATAATCATTTGGAGTGAGTGCCGAAATCCTAATAAATTTTTAAGTCTCTTTGGACTGCATTGGAGCTTTTCGCCTTATCTGTTGTTTTGCTCAGGGGCTGACCTTTTTATTTGTAGGCAAATTAGCACTTCGTTTTTCTCTTTGCCATTATAAGTACTTTAAAGGCAAATTCTTAATTTATTTACTGGTTTATAAATCACAACCACACCTGTTGTTCTGGTGTTAGATATTATGATTAATTATTATTTGTATTTATTCATATCCTTGGCAGCTAACATGGGGAAAAATCTTTTTTGGTTTAAGAAAGAGTGGGGTCTTATCAAATGGTTAGAAATAGGTCTTTAGTAAAATTTTATTGTCAAGAAACACACATCTAGACTAGCATCTGAGTTAGTGTGCATGCATGTGAGTACGTATGTGTGTTTTCTTAAAAAAATGTGTTTTTTTCTTGTTTGCACCTTCACCTTGCCCCTTCTGTCCCCAGGTAAAACAAAATCAACATGAAGAGCTACAGAATGTAAGGAAGCACATTCACAATTGTTTCTCAAATCTTGGTTGCTTCCTTTTGCCACATCCTGGTCTTAAAGTTGCAACTAATCCTAGTTTTGATGGGAGATTGAAAGGTGGGAATTCCCATTCTTGCTAAAATCAGAACTTAAGTTTTAGAGGCTGAAAGTTAAAAAAAATACATGGTTCCTTAAATTTTCTCTTTTATACTGGAGGACATTTTGATGCATTATTAATGGTGTGATTATAATGTATTGGTTTGTTGCAAACACCTGGCATATTGATTAACATTTTATAAGGTGGTCTGTTGCTCAGCACTGATGTCCTAAAAATACTGAAGGCTAAGAACATTTCAGTATTTCATCTGATTGCAGTCTGCTAAAAAGCATTACCAATATATTATATTGATGTAATTAGATTTAAGTCTGTTTGGGGGTGATGGTGTAATTTTTTGCGTATGTTTTAGGATTATTTTGAGCATGATGGCAAAAGGCTTGAGGATTGACTAAACTTTTAACAGTATGGCTGGAGAAACAAAATTTAGTATTAAAATTTAATACAATTTCATGAATTGCTTGCCATTTGGAAAGAATAGTTTAGTTAAAATACTTGATGTGGAATTTGTTCTGGTAGGCCACAGTTTTATTTATTATCTGGGCTGAAAGAATTATTGGGAGATGAGGGAAGTGGGGTAGTAGAGTGGAGGGGTGGTTATATTTTTTCCTAGGAGATGTGACAGTGTGACGTGTTTGGATGAGTTTTTTGAAATGAATCTATGCTTAAGTAGCATATTTTTATTTTATGAAATAGAATTTTATTAACTCTTACCAATGGGGACTTTACTTTATTTTATTATTTTTTTTTTTTACTAACATGTTGACTAATTTCGTGTCCACTAGATATTGATGAAGAGTTTAAACGAGAGCTTCGAAATCTGGTTCCATTGCTGCTTGCCCCAGAAAATTTGGTAGAAAAAGAGATAAGTGGATCTAAAGTCACTTGTAGAGATCTTGTAGAATACTTTAAGGTAGGAAAATTCTTACATTAAATGGCTTTGTCTAAGTTAGAAATATAGCTGACTTAAAACTCATCTGTATGTACAAGAAATTTCTTTATTTTAAAGCAAAAAAGTAAAATTTATATTTTTTTTGCCTTGAATTGGATGTATCAGTATTTAAGAATATTTAAGATTGTAGCAGACAACATGTATCTTCTAGACAGTGATTTTATTCTTTGTAGAGTTATCCTACTTTTTCTCCAACTCTGATATGGAAAGAAGAACCATTCACCATGGTATTATAATACCTCTCTATCATTTGAGGATGATAATAGGTATTGGGAGCATAATTCTGTGTCCTGAGTTCTCACAAAAGCCTTCTCTCGGAGTCTGGGACTTGATAAGAGCAGCTGAAAGTATCCAGACTGGGTTTGAGCTCAAGTAAATTATGCATAGATTTTTTTTTTCCCCCTCTGCTGTTCTCTAGTCGTTTTGTTTGTTTGTTTGTTTGTTTGTTTGCGGTACGCGGGCCTCTCACCGTTGTGGCCTCTCCCGCTGCGGAGCACAGGCTCTGGATGCGCAGGCCCAGCGGCCATGGCTCACGGGCCCAGCCGCTCCACGGCACGTGGGATCTTCCCGGACCGGGGCACGAACCCGTGTCCCCTGCATCGGCAGGTGGACTCTCAACCACTGCACCACCAGGGAAGCCCTGTTCTCTAGTCTTTATAGCTTGCTTGCCAGAGCAAGACTATTGTAGAGGTTTGTATTTATTCATTGTAGCTGTAAATAGACGGAAGGGAAATACAGTTAACTAAGAGTGTATTTTTGTATTATTTAATGGACAGTTGATCACTTTCATACTATCTTTGTTCAGTTATGAATTTAGAGTCAGTAGAAAGTTGAGGTGAAAGATTCCTATATGGAACTTACTTAAAAACTTTCATCTTGGGCTTCCCTGGTGGCGCAGTGGTTGAGAGTCTGCCTGCCGAAGCAGGGGACACAGGTTCGTGCCCTGGTCCGGGAAGATCCCAAATGCCGTGGAGCGGCTGGGCCCATGAGCCATGGCTGCTGAGCCTGTGCGTCCGGAGCCTGTGCTCCGCAACGGAAGAGGCCACAACAGTGAGAGGCCCGCGTACTGCAAAAAAACAAAAAAAAACCCCAACCCCCCAAATTTTTCATCTTTCTTTCTTACTCTTAAACCACAAATTCAGTAATTTTTGTTCCCTTGAACTGAAGTATACTTTAAGCTGGTCAAAGTAAAATACTGAGTTAAAATATTTTCTTACATATTTATTTGAAATGTTGGCATTAGGGGAGAATTATGGATTTCTTTTCATAAAGTAGATGGCATTTTATATATAACTTTTAAATATGAGACATAACTTTTATGCCAAGTTGGAGTTATATTTAGAGACATTTCTCTAGGATATTATTTAGCAACATACACAATAATGTTGAGAATAGGGTTAACTCTGTTGGAATGAGAGTGTATGATTTTTAAAGCCTAGACTTTCCTTATAATAGTGTGAATCATTTTTCTATTTAATGATTTTTCTTTCTTTGGGGATGTGGAGCCAAATTGCATAACCTATGAATATAATGAGTCTTCTGTATTTTTAGGCTTACATTAAAATTTATCAAGGAGAGGAACTTCCACATCCAAAGTCCATGCTTCAGGTAGTGTGTGTGTTGTACATACATTTATTTACGAAGGAGAAAAAAAAATCTTTGCTTTAGAGATAAATGTTGGAAATGGGGTAGTGTTTCTTTCCATGCAAATACATTTTAGATACTTAAGGCATGGGTCCTGAAGTTTTAATGAGTTTTTGTAACTACAGGTCGCACACCTTGCACACCAGAAATGAGGGTCCTCGGTGCCTTCTCTTCAGTTGCTCAAAAAGTGTAGGAGAATTTCTGCTTCAGAAGATAGCTTCATATGTGCCTTGCCAAACCAAGAGCCTTGCTTCTGCTTTCTGAGTCATTGACAATGAACGTTGTTTGAAATAAGGCTTATTTTCTCTTGATATTAATGATTCACGTCTGGTTCTAGTATTTTGTTTTTCTTTTTTTTAAAAAGGTGTTCTTTAGGGACAATGTTACTTTAACCTAATTCATTTTTTAAAAAATTTGCTGCTTTGGGCAGTTTCTCAGTTTTATAGTGGATTAAACTGTTTTTTCATAAAACCCATACAATAAGCAGTTTTGTGGATTTTAAAATGTATGTTGTGTGTAATACTGATTATGAGAGAGAGGACCATATGAGTAATTCTTGATTCTTTGCACCTGGGGACTTGACACATTTTAGGGTTGTATGTGTTTAATTCTCTATAATTTCCTGGGCATATGTGGTATTTTCTACAAACCCACTTTAACAAACCTAAGCAAAACAAAATTAAGCAGGTAGTACTATTAGAAGCAATTATTATATCCTTTATACTGGTGTTTCCTTCAATTAGAAAGGAAAACTGGAAGTTGATAATATTTTCTCTGATTCATTTTCAGACTTGGTCATTGTACATAATTTATTGTCTTAATCAGAGTTTATAGTTATCAGGTATTTCACATAAAATTGGCACATTTTATTTTATTTCTTAGGCAACAGCTGAAGCTAATAATCTTGCTGCAGTAGCAGGAGCAAGAGAGATCTATTGCAAAAGTATGGAGCAGGTTTGTAACTAAAATTTAAATTTTACACTAGAGTAAGATAGAAGATTTTTATATTTAAAATAATTGAACCAATTTGTGCTCCTTATACATTGTCATGTTACATCATTCCCAAATTTCCCTTTATCATCTCTGCTGGAAATAAACTAAAAATATAATTTCCATGGTTAGAGTGCAGGATATGGGTAGTAAGTTATTACATAGACCACACTGAAATATTTTCTGACACATGATTCAGAGTGCTGTTATTAGTAGCTTCTGATGCAAGCAACATCAGCTTAAGGGCAATAGCAATTTCTTTGCTAAGCTTGCTAACTCAAACATTAAAGTACCTTTTTTATGTTATCTTTTACCCACTTTCTTGCCAGCAATCTTTTGTACTCTTTTGGTGTATTGCTGGGCCAGGTGAAGTCAGGTACAGATTGCAGTATAATTCTTTTTGTCTTTATTGGTATATAATTAATACCAATATAATTAATTTTGGAAAGTTTATTTTGCTTGAGTCAGTTAAACATATAAGAAATAAGTAGGTTATGATAATGGGTGAAGTATTATGAACAGATTTAAAACTAAACCATGTAGGTGGTTTGACTTTTTGAGATTAAAAATTATGATCAGGGAATTGCTTTCAAGTGTGAATTATTTCCAGCATGTAATCTGTCCTAATGTAACCCTGCCTGTACAGGTATGTGGTGGGGACAAGCCTTACATTGCACCTTCAGATCTGGAGCGAAGACACCTGGATTTCAAGGAAGTGGCGATTAAACAGTTTCGTTCAGTAAAAAAAATGGGTGGAGATGAATTCTGCCGTCGTTATCAGGACCAGCTTGAGGCTGAAATAGAAGAAACCTATGCAAATTTTATAAAGCACAATGATGGCAAAAATATCTTCTATGCTGCTCGTACCCCTGCCACACTATTTGCAGTCATGTTTGCTATGTATATAATCTCAGGACTGACTGGCTTCGTTGGCCTAAACTCTATAGCCGTCTTGTGTAACCTTGTCATGGGGTTAGCACTGACGTCTCTTTGTACTTGGGCATATGTTAAATACTCTGGGGAGTTCAGAGAAATTGGAACAGTGATTGATCAGATTGCTGAAACACTATGGGAACAGGTTGGTATCTCTTTTGGTTTTTCAGTGACTAATCTTATCCCTGTGACTCCCTACCCCTCCTTCCAGTCCCCCATTCCCCACCCCAAGTATTTGCACACCTACTTTTCCTTTATATGGAGAATGGTAAAAGGATATTTTCCTTTTTGTTTAGATGCATAATTTGAATATAAAGTATGAACTGTTTTTTTTCCCCTTTAAAGTTGTAATTATAGTGTGCTTTGGTTGGCTTACATCTGTAATATCCTTTGGATAGATTCTTAGTCATAGGCCTGATTATACCAGACAAGTGGGCAGGACCAGAGTCTTTAAGGATTTTTTTTTTTTTTAAGAAAAGAAAATATAATTAGTGCAAGAGTTATGAAGGTAAGGAAAGAAGTTTGGAAGTGTAATTCTTTTGCTTTAGAAAAGCAAAAGAAGTTTCTTACTAATATTGGCAAGAACCAAGGCATGCTTATATTCCAGGAAAAATATTGGGTCTTCATTGCCTTCCATGAAGTTAGTAGTGATTTACTAATGTACTACAAGGAACAATCTTATAGGGAATTCTTACATCAAAGAAACTTTGTTTGACCTCTATACTACGGAAATATTAATGAACAAAGCAAAGCACCACAAACAGAGAACCAGCTTTTCTTAATCATAATCCATTATCTCAACCAGAATTCAAATCATGATTTTTTACCTCAAACCAGAATTCACAGTTGTGCCTGACAAGTATCTACTAAGGAAAGCCTTGTTGTATATCAGCCAACTGTTGTCTGGAATTGCCTGTGTTCAGAAAATTTCATTTAAGGATGTTGTCATTAAAATGATCATCATGAAATACTTGAGCATCATGTCAAGGACCAGAATGAAAACTACAGTTATTACTGATGGACAGTTAGAAAAGGTGTTTTCAGATACCATTTCTGGGCTGATGAAGTATTGGGCTTATTTGAAGATCTAAGATATGCAGGTCCATGTTGGTTTTGGCTTTAAATTCAAAGACTGAAGAAGTTGATTGGATGTTGACTTTTCTATTAATAATGTCATTATTATTTTATACAGTGACCCACTATATTAATTTGGATTTTATATTTCTTCTTTATAGAAATGCTCTATTCAGATCTGATTTGGAAGCTTGTGTCTGGATGTTTGTAAAATTTAAATTTTTATATCTTAAAAATAATCTCATTCTTTATATTCCTTTGATATCTTCTGACAGAAGATGGATTAAAAGCTATCACAACCTCAAAAAAAAAAAGCTATCACAATGTCACTTAAAATATTACCTACTTTAAAAATGTTGGGGCTTCCCTGGTGGCGCAGTGGTTGAGAGTCCACCTGCTGGTGCAGGGGACACGGGTTTGTGCCCTGGTCCGGGAAGATCCCACATGCCGTGGAGTGGCTAGGCCCATGAGCCATGGCCACTGAGCTGCATGTCCAGAGCCTGCGCTCTGCAGCGGGAGAGGCCACAACAGTGAGAGGCCCGCGTACCGCAAAAAAAAAAAAATGTTGGACCATTACTAATTTTCTGCAACATGAATTTCGATAGTTGTACATTGTCTTCTTTTGAAAACCACTCATCTCCCGTACAGCATTGATTCTAGGATTTTAGAGGTGCCATTATTACAAGACATGTAAATGGAAGAATCTAAAGTGTGTAAAATTATTTTCAGTATAGTTGAGGTAAGATGATCACTAGTCAGAAGATCTGTGCTGTGTCAACACTTGTCTAAATTTTTTTGCATTTCTCTTTTCTTTTGCTTCAGAGGAGTCCCAGGAAGGTGAGAAACCTACAAAGTCTCAATTTCTTATAGTCTTAAGTTCTTTAACTTCAAGGCACTCTGAGTCATTCTCCTAACGAATCACTCCCATGTTTTAGGTGTTTTCCAAACTGTTTGAAGTTACTAGACGTCGAATGGTTCATCGTGCTCTTTCATCAGCACAGCGACAGAGACTGTCATCCAACAATAACAAGAAGAAAAATTAGACAGTATTTTAAACTTTTTTCTCTATCCGAAGTGTTCACACTTACACATGTAGGACAATAAGCAGGACCGTCTGGGCCGGTCTGCATAAATGCTGTATACATACCAGATTTGATGCTGCATATAGGGTATGGAATTGCACATCCATCTCATAGGAATTGTAAATGGTTTGAATAGGAGGAAAGTAATTTTTGTTGCATTATAAAATGTCTAACTGCATTATTTGTAGCATCATAACTTTTTTTGGGAGAAGCACCTTTTTATTTCCCACATTCCTGGTTATTTTCTTCATTGCTTTGAATTGAATTTTTATATCTATTTTTATATGTAACTCTTTTTTTACCTCATGTTTTTATTTGTTTTGCACATTTCTCATACCACAGGTATTGAAGCCCCTGGGTGATAATTTGATGGAGGAAAACATAAGGCAGTCTGTAACAAACTCTATCAAAGCAGGCCTGACTGACCAGGTGTCTCATCATGCCAGATTAAAGACAGACTGACAGTTCATCTCCTCATGGACTCCTCTTTCTTTTTTTCATGCTTGCTGTACAATGAGAACTCAAAGATAAACCAAAGTTTACAATCAACTGTAGAAGTAGTTTAGTATAACTGGCTTCACAGATGGCTGCCACAGAGTGTGAAATTGTTTGTTGGTTTTAAGCATTCTGTTCATGGCTCCTAAGACATGAAGACTGGCTGAGGAGCATTAGTTTTCATGCGCACTTGTACCATGTTTAATTCTTTTTTTTCCCTTTTTACTTAATCTAATGTTAGTGAAATTTGTCTTATGTAAAGGATATTTCAGGGAAATATTTTAAGAAATCTATTTAGAGTCTCTTTAACACAGTGTCCCATTGAAATTTTAATTTTTAGAGAAGTTATGAATCACTGTATCAAGAATCAGATTGGAATGACAATGAAGCCTTTATTGAGCCACGACATTAAAAGTATATATTGCTTTACTGCCTTCAATACCAGTATTACATAAATGCATGTATCAGAAACTTCACAGAAATTACATGAAAAATCTTATAGCTAAGAAAGTGATTCTGAGGTGTACATTTGTCTTGCCTTTTTAAATTTATAAACCTGCCCTAAAAGGAGATGCATATCTGGGAAACTGAACTGTCTTTATGCAGTTTAGCCTTCATGTACATAAAATATGCCGTTAATTTATTGGGGGAGAAATTCCATCCAAAAATGTTGCCTACAGCTATGAGTTAAGAGTGTCTATACAGTGTGTAGCTTTTATTTTCTAAAATCACAGGTAGGGCATGTATATGAATTATAAATATATAAATACGATTTTGTATTAAAAGTTTTGTAGTTTATGACAAAATCTGGTTCTGTGGTAGGCTAATGAGTACAGTCCCTGTGAAGGAATGTTTGTGGCTCATGTCAGTGTGTGAATGCATAGACAGTTTGAAGTGTTTGATATATTTGTGATATTTATCTTGAGCACTGCAATCTCACCACCCTCCCCCCACCCCCTCCCCCCAAGGGAATTCAATGGGAATGTTTATCGTGACTTTGTCCTCTGTTGCATTTTAAAGTTCCTTCCTGTAATTTATTTTCAGTACATAATTAAAAATTTGTATATATAAAATGGAACTTGTGATTTTTTTTTTAAGGAATTCTTCAAATATGTATTCCATTACATAAACCTATTTGTTTATACTGAAAAGAGCATGAGTGGGAAACACCCAAGTGAGAGCTGTAAGGTATCGTACCTCATACCTCGAATCTAAGCTTGTAAAAAGTTATTTTTCTGTGTCTGTCTCTGTTAGGGAAAACTTGTGATTAGCCTAGGGGATTTATTAATTTTGTTTCTCTCTTTTTTGTGGTGTATGTAAGGCTAACATTCTGTAATACTTTTGTAACCTTTTCTATGAACACCTATTAAAGCGTCTAGTTTGGTTTTTAAGTGAAGAGAACTCAGATGTTGAGTTGCATGGCCGAAAGCTCTAAATTTACTTTGGTTGATATATCTGCCTCCTGCTTCAAATCCTGTTTTTATATGGATTGTATTTGTTTCCATCTGTATTAAACTGCTACCAACTCATCTGTTCTTAAACAGAATCCACCTGAAATGTGTCTCTTTTTATTTCTTTTACCACCCTATTTTATGAATGCTGTAGACTGTTTTTATGAATGGAAAAAATAAAAAGTTTGTTGTATAATAGCAATTCTTCTGAAATTAAAGACAGGTTGGTTATTTATTTATTTATTTATTTATTTTTAAGCAAAAGTGTTGTGAAATCTAAACCATTGGATTTCTTAGTATTTCTTGTTGGAAAGAGTGTTTTCCCCAAAGATACAATTCTATAAAGGATTCTAAGAAAGTACTTTGGTTTCAGCTGGAAGACTCTGGACATTGCTAAGCAAGAAGCAATAAAAGGGAATAAAGACAAACTCAAAACTGTTTGCTGAAATAAGTTTTGTGTTAGTATATTTTCTGTGGTATAATTTTTTAGTAATTTATAAGGTAGGTTTTTAAAAAAGAAACTTAATAACAAACAGTCTATCTTCCTAATTAAGACATAAATAATTTACTTTTGTGGAAGGGACAATCATTTGTGACCCTACTATTGTGTATGCCTTGTATGTCTCTCATGAAGATAGTTAGTCATCCTTGCTTCACTGAACATATTCTACTTGTGAAGCTGAAGAGCAGTATTTAATTTCTGAGGGTTTATATTTTCAGAACTTTGAGCAGGGCTTCCTTTAGTTATTTTACTTCCAGAATTGGGCTAGCTAGGGACTTGACCCTTGCTGTAGGTGTGAGTGCTGCTGGTGTTAGTTACATTGTTTCATTATTGTGGGATTAAAAAATTTTTTTTGGTCTTAACTTGGTTAAGAACCTATTAAAATATACCATGAAATTTCAGAAAACACTGACGTTGCTGTTAGTGGTCCACTGAGGTCAAACGGCCTTACGGAAAGCTTTCTGATGAGCTGCTTCTCTGCTAGTGCGGGTTGCTTGGGTCTGTTGCACACACTTCTAGGTTTCAGCAGCTTCATTCCTGGCTTGAATTTTCCCATACTTTGACCATAATTGATCTGTGCACCTCAGTGTTTTTCCGTTTGTGTCCTAGTTGTGGGGTGATGGTGAGAATCAGCTTGGAGAGCTGGCAGCTGTTTCAGGCAGCCATCTTACTTGGCCAGAGTTTACTAATCAAATGACTGTCTTACTTGGATTCAGTCTGGAGCCTCTGTCAGAGAGAATCCTTCCACTTGGCTTTTGGGCAAACAAAGCTACATTAGAGCTTTCCCAAGCAGGACAGAGAAATGCCACCTTCTCTACCTAAGTCTTCTATCAGATCCTAGGAATTTTTCTCTCCAGATTTGCAGTTTGCTGGAATTTAGGCTGAAGAATTGATCTACCCTTGACATACTTGAGTGCGATACAGCTCCTATTATGTTCTCTTTAGGTTTGTGACTTTTTCGATTCTTCAGTGCCAAAGCTAGCAGTTGACCAGGTCAAAAGTGCCTAAAGGGTGTAAAAAAGCTTAGGAGAAGACGGGACTATAGCCTTTGCATAGCTCAATCAAGCACTTAAATATACATTAGCACTTTTAGCACATTAGTACAACAGTCGTGTGGTAGGAAACCACTTTATCAAAAAAGGTGTCTCGGGTATCTCAGGCTTGCAAACCAGGATTCTGCAACTCCACACCTCCAAGGGTTTGAGTCAGTGGAAGGTTTCAGACACAGATGAGTAACATTCCTAACTCAAAGCTCTGTCTTAGCTGCATTCTGAAAAGTACTAAATGTGGAGAAAAAAGATTCTGTTAATACTGAAACAAGGTGAAAATTACCCATAATACTATATTAAAAAAACAAGTCACATGAGGCAAGAAGTGAAAATCTTCTGGTCCTTTTGATACACCCCAGAGGTAACCATATATTTGGTGTGTGTGCTGTGGAAATCTTTCCCTGTGCTTATTGACACGTCGCTATATTGCATAAAACATACTCAATTTTTATTTTACACAAAAATAGAATTACCCTGTACATGATATATTTTTTTTTCATATAACTGACATTCTAGGCCATTAAGTAATTCTTTAATGCTCACATGGTTGCTTTGACCCTTCTGAGGGTAAGTGGGGTTTTGAGGAGAGAGCACTAGACCTTGGATCTCTGCTAACAGTTTCCTTACTTTTTATGACAATTCCTGCCCTCTCACAGGATTGGTGAGAGAATCAAATATGAAAAGAAGCAGGTAGCGTATTAAATTTGTACTCAGTTTTGCTTGTCTTAAGTCTCCATCTGCTGGTAACTACTTCCTGAAGCTTGTCCATAATGATTCTTTTTTTTTTTTTTTTTTGGTGGGGCATAGGAGTAATTTGGGCTGTTATTTAAATAAGTTAATTTTAAGCTTTCTGACAAATACGTTTATATGGCAAACAACATGGTCATTGTGGAGGAAGATGGGTCTATAGCTACTGACAGAGCAAGCAAGAAAGGTCGTCTAAAATGGCATAGTTTAGATTTCCCAAACACAAAGTGTGAAGACTCCCTAAACACTTATGTAACCTAGAACTGGATGAATACTTGAATTTCAACTCCAGGAAAAGGAGATGGACCTTGGAGTTAAAAACAGAGCTTTGTTCCCAGCACCACCACTTCCAAGCTTTGTGAACTTGGGCAAACACTTAGGTAACAGCTGAGCCTCACCTTCTTCATCTATAAAATGGAGATAATACCTACCTCTCAGGGTTGTGAGGAGAATGAGTTGAGAACATATATCAAAATCCTGGTAGACATTCTTCTGAATCCCTTTTATGGGGATGATGTTTGTGAAACGTGCATCTATCCTTCCAAACCATACCTACGCTTAATGTTACACCCTCTGCTTCCTGAAGAGAAAAAACATGATGAATCTTGGAGGGTGGTGGTCATTGTTATTTTGTCTATGGAGAAAAGCAGTATCAGTAAGTTCTTTTTTCCTCAACTGGATTAAGCTCCTTGGAAAGAAGAAACCATACTTCATGCATCTTTTAATCTTTCATATTATCTAGTATTTTTGTATATGGTAAATGCTCAGTATTTTTTTTTATTTTAATGAAAGCTTCTTTCTTTCTTTTTGGCTGTGTTGGGTCTTCGTTTCTGTGCGAGGGCTTTCTCTAGTTGCGGCGAGCCGGGGCCACTCCTCATCGCGGTGCGTGGGCCCCTCACTGTCGCGGCCTCTCCCGTTGCGGAGCACAAGCTCCAGACGCGCAGGATCAGTAGTTGTGGCTCACGGGCCCAGTTGCTCCGTGGCATGTGGGATCTTACCAGACCAGGGCTCGAGCCCGTGTCCACTGCGTTGGCAGGCAGATTCCCAACCACTGCGCCACCAGGGAAGCCCTCAGAGTATTTTAACATGGGCTGGACTGTTCAACTTCATCGCCTTCACCCACCTTCTGTATTTAAACATATACCGTCCGCTATACATGAGCGAGGTGGTTACGTGGCAGCTATGGGCCCGAAAGTATCAGTGTTTTGCATTATTTCCCCTTGGCCTCAAAATGCGAAGGAACATGATCATTAAGTAAAAAGTATCTGGTATAATAACTTTGGGGGAGAGTGAGGTTAGGTTACCCTTAAGGATTTGGATTCTCTTTAGAACTTTAGTATACTGATTTGATCTAATGCAGCTTCTTAAGTATCTGCTCTTAAGTCCTTAACAGAATTGGGTTTACAGACCTGTGCAGTAAGGAGATAAGGGTTTTTATATACATCGAGTATCTCTAGGAATGCTAGCACTGCTTAGAACAGAGGAGAGAGCAGTTAGTTCTTCCAGGGAGGATTGAAGGTTTTACAGGAGGCAAAACCCCCAAACGAACACATTTAGCATCTAAACGAAATACCGCCAGTGCTGGTGTACTAATAACCTTGGGGTGGGTATTTTAACCTCCGTTTTGATAGAGGAGTCATCTGAGACTCACAGGTTGACCACTTTTTTTTTTGGTGAGAAGATAAAGGATCTTTGTTTTTGTTTCCACTGCCTCCGAGCAGGCTTACCCCATTTAGAGCGTTACTCCTCTCCCCTTCTAGGGCACTGCATCAGAGCATGAGGGACAGAGGAAAGAACCAGCCAAGAAGAAAAGGAAAAAGAAGTGAAATGCCTGAGTTAATGGGAACTTTGGGGCTTCTGCTTTCTTTTTACCCAACAAGCAACAATGCCCCCTTGTCCTACAGCCTGCACCAACGTTGGCATCTTGGTTCTGAACTCAATTGCACCGTCAATTAGAGGCAATCATTCTTGGCAGGTCCTGCTACTGAAAAACGGCTGGCCTTAGGCAAGCCCTTTTGCAAAAAGCACGGCTGAAAGCCTGAGTTTAGGAGCCTGCATCGCCCCGATGAAACTCCACGGGAGCAAATACAGAGCCTCCAGGCAGAGCTACCATCCAGGCTGGCTTCATTTTTCCAGAGAGCCTTTGGTGAGTTCAATTATCTGGTAAATATCCAGTGCTTCACCCTCGGGAATCCCGTATCTGCTTTCCATCCCAGTTGGGTTGAAAGGGGTTTTACAACCCATGGTCACTTCCTTCCTGAGGCACTGGTCAATATCGGCTGTACTGAAAAAGGCGACTGACTGGGGGCAAGTCGTTCAGACCCAGCTTGTAGGCAAACATGCACCTGGTCGAGAGGCTGGCGACCTGCAGGGCGAGGGCAGCACGGTAGCAGTCCTCCTGCACCAGGTAGCGAACCTCATCATGGATGCTGATGCAGAAGCGCCCATCGATGGCAAACACGTCCAACAGCCACTTCATCATGGCCACAAGCATGAGGTGTAAGTAGTCCGCAGTGGAGCTTTGCACCGCTCAGTTCACACAGCTGCTCATAAACTCCCCCTGGACAGCAGAGGGCTCCAGGGCTCGGCTGATGCAGCGGCCCAGCACCGGGGTACGTGGTGTGTCAGACATCGCAGTGCTCTCCAGCTTTTTGAACATTGCTGACTCTCTGTCCCCCATCCAGGCTTATTCAGCAACCTCCTCCCACTTCTTCCATTGTGATTGCCTAGAAGCTTCTCTCTGGATCTTGCGTAGGTCCTGCAGGGAACCCAAGCCATCCTCCATCCTGTCCACAGGGAGGTCCAGCTCCCTCACCAGCCACTCGCCCTCATCTCACAGCCGATACCTGCGGAGGCCCTTGGTGACCGCATACATCCGTCGGGCCTTCTCAGCTGCCTCCTGCCGCGTGAGCCAGTGGTTGAACTGCATTAGGAGGCGCTCGGCGAAGGGCTGCCCCGCCCCATAGATGCAGCCATAGTTGAAGACCTTGGTGTGCTCACGACTGATGCCCACTGGGGCAGCTCTCTTGCTGTGTAGATTGGTGCCCCTGCTCTTCCTGCCCTGCAGTGTCATCCACCCAAAGGCCGTGCAGCCATGCATGCCAGCAAAGTGGGCGTCTCCAAGCACAGCTGCAATCCACAGCTCCTGTAAGCCCACGTCAGCACCCACGAGGACATAGCTGGGTGGGGCCTGCACCATGGCCTTCAACTCACTGCCTGCTCGGTCAGGTCGGGCGTTGCTGGCAATGAGCCACGTGGGCTCTACAGCCCATGTGATGGGCTGTAGATGGTGATGGTGCCAGCGGTCACCCCCTGGGGCAGGATGGCCCCATAGCGGCCTTCCTCATCATAGTTTGGGTGCCTGGTCACAGCACTGGGCAGAGCTGACCTGGGCAGCCACACCACCATCTGGGACCTGATACGTTTATGGGCAGTCCTCCAAAAAGAAATCATTTTGTTGATTTCCAAGGCACGGGGCCCACTGGCACCTCCTGGGCCAGCCTGCAGGGTGCCGTCCTCCATCTTGGGCAGGAAGTCTTTGGCAAAGGGGCTGCCAGCATTGCAGCTGTTACCATCCTTGTGAGGCAGCTTGAACCAGCAGCCGGGGATATCCACATCATTGTAGGGTCCGTTGCCATGGTGATAAGCTGTCTGTCTGGCTTTTGGGCCCCCAGCAGCAGTCAGAGCTAGGGGCTGACCTGGAACTGCCACTCGCAAGTTCTCCATCCTGGCCTCGGCCTCCACTTCTAAGCAGCCCATTTCTCCCACCGTCTGCCACATGGCGCTGCTGTCAGTGAGCAGGAACTCCTCAGCCAGGTCTGCCTCCTGTGGCTCCAGCTGCTGCTTCCCCTGTTCAAGACAGTGCTTCCTGTACAGGGACTCGGTGGCTATGTAGGAGCAGGCCCCCCCAGGGTCGGCCACTTTTACCAAAGCGTTCTGGGATTGGAAGCCACGTCTACTGGCTTTAGAGTCCAAATAGCCAGGAACTGTCCATGCTATTGCACTGCTGTGAAAAATGAAGTACTGTACAGGCAGGGGAAGGGAGAGGGAAAGAGGTCAACAGCAAGGAGGACTGCAGCAGTGAGCCAGCTGGGCTCCAGGATGGGAGGGGGTTGTAGGGCAGAGATGGATGGAGTGGTGGGAGAGGAAGTTGTGAGACACCAGTCAGATTGTGAAGTGCCTTACGGACCCCGTAGACAGACTTGGCATGTAGATGTTAAGCATACACGGTGATTCTTAGAAAAATGGAAGAGATCAGTTCAGCAGGTTTTAATTGTCTAGATAATTTCTCAAAGTGTGTTTTTATGTATTTTTAAATCAATCACCCGGAGTGCTTGTTTTAAATGCACAGTATTGCCCCGCCCCACACTGTACAATGAACTCAAATCTGTATGTCTAATAGGCCTCTCAGATCATTCTGATGTGCACTGGAGCCGAAGGATTTGAGAAGTGTTTCCTAATGGGTAGTAGGGTGATCAATTTCTGCTGATTTTATACTGACTAGGAAAGTTTTCTGCAGACAGCTGAAATTATGTTCTTATGTTGTTTACCTGAGAGGGAGGTGGAGCCTGTGTCGGAAAGGACAGCTATTAACAGTAGATTAAAAGTATATTCTTCCAGGGCTTCCATGGTGGCACAGTGGTTAAGAATCTGCCTGCCAATGCAGGGGACACGGGTTCGAGCCTTGGTCCGGGAAGATCCCACATGCTGCAGAGCAACTAAGCCCATGTGCCACAACTATGGAGCCTGTGCTCTAGAGCCCAGGAGCCACAACTACTGAAGCCCACGCACTGAGAGCCCGTGCTCCACAACAAAAGAAGCCACCGCAATGAGAAGCCCATGCACGGCAATGAAGAGTAGCCTCCGCTCACCACAACTAGAGAAAGCCCACGCGCAGCAACAAAGACCCAACACAGCCAAAAATAAAATAAATTTTTTAAAAAAGTATATTCTTCCATATTAAAGTGAATATTGTCTCTCCCAAATTACAGACCCATTTTTAACCTTAGACATTCTTTTAAAACTGCCGCTCTGGGCTTCCCTGGTGACGCAGTGGTTGAGAATCTGCCTGCTAATGCAGGGGACACAGGTTTGAGCCCTGGTCTGGGAAGATCCCACATGCCGCGGAGCAACTAGGCCCGTGAGCCACAATTACTGAGCCTGCGCGTCTGGAGCCTGTGCTCCACAACAAGAGGCCGCGATAGTGAGAGGCCCGCGCACCGCAATGAAGAGTGGCCCCCACTTGCCGCAACTAGAGAAAGCCCTCGCACAGAAACAAAGACCCAACACAGCCATAAATAAATAAATAAAATTTAAAACTAAAAAAACCCTGCCGCTCTGCTTCCCAAGCTTAGGACTGATTCTGTCTTAAATACTTTCCTCGAGGAACAAAGTAGTTTTAGGCACAGCTGATCATCGCAGTTGTATTATTTCATTTCATTAGGGAAATGTTTAAGAGTAAGAGATTTTCATAGTGTTCCTTGCTTCATCCACATTTGAATGCAAAGAAAAGAACTCCAGGGCTAAATCGTAAATGTCTTTATGAATCAGCAGAGATTACACCTCCTATCAAGGTATAATCTTCAAAAGATCAAACTTGACTGTCATACATATATAATGAGTATTAGTCAAATTTATTCACCTCCTTAATGAGGAAACTGATAAGATGGCAAAGCTGGTTTGAAGCAGAATCGGAGGAACAGGAATTATGCAGTCTACCAGGAAGGGTGTTTTGAAATGAGTGTGCTGAGTGATCTGAGCCCTCCAAAATGAATAGCAAAGTCAAGTATGTAGCTCAGCGAGTCTCAAACTTTTGTTCTCAGTATCCCTTAATACTCTTAAAAACTGAGGATCCCAATGATCTATCAATATTAACCTTATTAGAAACTAAAACAAATGTTTAAGTATTAGTTATAGTGGACCCTTGAACAAGGTGAGGGTTAGGGTTACCCACCCTTCCCACAGTCAAAAATCCAGGAATAGCTTTACAGTCCACCCTTTGTCTTGGGTTCTACATCTCTAGGTTCAACCAACCATGGATCATGTAGCACAGCAGTTGGTATCTAAGGAAAAATATCCGTTTATAAGTTGACCTGCGCAGTTCAAACCCGTGTGTTCAAGGGTCAACTGTATTTTAAAAATAAAAATAACAAGCCCACTATATGTTAACATTTTTTAATGAAAATAACTTCAGATATATTTTGAGAAAAAAGGCATTGTTTTACACTTTTGCAAATAGAACCCTTAATTGGCTTATCAGAAGACAGCTGAAGCCTTATATCAATTTCTGCTTTCATATGTTGCAATATGTTGTTTTGGTTGAAGTATATGAGGAAAAGTTGGCCTCACACAGTTATGTAGTTGGAAAGGGAGGACCTTGCAAAATCCCTAAAGTGTCTTGGGAACCCTCAGGGGTCCTTAGATTACATTTTGAGAACCACTGCCCTAGATTAAGAAATACCCTGGCAGGAATGTTAAACAACGTACCAGTATGACCTTGAAAGGACATGCTGTAACTGTCTTTTGGTTATTTCCAAGTTTTCATGATTTTTCTTAATACGTCAAGGCCTATGTCATGCTCCTGTCACCAGAAACAGACTGGGTCAGACAGACCAAATTCCACGTGTGAACAGTGGGAATTGGGACTATATTGTAAACTCATTTTTTTAAACAATCCCCCCAAATAAAAACATCTTTTTTTCCTTTCATTATAAAATGCAAGAAATTTAGAAAATATAAAAACCAATTATCTTGAATACTTTGAACTTGTTGGAGATAAACACTGACACCTTCTTCCTTTTTTTTTTTAACTTTTTATTTTATATTGGAGTATCGCTGCTGAACAACGTTGTGATAGTTTCAGGTGCACAGCAAAGGGACTCAGCCATACATACACATGTATCCATTCACCCCCAAACTCCCCTCCCATTCAGGCTGCCACATAACATTGAGAAGAGTTCCCTGTGCTATACAGTAGGTCCTTGTTGGTTATCCATTTTCTAAAAGTTCCCCAGGTGATTCTATTGTGCACTTAGGACTGAGAACCACTACCTAGTCTAACCCCATTTTCTTTTTCTCTTTTTTTTAACATCTTTATTGGCGTATAATTGCTTTACAATGTTGTGTTAGTTTCTGCTGTATAACAAAGTGAATCAGCTATACATATACATACATCCCCATATCCCCTCCCGCTTGTGTCTCCCTCCCACCCTCCCTATCCCACCCCTCTAGGTGGTCACAAAGCACCAAGCTTATCTCCCTGTGCTATGCAGCTGCTACTCTCTCACTTCGTCCCAGCTTACCCTCCCCCCTCCCCGTGTCCTCAAGTCCATTCTCTACGTCTGCGTCTTTATTCCTGTCCTGCCCCTAGGTTCTTCAGAACTTTTTTTTTTTTTTTAGATTCCATATATATGTGTTAGCATACAGTATTTGTTTTTCTCTTTCTGACTTACTTCACTCGTATGACAGACTCTAGGTCCATCCACCTCACTAAAAATAACTCAATTTTGTTTCTTTTTATGGCTGAGTAATATTCCATTGTATATATGTGCCACATCTTCTTTATCCATTCCTCTGTTCATGGGCATTTAGGTTGCTTCCATGTCCTGGCTATTGTAAATAGTGCTTCAATGAACATTGGAGTGCATGTGTCTTTTTGAATTAAGCCCGGGAGTGGGATTGCTGGGTCACATGGTAGTTCTATTTTTAGTTTTTAAAGGGACCTCCATACTGTTCTCCATAGAGTTTTTTTTAGATATAAGACATTTTGTATTATTTCTGATCTTTACAACAGTGCTTGAAAGTTTTCAAGGATGACAAAGCTGAGGCTGAGAGAGGCAAAGCAAACTGCCTTGGGCACATAGCTACTAACTTTTTCTATTCTAATCAGACGCCTTAGTTCTAACAATAGGATCCTCTCTAGCTAGTCTACTTGGGAAGGGATTCACAAAGGCGATTAGAAATTTGTGGAATTTCTGGAGAAGCTAGGTTGAGCTTCTAGGAACAACTCTCAGAACCACACCTCAGATTTGACCATGTAACGGAGCCCAGCCAAAACACTTGGACTCTGCTGTGGACGGTGGAGACAGTCCCGTCACCACTTGACTTCAGAACTGGCTGCCTTTGCTGGCCTGGACCTTCTCTGTTTTCTCAGAAAATTCACTTTCAAAACAAAGTCTTACACATGTAAGATTGGTAGACTCTAACACACCTGTTGTGTTAATTTCAAAATTTCAGTGTATTTTAAAAAAGTTATTCCAGATGAGGGAGGTAGGATTTATACTTGGAGAATTATCCAAGCGAGAAGAAGCTGTTTGAAAGATTCGGGGTAGGGACAGATGTCCACCCCAGTCACCCTCTGGAGGCCCAACATCAATGTACACCCTCCTTCCATCCTTAAATCTCTAGCCTGCAGAACACAATGCAACAATCCATTATACAAAATATGCTACTCTCTCCTCAAAAGGGGAAGCCCCAAATTTCAGTTGATTGCATTCAGCTCCATATTCAGAATTCTGATGTTCATTCTTCTAATTTAAACACACTCTTTTCTTAATGCCCTGTTAGCCATGGATAAATTGTAAAATAAATCCACAGAGGCTATATACACTATATATCTGGGGAAGGGAGAGCGGAAAAATTTAACATATATTCTTATATAACGTAACTCACCTGCAAGGGGAAATATAAGGCTATAGTTGATATTTACCCACTCCATGTTACCTTTGCCCTCAGCCACAACTTGGTCTGCCTTTACCTGGTGGAGTGACCCCCTAACCTTTATTCCTGAGCATCTGAGTTCTTGGTGGCCCTCTACTTCTCTAAGGTTGCTCTACTCCTGCTAACTTGCAGCATTCCATGGGGAGGTACAAGGAGGACCCCTCAGTTTGTGAACATTGCTCCGGCCTAAGGAAGCACTGCTATTTTCCCTAACACCCAAGATCAACGACCTCAGCTGAAATGGTCAGCACTCCCCACTGCACCCCATCTTATTTGCTGATTTAGTGGCGTGGTGCAAGGAACCTGAAATGGCCAAGTGCCAGTCTCAACTGGTAGAAAGATTCCCCTGGTGGAAACATTTCTCTTTTGACATTTTCTATATCACATCCATTGGCACTTAATTATCTTCCCTTTAGAACTGTTCTGCATACACTGATTTTTGAGTCATCGGAGAAGCCTAACCTTCAGGGTAGGTATGGAGGTATATCAAATGTCTAAATCTTAGCCCTAACGTGACTTTTTTCATATTCAATAAATCCACCCCCAACTAAGGAAGACGCCTATTATTTTTGTCCTTGCCTTCACTAGTGTTTGAGAGATATACGGATAATGACTAGAGGGCTGGTAGCAGGAGGGGTCTCTGGAGAAAGGGATGAAAGAGATAACACAGTGAATTTTATGATATCTCAACCAGTCCTCCATCTTGGAAATAATCATATGGTCTTTTAACCTTGTGGCTTTTAGATCCTAAGCTCTCAAAGATTTATTTCTTGGCAGTAAGCAACATTTAGAAAATCTATCTTTATTGTTAAGTCTGAATATTCCAATTTATTATTTTGCTTAGCCCCGTGGAATTATTAGAGGACGCCAGTCATGCCTGATTGCCACCAGTTTATTTCAAACACTTATGAACAGAGAATTGCAAAATATTTTCCCCCCCTTGGGCCTATATGTGCTTGGTATTATGCTTATGCAAACGGAGTATGTGAACACAGCTTCCTTTCCTGTATGTGCATGCATTTGGCACATATTAATGTCATGCCTGCTACATTCCAGCTACACTTCGTTCTGGAGACACAGTGGTGAAGCCCAGGCACGGTCTTTTTGCCATAACGTTTCTATTCTAGTAAGGGGTGCTAGTACACACCACGTCCGGCTCTGTCTCCTGCAGCTAAATTAGGATGTCCTGTCATTTACTCAGAATACAGCAGGGGGCAGATAAAGTCCATCTTTCAAAATCATTTGCGGCAGCCCAGCGTTTTAGATGGCAGCAGATTAGAATTGTCACTTCAGTTTTTGAAGGAAACTAGAATCTGGTTTTGCATTTTGCTCATTGCTTATCTGACTTTCGGTATCTCTGGTATCAAATCTGGGAAAAAGCCAAACTGCAGGTACATTTTCTCTTTCAGAGTAAATATTTTTGGGAAATAACTGTGAGGGACGCTTGCTAAGTAAAGGAATTCTACTCTGGATGCTTTCAAAAATAAAGACTATTCAATGGATTTAACATTAATTCAATTTAATATTTTCTATAAATCTGAATTTTCATTTAAGTATTTGCTTAAATTGAACTGTAGCTGTGTTTTGATTTTTGCTGAGAGGATGGGTAAAAAGACCATCCTCATTAGCTAATCTTATTCCTATTTCAGAATTAGTAGCCACTCCTACATCCTTTTGGAGTGAATAAGAGGAAATTTTAGAAATGTAGAGAAAGCAAATGCACACGCGCGTGTGTGTGTGTGTGTATGTTTGACATACTGTTATGGCCACAAGAATGGCATCAGAGGGGCAGAAGAAAGGAAAGGACCAAGGATGTGGGGTGTTGCATTTTGGGCAAAGACGTCGAGAGAATATCCTAATTTTGGATTTTTAATGGTATGTTAGGTTTGCTGGGTCCTTTAAAGCAATAAGTATTCAACTAAGCTGTGAAGCTGGACATTGGAATTTCCTATGAAAAGGGAAATCTGAGCTAAAGAGAGGAGAGTTACCTGAGCAGATACCTTTTATCAACCAGCACCTTACTGGATCTTTTATTAATCTATGGTTTCCCTGGGCCTCCTGTTCTATTACTCTCTATGGGACAAACACAGGAAAACGACACCAACTCCCTCTGGCAAAGGCTCCTTAGAGAGTCAGTGGGTGAGTAGAGGTGGGAGGGGAGAGGGCTAAATCAATTTCTAGTGAATCTGAGAGCCAATCAAATCTTATTATTCTGTTGAATTATTTCTCTTCTCCTGTACGTAGTAAGTTCTGTGGGACAGGGTCATGTTTATCTTGTTCACCACTGACTTTCCTGTGACCATGACATTTTTCATACACCAGTGCTTTAGGAGCAAAAATAACAGCCCTCCCACTGACCTCATTAAGAAAAGACTAAAGAGATTAAGAAACGTGGATAATCCCAGCCATGAGTTATTTGGAAATTGTGTGTGTGTGTGTGTGTATGTGTGTGTGTGAGATTTCCAATTATCTGTCCCTGTTCACCTATGAATATGATGAAATGCAGAGGTACTGAGTAAGAATAGCTAAGGAGTTCTGAAATGCCTTCTAAGTTGACCTAATATTGTAGATTCCTTGAAGTAGAAGGGCCTTACCCTGCCCCACCCATCCAGTTCAGGAATTCTGCAATGTCCCTAAAAGGAAGTCACCATTTTCTGCTGGAACACTCACCAAATCTTGAAGTAGTGATTCCATTACGAGAAAGCTCTTCTTCCTTTTTCTTTCTTTTCTTTTTTCTTTCTTTCTTTCCTTGTTTTTTTTTTTTTTTTTTTTTTTTTGGCAAGGGGTGTTTAAAAAATATAGAAAAAGATAGAAAAGAATGTAATGACTTTCACATGCCCACTGTCTAAGAATAAACAAGTACTAATGTTTTGTCCTTTTGGTCTCAGTTGTCCACCATTGGGAAATAGCTCTCCATGGGTCTCACCTTTTTGTGCATTTGCGAGTGAACTACTGGGCCATCTTTTCCAGGATGTTTGGATGGTGAACGACTGTGGAAGGTAGACATGGTGGTTCCCTTCAGAATAGAGGGCAGGTTACTTATGACCCTGGAAGACAGAGTGTGTCTCGCAGTGGAGCAAATGGCAGGTATGCTTAGTGCCCATTATGAAATTATCAGGTTCCTTAAACCCAGGGTTCTTCTCTCCTGTAGTCCAACCGCTGCATGTGCAGGTGTCATCTGGTCCTCTTCACATTGCCCTTAGGAAATTGGCACCAAAATGCTGATCTGTCACTACTGCTATTGCTGTGAGTAACAAACTGCCTTTTGTCTCTGATCCAGGAGTTTTGTGCCAGCTTCCATGAAACTGCGGTAGGTTACTATTTAAACTATCACAGGCCAGAGAAACAGGTGGAAATAGCTCCCAAGTAGTATTAATATTAAAACTTGATGAGGATAGTAAAAGAAAACTAGAAAATTTCACTTATGAATATAGAAGCTAAGATACTAAACAAAAGTTAGTAAGAATTAGTAACAATCCAGTGGAAAGTTACAAAAAGAATGAAAGGAAATTAAGCCCATGTTTATTTCAGGTTTATAAAGATAGTTTAAAATTTGGAAATTCATCAAAAAAATTTACTGTGTTAGATTAAAAGAGAAAAAACCTGTATTATTATAGCAGTAGAAAGTAAAAGCATTTGATAAAATCTAGCAACAATTACTAATAAAAATTCCATGTAAGTTAGGGATAGAATAAAACTTTTTAAACATGCTGACGACTGTATCAAACTATGAAATAGAGAAGCCATTTTAAAATCTGGAACAAATAGCATTGACCGCTTGTATCGTTATTTAGTATTGTTTTGGAAGTTTCAAATAATGCAATAGGACAATAAACTATGTAAAATGTTGGAGAAAAACCAGTCACAAAGAGTCGGTATGAGCCAAGGAAAGATTAGGAACTTGAGACGCACAGACATGGATCAGAATCTCACTTTGGCTCCATTTTATCTGTGGAACTTTGGGCAAGCTATTTAATTTTTTACAATTCAGTTTTCTCTTCAGTGAAATAGGCATAATAATAATTTTTGGAGATCCTGCACGGATTAAATTCCCTGCCGTCTTGCTTTTTTTTTTTTTTTTTTTTTTAAGTATTTATTTACTGGGACTTCCCTGGTGGTCCAGTGGGTAAGAATCTGCACTCCCAATGCAGGGGTCCCGGGTTCGATCCCTGGTCGGGGAACTAGATCCCACATGCATGCTGCAACTAAGAGTCCGCATGCCGCAACTAAACATGTCTCAACGAAGATCCCGAGTGCCTAAATATTTATTTATTTAGGCTGCGCCAGTCTTAGTTGCGGCACTCAGGATCTAGGCCCCTGACCAGGGATCGAACCCGGGCCCCCTGCATTGGGAGTGCGGATTCTTACCCACTGGACCACCAGGGAAGTCCTCCTGCGGACTTGTTAAAGGGCCCAGCTCAGTGCCTGACACATGTTCGGTGTTCCACAAATGTTAATTCCTTCTGACACTTTCAACCTCTGAGAATTTGAAAAAGAATAAGGATTTGGATGTCTGCGAAGCCTGTCATGATAGCAACCTCTGTGATTAAGAATAAAACCAGTATAGAGGGCTTCCCTGGTGGCGCAGTGGTTGAGAGTCCGCCTGACAATGCAGGGGACACGGGTTCGTGCCCCGGTCCGGGAGGATCCCGCATGCCGCGGAGCGGCTGGGTTCGTGAGCCATGGCCGCTGAGCCTGCGTGTCCGGAGCCTGTGCTCCGCGACGGGAGAGGCCGCGGCGGTGAGAGGCCCGTGTACCACAAAAAAAACACAAAAAAACAGCATAAAGATGCCTAATTCTTTTTGTTCAAGCTTCTTCCAGAAACCTGAGAACTTTCAACAGCGGCAACCCAAATTGATGATTCTGCCTCTTACAGAAGGAAATCAATAAACATTAGCTCCTCTGAAGCAGACAAATTACAGGAACAACAAGTTCCACAGTGTTTCATAATCTTATGACAAACACCATCCGAGTTCCTGGACGAGGAATCTTTTCTTACCAGGATCCCGCTGGCCAGTCCCAAAGTGGGCTTTGTCTCCCTCTCTTGGTTTTGTCACTTTGCTCATATGATTTGTTTGCCCTTTTTCCTATTGTGAGCTTGGCCATCTCCTGGTTTGGTAAATTTCCAGCACTTCAGAGGCAGCCCATGTCCACAGAGAGTCCTGGGAGGCCTCCTGATCTGGCCACTAACTATTGGGCCTCAGCACCAGCGATAACAATGAAGGTTTATTTCTCTGGAACATTTTTAAAGCCTATGGCTCAGCCTTCTCTGCTCATCTGAGAGAAGTATCTTTGAGTCAGCTTAGGGAGTCACCACTCCCACTGTCAACTCTGGGATTTAGGGTCTGTCCTGGGCCACAAAGGAGCCCTCAGACCCACCCCTGCCTCAGGCAAGTCCTCATGTATGAGCTGGGCCCCATGTTCCAATGTGAGTATGTTGTCCTCAGGCAGTTCTATTAGGAATAGGGGTGCAGGGAATGTGAGGTTGGGGCACTGGTGGAGAAAGTTGAGCTGCTCTGGGCATGTAGAGAAGGGTATAACTCGGGCTTGAGAGCAAAGGAAACAAGTCATGAAACTGACTCTGTGGCTCGATCATCTTTATTTATTTGTTTGTTTATGTATTTGGTTGCGCCGGGTCTTAGTTGCAGCATGTGGGATCTTTAGTTGCAGGATGCAAGATCTTTTTTAGTTGTGGCACGTGGAATCTTTAGCTGTGGCATGAGGGCTCTTAGTTGTGGCATGCAGGATCTAGTTCCCTGGCCAGGGATCGAACCCAGGCCCCCTGCATTGGGAGCGCAGAGTCTTAACCACTGGACTACCAGGGAAGTCCCTCAATCATATTTATACATCACAGAAATGTCACTGGACTTGATAGCTGAGATAGCTCAGGCTCAGAGGGGTTAGGTGATTTGCCCAACACTGCACAGCACTGGAATCAAGACTGGATCCAGATCCTCTGACTCCTGGTCTAGTGCTCACTCCTTTCACTCAAGATCCTGCTCCCCTCAGGTTTGCTTTGGTGATGCAGCAGGTAGGACTCAGCACATTAGTGGAGCGCTTGGAGACTTGGTTTGGTCACCACCCCAACACCTGGTGTGGTCACACTCTTCAGATCCTAAAGCCTTCAAGGCTGGGGTGATGGGGTGGGACAGGAAAGTGGGGGAGGAGGAGAAGCAGGAGGGATTGGGGGACCTGTCAGGGAGCGGGGAAGGCTGGGGCTCAGAATTCTAGCTGATGTGCCAGAGGATGTCTGACTCACAGCAGGGTGGACTGTAGAGGATAATCAGACAGAGCCTCACTGTGCCTCCAGCAGGCCCATAGTTTAGGGAGGGCACAAAAGATGTGGAAGATCCTCTCTCCGCTAGCAGGACCTCTTCTGAGGTGGAATTGGCAGTGCTGGAAATTCCTGCCCAGGGTAGGCCCAGCTGCGTAGACCCTACTGCATGGCCGTGTCCAGTAGGTGACAGGGCCATCCCTGGGCAGTGACATGAATTTGACCTTGGGGAAGGGAACCCAGGGCAGCATCCTTTCCCTTCATACACCTACTTCCCTGTTGATTGGCTTCCCTCTTGACCCACACCCCCGCTTTTTGCTGCCAAATGAGTGGTGAGGGTTGTGTCATGTGAAGGATAGTCACAGAGGGTCACAGGCTGTTTTCAGGGTGTGCATTCACACCCTTTCCTATCATTAGGAAACATGCAGTTTCTTTGAGATTCGACTCACCACGTTTCTTGCTCTTGCTTTCTTTCTCTTGAAGCATGGGGCCATCTGGGTTCATTTCTGCTGTAATAGAAACACAGACGCCACCTCTTTACTGTAAGAAAATCAACACTGTCGACATGATGACCAATGGGAGCTGATGCTGAGGCTCAGAGCTGGGGAGGCCACAGGACTGATCGTGCCTGGAGAGGACGCATCCCACGGCGAGCCATAGCTTCCTGGCACCCACCTCTAACCGTCATGGAAGCCCACAGTCACCAACTCTTTCTATTTTTTAAAGAGAAGCTGAAAAGCTAACTTGAAAAACTTCCACACAAAATTGGCACAAAATTTCTCAAAGATACAGATAGAACGAGCAAAACATGATTTGATTTGAAGGTGGGTTCGTTTGTAACTTCTGAGCTACCTGTTCTTTAAAAAAATTCCTCCCAGGTATTTCACCTCTGGGTCTCTTCCTCAAAACCCATAATTTTAGGCTATTCTGAGACAACATCAGACAACCTGAATCGAGGGACAGTGTATGACATACCAGACCAGTAATTTTTCACAATGGTCAAGGTCATGATAAAAAGCAAACACAGAAAAACGGTCACAGATTGGAAAAAAGACGAAGGAGACATGATGACTACATGCCACGTGAGATTCTGGAACGTTAATGGAGAAATGGGTGAAATCTGACTAATGTCTGGAGTGTAGCTGATGTCAGGGTACCAATGTTAATTTCTTAACTTGGACAAATGCAGCGCAATCAGGAAAGATATTTTCATTAGTGGACACTGGGAGAAGGGTATATGGGAAATGTTGGCACTACATTTGCAACTTTTCTGTAAATCTAAATTTATTCCAAAATCAAAAGCTTATTAAAAAGAAAAAGTCCCTTCCAGGCCTGAGATAACCTCTGGTTGTTATGGTTCAGAAAATGAAGCCAGGTTTCTAGTGTCAAAACAAATGCTGTCCCACTGGTGTTCTCCCTCCCTCCCTGTGAAGTGTACTTAGTACAGTGGCAAGTTCTAGTATCATTTTCTTTTAGATCAAATGGGACCAAGGACTCCTAAAATGGGCCTGCGGGTTAGCCCAGAAGCATGCAGGTGGTCAGGCAACTTTACAAAATGGTGTCTCTCTTTCTACTAGAAAGAGAAACTCTGTTTAATGGCCACACACACTGCTGTGCTCCCACTCTACCTGCCCTCCAGTGACTGGAGTTTGCAATTCAGAGGCAGAGTTCTAGGTGCACTCCCAGGACTGACATTTGCCTAAGGATACGGTGGTTGGACCTGCCAGCCAGGCTGTGCCGCTGCATCACTTTCTAAATGGCTTCTGGCATTGTGTAGTAGGATCCAAGAAGAGCCCCCTCCTTTCTAAGAAAACATTCTCAGCATCAGGAACACTGGGGACAGAGAGAGGGCTGAAGTGAGCTGTCAGAGAGAGGAAGGGGCCAGCATGGGAGTGAGAAACCTTGACAAATATTTTCATCTCTGTAGAGGAGTCAAGTTTCTCCAAATGAGTGGTTCCTCCAACTCCACAGGAATTGTATAACTCTGCAGTGTTCCCAGGCAATTATTCCTGCTTGCAAATCTGAGCCTCCCCTTTCAGGATCCAAACAAGTGACCACAAATCAAAGAGAGCTTGGACTCATTCCACTAAAAGCATGGAAAGCCATTAGCTGAAGTTGTTTGAAAAGGGAAGTGGCTCAGATATCTCTGGTCTCACAAGAAAAGCTTCTGTAATATCAGATTATGGTTACCAAATGGCTTAGGGACTGAGGCATCATGTTTCTCATAACGAGAGGTTATTTATTGCACCACTGAACCAACACTCTCCCTTGCTCACTTGCACAAGATATGATGAAGAGTCCTTTCAAGTTGAATTAAGTTTAAATGGAAAAGTAACACACATGCTCCCAGCTAATGCTTGGGTTTAGCTCTGGTGGTGTGGGCAGAGAGGGTAGGGGGCTCCCTCTGTGGGTGGTCCCGGGGGCTCTGCGAGGCCCTCTTTGCCCCGGTCTCTAATGCTTGAAGTTGAACTCATGGGGATCATTCCTTGGGGTTAGGGCCCTGTTTCCAAGAGAGTCTTTGTCACAAATGTTGAGAATCTGGGCTGTTCACGATCACTAACCTAACAGGGGCCCCCACTTTCTTTGGGGAACTGTTTCTCCCAGTCCCCCTTCCCTGTGGTTCTGAGGGGCTGCCAGTCCCAGAACTCCACGCTCTTGGCCACGGCTTAGGCATGTACCCATCCCTTGGGCCACAGTGATTGGTTCAGGGATGGGCACATGACAGAATCTGGGCCAATCGGAGGCCCTGTTCTAAGAGCTAGTGGTGAAGTCCTCCTACCTCGGGGAGGTTGGAGGGATGTTTGGGAATCTAGAGCCCCCCAGGCTATGTTTTCAGTCACGCAGAGAAAATCCATCTTTACTGGAGTAATAAAGCCGAGTAGCGGTAAGGAGAGAGGGGAGGCGGAGAGAGAGGGGCCTTCACGGCGTCGAGGCCCAATTCTAGGCATTGAGAGCCCAGACATGTAATTGGATGCTCCAGGGTCTTTACAACGAAGCTGCATCTTAATTAGGCTTGTTTGTACTGGGCTTCTACCACTCTCAAGAGAGAACATTCTAACGCTTTCATCAATGTGCCCATCTTCTACGGCTTTCCATAAACACCATTCCTGCACGGGCAAGAGAAGGCCGCCTGCTGGCCTGGCTTTGGAGTCTCTGAGGGCACACCGTAGGTGGGCTCCGAGATGTCAGGGGCCCCAGCTGCTCAAGATGGAAGGGAGATAAAATCAAAACACCTTGGCTCCATAGATGCGAAAGCGGAGGGCTTTTCTTCCTGGGGTTTCATCCGTTTTGCTCATTGGGTTTTCTGGTAAGATTCTTTTGAAGAAAGGGCTCTGCAGCTAGAATAGTTTTACATTCACCCTCTTAGAGGATCTTTACCTGCCTCTCCAGGGCTAATGTTCTTTATGGTTTCACTTTCCTAGTCCTCTGGCCTGGGCATGATTCACGTTAGAGGCCTAAGAGCTTGCTATGTTCACGGGCGGGGTAGGCCCAGGCCCAGGGGATGCGGAGGGAGGTGGTCACGTGGCTGGGGACAGGACCGAGCTCCCATCCAGACCGTCCCAGCAGCGTCCATTTCTGTCCCGACTCTGCAGGCCCCCGCTGTGATAAGCCTGGAGTAAGTCAGTCTTGTGGAGTTTCCGCCTCAGCTGGCCATTCTCATCCTTGGATGCTCCATCCCAGTCGGAAGGGTATGTGTGGGCGTTCCGGGTGGTCTGCGATTCCGGACTCCTGGAACAATCCGGCGGGAAGGTGGCTGCTGGCCAGCCCAGGTGCCCTGAGGCCCCCGCAAGCCGGAGAGCCTGCTGTGAGTGTGGCAGAATGTCAGGCCGGAGGGGGAGGCCAGAGGACAGAGGGAAGCATGTGGGGTGGAGAATAATAAACTCCTTCATGGCTCTGAAGGCTCGCCGAGCCTGATGTTCAATTATAAATAATCCCAGGATTTGTTCAAAGCTCAACAGCAGCCCTGAGTGCCCTACAGCTGGGCAGAGCAGCCCACGTGACTTTTCAGATCTCAGGGGTGTGACAACCTCCCTGATGGCCTTTGCAGTGATGCTGGGGGGAGTGGGTGGGTGCGTTTGAGAACAAAACTGAGAGACATTTATCGAACTGAAATCGAAGTTCCCACCACGTATGTTTACTGAGTTTTTGTGCAGGTATGTTAAAGAACTCTGCGCTTGCAGTGGAGAACTTTTAATTTGTACAGCTAATCTTTTTATTTTATTTTATCTTTTTTTATATTTATTTTTTAACATCTTTATTGGAGTATACTTGCTTTACAATGGTGTGTTACTTTCTGTTGTATAACAAAGTGAATCAGGTATACATATACATACATCCCCATATCTACTCCCTCTTGTGTCTCCCTCCCACCCTCCCTATCCCACCCCTCTAGGTGGTCACAGAGCACCGAGCTGATCTCCCCGTGCGATGCAGCTGCTTCCCACTAGCTATCTATTTTACATTTGGTAGTGTACAGCTAGTCTTTATTGAGCACCTACCTACATATTCTGAGCTAGGCATTGGGGTGGACGGGGAGGCATAGAAAAATATGTCCTTGCTCCTGAGTGGGAGAAGCAAAGATGAGGCGAAGATAATTGCTAGAATCCTGGCCTTGCTCAGATGCTCTAGGATGGTTCTGGGAGCAACGAGGGAGGCCTGGAGGGGCCATTGCATTTGAACTGGTTCTTTTTTTTTTTTTTTTGGCCATGCTGGGCGGCTTTCGGGATGTTAGTTCCCCAACCAGGATCGAACCTGGGCCCCCTTCAGTGAAAGCGCCGAGTCCTAATGACTGGACAGCCAGGGAATTCCCCTGATGAACTGGTTCTTGCAAGAACATGAGGAGAACTGGGCGGGAGGACTGAATTCTGAGTCCTGGTGAGGAAGCTCAGGAAGTGAATGAGAATCCTGAAGTCCAGCACACAGGAGCCAGTGGACAGAAAGAGCCCGACCAAAGAGAAGGGTCTGGTGGGAGGGCTGCGTGGGAGAGGTGCGATCCAGGCAGGGCCAGAGGGTCAGGGGTGGAGCCTGAAGCTCTCCCCACAGCATGGAAGCCAGAGGCTGTGAGCTTGTTTGTAAACCCTGTGGCTGGTGGTGGCTGGAAAAGACGTTCCCCAAGAAAGTATGAGCAGCCTGAAAGCTGAGCGAGGGTGTGATGGCCCCTGAGGAGGCCCTTTTCCCTTCTACGCAACCCCGGTCCCAATCGGCTTTGTCACTGCATGCTAGCCATGGCCTGGGCCAAGACGTTTTGAAAGAAATAGTTTTCAGGCAACATCAAGAAATCCCAGAAAACATATCATTCGAAGAAAATGTACTTCTAGAGTTTTAATGAAGGTGGAGGGAAGGCCGGGTGGAGTTCAAAATCATGTTTCCACCCAAAGGAATGAAATGGTACATGGTGTCCTTTCAAACATTGCTGTGTTTTGGGAATGACGTGGGCTCTAGGGATGTAGGGGAGGGAAAAAATATCTCACTGTAATTTGAGGGAAAGCGTCCATTTTTTTCTTATTCCCTGTAGAAGTGAAAACAAAATGTGTGTGTGTGTGGGGGGGGTGCCGGCTGGAATATCATATGACATGACATCTGATAAAAGACTCCTGTTACATGTGTTATTCAATCAGTTGCCAGCAAAGTAATTGTTAAATCTTTCAAAATCAGCATTTCCAAGCCTCACAACAAGGATTTTACCAGAAAAACAGGAAAAGACTTCACATCTTTCCCAATTCAGTCCTCCTAGCACTCTCTTCATTCCCCTACTGCTTTTTCTTCATAGAAAAGAAGACATTTGTCCAAGGGAGGAAGATTCAGGACACGGCATCAGGACTCCCTGTTCTCCCCTAAACCCCACCTTGAACAATTCATTTCCCAAACTTTTTTTTAAAGTATCCATTTTATTTTATTTTATTTTATTTTATTTTATTTTATTTTATTTTTAATTTATTGATAGCTAGTGGGAAGCAGCCACATAGCACAGGGAGATCAGCTAGGTGCTTTGTGACCACCTAGAGAGGTGGGATAGGGAGGGTGGGCGGAAGACGCAAGAGGGAGGAGATATGGGGATATATGTATATGCATAGCTGATTCACTTTGTTATACAACAGAAACTAACACACCATTGTAAAGCAATTATACTCCAATAAAGATGTTAAAAAATTTATTGGAGTATAGTTGATTTACAATGTTGTGTTAGTTTCTGCTGTACAGCAAAGTGAAGCAGTTATAAATATACATATATCCACTCTTTTTAAAGCTTCTTTTCCCATATAGATCATTACAGAGTATTGAGAAGAGTTCCTTGTGCTATACAGCATTTCCCAAACTTTTAAAAGCCTTATGGACTTACTAGAAGCCTAACATTCCCAAGAACAGAACACATGTCTGTTGAAAGTCCCCAGGTGCCCAGGGTTGGCGGGACACAATTGGTGATGTAAGATATTGTCTGGCCGTTAAATGTGTGGGAGTGATGCCTAGCGGGGGAATCAAGGATGGTCAGAATGTGGCCAAAGTACGCAGAGCTGCAAAGAATGCTGGGAGCTTGGCTCCACTGCCCTTGGCCCCTGGAGACAAGGCTGGCTCTGGGAACCCTCGGATCATCATGGGAGCCGGTGGGCACCAGGAAACCGGGACAAGGACAGATGGGGAGATGTGGGTCCCTCTGGATTTAGCGTGTTTCAGTAAACCCCTAGCTCACTCCTCAAGGTCTGAAGATGGATGAAGTGCCTCCCAACCTACCCTTCCCTTTTCATTTCCTGAGCAAGATGTCACTTCACTTCTCTGGGCCTCATCTTCCTTGTCCAGTGAGGGGATTGAGCTAGATAATCTGTAGGGTCTTTTCAGCACTAACCTCCTATGCAGGGCTGGCTACCTAATTTGTTGGGCCAAGTGCAAAGTGAAAATGCAAGACCCTTGTTCAAAAATCAGGGGAAAAGTGCCATTAAAGGTCCTAAAATATAAGGCTTTTCCTTTCTCCTGTGTTCTCTTTCGACTTATGATTTTTTTATTTACTAGTTAATGTTTTTGTAAGTAAAGTTAAAATTTAATATTATTAGTGTGAATTTTACCATTCATCCTTATATTGTGCAATGCCTGTTTTAAGTTATTAAATATAGGCGCATTTAACTTATATGCACAATCACTGAAATTACACAATTCATATTTTGTAGCTCACACATGCAGACATATTTGGTCTTTACCAGAACAGTAGAAACACTGCACACAATGAGCTCAGCTCTTTTCACTTTATTTCTTCTTTTTTTAAAAATAAATTTATTTATCTATCTATTTATTTATTTATTTTTGGCTGCATTGGGTCTTAGTTGCTGCACGCGGGCTTTCTCTAGTTGTGGTGAGCAGGGGCTACTCTTTGTTGCGGTGCGTGGACTTCTCATTGCGGTGGCTTCTCTTGTTGTGGAACACAGGCTCTAGGCATGTGGACTTAAGTAGTTGTGGCTCACGGGCCCTAGAGCGCAGGCTCAGTAGTTGTGGCGCACGGGCTTAGTTGCTCTGCGGCATGTGGGATCTTCCCGGACCAGGACTCGAACCCGTGTCCCCTGCATTGGCAGGTGGATTCTTAACCACTGTGCCACCAGGGAAGTACCCCACTTTACTTCTGATATGCACACATTCTACCTACACTCTCAACTTCCTGATGAGTAAGGAAGGACTGAAAGGAAAAGAACTATGGAAGTGCCTTATCTCTCCCCTTCCTCCTGCGTCACCATTTTCAGCGTAAATGGTGGACTAACACAGGCAAGTAACATATATAAGAAAGCAAAAATCTAATACAGGAAAATATCACCTGCTTCTATAAAAAGAAATTAAAAAGGAACCACCATAACATCTTGTAATGTACAAAGATATTATAAGAGGAAAGAAGGAAAGGAACAGGAAAAACAAATATCAAGGAAAGTACAAGCTCCAGAAAAATGTTACAGTCTAGCTGATAAAATCATGACATTAAAACAACATTACACACTCATTAGAATGGCCAAAATTCGAAACACTGACAGTACAGAATGCTGAACAGGGTGTGGAGCAACAGGAACTCTCATTCATTGCTGATGGGAATGCAAAGTGGTACAGCCATTTAAAAAAAATTTTTATTGAAGTATAGTTGATTTACAATGTTGTGCTAATTTCTGCTCTACAGCAAAGTGACTCAGTTAGGTACAGCCACTTTGGAAGACAGTTTGGCAGTTTCACATGATTCAGCAATTGTGCTCCTTGGTATTTACCCAAATGAGTTGAAAACGCATGTCTACACAAAAACCTGCACACTGATGTTTATAGAAGATTTTTTCATAATTGCCCAAACTTGGGAGCAATGAAGACATCCTTCAGTAGGTGAATGGATGTGGTACATCCCAACAATGGAATGTTATTCAGTGCTAAAAAGAAATGGACAATTAAGCTATGAAGAGATTTAGAGGAACCTTAAATGCATATTATTACTTAGTGAAACAAGTCAATCTGAAAAGGCTACATATTGTATGATTCCAACTATGACATTCTGGAAAATGCAGAACTGTGGTGAGAGTAAAAAATAGATCTGTGGTTGCCAGGGGCTAGCGAGGAGGGAGGGATGAATAGATGGAGCACAGTGGGTTTCTAGGGTGGTGGAACTATTCTGTATGATACTATTATGGTGGATACGTGCCATCATTCATTTGTCAAAACACATAGAATGTACGACACCAACAGTGGCCCCTAATGTAAACTAAGGACGTTGAGTGATAATGATGTGTCAGGGTGGGTTCATCAACTGTAACAAATGTGCCACTCCGGTTGCGGATGTTGACAGTGGGGAGGCCACGCACGTGTGAGTGCAGGGGGTATAAGGGAACTCTCTGTACTTCCCACTCGATTTTGCTGTGGACCTAAAACTTCTCTAAAAAATAGAGTCTATTTTAAACAATTATGACAAAACATTTTGGAATTAATTTCAAGTGTAATCAAGAGCCCAAGGTAGAGATACAAAAGATCGGGGGAAATATGCTGCGATGACAAAAGTTGCTGAACTGTAAACAGGTATAAGTGACCAAATAAAATCCACGGGAAGTTAGAGCCTTTAAGAGCCTTTGCTGAGTTAGAGAAGGAGGCTGCCAAGTCCCCACAAACGAGGTTCCTGGCTCAGCCTTCTGGTGATAGGAAAGGTCTGGAAAAACCAGGGGAGGAAGAATAATGATATTTGAATTAGGCTGATTTGCTTTTGGATTCTTGCATCCACAGTGAAAACAAGGCCACGTCAGTCTCCTGGAAGTTAGGCGATCTTGAGGAGACCCGAGGGACTCCAGTTACCAGCCAGTCAACCATTCAGCTTCTTGCCTAACCAACCCAGAGCTGACCACCAACGTACAACATAACTTAGCCAACACTGCGAAACCATCCTAAATGGTTGATGCACAGAATTTTAAGCTTAACGTGTTTCTATTATCTTAACACTCTGTATTTCGGGACAATTTATTCCACAGCAAGAGTAACTGATTCAACTCCGCAGCTGTGGACTTCTTATCAAAACTCACATGGCTTCAGCCTTTTCATCTGTAATGTGTGGATAAAATCAACTTGTGGTTATAATCATATTAACAAATGAACGTTTAAAACATATAGAACATAGTAGGGTTCCAACAATATTTTAAGTGAATGAATAAAAGGTGAGTATTCAATAAACCTTTTCCAAAAAAAAAAAAAAAAATGTATAATGATGATGATACCTGAGGGGACTTTCTCCACACAGACTTCTGGGACTGGGGAAACCCGAGGTTCAGGGAAGCCATCAGTGAAGTAAGATGGAAACCGCTTGCCTTGCCAGGAACTTACATGACTGGGATCAGCCAGGCTGTTATTGCAGATCTAATGGAAGAGAAAGTGCTTCCACTGCTCATTCTGCAGCCAAACCACAGATCCTGGCAACTCCTTGCCTCTGAGGCAACAAAGACACATTCACAGGGCTTGGCTTCTTTCTTCTGAAATCTACACCTCAAGCTACAGAAGTCAGTCACGTGAGGCTGGCCTGCTGGAACCAGCTGGGAAATCCATCCATGGCTACTGCTGAGATCTCTGGCCTCTCTTCCCTCAGATGCCTCCTCCCGTGTGCCCACACATGTGAGTTCCGGGAATGCCTGCTAATGACAGGACTGAGAGTTTCTTCTGTTTTGCTTCCAGGAATTTTTTTTTTTTTTTTGGTTTGAAGCTCTTGAACCAGGAGAGAGAATTACCTTTTACCACTTGAGAGACACCTTGAGGACAATCCATCAAGAATTCCGTAATATCCAGTGAACAGATATTTTGAGAGCCAACAAATTGTCAGGCCTTGTTTCAGGTCTTGGAGAGGCAAAGATAAAGAAGATTAGAGCTTCCTTTTCTTTTTATTATCCACCAGACCAAAGGAATGGCCTGGGGACTTGGTGCAAGGTAGGAAGTGTCAGAAGAGCTGGATGTGGCTCCTGCCTCTGCCAGGTGATCACGGAACAGTCGCCTATGGTTGCTGAGCCTCAGTTTCCTCATCTGTAAAGTTAGTGATGGGCCTAGATGACCTCGCTGCCCCGGCCACCTCTAACATTAGATGTTGGCAAGCCTGTGGGCACCGGCAAAATCATCAGTTACTGGAAGAATCTTGTTTCCGTGTTCTCAGAAAAGCCTGGCCACCTGATTTTTCCTTTTATAATTATTATGTCATAGTTGATATTGGCAAAAGAATGTAACTATCACACAGGTAATGATGAATAAGAATAGCAACAGGAAGATCTGTGGGCCTTAGAGATCACAGCCAATACCATTGTTTCAGCTTTTGGGCTCCCTTCCTGTACCACGCCCTGCCTACCCCAAGAAGTGACTAGCATTCTGAATTTTATTTCTATAAACCCCTGGTTTTAAAAAGTAAGTAAGCCCATACGTATACAACATCAAATAATATACTATTTAATTTTGCTTGCTTTATAAAAATGGTATTATACTATACCATACCCAGTCTTCTTTTCACTTGCTTTTTTTTTTGCGGTACGCGGGCCTCTCACTGTTGTGACCTCTCCTGTTGCGGAGCACAGGCTCCGGACGCGCAGGCTCAGCGGCCATGGCTCAAGGGCCCAGCCTCTCCGTGGCATGTGGGATCCTCCCAGACCGGGGCATGAACCCGTGTCCCCTGCATCGCAGGTGGACTCTCAACCACTGCGCCACCAGGGAAGCCCTTCACTTGCTTTTTTTTCACTCAGTATTAATGTTTCTAAGGTTCATCCATGTGGCAAGGAGTTCATTATTTTTGCTATGGTGTGTAACATTTTATTGCACAAGTATGAATAAATAATTGTTCTCATTCTCCAGCTACTTTGGACAAGGGTTGTCTGGTTGTTATTACAATATTGCTGTGAATGTTCCTATACATAAATGCTGTGCAAAAGCTTCTCTAGAGTTTATACTGAGAAAGAAGTAGAATCAAATGAACCTTAGGCACGTGTGCAGGTTTCTCTAGGGTAGAATTACTAGGCTATAAAGTATGTGAACGTTCAATTTATGTTTTCCAAAGGAGTTGGTCTAGTTTAGACTCCTGTCAACAGTGTATAAAAATTCCGATTGACTCACACCCTCTCCAAGATTTTGACAGTGTCCGACTTCTTAATTTTTGCCAATCCAGTGGGCGAAAAGTGGTATCTCACTGGTGTCTTAATTTGTCTCCCTGATTACTAATCAGATTGAGTGTTCTTTGATGTATTTATGGACGCCTCAAGTTTACTACTCTGTGAACTACCTGTTCCTGTCTTTTGCCCATTTTTCTACTGGGCTGTTGGCTTTGTATTTATTCATTTAATTATTGGACTTTGAAGATTAAAAGAAATCCTCTTTACATATGTTTTATTGGTTATACATATTGCAAATATCTTTTCCTGGTTTGTGGCTTTTCTGATCACTTTCATCACGGATCTGTTGTGAAACAAATTCTTAATTTGAAAGAGGCCAAATTTATAATTTTTTTCTTTTGTAGTTTGTACTTTCATGTTTTGTTTAAGAAATCTTTGCCACCATGAGGTCCTAAAGATACTCTCCTACATTTTCTTTAAGTATTTTAGAGTTTTGCCTTTTACATCTGAGTCTGAAGACCCACCAGGATTTGATTTTTCTGTATGGTATGAAGCAGGATCTGATTACAGTTGTTTTTTTTTTCCATATAGTAACCAGTGAATCCTGTACCATTTACTGAAGAATTCGTTGTTTCCTTAGTGATCTGCAGTGCCTTCTCCATCATATCTCAAGCACCCACCTCCATCTCCTCTTTCTGTCACTCTTTCTGTGTTCTCTAGTCTATTCCAGTGAGCAGTTTGTCTATATCTGTGCCAGCAAACACTGTCTTCATTACTTCAGCTTTGTAATAAGTCTTGATATTCCTCTTCAGGAGTGCCTTGTTTACGCTTAGATCTTGGCTTCTCCACATAAATTTGAGAATTATTGGTCAAATTCCTCAACAATTCTATTTGACTTTTTTAATAGGCATTGTATCCAATCATTAGAGCAGTTTGGGGAGAAGTGCATATGTATGAGGTTTCCAAAAGATTATATTATGGTCCTTGAATAGCTGATGGTCTAGTGGGGAAGACAGACACAGACACATTGGTATAATACCATGTGGTAAATATTATATAAACATGAAACAGAGGAGGAGCTAGGGAAAGTGTTATAGAGAAGATAACATATGTGAAGGCTCTCAGTGAACAAAGATTCTGTATTCTGGCTTCAGATGTAAAAAGTCTGTCTATCCCATTTTGTCAGACCCCCTCAGGAGATAATCACCAAGGTTACCCTCATTGAAACCCTAGAAATTTTGTGATAGTTGCACAGTGGGATCAGTTTGCCCTGGACTTAAATCCAAACGAGTATGCCCCATCCATTCTTTTCTCTGTATCCAAACCTGGACATCAGCACGTGGCATTTCTTTCAGTATTATGTTCACCTACATGTTGGTTCCCTTCATAGGTCTGACTTGTCTTTCCCAGAGAGACCTGCTTAGGGTCTCTTCAGTCTTTTTATGAAGCCAATTTGTTTTACAACTCAGTTTTCCAAGTTCAGCTTTCCATAGCTTTGCCTTCTAGACCATGTTTTCCTGGTGGTACTTCAAAAATCAATTAGTACCGAGCACTGAGTGCCTATTGTGGGGCTGGGCAGTTTCAGGGCATGCAGAGCCAAGGGATATGGGGTCAGGCAGACCTGGGTTTGAGTCATGGGTCTTTATTAGTTGGGTGACCTTGGGCCAACCATTTAATTTTCCTGATTACGTGGTTCTTCGGGTATAACAAAAGATGATAATTCTGAGTTCAGATAATATATTTAAAGGATCTTGTACATATAATTTTTTTTTGCGATACGCGGGCGTCTCACTGCCGTGGCCTCTCCCGTTGCGGAGCGCAGGCTCTGGACGCGCAGGCTCAGTGGCCATGGCTCACGGTCCCAGCCGCTCCGCGGCATGTGGGATCTTCCCGGACCGGGGCACGAACCCGTGTCCCCTGCATCGGCAGGGGGACTCTCAACCACTGCGCCACCAGGGAAGCCCATGTACATATAATATTTTAATCAAAGGAAGAACAACAACAAAAAAATGTTAGTTTCAAAAAACTAGAACAGAGCTGCGGTGCCGAGGCGGGGCGGGGCGGAGGCACCGACTATCCATCCCCATGGCAGCTGCGCCGGAGCCCGGGGAGCCCCGGACCGGGAAGGTAGAGTTAGGTCATGTGACGTTGGAGTAGGAGGATTTATCTCGGTGACTTTAGGATGCTGGTTCCATTGTAGGTATAATTATGCAAAGCTAAGAATCCAGGAAAGACTTGCCAGAGAAGGAATTAAAAACAAGATTTTATATGAAAGTACCCACCTTGATCCTGAAAGAAAACAATAGCGGCAGCAACAGCAATTGAGCAGTCTTGAGCACAGAAAACCCAGATACAGCTCACTTCCGTGTGAACAAAGCTGAGATCAACTATAGAAAGCATTTTATGTACCAATAAGGCTTTCAATCAAGTAAATAAAGTATGTGTAAGTTGTAGTCTTTTTTACACGTGTATGAATATTTACAAACGTATTCTGGCCCTGTATCTACTGTCAGTATAGCACATAGTGGACTCGTACTTAAAATAAACCTCGTGTTTAATATGCTTAGGAAAAAAACAAAAAAAAAGCCAAAAAACTAAGAACAGAAGATGATAACTTGCTTCTGAGATAATTTTTTCCTCAGAGGAGCATATGATGTAGTGGGAGGTAAGACCCTCCAAGAGGACATGTACTAAGGGAAAAGCACATGCTAACAAGGTCCAAAAAATCACATTGACCCTCTGCTTCGATCCAGAAAAGATTGAAGATGCCACATAAAATAGATAAATGAAAGCAAAGTAACAACTTAGAAGTGATGAACAAGCAAAGCAAAATCAAGGGTGAGGCTTACAGTGAAGGTGGTAAGGAGGAAGTGCAGAAAATGCACACCAGAGAGTCCATTCCACACGCTTGCCTTAAGGGGGCACGGATTCCATGCTCAGCTTTCCAGTGGCCCCACCAATAGTCATAGTGACGACTTACAGATAAATATGGGGAATGCCAAGTACAGAAGGATCAGCACGGAGACAGGCTGGATAGGGAAGGCGCCTTGACATTAATGAGCTTTGAGCCAGGTTTTGATGGACATTGGAGCTATGGATTCCAGAGGGAGCCACCCAAGCAAAGTATATAGGAGGAGAATAAAGAGGTCGTCCTGGGGTGTATGGATTCTTTTGGCTGGTCTCAAGGTAGGGCAGGCAGACGACTGAGGTCTTTAATACCAGCCTTTAAATTTCACACAAAAGAGAGCCCTAGCTCTCCCTGATGAGAAAATGACCTGATGGGAGTGGTATTTGGAGGAAATTACCCTGGCACCACACAGCTGCAATTTTCCCCTTTGCAAATTATAATTCATCACGGGCATTTAGGAAAATGCTGTCATGCATGTCTCTCCTGATATGGTTCACATCTGGCTCTGCCATTGGCAATACAAAGTATTTAGGAAATCTGTGCAGCATTAGTGTCTAATAACCTTTACTTTAAATACAGTGAAGCCGACCACAAACTTAGAAATGGCACCCATTCCTCCGGAGTAATTTATTCCAGGTTCTCTATGTGACTGAGGAAATCCCTTGCTGTGGCTGCATCTAGTAGTCTGGACCCTGGCATGAGTGTTGAAAACCAGGGAGGTTGAAACTAATCTTAGAAATAAGAGTAAACTGAGTGACTTTCACTTTCAGTTTGCTTTCCTTGCATGTATAAAGTTTTGAGAGTTTGAAATGGCTCTAAACTGAACAGCATTCTACATAAAATAGTACAATCACCAGCATTTTCTTTTTAAAAGAAAGTTGTATTTTGTAGCGTGTGGACATCATGATCACTTCAAATATTTGGATTTTAAATTTAGGCTTGAATTTTGGCTAAACAGATTTTTCCTCTGTTGTGTTTTGAGGGACTAAGGAGCTCCTTCAGTCCTTAGAAGAAATGAAATTAATAGCTTCTTAGTTGTTCAATGACAGAAATCCGTAGAAGGTAGGAACTAGTACCATAGGGGGTAGGAAAATATCTGAGGGAGCACACACTTTCTCAGCCCAAGAAGAGCTCTGGGCAGAACTGTAGGCAATCTCTCTTGACCCCAATTAGTTGTAATCCATATGCAATCCATCCTCTGGGACAGCTGTTATGAGGCTATGCAGGCTATGTGGGGAAAGCGTGTCCTTGCTAAACTTTTGAAGGAGAAGGGGAAAGAGCAAGGCTTTATTGCTCTGACAGTCACGCATTCATATAATCCAACTGGTTGTTTTCTTTGGAGGCCATTCCCAGCTGACTCTTGTGAAGCAAGTTGAATTTGTTGAAGGGGAGCACTAAGATGAACCACAGACCCATCTTCCTTGATTTGTCCCTGACTCTCAGCTGGGAAGAGAATTTCATCTGTCAGTGACAGAAACCCCTGGGAAAGAGTCCTGATGAAAGGGTCTAGATTTTTAATTCTTCCACGCCTATGTGGATTGCTCAAGTGGGGATGGTCTCTGTAGGGAAGTGTAAGTAAAATCTGGAAGGGAAACAGAAGGTGTAGGGTTTTGTTAAGTCAATTTTTCTTAATGAAGTTCATTCATTCACTTAACAAATATTTGAGAGTCTTCTGTGTACTAGCTGCTGTGCTTGGTGCTGAAGGTACTAGGGGATATAGTGACAAAGAAGATAAATCATGGAGCATGAATCACTGATGTGACGTATGGCAGAGTAACACTTCTCAAAGTGTGTAACAAATGATGATGCCCATTCCTTAAAATTCTCTTGCCCCCACCCAAACAAACAAAGTAGAGAGGGTGACTTTTTTCTCAAATAAATTTGGGAAATACTGTATACTCTGTTTTGGAGTTACATATTGTATCATAGAATAAAAAGGGCCTTGATAGGTTTTGCTCTCAATAATTGTGCTCTTCTTTGTTTGATCTAGCATTTATCAAAAGCATCTAACCATGGAAATCCACCTACTGATACCTTGGGGACTAGTTTTCTGTGAAACACCCTTTGGGAAACAGGGGTAGAGGAAACTCAGTGGAAATTAGCAAGTGTTAAAAACTCTCAGGGGCTTCCCTGGTGGCACAGTGGTTGAGAGTCCACCTGCCGATGCAGGGGACACAGGTTCGTGCCCCGGCCCGGGAAGATACCACATGCCGCAGAGTGGCTGGGCCCGTGAGCCGTGGCCACTGAGCCTGCGCGTCCAGAGCCTGTGCTCCGCAACAGGAGAGACCACAGCAGTGAGAGGCCCGCGTACCGCAAAAAAAAAAAAAAAAAAAACCTCTCAGGATCACAAAGCTGGCTGTTGTTAGTGGTGGTCAAGGGTTGCTGCCAATGAGTGAAATCCACTGCAGAAGCCACTGGGCTTGTCCTCTGGGGCCACCAAAGACAATTCTGTGCAGTACCAGGGCTCTTGCTGTGTACTTCCCCTGCAAGAAAGGACCTTTCTCCACCCACCTACTCACCCCACTCCAATTCGTATGTTTTCACAATCCTGGCTCCAAATTCACCTTTGCCTGGGAGTATTCTGTAAAGTGGCATCTTTAGAATAAAAGAAAAATTACTTTTATTATTTTATTTTCTTATTACAATGGCAAAGCATGCATATCATAGAAACACTACGAAATGATATGAACCAGTAAAAGGAAATAAAGCCCATCCAGAAATAACTACTGTTAATGTCTTAGTGACCATCCTCTCAAAGTTCTCCTCCACCCCTGACACATACACACACACACACACACACACACACGTATCAAAATGGGATAATTTGACCTTGTTCACTCAGTTCTCTACTGCTATGGGGCCATCTTGTTCTCATTGTACCTACCATGCCTCACACAGAGAGTGACACTCTGCAAGTGTCCAATAAACATGTGATGAACGAATGACCAATCCTAAGGTCTCTTCTAGTTCTGAACCCGTTTGATCTTTGTCATTCTTTTGCTCTGTGAATCTTCCATGCATCCTCAATTTACCCTGTACTGGTTTTTTAAAAATTAGGAGACTTCAGTTTTTAGAACAGTTTTCAATTTACACAAAAATTGGGCAGATAATACAGAGAGTCCCCATATGCAGTCCCTCCCCACCAAAACCGTTTCCCTATTATTAACATCTTGCATTAGTGTAGAACATTTGGTACTGTCAGTTTTTTTTGTTTTGTTTTGTTTTTAACCATTCTAATAGATGTGTATTAGTAGCTCACTGTTTTAATTTGCAATTCCCTAATGATATATGATGTCATCTTTTCATGTACTTATTTAAAGTCTGTATTTTTATTTAGTGAGAGGTGTGTTCAGATATTTTGCCTATTTTTTAATTGGGTTGTTCATTTCTTATTGTTGAGTTTTATGTGTTCTTTGTATATCCAGTGATAATTTCACTGGATACAGAACTCTAGGTTGATGGCTTTTCCTTCAATACTTTAAATTTTCACTCCATTCTCTTCTTGCCTGAACATATTCTGAAGAGGAGTGCAATGTAATTTTTTTTTTTTTTTTTTTTGTGGTACGCGGGCCTCTCACTGTTGTGGCCTCTCCCGTTGCGGAGCACAGGCTCCAGACACGCAGGCTCAGCAGCCATGGCTCATGGGCCCAGCCGCTCCGCAGCATGTGGGATCCTCCCACACTGGGGCACAAACCCGTGTCCCCTGCATCAGCAGGCGGACTCTCAACTACTGCGCCACCAGGGAAGCCCCCAATGTAATTTTTATCTTTGATCTTCTACAGATCAGGTTTCTGTTTTTCTTAAAAAATTTTTTTCTCTTTGGCTTTCTGTAGTTTGATATAGATTTTTTGGGTATTTATTCTCCTTGGTATTCTCTGAGCTTCTCTGGATCTGCGATTTGGTGTCTGTCATTAATTTTGAGACTTTTTCAGCCATTATTACTTCAAATGTATCTCCTGTTCCTTTCTCTCTTTCTTCTTTTTCTAGTATTTCCACTTCACATTTGTTCTACCTTTTGTACTTGTTCCACAGTTCCTTGATATTCTGTTCCATTTAAAAAAATCATTCTTTCTCTTTGCATTTCTTTTTAGAGGTGACATATCTTCAAGCTCACTGATTCCTTTTAGAGTTTCCATTGCTTTGTTTACATTACCCATCTGTTCTTGCATGTTGTCTCATTTTCCTTGAGAGCCCTTAACATATTAATCATAGTTGTTTTAAACTCCCTATCTGATAATTCCAAAAACTATGTTATGCCTGAGTCTCTTATGCTTCTTTTGTCTCTTCAGACTATGTTTTTCCTTGCTTTCTAGAATGTCATCTCCTTTTTTTGCTGAAAGCTGGACATGATATATTGGGTAAAGAAACTGAGATAATGAGGCTTTTAGCGTGAGCTGTTCAATGTTTAATGTCTTCTGCCACTGTAGGTGCCCGAGGCTCCATTTTCTTCTGGTTTCCTTGTTTTTTTTTTCCTTCTCGTGTTGTTTTCATGTCTCCCAAAACACTTCTTAAATAGAATCTTTGTCTTGCAGCTCTTGGTTGTATGCCACTGTAATTGTAGTGGAGCCCTGCTGGTGTAGTGATTGGATGTGAGTGGGGGGAGGTGTTTTATAATTTTATGATTAAATGTCAGGATTTTAGTGGGCCTGAGTCCCTGGGCTGTGGCCTTCAGAAATGTTCCTTAGCCTTCTCCCTCCCCTTATATGAGACAAGAAGACTAGAGGGGGTTAGAGATGGCTAATTTCCCTTTTCTTAGGTCGATTTCTTTTTTTTTTTAATTAATTAATTAATTAATTAATTAATTTATTTCACTTTTATTTTTTTTATTTATTTATTTTTTTTTATGTTTTAATTTTTTATTAGTTTCTGCTTTATAACAAAGTGAATCAGTCATACATACACATCTGTTCCCACATCCCTTCCCTATTGCGTCTCCCTCCCTCCCACCCTCCCTATCCCACCCCTCCAGGCGGTCACAAAGCACCGAGCTGATCTCCCTGTGCTCTGCGGCTGCTTCCCACTATCTATCTACCTTACATTTGGTAGTGTATATATGTCCATGCCTCTCTTTCGCTTTGTCACAGCTTACCCTTCACCCTCCCCATATCCTCAAGTCCGTTCTCAAGTAGGTCTGTGTCTTTATTCCAGTTTTACCCCTAGGTTCTTCATGACATTTTTTTTTTTTAAATTCCATATATATGGGTTAGCATACGGTATTTGTCTTTCTCTTTCTGACTTACTTCACTCTGTATGACAGACTCTAGGTCTATCCACCTCATTACAAATAGCTCAGTTTCGTTCCTTTTTATGGCTGAGTAATATTCCATTGTATATATGTGCCACATCTTCTTTATCCATTCATCCGATGATGGACACTTAGGTTGTTTCCAGCTCCGGGCTATTGTGAATAGAGCTGCAATGAACATTTTGGTACATGCCTCTTTTTGAATTATGGTTTTCTCAGGGTATATGCCTAGTAGTGGTATTGCTGGGTCATATGGTAGTTCTATTTTTAGTTTTTTAAGGAACCTCCATACTGTTCTCCATAGTGGCTGTACCAATTCACATTCCCACCAGCAGTGCAAGAGTGTTCCCTTTTCTCCACACCCTCTCCAGCATTTATTGTTTCTAGATTTCTTGATGATGGCCGTTCTGACTGGTGTGAGATGATATCTCATTGTAGTTTTGATTTGCATTTCTCTAATGATTAATGATGTTGAGCATTCTTTCATGTGTTTGTTGGCAGTCTGTATATCTTCTTTGGAGAAATGCCTATTTAAGTCTTCTGCCCATCTTTGGATTGGGTTGTTTGTTTTTTTGCTATTGAGCTGCCTGAGCTGTTTATAAATTTTGGAGATTAATCCTTTGTCAGTTGCTTCATTTGCAAATATTTTCTCCCATTCTGAGGGTTGTCTTTTGGTCTTGTTTATGGTTTCCTTTGCTGTGCAAAAGCTTTGAAGTTTCATTAGGTCCCATTTGTTTATCTTTGTTTTTAGTTCCATTTCTCTAGGAGGTGGGTCCAAAAGGATCTTGCTGTGATTTATGTCATAGAGTGTTCTACCTATGTTTTCCTCTAAGAGTTTGATAGTTTCTGGCCTTACATTTAGGTCTTTAATCCATTTTGAGCTTATTTTTGTGTATGGTGTTAGGGAATGATCTAATCTCATACTTTTACATGTCCCTGTCCAGTTTTCCCAGCACCACTTATTGAAGAGGCTGTCCTTTCTCCACTGTACATTCCTGCCTCCTTTATCAAAGATAAGTTGGCCATATGTGCGTGGGTTTATCTCTGGGCTTTCTATCCTGATCCACTGATCTATCTTTCTGTTTTTATGCCAGTACCACACTGTCTTAATTACTGTAGCTTTGTAGTATAGTCTGAAGTCAGGGAGCCTGATTCCTCCAGCTCCGTTTTTCGTTCTCAAGATTGCTTTGGCTATTCGGGGTCTTTTGTTTTTCCAAACAAATTTTGAAATTTTTTGTTCTAGTTCTGTGAAAAATGCCAGTGGTAGTTTGATAGGGATTGCATTGAATCTGTAGATTGCTTTGGGTAGTAGAGTCATTTTCACAATATTGATTCTTCCAATCCAGGAGCATGGTATATCTCTCCATCTATTTGTATCCTCTTTAATTTCTTTCATCAGTGTCTTATAATTTTCTGCATACAGGTCTTTTGTCTCCTTAGGTAGGTTTATTCCTAGATATTTTATTCTTTTTGTTGCAATGGTAAATGGGAGTGTTTTCTTGATTTCATTTTCAGATTTTTCATCATTAGTGTACAGGAATGCCAGAGATTTCTGTGCATTAATTTTGTATCCTGCTACTTTACCAAATTCATTGATTAGCTCTAGTAGTTTTTCGGTAGCATCTTTAGGATTCTCTATGTATAGTATCATGTCATCTGCAAACAGTGACAGCTTTACTTCTTCTTTTCCAATTTGGATTCCTTTTATTTCCTTTTCTTCTCTGATTGCTGTGGCTAAAACTTCCAAAACTAGGTTGAATAAGAGTGGTGAGAGTGGGCAGCCTTGTCTTGTTCCTGATCTTAGTGGAAATGGTTTCAGTTTTTCACCATTGAGAACAATGTTGGCTGTGGGTTTGTCATATATGGCCTTTATTATGTTGAGGAAAGTTCCCTCTATGCCTACTTTCTGCAGGGTTTTTATCATAAATGGGTGTTGAATTTTGTCGAAAGCTTTCTCTGCATCTATTGAGATGATCATATGGTTTTTCTCCTTCAACTTGTTAATATGGTGTATCACATTGATTGATTTGCGTATATTGAAGAATCCTTGCATTCCTGGAATAAACCCCACTTGATCAGGGTGTATGATCCTTTTAATGTGCTGTTGGATTCCGTTTGCTAGTATTTTGTTGAGGATTTTTGCATCTATGTTCATCAGTGATATTGGCCTGTAGTTTTCTTTCTTTGTGACATCCTTGCCTGGTTTTGGTATCAAGGTGATGGTGGCCTCGTAGAATGAGTTTGGGAGTGTTCCTTCCTCTGATATTGTTTGGAAGAGTTTGAGAAGGATGGGTGTTAGCTCTTCTCTAAATGTTTGATAGAATTCGCCTGTGAAGCCATCTGGTCCTGGGCTTTTGTTTGATGGAAGATTTTTAATCACAGTTTCAATTTCAGTGCTTGTGATTGGTCTGTTCATATTTTCTATTTCTTCCTGAGTCAGTCTTGGTAGGTTGTGCATTTCTAAGAATTTGTCCATTTCTTCCAGGTTGTCCATTTTATTGGCATAGAGTTGCTTATAGTAATCTCTCATGATCTTTTGTATTTCTGCAGTGTCAGTTGTTACTTCTCCTTTTTCATTTCTAATTCTATTGATTTGAGTCTTCTCCCTTCTTTTCTTGATGAGTCTGGCTAATGGTTTGTCAATTTTGTTTATCTTCTCAAAGAACCAGCTTTTAGTTTTATTGATCTTTGCTATTGTTTCCTTCATTTCTTTTTCATTTATTTCTGATCTGATCTTTATGATTTCTTTCCTTCTGCTAACTTTGGGGTTTTTTTGTTCTTCTTTCTCTAATTGCTTTAGGTGCAGCATCAGGTTGTTTACTCGAAATGTTTCCTGTTTCTTAAGGTGGGATTGTATTGCTATAAACTTCCCCCTTAGAACTGCTTTTGCTGCGTCCCATAGGTTTTGGGTCGTCGTGTCTCCATTGTCATTTGTTTCTAGGTATTTTTTAATTTCCTCTTTGATTTCTTCAGTGATCACTTCGTTATTGAGTAGTGTATTGTTTAGCCTCCATGTGTTTGTATTTTTTACAGATCTTTTCCTGTAATTGATGTCTAGTCTCATAGCATTGTGGTCAGAAAAGATACTTGATACAATTTCAATTTTCTTAAATTTACCAAGGCTTGATTTGTGACCCAAGATATGATCTATCCTGGAGAATGTTCCATGAGCACTTGAGAAAAATGTGTATTCTGTTGTTTTTGGATGGAATGTCCTATAAATATCAACTAAGTCCATCTTGTTTAATGTATCATTTAAAGCTTGTGTTTCCTTATTTATTTTCATTTTGGATGATCTGTCCATAGGTGAAAGTGGGGTGTTAAAGTCCCCTACTATGATTGTGTTACTGTCGATTTCCCCTTTTATGGCTGTTAGTATTTGCCTTATGTATTGAGGTGCTCCTATGTTGGGTGCATAAATATTTACAATTGTTATATCTTCTTCTTGGATCGATCCCTTTATCGTTATGTAGTGTCCTTCTTTGTCTCTTCTAATAGTCTTTATTTTAAAGTCTATTTTGTCTGATATAAGAATTGCTACTCCAGCTTTCTTTTGATTTCCATTTGCATGGAATATCTTTTTCCATCCCCTTACTTTCAATCTGTATGTGTCTCTAGGTCTGAAGTGGGTCTCTTGTAGACAGCATATATATGGGTCCTGTTTTTGTATCCATTCAGCCACTCTGTGTCTTTTGGTGGGAGCATTTAGTCCATTTACATTTAAGGTAATTATTGATATGTATGTTTCTATTCCCATTTCCTTAATTGCTTTGGGTTCGTTATTGTAGGTATATTCCTTCTGTTGTGTTTCTTGCCTAGAGAAGTTCCTTTAGCATTTGTTGTAAAGCTGGTTTGGTGGTGCTGAACTCTCTCAGCTTTTGCTTGTCTGTAAACGTTTTAATTTCTCCATCAAATCTGAATGAGATCCTTGCTGGGTAGAGTAATCTTGGTTGCAGGTTTCTCTCCTTCATCACTTTAATTATGTCCTGCCACTCCCTTCTGGCTTGTAGAGTTTCTGCTGAGAGATCAGCTGTTAACCTGATGGGGATTCCCTTGTGTGTTATTTGTTGTTTTTCCCTTGCTGCTTTTAATATGATTTCTTTGTGTTTAATTTTTGACAGTTTGATTAATATGTGTCTTGGCGTATTTCTTCTTGGATTTATTCTGTATGGGACTCTCTGTGCCTCCTGGACTTGATTAACTATTTCCTTTCCCATATTAGGGAAGTTTTCAACTATAATCTCTTCAAATATTTTCTCAGTCCCTTTCTTTTTCTCTTCTTCTTCTGGAACCCCTATAATTCGAATGTTGGTGCGTTTAATGTTGTCCCAGAGGTCTCTGAGACTGTCCTCTATTCTTTTCATTCTTTTTTCTTTATTTTGCTCTGCATCAGTTATTTCCACTATTTTATCTTCCACCTCACTTATCCGTTCTTCTGCCTCAGTTATTCTGCTATTGATCCCATCTAGAGTATTTTTCATTTCATTTATTGTGTTTTTAATCGATGCTTGATTCATCTTTAGTTCTTCTAGGTCCTTGTTAACTGTTTCTTGCATTTTGTCTATCCTATTTCCAAGATTTTGGATCATCTTTACTATCATTATTCTGAATTCTTTTTCAGGTAGACTGCCTATTACCTCTTCATTTGTTAGGTCTGGTAGGTTTTTATCTTGCTCCTTCACCTGCTGTGTGTTTTTCTGCTTTCTCATTTTGCTTATGTTACTGTGTTTGGGGTCTCCTTTTTGCAGGCTGCAGATTCGTAGTTCCCGTTGTTTTTGCTGTCTGTCCCCCGTGGCTAAGGTTGTTTCAGTAGGTTGTGTAGGCTTCCTGGTGGGGGGGACTAATGCCTGTGCTCTGGTGGTTGAGGCTCGATCTTGTCTTTCTGGTGGACAGGTCCACGTCTGGTGGTGTGTTTTGGGGTGCCTGTGACCTTATTATGTTTTTAGGTAGCCTCTCTGCTAATGGGTGGGGTTGTGTTCCTGCCTTGCTAGTTGCTTGGCATAGAGTGACCAGCACTGTAGCTTGCTGGTCGTTGAGTGAAGCTGGGCGCTGGTGTTGAGATGGAGATCCCTGGGAGATTTTCGCTGCTTGATATTATGTGGAGCTGGGAGGTCTCTTGTGGACCCGTGTCCTGAGGTTGGCTCTCCCACTTCAGAGGCACAGCACTGACTCCTGGCTGCAGCACCACGAGCCTTTCATCCACCCGGCTCAGAATAACAGTGAGAAAAAGTAGAAAGAAAGAATTAGTAGAAGAAAGAAAGAGAGAGGGAAAGAAAGGAAGAAGGGAAGAAAGGAAGGAAGGAAGAAAGAAAGAAAGGAGGGAGGGAGGGAGGGAGGATGGAAAGAAAGAAGGAAAGAAAGGAGGGAGGGAGGGAGGAATGAAAGCAAAAGGAAGAGTGAATGGAAGAAGGGAGGGAGGGAGGGAGGAAGGAAAGAAAGAAAGAAAGACAGGAGGGAGGGAGGGAGGAAGGAAATAAAAAGAAAGTGGAAAGAAGAAGGGTGGGAGGGAGGGAGGGAGGAAAGAAAAAGAAAGAAGGAAAGGAGGAGCGGAGGGAGGGAGGGAGGAAGGGAAGGTAGGAAAAAAAGAAAGAGCAGGTAAAGTAAAATAGAATAAAGTATGAAATATAGTAGCGTTATTAAAATTAAAAAGTAATTATTGAAAAAAAAAACACGGACCGATAGAACCCTGGGACATATGGTGGAAGCAAAGCTATACAGAGAGAATCTTACACAGAAGATTACACACACACATTCACAAAAAGAGAGCAGGGGGAAAAATCAAAAATCTTGCTCTCCAAGTCCACCTCCTCGATTTGGGATAATTCGTTGTAAAAAGAAGAAAAGGGCGGGAAGTCTGAAATCTTGCTAAGTCCACCTCCTTAATTTGGGATAATTCGTTGTAAAAAGGGGGGAAAGTCTTAAATCTTGTCCTCAAAGTCCACTTCCTCAATTTGGGATGATTCGCTGTCCATTCATACACTCCACAGACGCAGGGCACATCAAATGGACCGTGGAGCTTTAATCCACTGCCTCCGAGGCTGCACAGAGAGATTTCCCTGTCTCTGCTCTCACAACTCCCGGGTCTCAGCCTTGGACCTGGCCCCGCCTCTGCGCGTAGGTCGCCGGAGGGCGTCCGTTCTTCGCTCAGACAGGACGGGTTTAAAGGAGCCGCTGATTCGGGGGCTCTGGCTCACTCAGGCAGAGGGGAGGGAGGGGAATGCCCTCTCCTCGCGCACCAGGCAACAAAAGGGAAAAAAGTCTCTTGCCTCTCCGGTAGCTCCAGACCCTTTCCCCGGACTCCCTCCGGGCTAGCACTAACCCCTTCAGGCTCTCTTCCTGCCGCCAGCCCCAGTCCTCTCCCTGCGCTCCGACTGAAAGCCGATACCCGAGCCTCAGCTCCCAGCCCCGCCCGCCCCGGTGGCCGAGCAGACAAGCCTCTCGGGCTGGTGTGTGCCTGAGGGCACCGATCCTCTGTGCCAAAATCTCTCCGCTTTGCCCTCCGCACCCCTGTTGCTGTGCTCTCCTCCGCTACTCCGAAGCTTTCCCCCTCCGCCACCTGCAGTCTCTGCCCTAATTAATTTATTTTTTAAATTTATTTTTGGCTGCATTGGGTCTTCATTACTGCGTGTGGGCTTTTTCTAGTTGTGGTGAGTGGGGCTACTCTTTGTTGCAGTGCGTGGGCTTCTCATTGTGGTGGCTTCTCTTGTTGCGGAGCACGGGCTCTAGGCACGTGGGCTTCAGTAGTTGTGGCACGTGGGCTGAGTAGTTGCGGCTCACGGGCTCTAGAGCACAGGCTCAGTAGTTGTGGCGCACGGGCTTAGTTTCTCCACGGCATGTGGGATCTTCCTGGACCAGGGCTCGAACCCGTGTCCCCTGCATTGGCAGGCAGATTCTTAACTACTGCGTCATGAGGGAAGCCCTCTTAGGTCAATTTCTGTTAGAGTACAGGTCTTACTTATGGAGAATGCTCTGGACTTACGTCACAAGGGTTACTTTTCCCCTGGTATAATTAAAAATGGTTACTTCCCTCCTCTCTCTGCTGGAAACAGGAGGGAATTGTCCTCCAATCTTCACTGTGAAAACCTGGTAGGAATCTTTGAGGTAAAAACCATGAAAAGGTAGCCTAACCTCCTTCCCCCAAAATCTGCCCCCAACCCTCACCAGTGTTTCTAAACCTCAAATTGTCCACACTCAGCCTCCATTAATTCCTCAAAATTACCATTAAAGTGTTCCTACTGGTTACTGCTTCTAGTGGCTTCTGCTTCAGGTACGCTGATCTCAGCTTCCATTTTCCATATGCACCTGTCTCTCCAGATTTCAAGATGATAGTTTGTCCTGTGATTTAAATTCTCTGATGTTCCTAAGAAAAGTTGTTGGTTTTCAATTTGCTTAGTTTTTTTTCTTGTTGTGAGTACAGGACTGATGACTTCCAAGCTCTTTAAATGTCAGAGTTTGAACCAGAAGGTCCTCTAGATTTTCACTTGATTCACTTAATGGTCATTTATTGAGCACTATCTGTTGCTAGGACATTATACTTAATCTAGTGTGGGACACAGGCATAGCCAGTCCAAGCCTCTATCCTCAGGGACCATCTGAGGTTATTTTCTTTCTTTTTTTAAAAAATATTTTATTTTATTGGCTGCATTGGGTCTTTGTTGCCGTGCGCGGGCTTTCTCTAGTTGCGGCGAGCGGGGGCTACTCTTCATTGTGGTGCGTGGGCTTCTCACTGAGGTGGCTCATCTTGTGGCGGAGCACGGGCTCTTGGCACGTGGGCTTCAGTAGTTGTGGCTTGTGGGCTCTAGAGAGTAGGCTCCGTAGTTGTGGTGCAGGGGCTTAGCTGCTCTTCAGCACGTGGGATCTTCCCAGACCAGGGGTCGAACCTGCGTCCCCTGCACTGGCAGACAGATTCTTAACCACTGTGCCACCAGAGAAGTCCCTGAGGTTATTTTCATGGTGTATACTTTGTCTCTCAAACTGGGCCAAGGTTCCCCATTCCTGGTCTGTGTGTTTATATTCTGGCTTCCTCAGGCAAGTTTTTCTCAAACAAGTCCATAGATCCACATTCTCAAGAGTTCAACAGTTCTCCAAGAACACTTTAAAATTTCATGTTACCATTTTAATTATAACATAAAATTTAGGATAGCTTAAGGATATTCTAGAACAGGGGTTGGCAAATTATGGCCCATGGACTAAATCTGGCCCACTACCTGTTTATTTGTATAATAAGTTTTATTTTTACTTATTTTTAAAAATATTTATTTATTTGGTTGCACCAGGTCTTAGTTGCAACATGTGGGCTCCTTAGTTGTGGCAGGCAGGTTCCTTAGTTGTGGCATGCGAACTATTAGTTGAGGCACGCATGTGGGATGTAGTTCCCTGACCAGGGATCGAACCCAGGCCCCCAGCATTGGGAGCGTGGAGTCTTATCCACTGCGCCACCAGGGAAGTCCCTGTATAGCAAGTTTTATTGAAGCACAGCTATGCTCATTTGTTTATGTAATGTTTATGGCTGTTTTCATGCTACAATGGTGGAGCTGAAAATAGTGGAGAAAGTGTATGACCCACGATGCCTAAAATATTTACCATCTGGTACTTTACAGAAAGAGTTCACTACCTTTGCTCTAGAAGATCTTTAGTTGATTATGATCACATGATATCAGCATCAGTGTTTGTGTCTATGCTCATGAGGTCAAATTAGGTTTTTTTGGAATTTGAAAGTAAAAAGTGGACAGTGAATTGAATAAGCACATGAGAAATTTGAGAACAAATCATGCAACGTGCAAAAGAACCTGCCCTGAAGTAGACAGAACCGGATTCATGTTGGGGGCCCATGTGTGTGTCTGTGTATGTGCTGACTTGCTGCAGCTCAATAACAACTGTAGTGGTCATGGCAATGACCACATTAAAAAACCCTTTTAATTCCATTTCTAATTTCTGTCCCAGAAATAATGAAGTTGATATGCATTTCATGCTGTTTCCAGTAATATCACAATGCTAATTTGTCTTCAATGGAAAACAATCATCTTTACATAATTAGCAGGTAACACCTTATTAAAATCAGCATTGGAGAATTGCCTGCTAACAGAGTTTTCCTTAAGTGTAAGATCTCAATATCCTAAACCAGCAATACCATATCCTAAGCCAGTCATACCATTTTGTACAATATACTTATGTGTATTCTGGGCAGGAATTCCAGACTCTCCCTCTACCTTACAGGCCCAGGACCCTGGGTGTTCTTTATCATTCTGCCTGCTCTTGTCCTGGGGCCCTGAGGGATACGTGGATGGGCTCTACAAGCACCCCTACCCCTACCCTAACCAAGAGCCTGCCCTTGAGGCAGTCTCTGTTCTAGACTCTCCTTCCTTCTTGTTGAGATTCTTTTTGGTGTCCTTTCTTGCCTGAGAACCTCTGTTAAAACCCATTGTGTTACACAGGTCTAATATCATTGATCTTCTTGAGGGAAAAGGTGTTAAGTCTTGGTCAGTTTCCTCCTTAGAAGTATCTTGGGCCCATTAACATTTCCCATCTCCTTCCCCCAGAGCTCTGTACCAAGCAGTGTGTTTTGGGAACAGCAGTCCTTGTGACTTCACAAAAATACCCTGTTACATTTTTCACCCAAGACAACAGGAACTCTCAGGAGTCCACTGCGTGTGATGGATGAACCCTGAGGAAGACTCTGGGTAGTGAAGTCAGAGTAGTGCAGACATTCTTCTCACCCCTTTTATAGGTACAGAAGCCAGGAGAAGTCAGTTGTGAGCTTCTGTCCTTCTGTGGGATGTAAGGGGGTCTAATGTACAATTTAGCTAGATGCGATTTGAAGACATTTTTCAAAAAGAGCATAAAGTGCTGTAAGACAATGTTCATTTCTGGCTTTTTTTTGTTACAGCTTTATTGAGATATAATTCACAGACTCGATTAAAGTGTACAATTCAATGGTTTTAGTATATTCACAGAGTTGTGCAACAATTCAATGGTTTTAGTATATTCACAGAGTTGTGCATCACCACAATCAATTTTTGAGCATTTCATCAACTCAAAGCTAAATTCCGGGGCTTCCCTGGTGGCGCAGTGGTTGGGAGTCCGCCTGCCGGTGCAGGGGACACGGGTTCGTGCCCCGGTCTGGGAGGATCCCACAGGCCGCGGAGCGACTGGGTCCGTGAGCCATGGCCGCTGAGCCTGCGCGTCCGGAGCCTGTGCTCCGCAGCGGGAGAGGCCACAGCAGTGAGGCGCCCGCGTGCCGCAAAAAACAAACAAACAAACAAACAAAACTAAATTCCATACCCACTAGCTGTCATACTTCAGTTTCTCCATTCCTCTTGCTAAGCTAAGTGTGACACTAAGCTAATTTACTTTTGTCTCTCTGTATTTACTTATTCTGGACAATTCACATAAATGGAATATTATAATATGTGTTTTGTTATGTGTGACTGCTCTCTTTCACTTAGCATATTGTTTTCAAGGTTAATCTATGTTATAATATGTATCAGTACTTCATTCTTCTGTATGGCCAAATAAAATTCCATTGTATGGATATAACTCATTTTGTTTATCCATTCATCACTTGGTGGACATTTGGGTTGTTTCCGCCTTTTGGCTATTGTAAATAATGCCCCTATGAACATTTATGTACGAGTTTTTGTGTAGATACATGGGTTTAATTCTGGATTCTCAATTTTATTTCATTCGTCGATATAGCCGTCCTTCTGCCAGTAACACACTGTATTGATTACTGTTGATCATGAATTTAAAAATCAGGATGTGTAGGTCCTCCAGATTTGTTCTCTTTTAAGTTTGTCTTGGCTGTTCTGGTTTCCTTTGTTTCCATGTGAATTTTTAGCATTCAGCTGGGATTCTGATAGAGATTGCATTGAACCTGTAGATCATTTGGGGGAGTATTGCTGTCTTAACCATATTAAGTCTTCCAGTCCATAAACATGGATGTTTTCTCATTGATCTAGATCTTATAAATTCTCTCAACAGTGTCTTATAGTTTGCAGAATATAAGCTCCCCTGCTGAGTGCTCAACAGGCATGAGACACATCAACGGTATAATTCCTCAACCACATTGCCTTTTCTCCCACGTTGTCTAGAGAGTACAGACCGTAACTTAATTCCAGTTTTCTTCTCTACTTTGCACAGAGGAGGTGCTCAATATGGATTTGTTGAAAAAAATAACTAAGGAATGAATAAATTCCTCACTTTGCTTCCTGTGTCCTGGAAATAAGAGCAGCAGGATCATTTTCAGTTCGTTAACAATCACATTGCACAAAGCAGATGCTGGCTCGTAGCAGATGTGCTTCCAATACAGATGTGCTGATGTGCTGCTTCTGGAGTCCTTCATTTTGACCAAAAAAAATAAATAAATAAATAAAGAGTCCTTGTTTATATCCACAGTCTCTCCCTGGGTGGAGCCACCGCTACAAGGGTCTCCAGATAAGGAGGGGAGGTTGCCCCTGAACCCCAGGCTTTTACAATTCCATGCAATTTTGCATGCACGGTCCTGTCTGCTGAGCAGGGCTGGGACAGCACAGAGAAGGTCCCAGGATGCTGTGGCATGCAGACCCACAGATGTGTGAGCATCTCAAACCACAAAGCCTCTCAGAAAATGGGTGTGGGGTTTGCAGGGTTGGTCAGATGCACAACCAGAGCTTTTGTCTTCAGTCTCCTACCAAACCTTTGCCTTCCACTGGCCAGTCCACCCCATCTTTGGCCCCCAGGCAGCCATCCCTGATCTCCGGACCTCAGCCCCCTTTCTAACCCTACCCGAGCTCTCCTCCCTGAGAAAGGGCCCCAGAGAGGGTTTGCTCCACCTCCTTCTAAACGTTCAAAATCAGTTAAACAAATAGAACAGATATTAGTAAATGACTGAGTGTTTTTGAAATAAAGGATAAAGGGAAAAAATGTGTTCTTCCACCCACCCCACAACATGGTTCCTGGTTCCTCAGCACCAAACCAGCAGTAGCTGAGTTGAGCCCTGTGGAGTACTGGGAACTAGATCTTAAAGAAGACAGGGAGAATCTTTGTGGGGATAGTGCAGGAAGCACCTACTCTGGATGCCAACCCCAGCCCGGTGCCTGTGGGACCTTAGGCAAGTTAAGGTGAGTTAATCAAGTTAATTAAACTCCCATGCCAACCGTTCCTTATCCTTAGAGGAAGGAACACCTGCCTCACCTAGTCTTCTGTTAGGATTATATGAACTAACATATGGACAGTACTGGCACGTGGTGAGCTCAGTCACTGTTATTTTCTTTTCCTTTCATCGAGGTACTGAGGATGGCAAAGAGACCGTAACTCAGAGTCAGGCACAGGCAGAAACTGGACAAATATGAAATTCCCAGCAAGTACAGGAGCCCAGGGTCTGGTGGAGGATGCAGACAAGCACACAGGCAATTAGAGACAGGGTAATAGTGACCATACTATGAGTAAGATTGGGTGCTTGTGAGGTCATGGAAGGGGCACCTACTCTTGGTGGTACAGGGAAGGTACCTATAAACCTAGGTCAGAGGATTAACACGAATTACTTGGGCAAAGCATATGGGACAGTATATTGGACAGAGGAAACCATAAGTGTAAATAAGTACCTGGAAGTGAGAAATCCTTATGCATTAATGGACTGTTGGTAATAAAAATAACAGTAATAGCAACATTTGCTGTGGACCTACTGTGTCCTAAGCATGCTGCAAAATTCTGTATATACACTGTATTAATTCTCACAGCTCTTTGAACAATGTATTATTAGGTGCACAGATAAAGCAACTGAGATTCAGAATGATGAAGGAATCTTTGTAAGATCGCAGAGCTGACGGGTGGTGGTAGATGCTTTCATCAAGACTCATTGGGTACCAGAGCCAATGCTGTCTCCTAACCTCTGTACAGAGCTGCCTTTAGTAACTGGCTGTGGCTGAGAAAGAGCTTTCTGAGGATGCTGGGGTGGCCATTGCTCCAAGCAAGGCTGTGAAATCAACAGTTAGATGAACAAAACAGATCTCACTCTGCTCTTCACCCGACTTGGCCATTTTGCAGATGCCCCTTAGGTCCGTGCAAATCACTCCCGTGTTTGACTAACGAGCAACTCTCAAGGACATTTCCTGTTAGAGGTGTGTTGGGAAAGGCTGCCTCACAAGGTGGGGACTGCCCAGCTCCAGGGGGCTCCAGGCACATAGCTGACATTGTGAATGGCACTCTAGGGCTTTGCAGAGTGTCAGCCTTGTGAAATTCAAGTCACCTGGCAATGCTAGGATTTATTGAGAAAGTGAATTATTGGCACGATTTTGGAGTTCATCTGTTTTTCAGAGTTTTGTAGAAATACATGTTTTGCAATAGAGTTTGCCTCAGTTCAGGGCATAGTAATGAAGTTAGGTGAATTGCAGGGAGTGCTGGGGGAGATAGTTCCCATAACTTAAGTAAAAATATTTTCAGTCTTCAAATGAGAAGTACACTTGACAGACATAGAAAACAATGGATGCGTACAGAGTTTCATCTACCTTGACATCTTACACTATTACATTTCCTGCCACTATCTTAAAAAATAAAGACTCATTGTGAGCACATGAAAAGATGTTCAACGTTACTAGCCATCAGGGAAAGGCAAATCAAAATCACAATGAGGTACTACTTTGTATCCACTAGGACTGCTATGATCAAAAAGACAAATAATAACAAGTGTTGGCAAAAATGTGGAGAGATTGGAACCTTCATATACTGCTGGTGGGAATGTGAAATGGTGTAGCTGTTTTGAAAAAGTCTGGCAGCTCCTCAAAAGGTTAAATATAGAGTTACCATAGGTTAAACATAGGACTACTCCCAGGTACATATCCAGAAGAAATGAAAATACAAGTCCACAAAAAAACCAAAAAACAAAAAACTTGTACATGTTTTTTTTTTTTTTTTTTTTTTTGCTGTACGCGGGCCTCTCATGTTGTGGCCTCTCCCGTTGTGGAGCACAGGCTCTGGACGCGCAGGCTCAGCGGCCATGGCTCACGGGCCCAGCCACTCCGCGGCATGTGGGATCCTCCCAGACCAGGGCACGAACCCATGTCCCCTGCATAGGCGGGCAGACTCTCAACCGCTGCGCCACCAGGGAAGCCCTTGTACATGTTTTTAATGTTCAATTATGTTCGGAGCAGCATTATTCAAAATAGCTGAAACATGGACACAATCTAAGTGTCCTTCAACTGATGAATGGCTAACAAAACATGGTATATCTATACAATGGAGTATTATTCTTCAATAAAAAGAAATGAACTAATGATGAACCCTGAAAACATGCTAAGTGGAAAAAGCTAGTCGCAAAGGATTCTACATTATGTGATTCCATTTATATGAAATGTCCAGAATAGGTAAATCTGTGCAGACAGAAATTAGATTGGAGGTTGCCTGAGGCTGCATGTGAGGTGGGGAGAAATGGGGAGTGACTGCTAATGAGAACAGGGTTTCTTTTGGGGATGATGAAAATGTTTTATTTTTTTTAATTAATTTTTTCCTTTAAAAATATTTTCTTTTTTTTAACATCTTTATTGGAGTATAATTGGTTTACAATGTTGTGTTAGTTTCTGCTGTATAACAAGGTGAATCAGTTATACGTATACATATATCCCCATATCTCCTCCCTCTTGCATCTCCCTCCCACCCTCCCTATCCCACCCCTCTAGGTGGTCACAAAGCACCAAGCTGATCTCCCTGTGCTATGCAGCTGCTTCCCACTAGCTATCTATTTTACATTTGGTAGTGTATATATGTCAATGCTACTCTCTCACTTCGTCCCAGCTTACCCTTCCCACTCCCCGTGTCCTCAAGTCCATTCTCTATGTCTGCGTCTTTATTCCTGTCCTGCCCCTAGATTCTTCAGAACCATTTATTTTCTTTAGATTCCAAGGAGGCAAGAATATACAATGGAGAAAAGACAGTCTCTTCAATAAGTGGTGCTGGGAAAACTGGACAGCTACACGTAAAAGAATGAAATTAGAACACTCCCTAACACCATACACAAAAATAAACTCAGAATGGATTAAAGACCTAAATGTAAGGCCAGACACTATAAATCTCTTAAGGGAAACATAGGCAGAACACTCTATGACATAAATCACAGCAAGATCCTTTTTGACCCACCTCCTAGAGAAATGGAAATAAAACCAAAAATAAACAAATGGGACCTAATGAAACTTAAAAGCTTTTGCACAGCAAAGATGAAAATGTTTTAATATTGACTGTGGTGATAGTTGTAAACCTCTGTGAATATATTAAAACCATTGAGTTGTATTCTTTCAATGGGTGACTTATATAAAGTTATTTTAAGAAACAACCATTAAGGGACTTCCCTGGCGGTCCAGTGGTTGGGACTCCATGCTTTCACTGCAGGGGGCATGGGTTCGAGCGCTGTGGCCAAAAAAAGAAAAAAAACAAACAACCCTTATGGGCAGTGGTGGGGTGCCATGGGCTTATGGGCAGATTTTCCTCTCTATTCCACATCCATTCCAACCGCATTGGGCAGGTGGAATAAGAGATCCATACTTACCAGATGAGAAAGCCAGACACAGTGAGACCATGGAGCTTCCCCAAGCTCACACAGCTTTGCAGAAGGTCTATTAGGTATCAAGGTCTTCTAGCAGCCAGTGCAGGCACATTTGACAGACCTGTGGTTTTCAAGCCCTACTCTACAGAGCCTCTTTGGGGGACCCCATTGGTGGGGGCAGTGGGTTAGGGTGGACATGAGGAGTGGGGTTGCTGATCAGGTGAGCTCTAGTCTCCTACTTGGTTTGAATCAAAGCACTTCTGGGTTTAAATTGACATATTGGGCTTGCACATATGCCTTCTTGGAAAAAAAAAGTTTCTCTGCCAAAATCCATTGCCCTTAACTCCATGGTTCTCAGATTGCAAAGACAGTAAACTGAACACTTTCCTCAATCTCAGCACCCAAAGTGCTGATTTATCTTTAGAAAAATGTCCATAATTCAAACAAAAAGTGATACCTCAGGCTGCCAAGCTCTTGTTGCTTTGGTGTTGTTTCTCTGCTGAGGAATGCACCCACAAGGTATCTGTTTCAACAATAATTGCCAATGAACGAGTGAGAAATATTGCTCTTGGCCAAGATATAGTCCGTTGCTAGAAAACAATACAGCTAAAGCGTTTATGAAATTATCAAAAAACATGTCACTTAAGAATAATATTGTACAGGATGTCCTTGTCCCCAGAAACACTCCCATCATCATCCAAGACTGTCTTCAGAAGCAAAAGTTGTTTCCCAACAAAATCTAGGTTTGTTCGCAATTTGTCTTAACAAGGAATGACGTAAGTTTACCAGACAAAAGAGTTCCATTTTTCGTTCCCTATGTTTAATTTGCACGGACAGAAAGCTGTAAATATCCTAAGTGGTTGTTACCGGCTGGCTTTGGAGGGGCCCCGTTCGTTAAAGACCATGGTTCGCTGGTTTCTTGTGTGTCTTCCAAGGACCAAGATGCTTGCTCATCATCTCTATGAGGCCTGGCAAACAAAAGCCGGATTCCCAGGAGCCTGTGTGGAAGGATGATGTGACCTTTGACCTCCACTAGCAAGGCCCGGAGCGAAAGAGGCAAAGTGAGGCTCCGGTAACGTTTAATGACAGATCTTGTTAGGGTTAAAAAACAGCTCTGGCGTCCAGCTGGGACTTCAGCTGGGGAGGTGCTCAGAGGGCCTTCAGAAACAGCCATGGGGCCCCATGAACAGCTGCCCCGGGTGCCCGCTAAGCAGTCTTTCTGAGCCTGCTCCTGCTGAGAACCCCACCCCCAGTCAGTGTGAGTCACGGGGGAGAACCATTCATTTCTTTCCCTATGGCCACCAGCAAGTATCACCCCTCTGGATGCTAAGGTGAGGTTCTGACAGCAGCAAGGCACAGATCCTGGTTTTTCTCGTATAAAAGTAAATATCTAGAAAGCGGCTGAGATTAGTGCCCTTATAAAAGAGACCCCAGGGAGCTCTCTAGCCTCTTCTACCATGTGAAGCTACAGTGAGAAGACAGCTGTTTATAACCCAGGAAATGGGCTGTCACTGGAACCAAACCATGCTGGCACCGTGATCTTGGAATTCCAGTCTCTAGAACTGTGAGAAATAAATTTCTCTTGTGGATAAGACGGCAAATCTATGGTATTTTTGTTCTAGCAGCCCGAGCTGACGAAGACAACATCTTACATAAATGTAAGGAGCTTTCAGCGGGGTGTGATTAGTGTTTAACTTGCAGGTTGAACGGTGTGAGATGAAAGTCTAGGATGTAGCACTACCCTGAAATATTCAAACTTCAGATTGAGAGAATCATGCCATAAACAGAAGGCCTTCACTATCTTCACTTTTGAATAATTGCTCTCTGCCATTATATATGTTTTTGGCACTTCTGAATAGATATTAATGACCCCTCTTTTTCATGCAGAAAAAAGAAAGTGGCGTGGCATGCCCTAGACATCTCCAGATTTGGCACTATGGTCCTCACTAATGCTTTCAGAAATTTGGAATTTTTCTGCCAAGACTTGAGCATCCCAAGACCTGGCATCTGCTGCCCCCTGAAGCAGATCCATGGCTCTTGATTCGTCCTTGGGTGCAGTGACTCTGTGAAGTAAGGATGGCTCTGTGGAAATAAACATAAAGAGAAGGATAAAACCCCAGCAAAAGTTGAAAATGTAGTGAGGTGAACTGAAGATGTTCCAGCGGACCTGTGATTCCAGAGAAAGTGTGATATGGGAGCAGGCCTGTAGGTGCACATCCATTTTCTGATATTTGGGGATTCTTGAAGGTTTGGATATGTTATTCTCAGTATCAAGTGTTTGTTACAAAAAAGAGTGTGACATAAGAAATACTTTTTAAAACAATTATTGATTCACATGCACTTGTAAGAAATAATACTGAGAGATCACATGTGCCCTTTCCTCAGTTTCTCCCAAAGGTAACATCTTGAAAACTATAATGCAATCCTATTACCAGGACACTGACAGTGATACAGTCAAGATGCAGAACATTTCCATCACCACGAGGATCCCTCATGTTGCCCCTTTATAGCCACACACACTTCCCTCTCACCCTCTCCCCCTCCTTAGTCCCAGGCAACCACTAATTTGTTCACCATTTCTATAATTTTGTAGTTTCAGAATGGTATATAAATGGAATCACACAGCATGTAACTTTTAGGGACTGGATTTTTCCACTCAACATGATTCTCTGGATATTCGTCCAGGTTTTGTGGGTATCAGCAGTGTATTTTTTTTTTTATTGCTGAGTAGCATTCCATCATACGGATGTACCACAGTTGTTGTTTTTTTTAAAGCAGTCATCCATTGAAGGATATCTGAGTTGTTTCCAGTTTGGGGCTATTATGAATAAAGCTACTATAAACACTTGTATACAGGCCTTTGTGTGAACATAAGCCTTCATTTCTTTGGGATAAATACCCAAGAGTGCGATTGCTGAGGTTTATGATAGATTAGTTTTACAAGAAAACTAAGTGTTTAGTTTCTTAGAAACTGTCCAGTTGTTTTCCAGAGTGGCTGTACCATTTTACGTCCCACCACGAGTGTCTGAGTCATCTAGTTTCTCCACGTGCTTGCCAGCGTTTGGCATCATTGCTGTTTTTTTATGTTAGCCATTCTGATAGGCGTGTAGTGACACCCTGTGTGTGATTTACTTTCAACCTGTCTATAGGATGTTTGAAGTGAGTTTCTTTTTTTTTTTTTTTGCGGTACGCGGGCCTCTCACTGTTGTGGTCTCTCCCGTTGCGGAGCACAGGCTCCGGACGCGCAGGCTCAGTGGCCATGGCTCACGGGCCTAGCCGCTCCGCGGCATGTGGGATCCTCCCGGACCGGGGCACGAACCCGTGTCCCTTGCATCGGCAGGCGGGCTCTCAACCACTACGCCACCAGGGAAGCCCTGAAGTGAGTTGCTTGTAGACAGATTACAATTGGGTCATGTTTTTTAATCTACTCTGCCAATCTCTTTTAATTGGTGTATTTAAGCCATTTACATTTCATGGAATTATTGATGTTTTAGGGCTTAAATGTGCCATTTTGTTTTCTGCTTATTCTCTCTGTTTCTCATGTCTTTGTTTTCATTTTCCTGCCTTATTATGAAATGCTTGAATATTCTAAAGAATTCTATATTGATTTATATGTAGTATTTTAAAGTATATCTCTTTTAAAGTGGCTTGTTCTAAGTGTTCCATTATGTATAGATAACGCATCACAGGCTACTAGTGTCATCATACCAGTTTGAGTGAAGTATTGAAACTTTACTTCCATTTATGTCCCTTTACCTTCTTATAATATAATTGTCTTAAATATTTTCTGTATGTACATCTAGAACCTCATCAGACAGTGTTATAATTTTTCTACAAATATCGAACAATTTAGAAAACTCAATAGAAGGAAAATCTATTATATTTAACCACATTTTTACTTACTGAGTTCTTCCTGCCTTCCTGATGTTCCAAGTTTCCTTTTTTTCCCCATTTCCCTTTTGTTTAGAAGACTTCCTTTATCTATCCATTAGTATAGGTCTTTGAGCAACAAATTCTGTTTTCCTTCATCTGAGAGTGTCTTATTTTTCCTTTCATTCCTGAAAGACATCTTCATTGGATATAGGATTCTGTGTCGACAATTCTTTTCTTTCTACACTTGAAATATATTGTAACACTTTCTTCTGGCCTCCATGATTTTTGAAGAGAGAAATGTGTGCTGTCATCCTAATTATTTCCTCCCTATAGATAAAGTATCAGTTTTCTCTGGCTGCTTTTAAGGTTGTTTTTTTTTGTCTTTATTTTTCAGAAGTGGGTTTGTGTCTTTTGCCAAATCATATGCATTTTATCCCTTGGGCAGCCAATCAGTGGCCCACTGGAAAAGAAACTTGAGATGGAACCACTGAGTTGGTGTTTTGTGGACAATCGTCTAGGGCTCTTCTCTCCTTCCTGGGTAGGTTTTGTTGGGGGAGGCTTCTTAGTCTGAGAAACAGGAACTCCTCCCAAGCATCACTTCTGTAGGATAGTTATGGCTGCCTTCAAACTTCTAGGCAACTGAGAAAACCAATGATTCTTTCTGGGCCACATGCCTGGAGGTCTCTGCCTAATGGGGAACCTGGCCAACCTCTGGCCTCCACCCTCCTGGCTGGAATGTGAGTGAATGAATACTTGGGAACTGGAGAGGTTGACAGTAGTGTTGCGCTAGAAAGCTGGAGGATCCACTTGTGGCCTTTGGGGCACTGGTTGCTCATCACTGGTTCACTCTTTCTGAAATCTATTTTCTCACCATACTTTGGAATCTTGCTTCTGCCCTCCCCCTGCCATTACTCTGCTAACATCTCAAGTCCTAACTACTAAATCAAACAGCCTTTTCTCACACTTTTCTCATCCTCCTGGAGCTCTCCGGATCACTGGCCGTTAGCCACTGTTCAGATGCATTAACCCAATGAGGTAATGTCCATTTGCAGCCCCATTTTACAGACAAGGAAATGGAGGATTCACACCCAGAAACTCTGACTCCAAAGCCCATGCTCTTAACCACTGTGCTGCCTTTGTTTTTTTTTTAATTTTATTTTATTAAAAAAAATTTTTTGGCCGTGCCACGTGGCTTGTGGGATCTCAGTTCCCTGACCAGGGATCAAACCTGGGCCCACAGCAGTGAAAGCACCAAGTCCTAACCCCTGGACCGCCAGGGAATTCCCTGTCCTGCATCTGCAGTTGCTGATCAGCTGCCCCTCTTCTCTCTATGAAACGTTCTTCTGTGTTGGCTTATGTGCATTCATTTCTTGATCCTTTTCTATCTGTTTTCTTCTCTATTTTTCTTTTTCCAACACCTATGGGTAAACATTCCCAAGATTCTTTCTTTAGTTTTCTCTCTCCTTTCTCTTTATCATTATCTATGACTATTGTAATGAATGACAAATGCATTTATCTCCAGTAAGATCCTGTCAACTCCTAACATAGACCCACATTTCCTCCTTGTTTAATATCTGTATTTCCACAAAAATTATCATTTCTAATTCTGACTGCATCATCTAACCCCCAAACTTGCTTTTTTTAGGAATACATTTTTTATTAATGTATAACAGAAGTTTATTCACATTCAAGGAATTTTCACAGAGGGAACACACCATTGTAACCAGCACCAAGATCAGGAAACAGAACATTACCAGCACCCCCAGATATGCCTCTCCTGCCCCCTTCTAGTCACTACCCCAAATAAACACCCCCAAATAACCACTATCCTGATTTTTAACACAATAGATTAGTTTTTTCTGTTTTTGAACTTAAATGGAATCATATTTATGTATTTTGTGACTGTCTTTTTTCATTCAGCATCATCTTTATAATATCGTTCCAAGTTGTTACATGTAGAGATAGTTTATTCATTCTTATTAATAAATAATATTCCATTATGCAAATATACCGTATTTCTTAAAATCCATTCTGTTGTTAAAAGGCATTTGGGTAGTTTCCAGTTTCAGGCTGTTATATGAATAATGCTGTTTTAAACATTCTTGTAAGCTTTTTTGGTGGACATATGCTTTCCTCTTCTGTTCTGCTTAGGAATAGAATTGCTGGGTCTCTGGATACGTGTTCATTTTTAGTAGATATTGCTGAACAGTTTTCCAAAGTGGCTATACCAATACCAACTGACCTTTCTACCAGCAATGTATGAGAATCCAATTGGTCCACACTTTTGCCAATATTTGGTATTGCCTGTTTTTTTTTTTAATTTTAGTTATTTCTGGTAGGTGTGCAATGTTATCTCATTAAGCCTTTAATTTATATCTCCCCAGTGACTAATGAAGTCAAGCAACTTTTCATATGTTTATTGCCCATTTGCAAAGCATCCTGTGAAGTACCTATTCATGTCTTTCTGTCCATTTTTCTATTGGGTTGTTTGTTTTTTTCATATTGATTTGTACCAGTTCTTTATATATCCTGGAGATGATTCCTTTGTTAGATATTTCAACCACTCTGTGGTTTGCCTTCCATTCTCTTAATGGTGTTTTTTGGATAAACAGAACTGTTAATTTTAATGTAATCCAAATATTCATTTCCCCCTTTCTTGTTATCACTCCTTTTATCCTGTTCAAATGTCCTTTTATTCTTGACTTCTGTATTTCTAATAATGGTCTTTCCATTTTTCCAGTCAAGCAAGTTTGCCACTTTGGAGTCCCTTTGATTTGTTTCTCTCCTCTGGTCCAATTTAATTAGTCACTATATCAATTTGATGCTACCTTAAAATCAATTCTTACATACCTGTCATTTTTTCAGCCACCATCCCTGTTCAGGCCCCACTTAGCTCATCACAAAAGCTTCTAAGTCACTCTTCCCACCTCTCAGCTCTCCTTTGGCCACATTGCTGCCATAGTAATCCTGCTTACACACAACACGATATCACTCCTTGGCTCAAGACACACCAAAATACCCTAATATATTCAGAATGAAGTCCAAACTCCTTGCCCGCTATCCAAGACCTTCCAGGATCTGACCTTCCTTGCTCACACGTGCTTTCACACAGCCTGTGCTCCACTAATGATGCACTATTTGCTATTGTTCTCAATGCTCCTGCTTTCCTTCTCTGTGCTATTATAGCTAGAGTTTCTTTATCCCCAGCAGTTTTTCCTGGTGAGATGCCACCATGCTTCTAGGCTCAGCTTAAGCATTATTTTCTCTATGAGATTTTTCCACGACCCTCTCTTATAATACCATATTTGCTTCTAGTTATTGCTATCTTGTGCCATAGTTATCTGTGTATGTTTTGTTTCCAATTCTAGATTATAAGATTCTGGAGGATAGGGACTCTGTCTTATTCATCATTTTATCTCTCTACAGGGCATTCCACTGGGTCTTTCACATAATGAATGAAAAAAGGCAGTCACAAAATACATAAATATGATTCCATTTACGTTCAAAAACAGAAAAAACTAATCTATTGTGTTAAACATATATCAACATATATAGATTCATTTATTTATTATTAATAAGAAATTAGTAAGAAAGTAATAATAATGACTACAATTTATTGCATATAATGGTAAGTACTAAACGTGCATTATCTCAAATATGATGGAGTTTAGAGGATTTTGAGATATTGAAAGTAAAGACCTTGAAACATAGTAAGAACTCAGTAAATGGTAGCAATTATTATTATTCTTATTCCTATTTAATGGGTGAGAAAATTAAGCAGGTAGATATTAAGTCACTTGCTCAATGTTGCAGAGCCAAGTGGAGTTGGGACTTGAGCCCAGGTGTCTATTTTGCCTAGTTTCTTTTATTCAGCATAGTGATTTTGAGATTCAGCCATGTTATTATATGTATTGATAATTCATCCCTTTAATTGATGAGTAGTACTCCACTGTATGGATAGACTATAATTTACTAACCCATTCACCTGTTGATAGATATTTGGATTGTTTCCAATTTTTCGCTTTTACAAATAAACCTGCTAAGTACATTCATGCATAATTTTTGTGTAAATATATGTTTTTATTTCTTTTGGTTAAATACCTAGGAGTGAAATGTCTTTGTCACATGATAGGGGTACATTCAACTTCTAAGAAACTGCCAAATTGTTTTGGCAGTGCTTGTATCATTTTATATTCCTATCATCAGGGTATAAGAGTTTCAATTCCTCAACATATTCACTCATTTCATATTCATTCATTTGGTGATACATTCAGTCTTTTTAATCTTAGTCAAACTAATGGGTGTGTAGTGGTATCACATTGTGGTTTTAATTTGCATTGTTATACATATGTCACAACTGATGACTAATGATGTTGAACATCTTTTCATGTATTTATTGGCTATTTACATCTATTCTTTGGTGAGGAGTCAGTTCATATCATTTTTTAAAAAATTAATTAATTTATTTATTTTTGGCTGTGTTGGGTCTTCGTTGCTGCGAGCAGGCTTTCTCTAGTTGCGGCGAGCGGGGGCTACTCTTCATTGTGGTGCCGGGCTTCTCATTGTGGTGGCTTCTCTTGTTGCGGAGCATGGGCTCTAGGCGCACAGGCTCAGTAGTTGTGGCTCACGGGCTCTAGAGCTCAGGCTCAGTAGTTGTGGTGCACGGGCTTAGTTGCTCCGTGGCACGTGGGATCTTCCCAGACCAGGGCTCGAACCCTTGTTCCCTGCACTGGCAGGCAGATTCTCAACTACTGCACCACCAGGGAAGCCCCAGGCTGGTATACTTTTAATATTTTAAATATTGAGGCAAGATGGTACCCAAAGATTCTTGCCTCCTGAGAGTCATACCCATAGGTAGTCCCCTCCCACATCGAATTGGGCTGACCTGTGTAATCACTAGGATATTGTGGATACGATGGTACATGACTTCTGAGGCTACGACATGAAAGTTCCATCTTTCTTTCTCTTGGATTATTGCTCTGGGGGAAGCTAGCTGCCATGTCCTGAAGACACTCACTCAGCTCTACAGAGAGGCTGAGCGGCAAGGAACTGTGGCCTCTGTAATACAGCAGGCACTAATTTGCCAGACATGTGAGTGAGCCAGCTTGAAAGTGAATCCTCCAGCCCCAGACAAGCCTTCACATGATATCACAGCCCTGGTCGTCATCTTGACTGCAACCTTATGAGGTTGCCCACAGAGGCTATGTGGGATAAAAAAGTTAATTGTTGTTTGAGCCACTGTGCTTTGTGATAATTTGTTATGAGGCAATTGATAACCAGTACAACTAGTTAGGAAAGCTTGAGAAATTTTTTCCTAAATGTTATTATAAAAACCCTTGTATAATCTTATTTAACCCAGTGATAAGTTCTTTTTATGAGGTGATGTGACTATTTTTGCAAGACATGAGTGATTCTTGTCATTTTAAATGAGGTAGCAAATGAGCAGGTATTACTTCTGGTTTTGCTGGAGAAAGAGTTGAGATGAACAGTCTGAGAGGCGTCCTCATCCTCATCTCTATTAGGAGGTAGGGGCAGGGCATCCATAAAAGTGGTCTCTTTTCAAAGTCCCAGGCATTAAATGAAGACCCAGAGAACTTCAGGGTTTCTTCTGTGAAATGTCTCTGTCTCAGAAAATGTTGGACAAAGCAAACAAAAATCTGATTCCATTTCTCCATTGTTCCATGGAAGCGTTCTGATGTGGCAAAAAATCCTTCCTTTGTGCCACATATCAGCATTGAGAATGATTAAGGTGTAGACCCGTGTGAGACTTTCATTTAATTACACATGAAGCTCCATAGAATTTCACCCACAGAACAGTGGGGTTGTTTTGTCGAGTGTTCAAGACCTAAATTTGCCGTTGGCTCACCCCCAGCGCAGTCATGCGATTAGTCACGCAAGGAGTCACAAAACCCCTTGGCCATAAAGAAATCCTAGCTGACGGCCCCACTAGTGCTCTTTGCCCAAAACATGTCTCTGGAAACTAAACTCAAACATGCGTGTCAATTTGGACTTATTTTTCGTGTTTGTTTTGCCCAAAGCATGGACCATGTCGGAGAAGATGGAGACACCTTCACGGCCTGTTAGTCACATCTCACCAAAGCTTCTCAATGGGCTGTCAGACAAGAAAGGAGCCTCATGTAGCCACCTTAATCAGCATCCCCCATCTGTGAGGTCATTGGGATATTTCAAACAATTTTCAGCTCTCATTAGTTGAACGTGTTCCACAGGCAAGTCCTTATCTTTTGTAACTTTTGCTGCCACATCCTGAGAAAGCCTCTCTGCTGAATGACACTTTCCCCATGGGTCAACCCCCAGTAATGAGTCACCAATTGATGTGCCCTTTGCACTCACTAGCAGTATATGTTGATATTAACCTTTTGTGTTGTGAGATGTCGCTTTTACCCTTGGCTTCTGCCATGTAAGTCTCATTATTTCTAATAGGCTGTGGCAATTAGGGTCTTGGGGCTGTTGATCGCAGCCATTTGGAGCAGGGAAGGGGCGCTAGGGGAGAACAGTTGCTTTTTCTTTACATGAACAATGTGATGCATAGCTCAGCCCAAATCTGCACACAGCGAGGCAGTGGTGGACCTCCGACCATGGATGGGAAACTCCTCTTCGAGTCCCTTCACATGTTCTCTCCTCGAACTAGCTTCTGGCTATTTTCAAACCCCTTTTGTGCCGAATGACATGCGTGGCAGAAATTTCAGCGCATTGGATTTGACCTAATAGGGAATTCATTAAACAGAATTATTTGGGAAAGGAATGGGTGTGTTCAAAGAGGCCTTTTTTTTTTTTTCCTTTCTTTCAAAGATAGTTGGCTGGAAAAGGAAAAGGGTGACACTGACAACCAGCCATCTTGGGTGGTTCATGGGGCCTCTGAGGGGGCAGCATGGAGCCCAAGTTACCCAGGAAGGCCCCTCGGACTTGTGATTGGGAAATCTTGACTCCTGATGGAATTCCGTGGTAGTGAGAATCTGGTAGGCCTCTCATGGCTGTAGGTAGGTTAAGAAGCTGTTCCTTCAAGGTCAGAACAGTACCCAGGGGGAAAGGGGATGAATGGGGGAAAAGTCCACAGTAAAGTAAGGACAGAAGGAAACCAAAAATAACGAAAAGCATAATATAGAGTCAGCACTCACATTCTCTCCAGTTCTTTGACCTGAAGTGCTTTCTACATTTTAAGGAAAACAAAACAAAATTAAGCCTGCATTTTATGCTTCAGACAAGATGAGACTGAAGTCTCAGGGGCAACAACTCAGAAGAAAGACTTTAGCTTCTTTGTAGGCAGTGGAGCTTGAATGTTTTACATCAGGATAAGATTTTTCTAAATGAATGCAAGAAAAAGCCCCTATATTAATCTGACTGTTTACGAAAATAACACTTGGGAAAGCCCCTCCAATAAATTAAGGACATGCAATGTCAGAGACCCTAGGGCCTGCTGCTGAAATAATCACTCTTGGTGATGCAGCAGTATGGTCTGTTTCTGAGAGCCCCTTGCTGATTTATTCTTTGCTCTGAAAAATGACACATTTAAAATATAAGTTTGTTTCAGTTGGATTGGTCCACAGTATAAACGTATGGCAGTTGTGAGGTAAAGAGTTCAAAATATATGACCAATAATAGCTGAAACTTAATTCTTCCTTGAATAAGTATAATAAGAAGTCTCCAGAAGAAAGCCAGAAGAAGCTCCCTTCCTCTGTTTTTCCTTTCTTCCTTCTTTCCTTCCACAAACATTTAACCTGCTTGAAAGTTCTATGAGTAGGTGTTGGGCTGGGAGCTGTTGACAATCACTAGAGAATGAAGCATAGCCTTATTCCCAGAGGACTTCAAATGGGAAAGATGGACAGAGGGTGCCAACTTAAGGCAACACAGAAAGAATGATACAAAGAATGGACAGGACAATAAGATACCAGAAGAGAGGTAAGAGTACGAGTTAGTGCCAGGCTCTGAGGTCCTATACCTTATTATCACTCTCTCTCTTTTTTTTTTTTTTTTGCGATACGCAGGCCTCTCACCGTTGTGGCCTCTCCCGTTGCAGAGCACAGGCTCCGGACGCACAGGCTCAGTGGCCATGGCTCACGGGCCCAGCCGCTCCGTGGCATGTGGGATCCTCCCGAACCGGGGCACGAACCCGCGTCCCCTGCATCGGCAGGCGGACTCTCAACCACTGCGCCACCAGGGAAGCCCTATCACACTCTTTACCAGAGCTAGAATGTAACTCCAACAGAAGGAGCACCTAGACTAGTGCCTGGCACAGAGAAGCTCGCAATATTTGTTAATGAAAAACCATTGACATCTTGATACTGAAGCCTATGACTTCTTTTATTGCCCATTTTTAAAGTCTTTATTGAACTTGTGACAATATTGCTTCTGTTTTATGCTTTGGTTCCTTGGCTGCGACGCATGTGGGATCCTAGCTCCCAGACCAGGGATTAAACCCGCACCCCCTGCACTGGAAGGTGAAGTTCTGACCACTGGACCGCCAGGGAAGTCCCTGAAGCCTATGTCTTCTTATTTGCATTCATAAAGTGCCTTTTACAGACTACTTTCTCTGTTCCCCATCCCCCCATCACAACTCCATTGTTGGGAAATTGGCATGTGACCCACATCCAGGGACAGGATACAATTGGGGAGATTTTAGGGGAGTTTAAAGGCGCTTATATATTTATGTTGTTGACTCTGGTTTCTCTTTCTTGCATCATTTTCCTCCCACTTGGAGTCCTACTCCCCAGGCCTCTGGATGGAGCTGCCTCACATGGGGGAGCGTCTTGTTCTGGGAAGGCCAGGCAGGAATAGGATAGGGCACAGGGCATGATGATTTGGAGCAGCTGCTGTCAGCCTCAGGGAGAAGAGCTCTCTTTCCTCGTTTCCTGGGTTCATCCTTCCTTCCTTTTCCAAGTTGTTAAGACCATAGCACACTGCCCCACCCCCGCCAAGGTGAGAGTGTGATCCATAGGGAAGAGGCCAAGTTGGCTACTATGCTGCTGTTGGTTTGGGCTGTTCAAGCCTTCTGGGCAACAGAAGTCCTCCCTGTTTACATGTCTGGCCCACATCAGCACGGCTAGGGCTCAGGCCCTAGGTCCAGTTGGCAACAAGGCATTTACATCATTTTGGAGCCATCTGTCTTCATAATTCCCCCATGAGCCTTTGGAAGCAGTTGATGGATTGAAAAAAATGGGGATTTGGAGTTCTCCTCTGACTCTCTAGCTCTTTACATTTTGAAAATGCAACCCAAGTCTTTGTAATTTATCACACATCCACACAGAGACTATTGACTCTGTCAGAACAGCATTACAAAAAGGGATGCTCCTTACTTGGGTTTGCTCACTTTGAACACCAGAATCTTAATTACGATCATTCTATCTGGTCCAGATTATCTATCTCCCTATCTCTCTATCTATCTATCATCTATCTATGTATCTACTTACTTACATATCTATCTATCATCTATCATCATCATCATCAATCTATCCGTCATCTACCCTAGTTTGCTAGGGCTGCCATAGCAAATTACCATAGACCAAGTGGCCTAAACAACAGAAACTTATTTTCTCACAGTTCTGGAGGCCAGAAGTCTGAGATCAAGGTTGATTTGTTCTCAGGACTCTCTCCTTGGCTTGTAAGTAGCCGCTTTCTCTCTGTGTGTATCTGCGTCTCAACCTCTTATTCTTATAAGGACACTAGTCATTTTAGATTAGGGCTCACCCAAAGGACCTCATTGTAAGCTAATTATCTCTTTAAAGATCCTATCTCCAAATGCAGTCATATTCTAAGGTACTGGGGTTAAGACTCCAACATATGAATTTTGAGGGGACACAATTCAGCTCATAATGCTTTCTATCCCTCCATCTACCTTCCCATCTCTTCCACCCATTATCTATCTATCTATCTATCTATCTATCTATACAGTCATCTCTCTCTCTCTATCACAATAGCTAAAGGGGACCTGAGAAGATAATAAAAATGATTGCGAATGACTGAACCTATGAACAATTAATGGATGAGAAAACTGAAGCTCAAAGAAGGTAAGTGACTTTCCCAGGGTAACACACCCAGTATCTGGTGGAAGCTGCACTCAATCCTATATTTTTAGTCTTTAAATCTAGCATTTGTTCCCTACAATGTTGTAAGTCTTGGAATAGCTATTGAAATTTTCCCCTCTTATATCTCCCATTAGGATCCCATAAGTGACACTTATTAAGAAAAGTTTTCTAAGTTCAAGAAGAGAGGACATGTGGGAGTGGGTGAATTATGGAGCTGGAGCTGGAAAGAATTCAGTGGCATGACTGTGCTACTCATACTGTTGTCAGCTATAATTCAACAAGAGCTCTTATAGAGAAATTTCTTATTCTATGACATAGAGAATTTGAAGTTTCCCCCCAGGTACTATGTCCATAAATGGCCAGATTATATGGGACCTTTTTCCTTGGTATGTTTATAGTTAGCTTGGGTCAATATACAAGGTTGAAGTATTTTTTCAGAAAATAAAATTATGTATGTTATGGTAAACTACTATTTGGAAATAAACTCGGTGGTGAATGAGTTCTTCCCAGCCACACGGGGACCATGGATGGCAGCAAAGAGGTGATCAGCCCTGTGACCTTGGAAGAACTCTAAGGAAGAATGCTGGCACCTTACAGGAGGACATCATTTTCTCTGTAGCTCTTCCCACAATTAACATCTGTTCCTTAGAGACCAGAAGACGTTTTTCAGTTTAATTTCAAACTACTTCTGACAACTGAGAGAATTTCACAGTTTTACAACCTGATCAGCGGTCTAGGCTTTCAATTATTTGATGACTTGAGTATTTCATGAAGAAGTATTTTATTTTATTTTTTATTTTTTTTAAACCTACCCACTTAAAAAAAGATTATTTATTTATTTGGCTGCACTGGGTCTTTGTTGCTGCGCGCGGCTTTTCTCTAGTTGCGGTGAGCGGGGGCTACTCTTCGTTGCGGTGCGCGGGCTTCTCTCGTTACAGAGCACGGGCTCTAGGTGCCTGGGCTTCAGTAGTTGTGGCACGTGGGCTCAGTAGTTGTGGCTTGCAGGCTTTAGAGCGCAGGCTCAGTAGCTGTGGCGCACAGGCTTAGATGCTCCGCGGCATGTGGGATTTTCCCGGACGAGGGCTCGAACCCCTGTTGCCTGCACTGGCAGGCAGATTCTTAACCACTGCACCACCAGGGAAGCCCTGAAGAAGTATTTTAGATAGAACGTTCACATACACTTGTATTTCAAACAGATGGTGGCACGGGCAAAATTCAGTGGTGCAGCATCTCACAGTGAACAGATTCAAGCTGACAGTGGGTAAACATTTGATCCCTGGGTTTCAAGTTTTAAAGTTTCAAAGTGAAAAATAAGCCTTGTATTGAAATGACTGATTGTGGAATCTAAAGGGCCTGTGAGCATGCAAAGGTGAGAGAAAGGAGGGTGTTTGGGGCAAGGAGGGAGGTTGTTTGGGGGTAAAGAAGATACCTTCTAAGGGACGGGCAGAGGAATGCAGGACACTAAGGCATCTGGGCTAGATTTCATTCTGAGTCAGCACTTGTTGGGTTCATCTGAGTTCTGGGGCAGAGGTGCAGCTCACAGAACTGAATTCGTGGTTATGCAAAATCTCTGAGACTTTGGGAGGACCTAAGCCCTGCTTAGGATTATTGATTCAGAGAATGATCTAGGTGTTTGTGTGTGTGTAGAAGGTGTATGCTCTCTGTCTGCAGAGGTAGGTCAGTGACATGTGGTTTGGGTTCCCTGTGACTCCAGGCAGCCAACAGCAGGAAGCAAGTCCTGGAGTGAGGGTGGCAGTAGTGGGGACCCCAAAGTAAAGCAGCATATTCTTCTGACTCTCCTCACTTGATTGTGTGGGACAATCCAAATGTTTCCCCAGTTGTTTCTGGGAGTCCCAAAGAGGTATTTCCTGAGTCTTCTCAAATTATCTCAGTCCTACCTGGATCCACCTTCTGCCCTTTTCTCTACCTCTGAATCCATTTGGTAATGTTGTCCAAGAAGCCACATGAAGACTGCATTCCAGTGGGTGGGTGGTGGCTGAGAGGACTTGTGTAAGAACACACCTAAGTTCCAGGGGAGACTCCCAGGGGGACTTGGGGAGGCTTTAGGGTCAGAGCCAGCAGAGAATCATGCTGTGCATCTGTTTGTGTAACACAGGCAATCTGTCACTTATTTCACATATTGTCACTTATTCTATATCTCATTCAAGGCTCTGGAAGGATAAATCAGAAAATGACACTAACAACAAAACTAAAACAAAGAGACAAACAAAACAACAACTTTGATTTTGTAATAACCTATAAGGGAAAAGAATCTGAAAAAGAATATATATATATATATATATATATATATATATATATATATATATACACACACACACACACATGTATATATGACTGAATCACTGTGCTGTACACCTGAAACTAACATGACATTGTAAATCAACTATATTTCAGTAAAATAAAACAAACAAACAAACCAGGGACTTCTCTCATGGTGCAGTGGTTAAGAATCTGCCTGCCAATGCAGGGGATACAGGTTCGAGCCCTGGTCCGGGAAGATCCTACATGCCGTGGAGCAACTAAGCCCGTGCGCCACAACTATTGAGCCTGTGCTCTAGAGCCTGTGTGCCACGACTACTGAGCCCAAGTGCCACAACTACTGAAGCCTGCACACCTAGAGCCTGTGTTCTGCAACAAGAGAAACCACTGCAATGAGAAGCCCGAGCACCACAACGAAGAGTAACCCCTGCTCGCCGCAACTAGAGAAAGCCCATGCACAGCAACAAAGATCCAGTGCAACCAAAAATAATAAATAAATAAATTAATTAATTTAAAAAATGAAACAAAACAAAAACGAACAACTTTGAAACATGGCTCCTGCTCTCCAGGAGCACACAATCCCAATGGGGAGACACACACACACACACACACACACACCAGGGCAACATGAGTATGTGTGCAAATAATGGTGCTAGAGTCTCTCTGACATTACTTCCTGTGAGGCCATGTCAGGACCGACTCCATGGAAGAGGTGAGATTTTTGTGATGGGAACCGTACTTTGAAGGATGAGTAAAATGTGGACAAGTTCAATTGTGAGGAGGAGAAGCTCCCTAGCAGAGAAATGGATGTGACAGAGACATGCATGAGGAAAAGTGAAAGCCAAGTTTGGGGACAGTAGAAAGATCAGTTTGCCAGGAGTGGACGGTCAGTGTAGACAATCCACAAAGCTAAGACTGGCAAGGTAGATGAGAGTCATGTTATGGAGGGTTTTAAGGAAGATAGAAGGATTTGGGATTTTATTCTGCAGGCACTGGGGCGTCACCAAATGTTTTCAAAAAGGCAAGAGATATATCCACCAGAGATTTTAATAAAGTTAATCTAATAGAGGAGTTTAATATGCTCTTATGTGGGAAGAAGTTGGGAGGGTAATGAGTTAGAAGCCTTTAGCAATAGTCCAGGTGTGGGCTAATAAAGAAACGCTAAGGTGATGGTGGTAGGAATATAAGGGAACATATTTAGGAAGAATTGTCAAAGTAAGACCATTCAGCAAATATTTTCTGAACATCTGCTATGTGCTAAGCATAGACTAAAAACTAGAGAGTCCTAGGAGCAAGGTGGATGAACCCTGCTGTTGAGGAGCTTACACCCCAACGTGTGGAACACAGAAGCACACAAAGAAATGAAATAGACAATATTCTATAACTATAGATACCAAGGAATCACTTAGGATGCTTTCAAGTTACAAAATATCCAACTACAAGTGGCCTAAAGGATAATCACTCACACACACACACACACACACACACACACACACACACACACACATTCCCAAACAAGAAACAACCCAGAGAGGGCCATTCCAGAGATGGTTAATCCATAGACCCAACAGTGTAACTGAAGACCTAGCTCTTCCATCCACTGCATGGCTACCCTTAGGATGTTGGCTTCCTCCTTGGGGTTATCTCTCATGAACCAGTTTGGTTCCTGTAGCTCCAAGTACCACCTCTTCACATATCCCAAAACAGGAATGGTTGCTTCTCCTCATTGCATCTCTTATGACCATTGCTATGGATTGAATCATGTCCTCACCAAATTTGTATGTTGATGCCCTAACACTAATGGGGGTGGTATTTGGAGACGGGAACTTTGGGAGGTACTTAGGGTTAGATGAGGTCATGAGGCTGTGGCCCTCAGGATGGGATTAGTGCCCTTATAAGAATAAACATCAGAGAGCTTGCTTGCTTTCTGTCTCCCTTCATGTGTACAGAGAAGAGGTCAAGTGAGCACACAGTGAGATGGTGGCTGAGAAGCCTCACTGGGAACCAAACCAGTTGGCACCTTGATCTTGGACTTGTCAGCTGTTAGAATCTTGAGAAAATAAATTTCTGTTGTGTAAGCCACCTGATCCATGGTATTTTGTTGTGGCAGCCCCAGCAGACTAAGACAATCAGAGGCCTCACCACAGACTTCCTCTTACTGCTTGTCCAGGGGTTTATTTTATGCCCATGTTGAAATCAATCATGGGTCAGAGGAGTGAAATGACTATACTGGATTTAGACTAGTCATTCTTCTGCCCCCAGGTCAGGGGTGGGCTCATTTTCTCTGAACACACAGGATGGATAAACACCCCAAACAAGCAGGAGTCTCTATGAAGAAGAAAGAGATGGAAGATGGGAACAGCTGTGAAGAAACCACAAGTGGTTAAGGGCTGTGGAGAAGATAATGTGGGTGGTAGCATGATGGTGTATTAATTTCCTAGGACTTCTGTAATAAATTATCACAAGCTTGGTGGCTTAAAACAATAGGATGTTCTCTCATATTTCAGGAGACCAGAAGTCTGAAATCAAGATGTCGACAGGTTCACACTCTATCTTCCCTGGTGGCGCAGTGGTTGAGAGTCCGCCTGCTGATGCAGGGGACGGGGTTCGTGTCCCTGTCTGGGAAGATCCCATATGCCGTGGAGCGGCTGGGCCTGTGAGCCGTGGCCGCTGAGCCTGTGCGTCCAGAGCCTGTGCTCCACAAAGGGAGAGGCCACAGCAGTGGGAGGCCCGCGTACCGCAAAAAAAAAAAAAAAAAAAAGCTCTAGGAGAGACTCTCTCCTTGCCCCTTCTAGCTCCTGGTGGCTCCTGGTGTTCCTTGGTCTGTGGCAGCATCACTCTAGTCTCTGCCTCCATCTTTACATGGCCTTCTCTCTGTGTCTCTGTGTGTACTTTTCTGTCTCTTACAAGGATATGCTCATTGGATTTAAGGCTCATCTTAGTCAGCATGATCTTATCTCAATAGTTACCTTAATTACATCTGTTCCAAACAAGGTCACATTCTGAGATTCTGGTTAGACATGAATTCTGGGGGGACACTTTCAACCTACTACAGATGATGCGTGACTGGGGCTGAGCATAGAACTGCTTTTTATTTTAAATTAATTAATTAATTTTTGGCTGTGTTGGGTCTTCGTTTCTGTGCAAGGGCTTTCTCTATTTGTGGCAAGCGGGGGCCACTCTTCATCGCGGTGCATGGGCCTCTCACTATCGCGGCCTCTCTTGTTGCGGAGCACAGGCTCCAGACGTGCAGGCTCAGTAGTTGTGGCTCATGGGCCTAGTTGCTCCGCGGCATGTGGGATCTTCCCAGACCAGGGCTCGAACCCGTGTCCCCTGCATTGGCAAGCAGATTCTCAACGACTGCACCACCAGGGAAGCCCTAGAACTGCTTTAATTGAGGCAACAAGAGAAGGCTTATTGGAGAAAGAGTATTTGAGTTGAGACCCAAAGATGAGGAGGAAGCCATCTGAAGCTCTGGGATAACCAAGCAGAAGGGATAGCAAGAGCAAAGATCCTAAAATGAGAATACGTGCAGAGTTCAGAAAGAATGACAGCTTTTGTTTGTGATGTGAATTTCCTCACTAGGAATGGTGGTAAAGCAATTTCCTTTCATTTACCCCTAAAGAAACCAAAGAGGAGATAATTGTGTAACTGAATCCACTCAATTTGCCTGATGTGTTTGCTAAGGTCAAGGCTGTACTGTTGATGAGCAAGAATTCAGCTGAAAATTATTTGAATGTTATTGAAGCCCCATGTAATAGAACAAATGATTTCACAATTCTCTTCCTTTGGTAAAATGTGTTCTTCAGAGATTAGAAGTCCAGAAATGTAGCGCTCTCTCAGTGTTCAAACTCTCTTTGGTTCCTTTATTGGAATTCTCTGACAGATGAGACACACATTTGGAGCAGCAGGAGGGCAGTGGGATTTATTTAGTGGAAAGAGTCAGGAAATTTGGATTCTAAATTCCAACTTTAACAGCGTCCAGCTATGTCTTTTGGGTAAGTCTCTTTACCTCTCTAGGCTTCAGTTTACTCATCTGTAAGGGGAGGTTGGACCAGGTTATCCCAGGGGTGGGAGAGGGTGGGGCTCTTCCAACTCAAGCTACCTGTGCTTCATACAAGGCCCCAGGAGCTGTCTGTCCTCTGGCCTTCTTGGGAGTTCCTCAGAGTTAATTAACACGCTCAGCTCTTGGGCAGGCCAAGGCTCTGAGTGCAGTGTTGTTTGTAAGACCAATATTCATGAGAGTGCAGTGGAATATACCTTCACTTAAACTCTTGACCACTGATATGGGGCCCAATTTCAGAGTATGGACTTACAAAGGCTTTACTCTCTACACCTTTCCCCGCCTTGAGAATCTGCTCTGTCCCACTGGTTTTTCACACCTACCTTCTGTAGGGCCCTCTGAGATAGGGAAGGAAAACCAGGCTCTGCAGCCCGAAGACCAGGGCTTTTTGAATAAGAAGATTGTTCACAGCTGTGTGTTTACTAGCTTAACCAGCTCAGCTTCTTCCAGTTTTTCATGTAATTATTTTGGCTGTATGTACTGAGGAATACTGCAGCCTGACTCTTAAATTCACATGAATATTGCCTTACATGTAAATCCTAAACATGTTTTTTATTCCATCCTTTAAGATTCTACTGAGCAGGGTTCGAAGCATCTTTTTCTCACTCTGTACAGAAGTGATAAGGACCTTTGCCCACGGGCGATGGGAAGACCAACTCATCCTGGTTGGCCCCGGACTATCCTGGCTTGAAAACGGAAAGTCCTGCCTCCTGGAAACCCTCTCAGTCTTGAGCAAACCGGGCAGCTGGCACCGTATAGTGGTGCAGTGGGGCTGCTTGGAGTCAAAGAAAGAACTTGGAGGAGTAAAGAAGCAAACTGGAGATGAAGCGTTAATCCTGATAAAAAGAAACGCAGCTCTGGGAAGGAGCTAGGTGGCCAGGCGGTGCCATCAAGGAAGCTGCGAGCCCCACGGCTCTCCTCTCCTGAGGACAAAGCTGTGTAACCTTGTCCTGAGGAGCCAGTGTCTCTGGGGGCCTCCGCCTCACTGCCCGGCTGGGAAACGACCTACCTTTAGGCTTTCTAGGAATATTCACTCTATTTTTCTAGAACAAGGAATAACAACATAACACATTGTATCAGGAAAATCAGTATGAATTCCTACCCTAAAAAACATCTTATTTGGCTCTGTCACAAAACAGGCCCCAAGCAGCAATGGCCAAGGGCCTAGCACTTCTCCCCTCTACAACGCACCAGCGAGAAGCTTGGATTGTCATTTCTAATACTATTCTTTTCTGACTGCTCAAAGCAATCAGAATTTCTTGGAAGTTAGTTGATTCCAGTTTTGGGATAGGAAAAACAGTCAGGCTTGAAACATCTCATTGCTGTGGTCTAAAAACAAGGATCTTTCAAGACTATCAGAGCAATGCTTGAGGAGTTTCTATTAGCCTAGATGTGCAGATGTGAACATCAACTAATAAAACCAGTTATGGCAAATTGGTACAGGGTGAGTCTGTGAAAGTCTTTGAGTCCATAATAATACTCCAAAATAATACATGCATAAAAATATAGTTATAAAAGAAAGGTGAATAGAAGAGTATATTAGAAGATGGAGGTATTATTTTTAAAAATATTAAATACATGTGTGTTTTAAAGTATTGACTTGTATTTGTTCCTCTCTGCCCAAGCAGGAGAGAATAAACACAGGGACCTGGGAGTCAGCAAGGTGTCCCTGAAAAAGTAGAACCTGTTCCAAGAACAGAAAGGACTCATCAGCCTCTGTGATCATGTTTAATGATGAGATAGGAAGTGGTTAGTGAACAGAAGGAGGGCTCCAGGATGTGTTCCACACTGATGAATTATCCAATATCCTAGAGAGGGGAGGTAATCTTTCATTTTTTCAGAGATGGAATCTCAAGATGGGCCCACCAATGAGAATAAACTACTAATAAAGAAGACAGTCATTTTTAATAAAGCTAACAGACAAGGGAGATATATCAAAGTCATAGAGGGACCCACTAATATATCCAGTCATGCAAATTTAATGACCACCTTATTCCTGAGAAACAAGTCACACAAAAATGAAAATCTATCTGAAAGTGAGGGACATAAGAGTGCCATGCTGTGATAAGAGGAGTATGTTAGTTATCTACAGGCACACCTCATTTTATTGCACTTTGCAAATGTTGCATTTTTTAATGAATTGAAAGTTTCTGGCAACCGGCATTGAGCAAGTCTATGGGCGCCATTTTTTCCAACAGCATTTGCTCACTTCGTGTCTCTGTGTCACATTTTGGTAATTCTCGTAATATTTCAAACCCTTCACCAGCAAAAGGATTATGACTCATTGAAGGCTCAGACAGTGGTCATCATTTTTTAACAACAAATTAAGGCATGTACAATGTTGTTACAGACATAATGCTATTGCATACTTAATAGACTACAGTATAAAGTAAACGTAACTTTTCTATGCACTGGGAAACCAAAAACCCCGTGAGATTCATTTGATTGTGATTGTCTGGAACCAAACCTACAATATCTCTGAGGTATGCTTCTACTGCTGTGTAACAAACTTCCCCAAAGCTTAGTGGAAAGGGAAGAATGAGAGGAGCCAGAGGGAGAAAACCACACGTCTGGTGTGGCAGCAGAAATATTACCTAACAAGAAATAAGGAGGTCCAACGCTTCAGCTATTTAAAGGTGGGACAGGAGAGTGGCTCCCAGACACAAGTACCTTTAAAGCTCCCCAGGTGATTGCATTGTGCACCAGGGCTTGAGAAGCACTGTTGTAGAGTGTGACTTGCCAATCTGAATCTACTTTAGTCACAGTAAGTGTGGTTAGTGGTGGCGGGGGAGTGTTATTAACATTTATTGAGCCCCAGTTATGAATCAGTTTCCAAGTGAGGAATTTCACATGTAATTTCTCTTACTCCTCACAACAGCTCCGGGAAGCAGACAGTGAGTCAGTATTATCACTATTTCACAGAGGAGAAAATAGAAGAAGATTCAGTAAATCAGACTATCATAAACAAGGCTTGGATCAAGCCGTATTAACAAAGGCCCCAAAGAGAAAAGGATCTGAACAATAAAGCAGATAAAAGATAAAAGAAGAGCTGGTTTGGAAGATTTAAACCTAAGCTTGAAGTGGATTGAAAAAGATGAAGCACTACTCTTGATATTTCTAACTGTGTAGAGTCTGTGTCGTGAAATTTGGCCAAGAGGAGAAATGGCACATGCTGGACTACAGCAAGCCAGCCAGCAAGGGTTGGTGCGAGGCAGGGGAGGGGGAAGGTCTGGTTCCCAAGGCTGGGGAGGTAAATGTGGAGCCCTTTCCCCTTCTTTGCCGCGTAGTGGCAGTGCAGAGGGACCCATACGCACAAAGGGAACATGGTGGGAACAGCCACTACTGGGCGTTGAGTAACTTTGCATGACATGAGCAGAGAGGCTGGGAAGATGAGGCTGGGAAGGAAGGCTCAGGACATGCAGACTTCAGAGACTGGGGAGGCCAGGACAGTGAGGACAGGGATGAGCCTATGGAACACCTCAGCCCCTGCTCCAGGAGGCAAACAGGCCATTTCCAAGTGGGGAGAAACAGGGGGTCTGGTTTTCTGGGATTGCTGTTGTCAGCAGTTAACAGAAAATATTTTAATTTAATATTAATAATTTATTTTAATTTAAAATAATTTAATATTAATAATTTAAATATTTAATATTTTAAAGCAAATAAACTTATGGTTAACAAAGGGGAAGGCAGAGGCGGGGATAAATTAGGAGTTTGGAATTAGCAGATACCAGCTACTATATATAAAATAGATAAACAACAAGGTCCTACTGTACAGCACAGGGAGCTACATTAAATATCCTGTATTAAACCATAATGGAAAAGAATAATATATATTATTTTAGATACTCAATATATGTGTATATACCTATATATCTGAATCACTTTGCTGTACATCAGAAACTAACACAGCATTGCAAATCAACTACACTTCAACAACAAAAAAAATTAAGCAAATATGCATGTGCCCACACATCCATGCACACACGTTCATTCCTAAATACACACTGAACTTCTTTCCTGCAAAAGTGAACTTTACTCACTCAGAGAGTAACACGGTAGCATTTCCTTCTTGCAAGAGCTGCATGTGTTCGCCTTGGAATACAAAGCAGTTGATCATGCTAGACCCATGCTAGCTTTCCCTCTTCTGAACATATGGCCTCATTCACACTTCATTTACAGGGAATCATGTGGCTGTGTCTCTCCTCATGGGGTTTCAAGACCATGTCCCTTGGGGCCATTTCTTCTTTCTGCTAATTCACAAGGCAGTTTGAGCCATACTGGGAAATGACATGAGAAAGACTTCAGAAACCACTGGTGCCCGAAGAATTGGTTGGAGTCAGGAGGCAAGACAAACATGGAATAATGGCTATGGTGTCAGGTACCAGATGAAAATAAACGAAAGCAAACCAACCATAAAATCAACCTCCCATTCTTGAATGGTGCCTCAGAGGCCACGGAATAGTGGCTCTGGCTTCCCGAAAAAGAAACCCTTCACCAAGTAAGAACTGCCCGTGTCAGAGGCTGCAAGATGCTCTTCCCCACGTGGGGTCATTATCAGGAGTCTAAGCCTGGGACCAGAGCACCTCTTACCTCTATGATACTGGGCTTGGGAACCAAACGTAATACATAAATACATACATATTAATGTGTTTTGAATCTAAGACACTTGTGGTCAAATGTTTCTCAGAAGCATGTACCAGTGGTTGCTAAAGACTTCCTTAGGCAATGGTGTAGGAAAAAAAACAACAACTGGGTAGTTTAGAGTCATTTTAAAGTAATTATCAAAGCTATACCAAGCCTTGCCACACCACTCATCGTTGACGTCAGAGTGACAAGAGGCTTCATATTGTAGGGTCACCAATCAACAAGCCAGCCCACAACTGAAGTGAGGGGAAAAGCCCCCAGCACAAAGCTGCCTCAGACTTTACTTGGCTTTAGAGAATGCTGCCTAAAATATATCTCAGGGGAAAGACTTGGTTGCATTTGCCTAGAGTTTGAGCCTAATGACTCTGATTACTTTTCTTTCCCTTTAACATATTTGTTAACCCCCTGCTCCCTTTTCTCAATACTATGGTGAGTATGGAGATTCTGATTTCTGTATAATATAGTTTTGAAACTTTGAGCAAACCACTGAATCATTGTACCTAACATAAAAGCTATAAACTTGATATGGAGAAAAAGAGAGAGATTTAAACAACCAATGTGTAATAGACATTTTTGGTTGGTCCTATATCTTCTATCATTTTCTTCTTTATAGCCCTCATTTCAGTTTGGGGATCCATTTGGCTCTATGAAATCTGATTCCAGGGGTGAAGCATGTGACCCAGATCAGCATAGTTGACTCCCTGGTCATTGTGATTGGTTCTGGGTGGACATGTGAGTAAGCAGATCTGATCGAGTAAGTCTCAAGACTTTTACTTGGAATTCCAGAACAAATATCTTCTCTCCTCCCTGCTGGATATGAATGAGTAAGCCCACAGCCCAGGGACCTGTTCACACCCATCTTGGAACCACCCAGGATGTTGAGCAGAGACTAGGCAAAAAGAAACTAGGTACTTAGTGACATTGTTGAGTTGCTGAACCAAGTGTCACATGAAGCTTCTGGACTTTAAAGCTATATGAGCCTATAGATTTCTTTATTTGTGCAAGTCAAATTGGGTTGGGTTTTCTATCACTTGCAACTGAAAGATTTCTAGCTTTTGCACAGGACAATTGAACAATCACAGGGCAGAAAGAACCAAGGGACCAAAGAGTCGGTATTAGTGTGTATTTCATGTCAACTCTCTGTGAAACCTTCAATGAGTCTTTATGCTCTCCGCTCTGGGCCTCAGTTTTGTCTCTGAAATATCAGTACACAGAGGAAGTAGAAAGTTGGGCTTGGTGTCTTCTTTAAGATCTGTCCCAGCTTTAAGATTCTTTGAGTTCAACCCTCTTCTTAATTCATTGCCAACTGGCTCCTACTCCTGGTTTGCTGTTTCGGTCAATGACTGCATCACACTTCCAGCTCTCTGGATAGAAACCTTGATGTCATCCCTGTATCCCATCCACCTCTCTTCTTTTTTATTTTTTAAAAAATATTTATTTATTTATTTGGTTGCACTGGGTCTTAGTTGCAGCAGGAGGGTTCCTTAGTTGCGGCTCGTGGGCTCCTTAGTTGTGGCTTGAGGGCTCCTTAGTTGTGGCACGTGGGCTCCTTAGTTGTGACATGCGAACTCTTAGTTGTGGCATGCATGTGGGATCTAGTTCCCTGGCCAGGGATTGAACCTGGGCCCCCTGCATTGGGAGCGCAAAGTCTTAACCACTGAGCCAACAGGGAAGTCCTTCCACCTCTCTTCTTTGTCCTCTATATCTGCTCAGTTATCAGGGCTTCTCAGTTCTTCTTCCTAAGCATCCCTTCTGCCTTGATCTGCTCCCTATATCTCCCCAGAGCGTCTACTCCCTTGAACCCATCTTCCTACTCTTGCTGGATTAATAGCCTCAAACAGACTTTTAGAACTTTACTGGATGCCCCATTAATGGAAATATGAAGTCTATATCGCTCAGCATGGCGTTCCATGTGGTCCATTCACTGCAGCCATTTTAGCTTTTTAACTTGGATTACCTACAGGTTCAACTGAAACACAAGAATAGAAAGTCTTTTTGAGGGTGAAAACTTTATGCATGAACTGTGTTGATAGTCCCTTCCAAGGACTTTTTCAAGAAGTGTTGGCATCTGAGAGTAAATCTGTGGCTGGACCCAAGCTGTGGGGCATATATGCTGATGAATACCAGACCTATCACCCTTAGAGCTAACAACTCCAGGCCTTTATAAACTTGCTCAGAACTGTGCGTCCTAGGAAAATGTGAATCCCTTTCAGAAGTTAAATGTATTTATTAAGGCAATATGTATCTTGCATGTGGTCCACTCTGAAATGGTGGCTTTTTAAAACATGTGTGACTTTAGCATAACCAAAGCAGATATTAGTTAATGTCTAACTGCTCTACTCTTTGAAACATATATTATTATATTAATATACTAAGTATATACTTTGTTGAGACACCCTGTAGTAGGAAGCCATGGGAATAGTGACCGTTGACTTATTGTAACCTTGGAATTAGTGCTGGATTGAGAGGAGAGAGTCTCTATTTGACTTTTTTTTTTTTTTAATAACAGAAACCCTGGCCCATGAAGGCCTGGGAATGTGCTGAGGCGGCCTTGTTTTTCTCCTATTTCCCGTGACAGGGCACTCCTCCCCACGAGTCCTTGCCAAGCCCTTATGAATGTTGAGTCAAAACATTTTGAATATGAGCTCATCACATATGAAAAGGGTTTAAACAACAGCTCAACATGTAAATGTACTATGGGTTTTTTTAGTCCATGTTTCAGTTCAAATTTCCTGAAGCTTGGAGAACTGCATGTAGTTTGTACAATATCTCAGCATTCCCCCTCTGAACTGAAGTAAGGCAGTTGGCTTTCTGCTATAGACTAAACAAATGAATAAAGGTTCATTTGAAGGAGTCATGTAGATAGTGTATCTATAGCTCTAGGCATTGTCTATTTAACTGACTGACTTTGGGTGGATTTATATATACAATGGCCTGTTGTGCTGATTTGGTGGTCAAAATAAGAATGAACATTTCCTTAAAACCACCTCATCTGGCCAGTTTTAATTTCAGCTGGAAATCAAGTCAGTTTGACATCTTAAAGAAGAACTAGATACAGTTATTGTCTCGTCCTTTATTTTCATGGAGGGAAGCAGGATCTGGAAGTGAATTAGGCTTCTTTTAGGACTTAGGGTCAGGGGAAACCAGGTGAGGGTGTGTGAAGAAGACAAGAATGGCTTGGGAAGGGAGGATGGGGAGCTGAATTGTGAGTGGGTGGAAATGGAACTTAACTTCTTTGTCATGTCATAGACTGGTCCAATCAGCACCTACTTGTCATTCTCTCTATTGTTTTCTCTGAGGGGTGTTTAGTCCAGAACCTAATGACCATCCCAGTCAGAAGGTCATCTTGTTGTCATGTACTTGGTACTCAAATAACTGAATTTGATTTTCTTTTGAGCTGCCCTAACTGCAATCCCTGAGATATTGATGGTGGGATTGTGAAGTATCCCTGGAGGTGACACTTACTTCCAAGAGTACTGAAAAGGAAAGGAATAGGATGGTTGAAGACTGGAGCAAGTGATTCACTGACCAAGGACGTATAAAGCATATTAAATTTTTTCAACTAAATTCAATTTAATTTGGTGACTATTCTACATGTATTCTGTGATAAAGCATGTAAATCACTTAGTACATTTACTGGCACATAGTACATATGCAGGAAATATTTGTTATCATTAGTTTCCTAGCACAGAAAATTAAGAGAGAGACAGGAATGAGAGGTCAGGAGGAGAGAGATTTAGAGAGAAGGAAAAAAAACTCTGGCCTTAGAAACACTTAAAAAATAATTGGGGGGAAAAGGAGAGCCATATGTACTAAAACAAAACTTACTGTATGATCTAGTATTAAAGAAGGCGTTATAGTAATTAGTGATACTAAGAAAGAGAAAAAGGGGAGAGGCTTGTGGGCAAGAGTTTGTGGGAAGGATTCATGAAGGAATTGAACTTGTAGTGGGACCTTAAATGAGAAACAGGGTGGAAATTCCAGGCAAAGAAATCAGCATGAACAGAGGCACAGGGATAGGAATGAACATAATATAATCTAGTAGGTTCTCATAACCTCTCCACTCTCCAAGAGCCAAGAACAGGCTGACACACTCAGCACAGCCTGCAGCCTGTTTATTAAACCACATTACTTTTAATAGTAGAAAATACACAGAGGCCAATTTCCTCCTCTGAATCAGGCACGTGTATCAGTTTTATGTATATATTAATTGCCTTTGCCATATCTAAAATTTTATGCTTTTATGGGACTTCTCTTAAAAATGTCTCTCAGTCAAAGTTGAACAAATTACTGAGTTGAATTTGGGATATAAAGTGATAAGCCTTTCAGAAGGCAGACGTGACCTCAGTGGAATGTAGAGTCACACATGAAGAGGCTCTAAAAATGTGAGACCCCTGGAATACACTATATGTCTTTCTTTTTATCTTTACCTTCTCTTTCAGCTGTCCAGTTTGCAAAGCAGAAAAAAAAAAACCATATCTTTCTTTAGATGACTCTGAAACAATGCTTACCACGAAGGATAGAGACAAGAGGTCTATCTCTCCTTGATAACTTGGAGTTCTCCCCAAAACCCTAAAGTGTAGGGCTATTTGGGAGCCTGATGTGGCTGGTGCCTTTCCAAATACATGTTGGTGGGTTGAGTTTCTCCCCAGGTCATAGGGAATGCTTGGCCTGGAAGGGACTTTAGCTTCCCTGATGATTATCCCCAGTTTGGTAGGATGAAATTGGAATCTGTGTTGTAATAGAAGACACTTGCTACACTGAGCTGGGCTTTCTAACTTCTTGGATCTCTTCTCTTTTTTCAAATCACATTTGCAATCCTTACGGACCTCAGAGACACTTGTCTTTTTATCCAGCCCTAAGTCATTTTGCTGGACAGAATTTTGCTTTTTTTCCCCTCCTTTCTGGATTAAACAAGGAGAAAGAAACACCCAATATTAGATAAACATACTTCTTCCTGCCTTGTTATACAGTTTTGTAAGTGATAGTAAAACCTCACTTATTCAGACTTACAACGATTGAAGGGCAGACCAGGTTAGTGAGTGACCTGAAATATTGAAAATTACAAAAAGGATGAATTGTTATAACTAATAGGTATATGTAATGACATGAATGAGTGGCTAAGAAAGTGTCCTCAGCATTCCCGGGTTAAGGTCTTTGCTGATTTGCTTTAATGCACTGAGAAATCCCATTTGCATTTAGCATGTTTCTTGTTGGTATCAAATATTTACTGCTGAACTATTTGAAAATAGCTTATCCTCCTGAGTAGTTTAGAATTCCTCTTTTTTACATTGTTGCTGACATTAAAGAACATGTTATAAAATCTTTTGATGGTATAAACTTTATTTTTATTTTATTTTTTGTGGAACGCGGGCCTCTCACTGTTGTGGCCTCTCCCACCACGGAGCACAGGCTCCGGATGCACAGGCTCATTGGCCGTGGCTCACAGGCCCAGCCGCCCCGCGGCATGTGGGATCTTCCCGGACCGGGGCACGAACCCGTGTCCCCTGCATCGGCAGGCGGACTCTCAACCACTGTGCCACCAGGGAAGCCCTGATGGTATAAACTTTAGACCACGTTTTATCCAGCTAATGGTTAGCACATTATTGAGGACTGTATTAATTAGGCTTCAGCATGAATATTGTTTGGGGAAGTTGCTAAGACTCTGCTGAGGAATGATTAAGAGAAGGAGCAAAGCAGAGTCAAGGCATTCAACAAATGTTTGTTGAGCCTTTCTCTTTCCTGCCCAAACGGGACTTATGTGGTAAATTGGGCTAATATGGGTACAGTAGTTAAAAACAAAAATAAACAACACCCACACGTTCTACAAGCCGCAATTTAGCCACAAGCACCTCTTCACCCCTCATATCTCTTTGCCAAAAGGCCAATGGATAAAATATAGTGATTTGAATTTCACTTCCTCTCCCTTATTCAGCCCAAACTCTGGGAATCAGGAATACACAGTAGGAGGTAGTAAGAAGAGAAACAAAATCTGAATAACCACAAAAGCAAATGGCTTGTGGGTGAATTCTAAAGTAGACCACAGGAAAGGGAAATCATTAAAATATTTTGTTTTATCTGTGTGTGAGTGTGTGTGTACCTTTATCTGAGTCCCACTCTTTTTCAAATAACATCTGGTCTCTTTTTGCAGGTATTTCCCTGCTCATCACTCCTCCACATCTTGAATGGGCCCCATGTTCATCTTTGAGCATTATTTTCATTTGAAGTCCAATGTTTTTTTCCTCAACTTAGCTAAAATAGCAACTACTTGTGAATTTCTTTACATTCTCTACTCCAGCTTCAATTTTTTGGCCAGCTTTTGAGAAGTTGGTCATAATAAAAATTCTGAACTCCATTTCCCTTATCTCCCCAATTTCTCTTTCTCATAGTTCAAATTTTGGTCTACTGCTCTGACCCATTCTGTATACACAGAGGCTTTATTTTTTATTTTTCCTCTTTAATAAGACCTCTGACCCAAAGGCTACACTACGCTCATCTGAAACCAATGAAGAGAGCCAGCAGAGAGCAAAGCACCATTCAACGTGGTGACATTTTGGGTGAGGACAAGAGATCCTGACTCATCCACAGAACATCAACACTATACCTGTGGGTGAAAAATTGTCACATGCCATCTTGCCTCTATAAGGATGAAGTCACTAGGCACTGCAGTCACTGATCTTCAACACACTCTGAAAGGACTTCAGGGCGGAGATCAGGAATGAGGCGCTCTGTGCCCTGGGAAAAACTGGCAGAACGGGGCTATAGATAGTTATTTTCAGGAGAAGATTTTATGGGCCCAAATTCTTGCATCTTCTCATACCTAGAAAAGCACTAAAATCGTTAACAGAGACATCTGCCCCTTATGACTAGTAGTAATCTTCTGCCAAAAATGTGTGCTTGACTGCATGTATCCGCCTTCACCCAAATCATATATATACTGACCTCCCCCCTTATCTCTTTGGAATAGTTCCTCAGAATTATCTGAGAAGCTGTCTCTTGGGCTATAGTCTCCATTTTGCCCCAAGTAAAACTTAACTCGCTACTCTCACGTTGTGCATTTTTTTCAGTCGACCTACCAAGCCCAAATTCAGAGAATCCAGCTGGCATAAATAGCTTTCAGCATAAAGGACTCATGGATAGGGAAAGTCAGGGAGGTAAGATCTTCCGGTCATGGCTTCCTAGACCTCCTCATTGCTCCCCGTCTCCTGCTTTTCAGGGTCTCTGAGGATTCTGCGGGACACACCTGTCATTTCTGTTGTTGAGAATGCAACACGAGCAGCAGATTCCCTTGTTAACTTTAGTATCAGGATCAAGAATATTGCCCCAATGGCCCCTATCTTCCTAGGAACTACCTCTCTGAAGCTGGGAGGTTGTGCTGATACCAACAGATGACTTGGTGGGTGGGTGGTAGGGCCCCAGTCTTTAACAGCTTTTAAAAAACCACTCACAGCAAGCATGTAGCAAAGCATGTGGTCAAAATCATCATATGAACAAACACATAAAATAATTGGCTAAGCATGTTACTAAGATGCATCCCACTGTAATTTGTAGAAGGAAGACACTAAGAAAGTGCTGTACTTTGCTGTTGGAAACATTGATTGTTTAAAAGGGGGAAATATCCTAGATTTTGATCCTATCAGGTGCATTTAAGAAACGCTCTAGGTGGATTTGTAGCTGTTGGTGTTGGCTGACAAGTGGGCCAGCTAGTGATCACATCCACCAGGTAAGTTCAGCTGTACCTTGATTCTCTCAGCAGTTGCCTACACCTCCCCTACGCCAGTCTCATTGCCTCCCCAAGTGTCCGCCAAAAAAGTAATGCAGGAGGCTGAAAGTAAGAAAATAATTTATTTGGGGTCCTAAGAATTGCAATTTGGCAGACACAGATTCGGGTAATCCCGAAAGGGTGTTCCAGAGAAGAGAAAGAGTCAGGGGCTTATTAAAACAAAAGGCCACAGGTTTTTAAAAGTTGCCTGATAAGAATTGTGAACAACTCTGACGCAAGTCAGAAAATATTTGTCCTTAAGGAATCATGAGTTTTTTTTAGGATAAGGTCCAATTTGTAGATAAACTGTCATGAGTTATTTTAGGGTAAGAGTCTGATAAGTAGATAGGCTGTCATGAGTTTCTGGCAGATGTTCTGGATAACTTCATCAGGTCCAAAGGTCAGATTCCATCCAGGCTGAGATGTGCATAAGTCACATTTCCTTAATGGCCCCCTGGCTCCATTTTAGAGTGCTCTTAGCAATACCCACTCCATTTTGCTTTTCCTGTCACACAAGCTTCAACAATGCTAGAGCTTCCACTGGCTGCGTGTGAGAAGCACAGCTGTGTGGACCAGGACTGTGGGACACTTAGGGCAGAGAAGGACTCTGTGATGGGCAGAGTCTGAGAACTTGGCAGTCAGCTTTCATTTCTACTCCTGCTGCTGCTACTGACTGACCTTTGTTCGATATTTCCTGTGCACCAGGAACTTCATGTACTTCATCTGTAGTCCTTACAACAACCTTGAATGGGAGGGGTTTTTTCCTCTCCATTTTCTTGAGCTAAACCCATGGAACAGACAAGTTAAGACACACTGAATGTTGCACAGCTAGTAAGAGACAAAGATCCCACAAAGATGTCTGACCGTAAACCTGACCCTTTTACCTTGTGCCCATGTCTCTCCAAGGATCATGGATTGACCTGCAGTATATAGAAACCCCTGCAATTGTGAGATGGCTTATGAAAAAATTTAGCCTGATTTTATGTACAATTCTATCTGATTATTCAGAGATAAACTCTCATTTTCCTTTGCAGGCACAATAGGCCCTCTGTGCAGCCCAAAACAACATTGTAAGCTCCTATCCAATTTCCTGTCCATATATCTTTTGGAGTAATTACGGCTCATTTCTCTAGGTTTTCCATTGATATCTATGTTTTGTTGATTCTTCTCCAGATGCATTGGAGGCACATGTCCAAATTAAATATCATTTATTTCCTGCCTCTTATTTTTAAGTTTCCTTTATCCTTTACTCTCTATGGGTTCTATGTTATATTCCAATTAGTATCTTACAAATCTGGGCTGCAGGTTATTAACTACACATTCATATTACTAGACAATAAACTGAAAGGATTCAATTCTACCTGTTATTTAATCTTGGACTCCTCATGATTAGACCCTGACCGTAGGTAATGCTTGGAAGACCACATCTGACCTTTAACTTGAACACCCAGTTCACACCTCTCATCCTCCTCAGCCCCCCAGGTCACTAGGCAGGGCATAATTATCTATAGCTCATAAGTAAAAGTCAAGGCCAGCAAAATTGTAAGGCTTGCCCAGGCTCATGCAATGATACAACCAGGAGCAGGACTGAAAACTCTTGTGTCATGACTATAAAAGATCAAAACCATTCATGCTTCACATGCGTTTTATATAAGAGTGATTGACAATTATTTATTAAATTGCACTTTATTGGCATAAAAAACAGCTTTCAGGTTTTGATTTTAAGTGAGTTATGCTCACCTTGGAGTGACTCTAGGCAAAGTTCCGACATCAATGAAGCATGTTTTCAACCACTGCAGCTTCCATTTTTAGTTCCTATCTCATGTTCAGTTCCTACTACCTCACTTCTCTGGTGGGTTATCCTCTGCCTGCCAACTCCACCTTCTAGGTCCCAACTTTGAAGCTCTGGCCTCTTGATGCTCTTCAAATCTCAATCTGATCATGAGGGTCCTTTGCCCCTCAAGTCAGAGGTTCAGCTTTTGGTGGATTCTCTGTCTGTGACATTTAAGCTCAAAGTTCCTTTAACAGAGAACAAAGCTTTTCATTCCTAAAGCCTAGCTGAGATGCAGGCATGGGCGAGAGGTGATACTTTGATTAACAGCCACATGAAGAACTGACTGACTCATGTCATATCTGCTCTTATGCCAGTTTTAATGAGCACAGAGAAGGGAGGGCAAGGTCATGAATATCTGAGGGGGGTGGTGCCAAAAGGATGCCCCTGAGAGAATGGATGAGGGACATAGCAGGGAGCCTGGGAATGTTTGCTTCAGAACGAGTGGCAATGGGTGGGTTTAAGAATGTTGCTGACTTCACCTTGGCACTGAGGGTGGGCCACCACTTCTCACACTGATCATTCTTCCCAAGAATTCTTGGTTGTGACCAAAAAAAAAAAAATCAAGTTTATTATTCATCACTGGAGAGGGTGTGGCAAAATAGATGGTAGAAATTAGTGCATCCTTTAGAAAAAAATTGTACTTTTGGCCAAGAGTCCCAAGAGGAACAGAGAAGAAGAAAATTGGACTGGTCCACAGCAGATCCTCCAGCGTCAGTTACTGTTGGTCACTACCATCTGCTTCACTATTGGAAACAGACTAGGGCATCCATGTCCAGTGTTGTACTGGAGTCCCTGTTAGATCCGGCACAGACCATAGGAGTTCTTTGAAGCCTGATAATCTCACGCCTCAGGGCTGAGCTTATTAATAGTCTCCACAGTTTGGCTCCTAAGGTTCCAGCTCGGAGGCCTTCATTGATAAGTTCAGTCATCCTTCCCAGAACAAGACACTGCAATAGGGCAGCTGAGTCCAGAGGGGTTTCTAGCCTCAGCTGAATGCTGAGTCCAAGCATCCACCATGTTACATCTTCAGTGATCAACTTTGTGCTCTGATAGCTCTCAGAGAGTAACTCTTTTAAAAGGGTTCTATGATACCTGAACACCAGAATAATGGGTATGTGTTTCCCCATTATTGCACAACTAAGGCAACCACTTAGTGACCTTTTATTGAACAAAAAATGTCAGCTTTTCTATTTTAAAAATAAAAATAAAATACCTATATGTGCATGCAGATATTCATTGCACACTTGTTTATAGAAGTCAAATATGAAAAGAATCTGAAGATGCAACATCAGGCAGCTTGTAAAGTAAATTAGGATGTTTCTACTCTATAAGACAAGGTTCAGCTATAAATGGTAATTAAGAAGATTATGAGAAAATATGGGTGTTTTCCCTCTGATTTTCCAAACTTTCTTTTAATTCGTCAAGTTAAAAAGAATAAAAGATTCTTCTAATTAACTACTGACATGCAGCTGTTGCCAACAGAACTCGACAATGATTCATTTGGTAAAGAGAGGGACACAGGACTTAAAGGTGACTTCTAAATGCTTGCCTTCAACAATAGGGTGAATATTGGGGCTGTTTATTGAGATGGGGGAGGCAAAGTAGGGGACTAGGAAACCAAGAGCTTTGTTTGTCTATACAAAATTTGAGTTGCCTCTTAGATGTCCATGTGGTGATACAGAGCAGGTGATACAGTGGCCTGTAGAGACTTGAGCTCAGGGGAGAGGTCAGCAATATCAAGACTAGAAATTTTAAATTCGAGAGTCATCAGTATGTAGATGGTATTTAAAACATGAGATTAGGTATAGGGTATAGATGGATGATAGTATAAGAAGATCTAAGACAGAGCCTCCAGTCATTGCAACATTTAGAAACCAGACAGAGAAGGGGAAACCAGCAAAAAAAGCCCTGAGGCAATGCAGCCAGTTAGGCAGGAGGAAAAGGGAAGAACATAGCATCCTGGAGGCTGGGAGAGAAGAGGATTTTAAGAAGGAAGGAGTGGTCAACCGTGTCAAATTCTATTGGGAAGTTGAGTAAGATGAAGACACTGAAGGGACCTTTGCATTGTCAAAAGAGGTTGTTCATGACCTTGAAATGAGCAGATTCACTAGCACAGAGAGGAGGAAGGCCTGGCTGGAGTCTGCTGAGCTAAGACTAGGAGATGAGGAAGTGGGCACTGACTACAGACAACTTTTCAGGAAGTTGTGCTATAAAAGAGCTAAGAAATGGGATTGTGCCTGGAGGGCGATATGAGATCAAGGGATTTTTATTTTTTAAAGGAAGCACTAGAACATGTCTGACTGCTCGTGGAAATGATTCAGGAGGGAGAGAGAAATTAATCGTGAAGGGGAGAGAGGTTAATTGCAGGAGGAAAGTCCTTGGGAAGGATGAGGATATGGAATCCTGAGCAGAAGTGGAGAGATTGGCCTTTAATGAAGTAGGCACACACACAGAGTCCTTGGCATAGTACCTGGCACATGTAGCAAGAGCTCAGTAAGTACTTGCCACTGTTATTACAAGTGTCTGTCTCCTTGAATAATGAAGGGAAATAACAGTTGGCTTGTCCAACTTATAGCTCAAAATTTAGGCAGCGAATAATTGCATCAGCAGCCTATATAGTCTGGCCAAAGAGGAAAAGGATGAAAAGATGGAGTGGCCCATCCTTCTCTTCTACAGCCCTGCTCAGACAGGGTAGACTCCCACAAGAGGGGTGTTCATGTATGCTTGCAAAATGGAAAGAGCCTAGTAATTGATGAATTGAATAACTGATATGACTGTCTCTTAATTTAGTCTGTCATTTTCTTTTTCACTGGATGGTGTTTGCCGAGTAATGATGCTCTTGAGTTCCTGAGAGCGATAACCAGGACAATGGGAAATGTGGGAAAAACCACAGCCTTAAAACCTCTGTTCTTGTGCAATCAGATGTAAACCACCCTAACTGCTGAGACACGTACCCAGAAGCGGTCATTTCATTGGCTCCTGCAGAGAAAACCTAACCGACTTGTGTAGCAACCCAAGAGACCCCAAGTTATAGCTGTTATTCCAGAAAGTACTGTATTTAAGCCAGGAATTCAGAGCTTTATCTACACGGAATGTTGTTTTTGATCATGTGGGCTCACTGTTGAAATAGAGTGAGTTGATGTTCCTTGCCAAATAGCTGATGAAGAAAATGTCCGTATCTTCCAAAGCATTGTTAAAAAGGAAGAATTTCTATAAAAGAACACAACTCTCTGGTTACTTTCTCACTCAATAAAAATTTAGAATTAAAACAAAAGGGTATTAGGCGGCATTCATTGGAAACTAGCTAACAAAGTTAAGCAGAAAAATAACTTATTAAAAGAGTAGTGGAAATTACCCTGATGTCCATTTAAATAGAATGGATAAATGAATAGTGATATAGTCATACAATGAAATATACAATGAAAAAAGAACAGACCATCAATACACAGAACAGTATGACTGTATCTCACAGACATAATATTGAGAAAAAGAAGCCAGATATTATGTACTGAGTATGTACCATATATTTTCATTTATATAAAGTCCAGAAACAGGCAAAATAAATCTATGGTGTTAGTGTCATGACAGTGGTTAATCTTTTGTTGCGGTGTAACTGAACAGGACCCTATGAGACCTTCCTGGGACAGACTCCCCCCATGTCCTCTGTGTGCCTCTTGTTTGTAGAAAATCTTTAGCCTCCTAGACCTTCCCTGGGTTCCAAAGAGCAAATTTAATTAGAAAAGTGAGAATGCAGAAACAAAGGAAAACAGTAAAGCAAGACAAAAATAATAGTTTAAGCATTAAACAAAAGTCAAGAACCTTTAGTTCCTCCTCAGGGGCTATAGATAATATTCTGAGCCATATCCTTGAGCTGTTTTGCAGATACTGAAACCCCCGCCAGGGGAAGAAGTCAACTGCTTGTTGATCACAAGCACATAGACCCTGGACCAATTAGTAGAACCAGAAAGTTGATGATGCTGACTTCGGATTACCTTACCACCAACCAATCAGAAGAATGTCCACGAGCTGATCATGCATCCTGCAATCCTCTCCCTCACGCTGTCTTCAAAAACCTTTCCCTAAAAGCCACCGGGAAGTTCGGGTCTTTTAAGCATTAGCCACCTGTACTCCTTGCTTGGCGCCCTGCAATAAATGCTGCACTTTCCTTCACAACAGTTGCATGTCAGTAGACTGGCTTTACTACGTGCTGGTGGAGTGGGGGGCACAGAGCCAAGTTTGGTCCAGTAACAGTAGAGAGGCTGAACAGGGACATGGGGAGGGATTCAGGGTGCTGGTTACACAGGTGTGCACAGTTTGGAAAATTCATTGAGCTGTATACTTTTTATATGTACTCTTTTCTCTATGTATGTTTTCATGAAAGTTGCACAGGAGGACATCAAAAGAAGGGCTATTAGCAGGTTAAAATGTCACTAGTAAATGTTGGAGACACAGGTCTGGGCCTGTAGGTCCAAGCATATTCCTAAATCTGGCACAGAACTTGAAGGAGCACATCTCTGCCGCTGTGGCTGAACACTAGACTCTATTGTTTGCTCTGAGGACCCTCTCTGTAGGACACGTATGTAGCACTGCCAGACATTTGATTATACATGCATTTATTTTCTGTCTCCCCAACTAGAATGTGAGCTGATTGCAGCCACATAGTAGGTACTCAGCAAATATTTATTTAATGCAGTTCTCTTGTTGATAACTGAGCAGAGCTCCCCTTCTCATGGATGCATGTTTTTTCTTTAGATACATTAATCTCATCAATCAAGGTCCAGTCAAGTCTTGCTGTTCAAAGGACACATTTGCTCTTTAAAGTGGTTTCCCATATTTCTTCTCTGATTCATCGGCATTGAGTTGAAAGATTTAGTCTCATCAGGCGATCTTATTTCCCGTAGTTCCAAGTTCATAGCAGGGGAGTCATGTCACTGTGACCCCTACTTACCCCCAGCAGAAACATGCAATATCCTTCTGAACATGCAATTTGACCCAGAAATTGCTGAGGCAAGTTGTGAGGAAGATGGTAAACTAAGAGATGAGAAGCTGTCCATCAGCAGGAGAGTGATGAGGGGACTTCCTTCACTTATGTGGGACTGCAAAAACTCCTATGTATACTGTTTCATTTTCACCCCATTGACACCAAGTCATTCATTTGTTGGGCCTTCTGGGGAATTCACCAGTGGAATCTTGCCCTTCCACTACACCTTCTATGTTTAGGATGTTTTAGGAAAGAACTGACTCTTTAGATGGAGAATCTCAGGGGATGCAGGGCATATCCTACCAGCTTTAAGCCTCATCTTGCCTCCCAAAACAAGGCATATGTGCTACCTGACCTGTGTTAGCCCCTCCAAGCCTGCCCTGTGCAGCAATGCACAGTGTCTCCCTGGGACACTGACCAGGACTTCAGGTCTGAGGATGGATGCCCTTGTCTTATCCTGCTGGAAAACAAATTAAAGAGAGAATGGATTGCCCCTTATACTCTTATTTAGAATCCTCACACTTCTACTAAGCTGACTCTATTCTTCCCCAAAAATGGAAGGCCAGCGAATTATTCCATATTTTGTCCTACATTTCTCCATTTCATTCCTGAATGGGGGTGGTGGTGGATGGGTAGATAGTTTGGGAGGGAATGGCTGACAAAATTCAAAAGGCATCTCTATTCTCAGCTGAGAGAGTAGAAAAAAACAAAACCAAGAGCAAAACCCTGGGATGATTTCCTTCCACCACCCTCCTTTACCTGTTGACCTCTCCACTGCTTCCTCACGGCATCTCAATTTCTCTTTCTAGCTCCATCTTCTCCCTTTAGTTACCAAACTATGTTTTCAACTGCCCCATAGGCATTTTCACTGGCATTTACTAATCGCATCTCAGATTCAACATAGCTAAAAGCAAATTAGTCATCTTTTATCCCATGGCAGGTTTTTCTTCTGGTTTCTTTATTTAGGTCAGTGACGGTGTTGCCCTTCCCTTCACCCAGACTCAGTATCAAGCACTTCTGAAGGCTATTGTTTACTAAGTCTTGCCAATCCTGCTTCTCAAGAGTTTGATTCCTCCTTTTGGTTACTATCACCACCTTCTTAATTCAGGTCCTGCTTACCTCCCATCCATTCTAGCCTCCGTAAGAAACAGTCACACATAGTGATTAAGAGTAGGTAAGAATACTGCCTCTACTGCTTAGTAACTGCATGGCTCAGGCAAGTTACTTAAACACTCTAAGCCTCAATTTCTGCATCTATAAAATGGGATAATAATACCTCTTGCTAGGAGTACTCAATTGGAGTATATATGTATATAAAGTGGTACCAGCAAAGTACTCACTAACAGTAGTGATTATCACTATCTGTTCTCTCAGTACTCCAATTCATTTTACTCACCACTGTTAGACTTACCTCAACAAGGCAGCACTGATCATTTTTTACAAACTCTCAGTGCCCACATTCATTATCTACCTAATACCTAACATTCCCATCCTGACATTCCAGAATTTTCCATAAAGTACTTGTTCCATCTTCTGACCTCTTAGTCCCTTCTATGCTCCCTGTGTTCCAGTCAAATGGACCTCTTTGCCCTTCCCCACACCATCTCTATACTACAGCCTGTGTGTATTTGCTTGTGCTATATCTTCTATTTTATTCCTTCCTTATCCTTCAAGGTCTAACACAAAATAGCTTCTTTCTTATGTTTGAATGTCTTTTTCTCTCCTTTTAAAGTCTCAGCATATAATCACACCTTTCTACAGGATGGTTCACTTTCTTCCTGGTCCTGTAGTTGCCTGTGTGTTCATCTTAACCTCTCCAGCTGGAGGAACCTCCATTCCCCCAACCTCAAGTCTCTACGTGTCAGGGTGAAAACTGGAACATTCAAGCATTCATTTCCCCCATCTGCCAACAAGATGCAAAATAACCAATTTGAACAAATTCTCCACCACATCAGTTGGCTAGATGAATGTTTGATGAACAAATAAGAGCCAAGGCTGGGAAAATAATTGAGACTATGAGAAAGGGAAGTGATCCGATTGTTCTAGCTTAAGCAAAGTTCTGTTCACCCCATTTCATTCCCTGTTAATTCCCCTGCTTCTAAGCTCTCTGCTTTAGTGATTAGGAATGCAAGATTCCATGCAGGCTGGGGTAGGTCAATTCCTATTTCTTGAATGTTTTTCAAATAAAACTTGTGCTTTTAGCAACAATGGATATAAATGTCAGTTCTCTTTAAACTCTTTTAGGACTCTCAGAAAATGTTTGTTTTTCCAGTGGCTGCTTCTTTCAGAATCCATGCTAGTTTCTTTAAAACCCTTAAATTTACAATAAAATCCTTAAAATTATGAGTAGCAGTACTTTCTTCCAGACACTGACCACAGACGGGAGGGTGTGGGAGGAAAAGTATGAATCCTGCCAGAAAGCAATGCTTTAAAAATATGAGGTTAAATTTCATTTTGAAAAGTTTTAACACAAATTCCCTTCCCTCCAGAGCCCTACCTCACTTCATACTATTTTTTGCTCAATTCAAGAGTGTTTTAAAAAAATCTGTTTAAAAAATTTAAACAAAGAAATCAAGAAGATATTGTCAGTTTTAAGAGGAATATAAATTTAGGAAATATTTTATGAATGAGGCTAGGCCATTCAGGCTTAAAAGAATTATAAAAGCTTAAAATGTTTGTGTGTATGATCCTGCTTTTATAATTTTAATATTTTGCATTGCAATATACCACACGGCACTGTTGACCCACGGTTCCACGAATGGCACTCAGACATGTCAGGTTTGCTTGATGGACTTATCTGTCTACAAAATACTTTTAAAAAATTATTTATTTATTTATTTATTTATTTTTGGCTGCGTTGGGTCTTCATTGCTGCGCGAGGGCTTTCTCTAGTTACGGCGAGAAGGGGCTAATCTTTGTTGTGGTGCACAGGCTTCTCATTGCAGTGGCTTTTCTTGTTGTGGAGCACGGGCTCTAGGCACGCGGGCTTCAGTAATTGTGGTATGTGGGCTCCGTAATTGTGGCTCGTGGGCTCTAGAGCGCAGGCTCAGTAGCTGTGACGCATGGGCTTAGTTGCTCCGTGACATGTGGGATCTTCCCGGACAAGGGATCGAATCTGTGTCCCCTGCATTGGCAGGTTGATTCTTAACTACTGTGCCACCAGGAAAGTCCCAATACTTCCTTTATTATTGTTTTGAAATTCATTTCTCTGATTTATTTTTACCTTTGCTTATGATGTTCTGAGTATATTTGTATTTGCTTTCCTCTTTCTCTTTTTAAAAAATAATTTTCTTAGGAAAAATTTCAAGCATACATAAAAGTAGAGAAAACAGAATAATGAACTTCAAATATCAATCACTCATATTCTAGAATTATCAGTATTTCCCCACTTTTCCTTCATCTATACCTTTATCTTTCTTCTCCCTTTCTTTTGGCTGAAGTATGTTAAAGCAAATCCCAAAATCATGTCATTTCACCCCTATGTATTTATATGTGTGTTGCAAAAATATCGGTGGTTTCTTACATACCACCATACTATTATCACACCTATCAAAACCAACAAGAGTTTATTGGTATCGTCTAGCACACAGTCTGAAATCAAATTTCCCTTATTGTCTTAATGTGTTGCATTACACTTGGTTTGCTCATATCAGGATCTAAGCAAGGTCTATGCATTTTATTGAGTTGTTCGGGACTGGAGAAGAGTTTTAGGGTTTGGTAAGGGAGGGCAGGTGAAGCAGGTGAAGGGTGGGAGAGTACTGTGAACTGGGGGAAAGGCTTTTGAATCATGATCTTCAAGAGGCACAAGTAAAGGTTGAAACTATTCAGCTGCTAGATAGTAGTTACATTACTTTAAATGTCACTCCCTGCAGAGACTGAAACTTGAGGGAATCCAGGATTTGTTCTGTTCATGGACATGACTTCCAGAAGAACTAGTCTATCTCCTCCATCCCATCTTATTCCAGTTAATATCATAGAATTCCCTTCCCAGACAGAAAAAATATTTAGAGTCTTCCAGAGTAGGCATTGCTAGCCATCCATTACAAAATTAGTTATTCCTGTTTCTGAGACATATTATGTGTAATCTCAATCTCTTTACCTACTACTCCATTCTCGGTAAAATAGACGTTGTGTTTGATAAGTCTGAACGTGCCCTGTGTCGATTTTAATGGCTTCTAAGTCTGCTAACCATAGCAGGATATATGTCAGCACCTCAAGTGTTAACAGTTTAGCCTATAAAAATCAATTCTAATGCAATCTGAGAGTATTGTGCAACCCACCTGTTCGTTAATATTTCACCAGCTGTGGATCCTAGTGAAAAATAGGTCTAATTCAAAGGTTTCACTTCAAATATATTTTCTTTGGCTCTGGAGACAAAAGTAATTGGCAATAAACAGTGGTAGGGGCAGTTTCTGTCAACGCACAGTGTCAGTCAGGGAAGAACTCTCAACTCCTACAGCTCTTCCCAGCAGACTTCAAACACATATTTTCCATCCAACAGGGAGTCCTCCAGCCTCCTAATCACCGACCCAGTGGGATCCCAAGTTGCTGGGAATTTCATAAAGCAAAATTCCCCAGGGAGTTTCAACAGAGGTGCTCAGGAAGCCAAAACCCCATTAGCTCTTTGGCCCAACTCAAAAGCCCAGCTCCAGAATAGCCTCCCACACTCTAGGCCCCAGGCACTCTCGTTCAGCAGCTGCATTGTTCTCCTCAGTGTCAACTGCTGTCCATAGCAGGGTAACTCTTGAAAGTGAGAGTGGTCTAGATGGGGCAGGGTTGGGGAGAAAACACCATCATACCCACTGTCATTATCATGCCATATGTTTCTATAGTACACTATGGTTGCAAATTATGTTCATGAACATGGTACTCTTGATCCTCATAGTGACTCTGTAAGGTAGAGAATGTAAGAGCATCTTTAACTTTTTTTTTTTTTTTCCTGTACACCGGCCTCGCACTGTTGTGGCCTCTCCCGTTGCAGAGCACAGGCTCCGGACGCGCGGGCTTAGCGGCCACGGCTCACGGGTCCAGCCGCTCTGCGGCATGTGGGATCCTCCCGGACCGGGGCACGAACCCGTGTCCCCTGCACCGGCAGGCGGACTCTCAACCACTGCGCCACTAGGGAAGCCCTTTAACTTTGTTTTATACATAAGCCAGCTGAGGCACACTGAGGTTAAGGGCAGTGTCCAAGTCCTACACATGGCAGAGCTAGAACCAAAGTATTGGTCTTTGGCCTTCATTCCAGTGCCTTGTCCTCCTCCCCATGTGGGCTCAGTCTAGGCTTGGCCCAGTCGTTGACTGAGTTTCCTAACTGGTGGACCCAGCTCACTTGTGCAAAAGAGAGGTCTTCCTCAGTCTTTGGGAACTTGAGTGGACCTGGGGTGACACAGGTCAGTAACCTCTGCCTCAAATGACCTAATCTTTTTACCTTAGTACCATAAAATTGTTGTCATTGTCTGTGTGTACAATGACATGGAAAATGTTGTAAATCATTATCTTAAAGGAAAATTTAAATGTTCCCTCTTTCCACTGAATTTTATATCTGACAGCCAGTTTGTATGCCTGGCCCTAAAGAGTCAGGTTCATCAATCAGAACTAGAAAATAAAATTTAATTGACTACTTGTCAGTGAATTTTTAAAATCTACAATATTTTCCCCAGTGAGCCTCTTGGAACATACATTGTGGGTTGAAGGCTATTTGAATGTTTCTTTTTGAACACTTTATGGTCAGTTGCCACAGAAAAACTTTTTGTTTCTTTTCTCTCTCTCCTCCAATGGAGTAATTAGTCTCCATCTCCCCCACCTCTGTATATTTAGGCTAGGTTCCCTATCTACCCTCTACTTCCTGGTATTTAGCTCTGACACAAAATAAGTCAGTCCCATTGCTTGGAGTAATTTCTTTGTTTATACAAATTGGATTAGCTCATGTCATTACTTTCACTTGGGCTATTGTGAAAAATTTTCTTTTCTCCATGGGTTTTGTTTTTATTAAGTTTTTCAGTTCTGCTCTTGATTTGGGTCGAAAGGCCAATTAATGGAAACATGGCCACAGGCAAAATTAAGCTGTTCATTTTATTAATTAAAATGTTTTCTTAATTTTTAAATTTATTTTTTGTCCAATTTTGAAAGGTTACTTCCCATTTACAGTTATTACAAAATATTGGTGGGCTTCCCTGGTGGCGCAGTGGTTGAGAGTCTGCCTGCCGATGCAGGGGACACGGGTTCGTGCCCCGGTCCGGGAAGATCCCACATGCCGCAGAGCGGCTGGGTCCGTGAGCCATGGCCGCTGAGTCTGCGTGTCCGGAGTCTGTGCTCCGCAATGGGAGAGGCCACAACAGTGAGAGGCCCGCGTACAGCAAAAAAAAATATATATATATATATATTGGCTCTATTCCCCATCCTTGAGCCTATCTTACCCCCCATAGTTTGTACCTTCCACTCCCCTGTCCTTATACTGTGCCTCCCTGCCCCGTAACCACTAGTTTGTTCTCTGTATCTGTGAGACTGCCTCTTTTTTGTTATATTCACTAGTTTGTTGTAATTTTTAGATTCCACGTATAAGTGATATCATACAGTATATTTGTCTTTCTCTATCTGACTTATTTCACTTAGCATAATGCCCTCCAGGTCCATCCATGTTGCTGCAGATGGCAAAATTTCATTCTTTTTTATGGATGAGCAGTATTCCATCTTCTTTATCCATTCCTCTGTAGATGGACACTTAGGTTGCTTCCATGTCTTGGCAATTGTAAATAATGCTGCTAGGAACATTGGGGTGCATGTATCTTTTTGAATTAGTGTTTTTGGTTTTTTTGATATATTCCCAGAAGTAGAATTGATGGGTTATATGGTAGTTCCATTTTTAGTTTTTTGAGAAACTTCCATACTGTTTTCCACAGTGGCTGCACCAATTTACATTCCTATCAACAGTGTACGAGGGTTCCCTTTTCTCCACATCCTTGCCAACATTTGTTAGTTGTGTCCTTTTTGATCATAGCCCTTCTGACAGGTGTGAGGTGGTATCTTGTTGTGATTTCGATTTGCATTTCCCTGATGATTAGTGATGTTCAGCATCTTTTCATGTGCTTGTTGGCCAAGATGTTCATTTTCAATACATATCAATTCCTCTATCTTCACCTATTCTGGCCTCTTCCCTTAATCATTCTAGTATACCTTAGGACCCTGTACCCAGAGCCTTACATATTTTCTATCCTCTCACCATTAACTCATATTGAGAAAGTCAATTCACACTGAGGTATATGAATATTACCTCTTAATGGTGCTCTTTTTATTATTTACAAAACTGTTTCTCACAGGCTTCTGGGTGTAGGGGTGATTTCTAGTGAAGAAGTGTTTTTGTGTTGATCTGTCCCAGAAGAGCATCTGGGTTATCTTTTGCATGAGGAACCAACCAATGATCTATGGGAAGACTGCGGTACTCGTTGTGAACCTTTTCATTCAAGTGACAGAAATTCAACTCAACTGGCTTAAACAAAAAGATAATGTATTTTCTCATGTAACTGAAAAGTCCATGGGTATGTTTCAGTTATGCCTGGATCCACAGTCTCAGACCATATCATAAGGGCCCAGTCTCTTTCCAATTCTTGGTTCTGCTTTATCCTCTGTGGACTCTCTTTTCACATAGACTCTCCCTTCCTGATGGACCAGTGGCCATCAGCAACTTCACAATTACATCCTTGTGGCTATAAGTCCAGAAGTAAAGAGGTGGAATCTTATCCAGTTCTTTAAAGACGAGTCTAGAATTAATTCTGATTGGCTCTGTTTGGTTCCTGTCTACATCTTTGAGCCAGTCCTTTGGCCCAGGAGAGGGAATGTTTTGAGTGGCAAAGTCTGGGTAACATGTCCGCCCCTGGAGTCATAGATTGATTGAGTATGGACTAAAAGTGGAGTAAGAATGGTCCCCTAAAGCACAATCAGGGTGACAGGAAGGCACAAAACAATTGTCTACTTCAACTGGTAATGAAAACATTTAGATGGCCAGTCTAAGAACAGTGTGGACAGACAAGTAACTCACCTTGAGGTGGGAGAGAATCCAGGTGTGTGGCAGACCTATCATTTTTTAATGTTCTTGGTACTAAAAAAAAAAAAATTCTTCTGACCAAACCTCTAGAGAATTTGTTCTAAGTTTGTGGTTGGAGAAACAAGTTCAGAGAAGCGGAGAGGGGGAGCAAAGGGGGCACCTGTAAGAGATCTGGAAGCTTAGCTTCTACATATACAGAATACCAGGGCACCATAAAAAGACTAGAGCACAAAGACACCATGTTAGGAACCTAGTTAGAGAACCATGAGATTGGTTGGCAAAGACCTCTCTTATCTCAGAGAGAGCTGAAGCAAGGCTATAAGAGTGATAAGGTCAACAGATATGAGGATAGAATTAATGAAAGCACAGAAAAATAGTAAGACCAGGTTCCAGTGTCACAGCAAGGTCAGCCAGTATAGCAGCAGCAGCCAATGCATAAAGCACAGCAGTTAATGGCTAGTAGTTCTGGACCCAGACACACCTTGACTCATATCCTCACACTTCCTGACTGTGTAAACCTGGGTACATTTCCTCCTCTAAGTGGGAATAATGATATTGTGCCTCCCTCTTTGGGTTGTGTGAGGACTGAATAATATCTCAGATGTGAAAGAGCTTAGCACAACACTCAGTAAATAGTAGCTGGTGGGAACTAGATGTTAAAATTTTTGAAGTTGTCATTCTAAGTTCTCAGAAGCCATTTTGGGTGAATAATGTCTGGAATTCTGGGAAGAATTACGTGAGCGGTCCCTTTGGGATTTGCAGTTTTAAGGCAATTATCTACCTCTTGGAGGAATTTTTGATTTGGGGTTTAGATGCTGTCGTCATACCTCGTCAGGCTGTGCTGTTTCCTCTCTAACCCCATATCTATTTGCTAACGTAAGTTTAAAGAAAAAGGAATCCTTCGTAGGAACAAGGATTTGCGGTTCACATTTATTAAACTATCTGATGATCAGAGCTGGACCTAAGGGAGGGCACACAGCAGGGAAGGACTACTGATCAAGAGGGGAGGGGACTGTGGACTAATGACTCCCATCTAACACTAGGGTCCACCAGCCCAATGCAAATGATGTGTCTTAGACAAGTGAGTGTGTGTGTGTGTGTGTGTGTGTGTGTGCGCACGCACATGCATATACTGAAGGAATTTAACACTTGGAGTCAGAGCACTCCAGACGTCCACAGTTTTATTCTGAACACCTGGGACCTAGCCTGGCACAGAAAGAACAACCTTCCCTTCCGGTAAGATTGGGCTGGAGCTGTTGGAAGTGGGGTTACAGGCAGCCCCCGCTTTGACATGACTGTGAAACACGTCAAAGCAGCAGCAGCTCTGTCTGGAATTTCATCTTCCCCTTCTGCCTTCAGCAGCTGAGGTTAGATTTAACATTTTTTTTAAAAAGGGGGCGCATCTGACCTTCTAACCCACCCAAAGGCAAATTTGGGGGTCATTACCCAATGACACTGAATAGGACAAATGTCTTTTATGAGCCTTTAAACTGCAGTGACGACATATTAACAACCCTTATCAGTTATGAAATCAGACTTGAGGACCAACGACAGTTGTTAACATTCCTGGAGCTGTGCTGGCCTGTTACTGGTAAATAATTTCAACCCCTGATATGCCTGCTAATTAGAAGAGAATGGCTGCCAACTTTCCATTGCTTCTTTGACCCCACATGCCACATAAATGAAATGTCGGAAAAGAATAAAAGTTGAAATGCCTAACCTGGAATAATATTTAGAAACCTCAGGGAAGGTCAAGATTCAAAAAAAAAAAAGAGCTTGATGCTGGTCCAAGAATCTTCCTCTTGGAAATATATAACAATAGGTCTAGAGGGTTCTCCATTACCCTTTAACTGCTCCCAGAGTGCTGGTTAAGTGATGGCCAGGAATTAAGTGGCAAAGAGAAACAGGTTGAATCTTGCCCTTTATCCCTTAATTAGTCTCACCCTAAACCCCACCCCACCCCACAAGTTCTTTTGAACTAGGAGGTTAGAGGAGAAATAAAAGCCAAGAGCAGAGAATTATGGGAGAAGACAGGCAAATATTCTGAATCATTGATTCTTAAAGCTGGCTGCACATTGGAGTCACCTGGGGAGCCTTAAAAATACCGATGCCTGAATCCTGTCCCCAAAGATTCTGCTTTCAATGGTATAGGGTATGACCTAGGCATCAGGATTTTATAAAGCTCCCCAGGGGGGCTTCCCTGGTGGTGCAGTGGTTGAGAGTCCGCCTGCCGATGCAGGGGACACGGGTTCATGCCCCGGTCCGGGAAGATCCCACATGCCGCGGAGCGGCTGGGCCCGTGAGCCATGGCCGCTGAGCCTGCGCGTCCGGAGCCTGTGCTCCGCAGCGGGAGAGGCCACAGCGATGAGAGGCCCGCGTACCACGAGAAAAACAAACAAACAAACAAAAAAAACAAACAAGCTCCCCAGGGGGATGCAGCCAAGGTTGAAAACCATTGTTTTAATGTAACTCAGAAGAGAGAATCAGGAAATGAATTTGTGATCACCTCATACCTGGCAAGACTCCTTAATGGTAGTGTTTCTTAACCCTGGCTGAATATCAGAATCATCTAGGCAGCTTTTAAAACATCCAATGCCAGGATCCCACTGCAGTCAAATTAATTCAGGGCCTCTAGCAGTTGGATATGAGCAGTAGCGTTATAAAATATTGATTCTCCTTTGAGCCACAATCAAGAACTACTAAGACATGGTTCTCAAACTTTTAGCATACCTAGAAATCACCCAGTGAGACTATTAAAAATATATATTCTTGCATTCCCTCCCCAGAGGGTGGGCCTATAACAGACCCCGCAGGTGATTTTGAGGAAGGTGATCATTAAGACCACTCTTGTCCATTGCTCTTATTGTTTTCTCACGCTGACCAAGATGTGCTTTGCTCAACAAAAATGCACCTCTGCCATCTGGTCTTTGGTGGTTCTCAATTGAAGGGGTGGGGAGGGGAAGCAGTACCACCTTCCTGGGGGCATTTGGAAGTATCTAGGCTTATCTTCAAATGATCATGGTTGAAGCTGCAGCAGATATTTAGTGAATGAAGGCCATGGATGCCAAACAGCCTGTCCTACAAAAAGAATTGTCCTGGCCAAATATCAATAGTGCTTTCAGTGAGAGACACTAGAAGGTGAAATGGTTTGGACTGTGTGTGACCTGAAGTATCAAGGTAGAGATTTTAGCACCAGGTAGCCATCAAGGTCAGTGGTCATTAGATTTGAGGAAAGGTCTCAAAGTTCAGGAAGCCAAGAAATGTGGAAAAGCATCTTTCCCAGATATCTACATTTCTCTCTTCTCCTTGTCTCTCCAAGGAGGCAATTCTAACTCCTTCACCCTAACCCTGGCCCCAGTCTCTATTAGGGACTCAGATATGGACCCCAAAGTCCTCTGCTCATTTTTGGTGAAGTCACAACACAGGCAGTACTTCCACTCGCCCCCAGACTGTCATCCTAGCCAGGTGACCTTGGGCGATTCACATAATCAAGCAGAGCTTGTGTTCTCCATCTGCAAAATCAGTAGGTTGAGCTGTGTGGTTTCTACAGCCCCATTTATTTCCAGCATTTAATGGTTCTATTCCAGGTTAGGAAGTCTTGGTCTCAGTAGAGAACTGTCTCAAGATATCATTCCTATCTGTTCAGTTGATACCTGAAATACCATTACTGGAGCCAAATTTTGAATCTACAATGAGAGATCAGGCTTAAACTAAATTGTCCTGAAAGAAGGGTTACATTAACTTGAATTCCATCTCAGGACCTAGTAACTATCACACGGACCTTATCTGAGAGCAGAGTTTGATTCAGTGACATATATTCACTTTTTTCCCCCGATTAAACATTAATTATGTACTCTTTGTCCTAGGTCCAGGTTTCTATTGACATTTTGGGGTCTAGTAACATTTTGTTGTGGGAGGGCTATCCCGTGCATTGGAGGATGTTTATCTGTATCCCTGGCCTCTATTCACTGGGAGTTAGGAGGACTGCCCTCCAGTCATGTAAACCAAAAATGTCTACAGACATTGCCAAATATCCCCTGGGGAAAAATGCCACTCCCAGTTGGGAAGCACTGTCCTAGATGTTGGGGATGTGATGACTAAGATCCATGCCCTGCTCACAAGTATCTCATGGTCCAGAAGTGAGGAGAGACCCATTGAACAGGTATGATACCTCAAGGGGGTGTTGTGATGAAGTATGCAGGGTATTTAGGGAGCAGAAAGGGCACTAGGTCAAGGAACAGTCTCCTGGGCTGAGTCTTCATGGATTAGTAGGAGTTGGCCAAGTAAAGGCCAAGGTGAGGTGGTGTAGCACAGGTGACAGCAGAAATACAGACAGAGAAATAGCTTGGGGTGGGTGATGGATGTCTTGCTCAACCGTAAGGCAGAGGGCAGGTAGAGGTGACATTGAAGAGGCAGGCAAGGCTTTGTAAGCCTTCTCAGATGTTTTTTTCTAGGAAACAGGAGGCAGGGGACAAACATGCTCAGCTTTACATTGTAAATAGGTCCACTACACCTCTCTGAAAAGTCTGGATTGTAGCAGACACGTTCCAAGGATGTTGAAACAGGAAATCCGTGCAAGAGAAGGTGAAGGCCTGAGCCCAGGCAAGGGGTGAGGCGCTGGAGAGGAGACAGGAGTAGGGTGCTTAGGAGGCAGTATCCCAGGAGCAGCAAGGGAGACCCCTTTGCACCCAGGGCCAGGACCCACATTCCAGTGAAGGTACACAAAGCATCAATATCGAACAAAACCATCATCCATCTATCATCTGTCTATCTATCTATCTATCATCTGTCATCTATCTATCTATCTATCTATCTATCATCTATCTATCATCTATCTATCATCTATCTATCTATCTATCTATCTATCTATCTATCTATCTATCTATCTATCTATCTTTGTAACTAAGCCATTGGCCAGCCAAGCTTTTGACTAGTTTTAAATATGTCAGGAAAGACAAGCCTTCTTTCATTTGCAGCTCTGCAGCCAGTGGGTGGTGTTTTGCTGACAGCCAACTGTGCTCTGTAAGAGAGCCCGCCTTTACATTTCCACATGCTCCTCGGCAGATCCAAACCATAGTGGGCCACCCTGGGGAACTTCTGGAGTCAGGAGGGCTTCAACCATTACCAGCTGCTAATGCTGCTGCCCTAATTTCGGCCAAATGGACCCTGAGAGCTAGGTTGACGAAGATTGAAGGGAAGAAGCAAGGGGCACATACTGGGCTGACAGTTTGGCACAGGTGTGATGGCTAGTTGGGGAGCTGTGTGTTTTCCAAGAGCCCCTGAAATCTTTCCTTGGTGGTAACTAAATTGTGCCATGAGTTACATTCGAGTTCCTTTAAGTCAGAGATCAAGCTGGACAAACAGCAGGGATGTAATAAGTACGTGTGAAATCGAACCAACGAGAGAGCAAAAACTTTTCCTCAGCTTCAATAAAGCTCCCAGGAGGGAAGCAGGAGTGACACCTGAAATCTTGGAGTCCAGGTGGAGACAGGACAAGTGTTTGTAACCTGGAGGACCGGGGTTATTTTGACATGCAGAGCTGACCTGAGGCAAACCCAAGAATTAGACAAACTCTATTTTTCTACCTTTGTTTTCATGCCATCCCTGGCTTCCCAGGGCTCCTCACTTAGGCTGTTAGGTAGGACCGTGCCAGATGGCACTCTGCTTCTAGATTTTTCCTTCAGTCCTCCACCCCATGACATCTTGGGGAATGTCGTTCATGAATGTTAAATAACAGCAGAAGTCCTCCATATTCTGTAAGTGAAAGGTTTTTTTCTGCTTGGCTCTGTAAGGGTATAGATTTCCAGTTGCAAAATTTGGGTAGGTGAGGAGAAGCTTGATGGGCTTTGAACTGATGACACAATGATGGGCAAGAAGAGACAGGAAGTCTCTTCCTCAGAAATATCTACCTTCGTGGTAGACCATTTAGAGATTTATTGGCATTGAGCTCTGTGTTTAAAATGAATTGCTTTACATTGGAACATAATATCCTCCGCTGATTGAGATAAAATTCTGGGAATAGAAATTTTGCCTGGGCTTGAGAGGAGAAAGGAGGAATGTTGTGTTTTGCAGTAGATTTAAGGGACTAAATCCCTTAGTGAGGTGGGGAGTCTTCTGAAAGCAAGGCAGGGGAGAGTTGGGAAGGGGTTCCATAACAGAGGTAGCCGTCAACAAGGGAAAGTTTGCCTTACATTGTGGTGCCAATTCGTTTGTCTAGAGCTTTGTGGTTGAATTCCAAATGTCACACAAACCCTTTTGTTCCAGAATGCTGAACCAAGGAGAGGCTGTCTCTATAGATCAGCACCTTTGCCATCCTCACCCCTGATCTAGGGCAAGGTGGAGAAAGCGGAAAGGAAACTAACAATGAGCAGAGAAAAAATATTTCCTGAAATTCCTTCATGATGTACTTAGAATTCTAGGAAGTTAAAGCTGTGAGGGACCCAAGCAATCCCCTCATTTAATGCTTCTTTTTTATAGCTGAGGCCCAGAAAGAGTAAGAGTCAACTCTAGAACCCAGGCATGGTAGTTCAAAGACTAGGATCTGCCTAGCATCCAGTGGGATGGCGCTTAGCATGGGAGAAAAATGGTTTTCCTTATGAAACAAGAATACCTGAGTTGGGACTTCCCTGGTGGCGCAGTGGTTGAGAATCTGCCTGCCAATGCAGGGCACACGGGTTCGATCCCTGGTCCAGGAAGATTCCACGTGCCGTGGAGCAGCTAAGCCCATGCACCACAACTACTGATCCTGAGCTCTAGAGCCTGCGAGCCACAGCTACTGAGCCCGAGTGCCACAACTACTGAAGTCCGCATGCCTAGAGTCCAAGCTCTGCAACAAGAGAAGCCACCACAATAAGAAGCCCAAGCACTGTAACAAAGAGCAGCCCCCGCTTGCTGCAACTAGAGAAAGCCTGCACACAGCAATGAAGACCCAATGCAGCCCAAAATAAATAAATTTATTAAAAAAAACAAAACAAGAATACCTGAGCAGAAAGGATATTCCACAGTGGCTGCATGGCTTTGGTTAAACCTCTTGCAATTACCCATCCCATAGCTGAGATCCGGAATTTCTGCTTCTTGATGGTGCTTGCCATTAGGCTTATTAAAGGGTCTGTCTCATGTCAAGCTGACGGTGACCTCACAGTCGAGGGAGGCAGAAGTGGCTAAATCTGCCTGAAGAAAACAGCCTCAGAAGAGCAGCTTTGCCAAACACGAGGCCATCGCCAGGTGAAGCTGTGTGTTCACAGCATATCTGCATTGGCTTCCTTATAGAAATGTGCACCGGGTTTATCCCGTAGCTTTGCGTTCCCTCTGGCTGCAAAACTCCCAGGGTGGCTGTATCTCAGTTTAAGCTGTGAGGCCTTAGACTAAGTACAAGTATGTTCCTCTCCAAGTATCAACCCAGATTCTCAGAGAAACTAAGTAGACAGAATTGTTTTATGAACTACCTCACCTTCCCTTCAGAGCTGAAGACGGGCTGCAATGTTCTTTTTTTTTAATTTTTATAAATTTATTTATTTATTTTACTTACTTTTGGCTGCGTTGGGTCTTCGTTGCTGTGCGCGGGCTTTCTCTAGTTGCGGCGAGCAGGGGCTACTCTTCGTTGCGGTGTGCGGGCTTCTCATTGCAGTGGCTTCTCTTGTTGCGGAGCATGGGCTCTAGGTGCGCAGGCTTCAGTAGTTGTGGCTCGTGGGCTCTAGAGCGCAGGCTCAGTCGTTGTGGCACACGGGCTTAGTTGCTCCACGGCATGTGGGATCTTCCTGGACCAGGGCTTGAACCTGTGTCCCCTGCGTTGGCAGGCGGATTCTTAACCACTGCGCCACCAGGGAAGTCCTGCAATGTTCTTACCTAGAATTTTTAAAGAATAGACTTCAGTGGACTGTGAGGTATGGTATACCAAACCATAAAGATTATAACCAAATACCTCAGGCATGAAAGACTTGTGACCTACAAGTACAAGGACAGGAAGTCTGAAACATATACTCAGTTTTCTGTATCCTGAATTCCATGAGCGAAAACTAAAATGACTTAAATCCTGTTTCGAAGCAAAAGTTTAGGAGGATAGCTCAGAGGTGTGTCTCCTAGAATCACTGAGAAGAGACAGAGAGTCTCAAGCTTGGGCAGGGCAGAGAGAGCAACAGAAACATGCCCAGGAACGAGCATTACACAATGGTGTGCTTTACCAACAAGTCCTCTAACCCTTACTCCCAATCGCAAGGGGTCTTTCTCTACAGCATCTTCCTAATACGAGCAGCCTCCTGGCATTTCCAGTTTACACAGCTGTATGTATAATTCAGTGGCTCATGGGGAAGTTGAATATAGGCAATTCATATTAAATCGTCATACGAAACTTTCAACAGAAATTCACCCAATTGTATTTCTCTTATTGGGCACCGATGAGAAATTATCCCCCCATGTAAGAGTCATTCTCTACCTTGGTTTTTCAATTTATCGACTTTATCAATGGAGGGACATTTCAGCCCACATCCATAACTTCCATGTCCCTCCTCTAAGTACCGCTCAAGACCACCTCAATGGCCCCAGGATGAGCCCCCAGAAGCCCTGCTGGCTATTTCATCAAATGTGGGTTCAGATAGTTTGTTCTGGCACATGTGGTCTACTTTAAAAATCTGTGCTTGGATTTAAAACAAAGGGCAAGTATTCAATGAACACTTTCAACTCCATCATACCCCCTTTGTGTCCACAAGAGAATACTTCGGGTTCAAAACCAGGGACCAATGGGGGATCCAATTTACCTTACACCTTATCCCCAAGGCCAATTCAGTTTTAGTATAAATAGCTTAGAGGTGATGGCCTAGTCCAGGTCAGGTTTAGGGAGTGAGATCTCTTCTGCCCAGAGATCATCTCCCCAAAAAGCCGTGCATTAAATTCCACACTTTCTCCTCTAGTCTTGTTTCATTTTCTGCTTCACTCTGAATGTTTAGGACTCAGCCCCCTCATGAGTTGTGAGACCACCTGCCTTGGCCAAAGTCACAGCTAGAGTTTCTATTTTACAGTGTTCTTCAGAGACAGACCACTTAGCAAAACACAGGATGTTTTTTCAACAAGGGTCACTTCTAAGAAAGGGCTAGTCTTCACAGCCGGTATTTGACTTGCTTCACTGCCAATAAAATGGGGTTGGAGTGAGCAGCATCTGGCAGTCTCTTCTTGGCCCTATTAGCTTATTTAAAAAGGCCTTCATTTTCAGCCTTACTGAATCGTTATTTGTTTGGCTGCACCCCCCAACCCCAGTGATTTTTCTGGTCTGCCCACCATCCTCTGAGAAGAGTGACCAAAAGCAAAGTTGGAGTGACCCCCCGCCCCCCAATCCCAGTTCCTGTTCTCAGCCTCTGCTCCACACACTAGGCCCCCCTGGGGTTTGATCTGCCCTTCAAACAATGAATCTCCAATATCGTGATAGGCATGTTTGTGTTGGGGTTTCTAACCCCTCACTGGAGTTAATACAATATAAAGCAACTCTGGATTTACAGCTTGCATTTGGCTTGGTCAGTGCAATCATTATCTGCCAAGGGAAATATCAGCAGGGGACAGAGACTAGTGAGAGAATCAAACAAACATGATTTACTCCTTACTAAACCAGAAAGCAAACCTGCCATCTGTGTCCACATATCCTTTTGCAGGAGGCTTGGAAGCAAATTCTCTTGACTTCAAAGTGGCAATTCCATACACTCGGCAGAGGTTCCTGTAGCTTCCTTTGAGTAAGACGCTCTCTGAAACCCTTCAGAATTAGAAGTTACCCTCTGAATAACCTATGCATTCTCTCCAACTCTCAGTGTTTTAGGAGGAATTCATTATAATTAATTCCCCATTCCCTCTTTTATTTTCCTGCAGAAGTTCACTGTGTGGTTGGCTCAGCTTCACTCACTAACATCCTCTTCATCTCAGGTTCTTTTGCCCGAAGTTCTTGTTATCAGGCGCTGGTTCCTGGGCCAGCTGCAGTCGCTGAAGCTGTTATGTCAACTTTTCTCCCCCTCCTGAACTTTGCTTCACTTGGCTTCATCTTCTGAATACATTTTTGTCTGAGATGGAATGAGAGGACTGAGAGGGGAAAAGCTGTTCTCTCAGAGCTGTGCCCACTCCTGAAAGATTGACCCGTTAGCTGAGTTCCGTAGGCTGAAAAGCAGTTTTATCCCCAAATAATGAAAAACTGAGCAAAATATATGACTCCAAGGAGTCTGTCTCCAGTTGCCTTTTTCTTCAAAGAAAGTTTCCTCCAATGGGTTCTCCAACCAAATGAACTCTTTTACACACAACTTTTGTTCAGAATGTGAGGGGAGGCCAAGGGGAGGCCGGAGGCATCCCCGCAGTGAAACCCAGGAGGTTTCATGAAGGCACTGTGATTTTCTGCCTGATAAAGAGCCTATAACATCTTGCCACATAAACCAAAAGATTCCACCAATCCTCTGTCCATCAAGCTTCTGTCATTTCTCTAAGTGAGAGAAGCTTCCTTCCCCAGGAAATGGCAGAAGCCTATGTAGGTGGGTCATGGTCTATGTAAAGGTGACACAGTTTTCCCCCTTTGGCAAATCCCTGACCTACGTTTGGATCTCTGAGCAGCCAGATTCCTGTGAATCTTCTTGAGTCTGTTATTGGTGTTCATGGCTTCCTTCTGGTAGAACTTCTTGGAGGTCTCCATGTTAAAAACTCTGCTGCACTCTTGGGAGCATCACCAACCAGAAGCTGAGGGACACGGTCTCATTTATCTTCCCTTTACTGTCCCTCACAATGATGTATGCTCCCTTCCAGCACTGACAGTCAGCCTTCTTCTTTGATGGACAGATGGACCCATTCATGCTTGTAGCTTTGGTACACAGCTCATAGGTCCTTAGTAGGTCCTCAGTAAGTGGCTCTATGGAATTTAGTAAATGGTCCCTTTTTGTCCCTGAAGGGCCAACACGAAAAGAAATAGACATAACATGATTTATTCTCATTCCTCATCAACTCCATTATAGTTCTCTCCTCAATCCTTTGCAAGGACCCAGCATTCCCAAATAGTTTCCTTAGGCTCTAGAATTTTCTCTTCTTTCTCACTCCACAATTCATCACCAGAGAGGTGCTTCCCTCCGAGCTGATATGTCAATAGCTGATGATGGTTTAATTCTACTAAAGCAGTTGCATTTCATCTGACGCCTGCATATAAAGACAAAACGAACAGGGAAAGTTTAGGTACCACTAGGAGCCACTGAGGAAGTTCCTTTTGACCAACAGTAGTCACCACCCAAAATGTCAGTATTATGTCTTGGAAACTTATGTCTCCTCAGCTTGTATACAACTGGATGACTCAATACTCTCTGATATTTGAGGACATGTATTCCAGGAACTCTGTTTACATAGATCAAACCTGCCCAAACAGTTGCTCCCATCAACAAAAACCAGTCAAACCAGGAAGCTGAGGAAACTGAACAGGAGTTAGCAGCTCTGAGGTAAACTTCGTAGTCAATAATGAGCCAGTCAGGATCGGACCAAGATCAGAAGTCCAGGACTTGCCAGAAGCAGCAGAGAGAGCATCATCCCCTTTTCCTGGGAATGCCATCTTCAGTCAGCTTCAGGGACCATACTTATCAATCTTCTTTTTCTTTCCTTTTTCCCCCATGTGTCTGTGAAAAATGCTCTTATCTGAAGAGTCTATACTAGCCTCCTAGGGCTGCCATAACAAATTACCACAACCCAGTGGCTTAAGTCAGCAAAAAATTATTTTCTCACAGTTCTGGAGGCCAGAAGTTCAAAATCCAGGTGCCAGCAGGGTTGGCTCCTTTCAGAGGCTCTGAGGAAGAATCCGTTTCATACATCTCTCCTAGCTTCTGGAGGCTGTTGGCAGTTCTTGGTGTTCCTTAGCTTAGAGCTGCATTAATTACAATCTGCACTTTTTGTGGTTATAGGGTATGTGCCTTTTGCCTTTTCATTGTCGGAATGTGTTCTCTTTAAAAGTTAGAATGAATCTGGGCTGCAGAGACCATGACATCCTCCTCTGGTCCCAGGTGCTTCCAGCAAGGTGCTTGGGCTGCCCCCAATAAAAAATGTTGGTCGAGGGCTTCCCTGGTGGCGCAGTGGTTAAGAAACTGCCTGCCAACGCAGAGGACACGGGTTCGAGCCCTGGTCCGGGAAGATCCCACATGCCGCAGAGCAACAAAACCCGTGTGCCACAACTACTGAGCCTGAGCTCTAGAGCCCGTGTGCCACAACTACTGAGCCTGCGTGCCACAACTACTGAAGCCCGCACGCCTAGAGCGCACGAGCCACAAGTACTGAGCCCGTGTGCCACAAGTACTGAAACCGTGTGCCACAAGTACTGAAACCCATGCACCTAGAATCCGTGCTCCACAACAAGAGAAGCCACTGCAGTGAGAAGCCCGCACACCGCAATGAAGAGTAGCCCCCGCTCGCCCCAACTAGAGAAAGCCCGCATGCAGCAGCAAAGACCCAACGCAGCCAAAAATAAATAAATTCAATTAATTAATTAAAAAAAATTCTGCATTCAGTGGCATCACATTAGTAGCTTGAAATCAGTTCCGTCATGAGTATTTTCAATATGGAGATTAGCAAACTCTACAAAGCAGGGCTCCCCACCTCTTCCCAACGCCTCCAGAGAGCCAGCACATCACTGTTATGTTGCTAAATTCAATGGTCAGTTCTCAGTCCTTATCCTACCTGACGTCTGCACACGACAACACAGTTGATCACTCTCTCTTTTTGAGAGCACTGTCTTCACTCAGCTCCCAGGAGACCCTACTTCTCAACCTGCCTTGCTCATTCCTTCTCTTTTCTCTGATCTCTTAACATTGAGTGACCCAGGGATTTCAGTCCTGAACCTCTTCTCTTCCCTCCCCTACCTTCGCTCATTCTTTGGTGGTCTCGTTCAGTTTCATGTCTCTAAACTCCATCTGTGTGCTGAGGACTTCAAAATGTATATTATTACCAGTTTGGACTTCTCTGAATTACAGTCCTGCATACCAAGTTGCCTATACTGTATCTCTACTTGGATATTTAATAGACATCTCAATTCGAAATGGACATCTCAATTCAACTGAAGCCCTGTGATTCCCTCCAAAACCTGCTCCATCTACAGCTTTTTTTCCATCTCAGTTAATGGCAGCTTCATCCTTGTAGCTGCTCAGGCCAAAACCCTTGAAGTCATGTTTGACCTCATTATGTCTTTCGCAACCTCACATCTAATCCACCAGCAAATCCTAATGGCTCTGCTTTCAGAATCTGTATATCCGGAATCTGACCACTTCTCGTAACTGACCGTAACCACCCTCCAGGTCTAGATTTCTGCAATATTCTTCTAATTGCTCTCCTGTTTCTACCTTGCCTGCTTACAGTCTCTCAGGGAGAGTGAAACTTCCATTCATTACAACGGGCTACTGGGCCTTACTGAGCTGACCCTTCCAGCCTCTCTGACCTGACCTCATCCCCTACTGACTCCCTGCAGGTGCATGGGCCCCTCCTGGTTTCTACCACACGTCAGGAATGCCTCCACTGTAGGCCTGTGCACTGCTGTTCTTTCTGCCCTCCCCGTGAAGTTGCTAAGCTTGCTCCCTCACCTCTTTCATGAACATTCTCAAGCATCATTTGATTCTTAGTTAGGACTATATTGATCATTGCATTTTGGAACCCCCCCCCCCGAAAAACAACAGTAACAACAACAAAAAGCTGGGTCTACGCAGGATACTCTCCATCTCCCATTCCCTGCTTTATTTTTTCCATTGTGCTTATCATCTTCTAACATTACTGTATCAGTGACTTATTTTTTTCGCTTATGTTTTCTTCTCACTTCTAGAATGTAAACTCCATGAGGGCAGGAATTTTTGTCCGTTTTGTTCACTATTGCATCTCCAGGGCTTACAACAGTCCTGGTACAGTGGATACTCATTATTCATGATAGCTATGCTCTATAAAGCTGCCTCAAATACTGAATTAGCAAATCCTAAATGATTGCTTCTAAAAGAAATACAAGCTTAGGTTCCTGTGAACCTCTGGTCACAATATTTTTGCCTAATGATCAAAATATAACCTTGTCTTATGTGTGTGTCTGTTAAAAGACACCTTATTTAACATATATCATTGATTCATGAGCATTGTACTCACACAAAGAGCACTATAACTCATGCCCAAACAAAGCTTAAGTAACACAGGTATTTTCTCTGTAAGAGACATCATAGACTTATTGTTCTTAGGAACACCAGACAGTGCTTCAGCGCTACACTTGGGGGCCATTTTAAAGAGTGAAATCATCAACAAAAAGTACAAAAATGTGAAAACATGCTCTAAGTGGACCTGAAAGGACACTTGTTTACAGTATTAGAGGATGCAAAAAGTGAGGAAGGCAAAACATTGCCTTGTTGGACCTCAGCTGTCAATATGCAAATCAAGTGAGTGAAATTTTTCGCTGCTCTGTGCATGTCTATAAATGACCGTGAAAGCAATGTGAATACTGATTTGAGGGTTACAAATAAATTTTAGTGAGTAGGCAAATTTGCAAATATAGATTTCATGAATTATGAGGTTTGGCTGTATATGCTTAGCATGTATTTTTTTGAGAGTATAAACTTGACCTTCTGACATCATCAGACATGTGGCCTCTAGAAATCTTGGTTAAAGATCTATAGGGCCTCTATCTGGTATATTTTGGGTAGTTCCTTAGAGCTGCATGTCTTAAAGTCTTTTCCTATTTCTCTTTAGCCTGGTTTGAAAAGTCCACCAGAGGATTCATTCCCTGGGGATTCAAATCATCCTTGTTATATTGCACATATGTTGTAAATGATTAGGGCCAGGAACACAGGAAGGCCAGGAGAGCTAAGGAGGAGAGAAGAGCAAACAGCACTTCCTCATTTGAACAATAGCATGTGATGGGTAGCAGACTGCATTTCCCGAAGGTGGCCAGTGTCTCCCATCCCACACACCCTTCCACAGCGTGACCTTGCCCCTTTCTCATCAAGACAGAGAGTCTATTTTCTTCTCCCTTGAGTCCGAGTGGGTTTGTGATTATTTAAACAGTAAAGTAGGCGAAAATGACACTGTTTGACTTCTGGATGATAAAAAATGATGCACTTTCCTCTTTATTTGTTAGAATATTAGCTCTTGGAGCCCTGAGTCTGACCACCCTGAGGTCACCATATTGTGAGCAAGCCACCCCATGTGGAGAGGCCATGGAAAAGGGCTTGGTTATCAGTCCTAGTCGTTGAGTTATTTTAGCTTAGGAACAAGACATGTGAGGGAGGGAGCCAAGAGATGATTTTCACTCTCAGCCATTGAGTAATTCCCAGTCTTTAAATCTTTCCAGTTGAAGTTCAAGACATTGTAGAGCAGAGACAGACATTGCTACCGTGTCCTGGTTGAATATACCTAACTCACAGGATCCCTGAGCATGATAAAATGGTTGTTTTAAGCCGCTATATGTTTGGGGGTTAGTTTGTTTTACAGTAAGTGACCAGAACAGATGGTTATTAAATTCACTGGTATTGCTAAGCCAGCCTTTGAGAGAAGGGAACACAGGACATGCATATTTTGATTGAGGGCATAGTCTGGTATACTACAATCAACTACAGTTTTGCATACTACAATTAACTACTAGAACTATTCAGGTTGCTGCAAGATTGCTGCTTCTCTCTAGCTTGTAGCATTCATCAACACTTGCTTGATAAATCTTTATTGAGCACCTACTATAGGACAATTTTAAGAACAGGACTTACAGTAATAACAAGAAAGTCTGGTGGGCAAGAAAGATGATAAATCCTATAAAAACAAACAAACAAACAAATCTTGTCATGTTTAAGGCCACAGAATCTGGTGGAAGGGAACGTATGCATGAGATGAGGCTGAAGAGATGAGCAGAAGCAAGATTGTAAAGGGTCTTTAGGCCGTGGGAAGAAGTTTGAACTCTCCTGAATTCATGGGAATCCACTGGATGGGTGCTGTGATCATCCACCTTTTGATAAAGTACTCTGGATGAACTGGATGAAGCAAGAAAAGCTATAAGGAGACTCATCCAGGCAAAAGATGATAGTGACTTGGAACAGGAAAGTGTCAGAGAGGACAGAAAGAAATGGCCAGTTTTGAGACTATTTTGGAAGTAGAATTGACCAAACTTGGGTCGAATGTCTGGGTTGAGGAATAGGTAAGTGGGCATGCCATTTATTGAGGTGGAGAAGATAAGGAGGGGACAGAGATATTTTAGAGGGAAGCACGAGAGAGATTTGTGCATTTCATGTTTACAATGTCTGTGAGACATTCAAGTGGAGATGGACAGTGGTCACTGGGACAAATGATTCTGGAGCTCAGACCTCAAGCCTGAGATTTGAGATGCTATTAAAACCATAGGAATGATCTAGAAGGAAGGACAGAAAGAGAAGAGAAAGAAGAGCAGGTGGAGAAGGAGAAGGAGAAAGAGGAGGAGGAGGAGGAGTTAGAAGAGGAGGAAGAGGAAGGCGAAGGAGAGGAGAAGGCGAAGGAGAGGAGAAGGAGAAGGAGAGGAGAAGGCGAAGGAGGAGAAGAGCTCCAAAATTTAGGAGGAGGAGTCTGCCAAGGGACAGCCCTGCCAAGATTGTCTACCCAGCAGAGTATATAGAGGCACCATAGAGGGAGCCACCCCCCATCCTTGGACCAGAGTCCACCGTACCACCTGTTCAGACCCGCCAATACATGCAAGGATGTCATTCATGCCTCTGGTATGACAGCCACTGCCCACCTGTTCTTTGCTTGTTTATTTGGTTCTTCTGACACCAACCCCAATCTATTTGTTTAGAATTTCCTGATGGCCTGTTGCCTCCAGTTTTGCTTGACTCTTTGGACCCCAACTGTTAAGAAGGCATCCTTCCTGCCAGGCCATACATTTGCCCCCAGAGTTGTATTTTTTAACCCCATCCTTTTGTCTGTACTATGCCTTGAGAACTGCTGAACCCCCTGACCCGTTCCACACCTGCGCCTCTGCTAAGTGGGCTGTAGAAAAGGAAAGTGAGAAATTGAGGGAAACCATTTGCTCACCATAAGCCTTTCTTGGAAGTGGGATTGGTTATCCAATCTGTAACAAAGTAGACAATGTTCTATCATATTTAATAATGACTCAGGAAACTACTAAAATATGGCCACTCCTCCTCAGTCTGCTTGTCCAGTTTTTAATGACCCAGATAGCTTTTTTCCACTTGCTCTGCATACTGAATGTTAGAAGAGCCCAGATCAAGAGCAAGAATGGGAGATGAAACTGAAATTAACAACTGTTTCTTGCTCAATTTGTCTACTTAAATTTGTCATCTTAAAAGTGAATTTTTGTTGTTGCTGTGGTTCTTGAACAAGAAGACCTGATTCAGGGACTTTGGGATGACTAGACCTTTTATTCATCCATTAATAACAAGGATGCCAAACTGTCTCTTTTCCACTATCTATCCTGAATTTCCGTCTGCGTGATTATAGTACCGAGTGATTAGCCTTCAAGAGAAACAGCCTGATTGTAGCTTGTGACATCATTGATCAACTTTTCTTCATAAACAGTCTCACTGGACTGGGGGAGGGCTGGGGAAGGACAAAGAGTTTCTCAGGCAAAGACTTTCTGGGAAATTCCCAGAGCAGTCAGTCTAGCTGAGAAAAACTCCAGGCCAAAGCCACCTGGTGCTGGTTCTAGGTCCATGTTGGGAGTTTGTGTCTGGGACAGGGGTCTGCACAGACCAGGGAGGACTTGCTTGTCTTGCTGGGCCTCTAAGAGGCTGAAGCGGGCCACAGCTTACCCAGAGGTGTGAGTCCAGGGGAGCTCTGGTCCTTTCCTGGCGTCTCAGAGGGAAACACTTATTGTTGGCTCAGCTTAGAACCACACATGAGTCCATTGGGTCAGCTCTGGATCTGACAGGCTCAAGGTGAGGGGGTGAGCATCTTTGGGAGTAGGAAGTGATCAGGACCCTGATCAGGCCAGCTGAGTCCACTTTAGGAAGGTAAGTGGAAAAAAAATTATTTTTTGGGTCATTTTTGCCTTGATGTGACACATAACTAGGCCAGGCCTTCTGAGGTATATATGGGCCAGGTCATTTAAAAATTCTCTTTTCTATAATTTTTAATCATGGCTTCGGTACAAGGCAAGATGGTCCATTCTTCAGTAGCAAAGGTGGGCAAGAGAAGAGGTTGGAATCCAGCATGAGATTGAATCACGCCAGAGGGGCAGCTGGGTTGGCTCTGAAGGGAAAGGCCATTCTGTTTGAGCAGCAGACAGGAGTCTGGTGGGGTTCCCATCAGCTGATATTGGGAAAGGGTTTTGGAGCAGCACGGGCTGCTGCTGGACTGGGTTAGGAGACAAGGGAGGAAGTCCCGAACAGCAAGGCAGAAGGGTCTCTAGACATCACACTGAGGATCAGGGCAGGGCTGCCATCCTGAAGGGGCTAGGGAATAGTTTGGGTTAATGGGCCAGAACTAAAGAATAGGCACCCAGGCAGAGGATAACATGGGTTTGGGGAATGGGAGAGAATAACATCACCAATAGTTCATTTAACATGGATTTAATGCACAATCAAGATATTTGTTTACCATCCAGAGTAAATGATCCCAGGCACAGGGAACGGTGAAGCAGGAATGTTTCTTTTGGTGCCTCCCATGTCTACTTTCACAGACTACATTTAGCTCCTCATTCATCTATCTTACCCCCTCTTCTTTCTCCTTCTCTTCCAACCCTTTCTCCCTCCCTCCCTCCTTCTTTCCTTCCTTCCTTCCTTTCTCAAATGTCTATTGCACCCCTACTATGTGCTGAGGGTATAGCAGAAAGGTCTCTTGTGGATCTCTTATTCTATTCAGTGGAGCCGTACTACAAACAAATATATAACCATTAAACATATCGAGTGGTAAAAAAGTGCTATGAAAAAAAATAAAGTAGGATAAGGGTATGAGCACCGTGGCCAGGAAAGACCTGTCTGCCAAGATGACATCTGAGCAAAGCCCCAGATGAAGCAAGGGAGCAAGCCACAGAGATACGTGGGCAAGACCAGGATGGGCAAAGGCCATGAGGTAGGACAGCATTTGGCTGACTGATCATCAGTCAGGAGGCTTGTGTGGCCGCCGCCAAGTCGGGCAGGGAGGGGGTGTAGGAGGTGAAGTCAGAGGTGACTCAAAGTCAGCTCTTGTGGTAATAGCTAGCTGTATGCATTCAAGAATTTGTCTTTCCAGGGTAAATTCTCTTAGCGGCTTCTTAAATACCGAAGAAATAGCAAAGCGAAAATGAATGAATCTAGAGTGTCCTTTCAAGGTCTGGGGGAAAGTGCTTTAAACCCCACCATGGATATCTGCCTTTCACAGCCTTGCTTCCCTTCTCCTCTCTGAGCATTGTTTGCAGGCTGAGGATGTGGCGGGTGGCAGGGGACGGGGGACTTCCTGCAGCAGGAACAGAAAACATCAGACTGTGTTCTCTGGCAGTGGGCCTCCTCCCACCCAGAGGATGTCTCCGGGGAGCGGGGGACGGCCGCGAGGCAGGCGGGAGACCAGCCAAATGTGGCTTGGGCCCAGCTGCCCCTGCCCTCCTCATCATGGGCGTCATCTTCTAGGGGCTCAAAACCTCGCAGCTGTCCACTGGTTATTCTTCCTCAAAAAGGCTAAGCCTTGGGATCCTGCAAGCTTTGAAGAAAGTCACAGACTTTTGGTAAACTCATGGCTTCCACTTGCTCTCTGAGACCCTTTCGCCTTACATCTGTGGGCTTGAATCACCAAGAGCTTTTCAGCTAAATCTGAATGTTGAAATGAATTACTGACCATTTTGTTTTTCTACTGAGAACAGGGGAACCAAGGGGCCAAATTGCATTTTAAAAAAATATGCATTTAACATGTGGAAAGAGAGGAAGTTTCTAGTTCCAAACAGCATCAGTTGGCAGTATTTAGTCAAAAAAGGGATAGAGGTCATGCTTTCTTTTCTGTTTTTTTTTTTAAAGGACCAAATCCTTGACTGAAAGTTCCATTTTTGTGAGGAATGAGGTCTTTGTGAAAGGAAAGATCAATTTCTTCCAGTTCTTTGCTTCTTTACTAATAAGCTGTCTAAGAACTTACTTCTATTCGTCTTTCTACTTAAATGTGTCCAAGATGACAAAAATTACATAAGAATCAGGGAAAGAACATCACATGAGGAGCAAGCATTGATTAAAATACCTCAAGTCTATCTAGTTTAATAGTCAACAAAACCAACTTACCAACATCGTGTGTTCCAGACTAGCACATCTTGGCCTTACTTGCCCCATGATACCTTTCTGCTGTATAACATCCACCAGGTCGACTCCATCTAATTCTGGATCATCCCTTGCATTTTCCCTTGCCTTTAGTTTTTTGTTTTTTTTTAATTTATTTATTTTATTCATTTATTTTTGGCTGTGTTGGGTCTTTGTTGCTGCGTGCGGGCTTTCTCTAGTTGCGGTGAGCGGCGGCTACTCTTGGTTGTGGTGCACGGGCTTCTCATTGCGGTGGCTTCTCTTGTTGTGGAGCACGGGCTCTTGGTGCACGGGCTTCAGTAGTTGTGGCTCGCAGGCTCTAAAGCACAGGCTCAGTAGTTGTGGCACATGGGCTTAGGTGCTCCGTGGCACATGGGATCTTCCCAGACCAGGGCTGGAACCCATGTCCCCTGCACTGGCAGGTGGATTCTTAACCGCTGTGCCACCAGGGAAGACCAAGCTTATCTCCCTGTGCTATGCAGCTGCCACTCTCTCACTTCGTCCCAGCTTACCCTTCCCCTTCCCCGTGTCCTCAGGTCCATTCTCCACGTCTGTGTCTTTATTCCTGTCCTGCCTCTAGGTTCATCAGAACCTTTTTTTTTTTTTTTAGATTCCATATATATGTGTTAGCTTACCGCATTTGTTTTTCTCTTTCTTATTTACTTCACTCTGCATGACAGACTCTAGGTCCTTCCATCTCACTACAAATAGCTCAGTTTCATTTCTATTTATGGCTGAGTAATTGTTTGTTTGTTTTTGAAGTATATTGACCTACAACACTATGTTAGTTCCTGGTGCACAACAGTGATTGGATATTTCTATACGTTTCAAAATGATCACCACAATGAGTCTAGTTACCATCTGTCACCATACAAAGATATTACACAATTATTGACCATATTCCCATGCTGTACGTTTCATACCTGTGACTCATTTATTTTGTTACTGCAAGGGTTTTTTTGTAGTTAAAGATGTCTCTACTGTTCTTTTTTTTTTTCTTACAAAGTTATTGGAGTATAATTGCTTCACAATGGTGTGTTAGTTTCTGCTTTATAACAAAGTGAATCAGTTATACATATACATCTGTTCCCATATCCCTTCCCTCTTGTAACTGCAAGTTTGTACCTCTTAATCTCCCTCACCTATTTCTCTCCTCCCCACACCTCCCTTCCCTCTGGCAACCACCTATGACTCTGTATCTATTTTTTTTAATGTTTGGGCATTTGTTTTAGTTTTTAGATTCCACATGTAAGTAAAATCGTACAGTATTTGTCTTTCTCTGTCTGACTTATTTCACTTAGCATGATATCCTCTAGGTCCATCCATGTTGTTGAAAGTGGCAAGATTTCATTCCTTTTTATGGATGAGTAACATATATATATATTCTCTAACCACTTGTCTATTGATAGGCACTCAGGTTGCTTCCATATCTTGGCTATTGTAAATAATGCTGCAATGAACACAGGGGTGCATATATCTTTTTGAATTAGTGTTTTCATTTTCTTTGGATAAATACCCAGGAGTGAAATCGCTGAATTATATGGTAGTTTTATTTTTAATTTTTTGAGGAGCCTCCATAGTGTTTTCTATAGTGGCTGCACCAATTTACATTCCCACACGCAGTGCACAAGTGTTCCCTTTTCTTCACATCTTCGCCAACACTTGTTATTTGTTGTCTTTGTGATAATAGCCATTCTGACAGTTTTACACTGTAGTTATCTCATTGTGGTTTTGATTTGCATTTTCCTGATGATTAGTGATATTTAGCATCGTTTCATGTGCCTGTTAGCCATCTGTATGTCTTTTTTGGAAAAATGTGTACTCAGGCCCTCTTCCCATTTTTTTTTTATGTTGAGTTGTATGAATTCTTTATATATTTTGGATATTAACCCCTTATCGGATATATCATTTGCAAATGTCTTTTCTGTTCACTAGGTGGCTTCTTTGTTTTGGTGATAGTTTCCTTCACTATGCAAAAGCTTTTTAGTTTGATGTAGTCCCATTTGTTTATTTTTGCTTTTGACTCACTTACAAGGAGACGTATCCAAAAAAATATTGCTAAGAACAATGTTAAAGCACATTGCTTATATTTTCTTCTAGAAGTTTTACGGTTTCAGATCTTACATTTAAGTCTTTAATCCATTTTGAGTTTATTTTTGTATACGGTGTGAAAAAATAGTCCACTTTGATTCTTTTGCATGTAGCTGTCTAGTTTTCCCAACACCATTTATTAAAGAGGTATATTCTTGCCTCCTTTGTCATAGATTAGTTGACCATATGAATGTAGGTTCATTTCTTGGCTCTCTATTCTGTTCTATTGATCTATGTCTGTCTGTTTTTGTGCAAATACCATACTGGTTTTTTTTTTTTTTTTTTTTTTGGCGGTATGCGGGCCTCTCACCGTCGCGGCCTCTCCTGTTGCGGAGCACAGGCCCCGTACGCGCAGGCCCAGCGGCCATGGCTCACGGGTCCAGCTGCTCCGCGGCATGTGGGATCCTCTCGGACCGGGGCACGAACCCATGTCCCCTGCATCGGCAGGCGCACTTCTAACCACTGCACCACCAGGGAAGCCCTACCATACTGTTTTGATTACTGTCTTTGTAGTATAGTTTGAAATCCAGAAGTGTGAAACCTCCAGCTCTGTTCTTTCTCAAGATTGTTTTGGCTATTCGGGGTCTCTCGTGTTTCCATACAAATTTTAGAATTATTTGTTCTAGTTGTATGAAAAATGCCACTGGTATTTTGATAAGGATTGCATTGAATCTGCAGATTGCCTTGGGTAGTATAGTCATTTTAACAATATTAATTCTGATAGCAGCTACTCTTCATCAGTCACTCACTATGTCTGGCTGCCCGCTGGTTACTTTATAGTAAGTCCTCATGGCAACTCAGAAGGAGGCACGATTTTTATAGATGAGCAAATTGAGCCACAGTGCAGTTAACCATTAGCACAAGGTCACTTCAATATAAGCAGAGGAACCAAGCTTTAAGTGTGTTTGACACCAACACAGCGTATCTTTGCTACTCTGTGGTGATACACCATTTTCCTTCATCTTCTCTTTCCTTCAACAGCCTAAGGCCCAGAATAGTGGCCATTTTTGAGCTACTCAACTCCACAAATATTCACCACATTGAGTGAGACTGTAAATTTGCCTGTATCTAACTTTCTGGAAAAGTTTAGTCAATCTACGCTGAGGAAATCAAGATTCCCCAAAGAGCTAAAGCTCTCTTGCCTCCCACTCCCCCAAACACCCATCAAATAAGAGACCTCACTGGAGAATCAGGAAGGAGAGAGGTGGAGCTCTCTGAAATCCCTGTCGGCAACTCCAGGCTTCAACACCTGCAGCCAGTGAGAGACAGCAAAGGACATCCTGGGCCTCTGACTGCCCCCCTGCTGCAACATCGCACTGTGGTTAATCAGATCCAATTAATTTAGGGTGGGGGCAATTTGAAAGGGGTTCTTCTGTCACAACTTGGGGAGTGGAGGTGGGAAAGAGCATTGGACCTCTGGTAGGAAGACAACACAGCCTGAGTTATGGAATCCAGCTCCATTCTGCCTTCCAAATGTTTCTGGGGTGTCAGATCTATGGCAGAGTTAAGGGCATATTCTTGGAACCATTTCCCCCTCCCTGTAATCTCTGAGTTCTTCTAGCTTCTTGCTGACATTATACTAAGAGACTATTAGCATCCCCTTAGAGCCAATGCTGCAGTTTAAAAAAAGTGCAGGTATAAACCCCTGTTCCCTCGAAAACCAAGAGAAGGGAGCAGGGGAAGGCATTAAAAGGCAGGTCTTCAAAAGAGGTTTGACAATTGCACCATTAAAAGGACCTCAGGGAAGTCTCATGCCACGCTTGTCCTGGGACAAGGGACCTGACTCATGCTAGAGTAAACTGCATTTCTCTGAGCCTCTCTGCCTGAAATCTTGAGAGCCTCAGCCTAGGACAACCTGTCAAATTTTGTAGGAAGAATGGTATTCTTGGCCGCTCTCTGCTGATGTCACTCCGCTTCTTGGGGACTCCAGGCCCTTAGCTGGAGAGGACTCTTACTGCAGACACGCACTGCTCTGCATGCAATGTTCTGCTGAATGAACTCCAAAACCCCTGTGGAGTTTTGTCTCGTTCCCCTGAACCCAGGCCACTGTGTCCTGCCCTGGCCTCTGCCTATCCCTGATGGAGGCCCCAACATGTGTGCCACAGACCAGACAGGTCTCCAGAGATTAGCAGAGCATCTGCGCACACCACCTTCTGCGTCAGTGGCGCCCGCCCACGCCCAGCATCTGCAGTGTCTGGGAACTCACTAACGAACGAATGCATCTTACATATTCAGGATCCTGGCGCACTCATGGTCTCAAGGAAGCTTATTTTTTGTCTTTTCCAATTCGTGCTTCCACCAGGCGGTTTACCAGTACTCCAGGCGTTTACATTTACCATCAGCAGGAGGGCAGCCGGCCAGAGGAAGGATGGGTCAGTAAGTTCCTGTCCTTGGGTTCTGCACAAACAGTACTTTAAAAGTAAATAATGAGCTTTAAAAAATGAACTTAGAGGGTAATTTCCACCCTCTCTCATCTCTGCTCTGATACTCTAGAGGTTTGCTGTGGTTTTTTTGCATCTCTGGGCGTGTTCCCATACTACCTGCCTGGACTCTGTTTCTTCAACCTGTTTGGAAAAGGAAACACGTTAAAGGAGGCCTCTGTCTGAGCTCCTTTGTAACCCCAGCCTTAGTTTCAGGGCCTTCCCTGCAGAAATAGTTAAAACAATTCAATGAAAACTTGCTGAAAATGTTTTGAAACATGGAAGCTTCAAGGCCATTCTTTAAATGGATATCTGCCAAGCTGGCCTATATACTGGCTTTTGTTGCTTTTCTGAACTGAGTGGGAATGTGAGCCCCTGGAAGAGAGGTCCCAAAGAGGTGGTGCTCCCTCAGCCCTTGGAGGAAGAATGGGAGCAGCCTGGGTGTGGGTCCTGGGCAGAGCCAAGTGGACAGGCCATAGGTCTCCTGGAGATAAGTGGTCAGGGGTGCACAGGTTATGTCGGGGCAGGGCCAGGGTCAGGAAGGTTGAAGGAGAGATACCCAAAGGACAGCTGCGAGTGTGCCATAATGCCAAGATCACGCGTCTGAAAACTTCTGTCTTCCTGTGTCAGGAAGAGGCTCATATTGTTTCTTTTTAAGAGAGGACGCTAATACACATCTGGTGACACAGTTAAGAGACACAACATTTGAAAGTTGCTGATTGAGTGCCACCTAGCACTCCTTCCTTGTACTAGACCCAAGTTAGCATCCACAGGGCATACCCACCACTCACTGCTACTTCAGCCCCACCCCAGAGCCGGGCCCAGCCTGGCAGGCTATCTGTGGATCCCATGCTTCAAGCCAGAGAACTTAGGAGACTGTGATCTGTTGTGCCAGTCTGGAGGGTGAGGGCTCTGGAGGGCTAGGTACCCATCTTCTGACCATCACTCCAAAGCCCTTTTATTCTTGGGCCAATATGTAGCTTGTGTCCAAGACCTTCCTGGGGACCAAGAGTGACACAAGTCAATCAGGAGGCACTCGATATCAGCTGTATGGAGCTAGCCTTCCCTTACTATCTGGACCAATTTTCTAGCATAGAACTCTCTAGTTCATAAAGGGATTGACTCTTGCAGGGGCCAGCAAACTATGTCCTGTGGGTTGCAGGTGAACTCTGACCACATCCATTCATATAAATATATTGTCTAATGACTGTTTGTAAGTGGCACAGTTGAGTAACAAAGACGGAAAAGTCCACAAAGGCAAAAATATGTAGTATCTAGCCCTTTCCAGAAGCAGTTTGCTGGCCTTGAGTCAGAATAAGACCAATTTTTCTGGAGGCAAGGAGTTATCCTTGCTCTTGGTCAATGTCCCTAGTAAAGGTAGGAGAGGGAGTCCCTTTTATCCAGTTGATTCCGATGAGAATACCAGGGTGGTCCAAGTCGGGTGTCGTAGCCTTTAATGTTTGGGGCAAGTGTCTCCATCTTGCCCACCCAGTCATTCCATGGAGCTGGAATAGACAGTCCTCACAGTAGGGAATCTTAACTATTTGGGGACCCCACACACACAAAAGTAAAAAGAACAAGGGATTCACGTTTGTGTTTCATGTAAAATGAATCCAGTTACCAATACTGCTAAGGGATTGGTTGCCAGTCCCTCTGAGGTAGATACAGCTATGATCACATTTGGACAAGTGTGACTTAGAACTTCCCTGAAACAGGCCTGTTCCTTCAATCAGAGGTAAAGCCCAAACGACAACACTGCAAATCCTTTCCATCTACAGTGGCTCAGGAGATGTCAAATAACCTTAAACGTTGTTAAGCTCCTGCATATTTACCATGCCCAAACCTTGAGGCAAAAATCTAAATCCAAATCGTTGCAAGTAATTGCCATTTGTTGGGTCATACTTTTCCAAAAGAATCATGTCTTCGAAGAGGATGACTGATTTCTCAAAAGCCATCAGTGCTTATTCCCATGTCAGCAACAGCAGTCTGGGTCAATGCTTAAAACTTGCATGGGAAGATGTTTTCAAACCCAGCTCTGTGCCTTTGTGGTGGTTCTACAATAGCCTCCATATGGAGAATCATTACAAACGGACGCATTTCTCTCATGCTGAGGCGGCATTTTATAATCTGGAGGACTATTCTGGAGGAAGGTGGTTGGTTAAAGACAGGCAAAGTGAAGAAGAGAGATATTTTAACAACATTTTAATATTGATTTGGTCTCAACATGCAGCCGTCATGATTTTTTGTCCACAGAGCATTTTAGCAATGAATATTTTTTTGGTGTGCTAAAAAGTGGTATGCTGATTAAATTATTTGTACATTATAAATCACTCTAATATAATATAATGACATTATTTTGGAGTTTAGTGGGACCTCAAAAGATCCTCCATCACCAGGCAAATTGTTTCCTCATTTACAGATAAGGAAATAGAGCATCACGGAGGCTGTGTAACCAGTCAAGGCCCCTCCATATCCTCTCTTTCTAGCTACCCCCAAATCCTTAGTCTGCTTGCAGAAATGAAAAAGATTTCTTTTCTCAGGAGTCAGCTTCTTTAGACTATATTGACTCTCTGAAGAGAATTCCAGAAGCAACTCCTGGATTCAACCTTTTCTGTGTATTGCCACCACCACACTCCATCAGCCACATGACAAAAGTAATGTGCAGTAGGAAGAAAAACCAGACATGGACAACAACAGCCTTTCCATACCTTCCTCCGCTCACCCTCAGTGGTGGCCTGCACGGTGGGGAGTGGCCACACTAAACCGTTGCCCTGTGGCCAGGGCTGCTGGAATTACTTATCCTGCTCCATCCACAGCCCAGGGTTTTCTTCCCCTTTCCTTAACATCCACAAGAATGCAATTGTAGACCAGAACTTCCCCTAATGAACAGGACCACAGTCCATCCCCAAAGGGTCCTGGATCTGATATAAATCCTGCTATGGGCAAAACCCAAATCCACTTAGAGACAATTAAGGGCGAACGTGAAGGGGAACAGAAGTCCCAGAGCAACATGGGGATGGTAACTGGACTAGTTCCACCAGTCATTTCCTCCCTGCCACACTCCCTTCTTCAAGAGCCTAACCTTGCCCACTGTCTCTGAGGGGCAACTACATGACCGATGTTCCCGGCCATCAGTAATTGAGCCAGGAGTGGACATCTGACCCACTTGGAGTCAATCAGATCTTTTCATATAGAGCTTGGAGTTGGGACACGGAGAGCCTGAGGCTGTTAGTTTCCTGTGGGTGCTGGACCCATATGATCCTGTGGCAGGACCCTGTGAGGCAACATAGTAGTCTTAATTCATGTGCAAATGAAGGACACTGGATTACAGGGAGGAGATGGAGCAGATGCTCAGAGACAAAGAAAACTGAGAGAAAGGGAAGAGGAAGGGTAGCTGCCTGCGACTCTTCAGGGCCCCAGGAGTAATTCTCAACATTGGGTTTCATAATATTCCCTTATAAATGTACAAGCAATCTCCATCTCCATAAGTTAGTCTGAATGGGTTTCTCGTTCTAGAAACTGAATGCTCCCCCCACCCTAAGATGAAATGGCTGGGGTGTAGGTGAGGGGTGGAGCGGGGGAGAGGAGGTGAGAGAAGGAATCAGGAGGAAAGATAATTCTGGGCACTTTTCTGGGGAGAATAAATTTTAGAGTCCAAGTACATGCATAATATCCACACGTTCCAAATTTTATGTGACAGCCCTATTTCCAATGAGTTGGCTTGCCTGAATTTCTGTTGACAGAAATATGATGTATCTGTTTAAATATATAATCTTAGCATTGGGCAGGTCTTCCTACCTAAGACAAAACCAGGACACCATAAAGAAAAGACTAACAGGTGAGACTACGCATCCTCAAATTTTAAATGGCCTTTGACAAAAGACATCAGCAACAAAATTCGAAGTGAAGGGTCTACATGTAAGCTGGAGACCCCCTGTGCTGTTACAGACTCCCTCCTGCTGAAGACCAGACGCTCCCTCAAGGTCGCTAGATGGGGTCCAACCCTGGCTTTGTGGCTGCCATGACTACTGAGGGTGTCGCAACTGTTGGCAGCAAGACCGTGACCTCTCACTGTCCCAAAATGAGGAAATGAAAGGGAAAAAAGAGGAAATGGGATGGAATGAAAAATGGATGACAACAACAGAGAGGGAGCAAGAAACAGTGAGAAGGATAAAAGAATAAGATGTTTATGTCTCCTCTGCTTCTGGGCCCTCTCCTTGGTGATACCCCAGTGGTACATCAACTCATCGAACTGTTGTTATCTCAGTCATGGGCTCCTGCAGAAAGGGAGATGTGGGAACCGACACTGACCGTGTGGTCATAGTTGTGGCTTAGGAATTCAACCCACTCCACCTGACCCCCAGCCCGTGGTTGGAAAAATTACATCCATGGATTATCCAAAGGGCTTCTAAATAAAAGCTTTCCTCCCTGTTCTTATCATTTCCTCTTCCCCTAAACTAAATTCCCTTTATTCTTATCACCCACCAGAATAGAGAATTGAAATTAGGTTCTTTTACTTAATAGCTTGCCAAACTGTAAACAAGTCTCTCAAACTAAGCTGCATCTCATCTAGGGAGAGGGCAATAAAAATAATGGTCTATGTGGTCAAGAGTCCAGTGAAACATTTTTGTAGCATCACAGATGGCTTTCCAAATTGCAGAGTGGCTTTGTTTCTTTCTGTGTATCTCAATTTCTCAGTCCATAATTTGAAAATAGTAATAGCTGTCCACTGCGTACCTTTTGGGTGAATTGGTTAGATCACTAAGGCCTCTATATAAAAGCACTTTGAATCTTAGAGAGGAGGTGCAAAAGCCATACAGGAACCTCACATAATGAGAAGGCTCGACGTATTGCTATATCTGGGGGGAAATGATTTGGGCCAGAGAACACTTGACTCCATGCAGTATCAAGCTGCTTAAGAGGACTCAAATCTAAACAGTGCACTGTTATTTCAGATAAGTCTCTGGTAGCTCTAAAGTTATCGAAGCTACTAAAAGTGTCTATGGGGTGGGAAGGTGAGAGAAATGAGATTTGCATTTACACCCTACTCCTCCTAGCAATTTTAAAGATAAAACTGCCCAACTTTGGTTTTTGTCATGGTCCCTTTACAGCTTTGGCTTCACCCCTGGCTCTGCACACAGACCCTGTTCCAACTTCAGCCTTAGGTATGCATTAGGTTTTTCTCTCAGCACACCACCTTTTCCTTCTACCCAAACCAGAGGTGCTGGGTCCCTGAGATTTGACAACCCAGATCAGAGGCGGTACCTGCAGTGATGAGAACACTGGTCCTGGAGCAAGGCTGATTGGGTGTGAATTCCAATGGCCCCCTCTGACCTGGACCATCTCCTCATCTGTAAAATGGGCACAACACTAATATACCTACTCGTAGGGCTATTGAGATAATTATATGAGACAGGGCTCAAAAAGCACTTAGCATACTGCTTGCTGTATATATGGTGACTCTACTTTTTATAGGCATGTTGTGAAAGACATAATGGGGCTGGGCAGGATAAAAACAATTGGATTGGCCACTTTAGAAAACAATATGATGGTTCCTCAAAAAATTAAAAATAGAATTGTAAAATGATTCCAGGAATTCTCCTTCTGTGTATATACTCAAAAGAATCGAAAGCAGGGTCTTCAATAGATATTTGTACATACATGTTCATGGCAGCATGATTCACGATAGCTTAGAAGCAACCCAAATGTCCATTGATGGATGAATGAATAAGCAAAATGTGGTATATAAATACAATGGGATACTATTCAGCCTTAAAAAAGGAAGGAAATCCTGATACATGCTACAATATGGATGAACCTTAAGGACATTATGTTAAATGAAATAAACCAATCACAAAAACAGAAACCACTATGGAGAATAGTATGGAGGTTTCTTTAAAAACTAAAAATAGAACTACCATACGACCCAGCAATCCCACTACTGGGCATATACCCTGAAAAAACCATAATTCAAAAAGAGACATGTACCACAATGTTCATTGCAGCACTATTTACAATAGCCAGGACATGGAAGCAACCTAAGTGTCCATCGACAGATGAATGGATAAAGAAGATGTGGCACATATATGCAATAGAATATTACTCAGCCGTAAAAAGAAATGAAATTGAGTTATTTGTAGTGAGGTGGTTGGACCTAGAGTCTGTCATACAGAGTGAAGTAAGTCAGAAAGAGAAAAACAAATACCATATGCTAACACATATATATGGAATCTGAAAAGAAAAAAATGGTACTGATGAGCCTAGTGGCAGGACAGGAATAAAGTTGTAGCCATAGAGAATGGACTTGAGGACACGGGGTGGGGGGAGGGGGAAGCTGGGGCGAAGTGAGAGTAGCATCGACATATATACACTACCGAATGTAAAACAGTTAGCTAGTGGGAAGCAGCCACATGGCACAGGGAGATCAGCTCGGTGCTTTGCAATGATCTAGAGATGTGGGATAGGGAGGGTGGGGTGGGGAGGCTCAAGATAGAGGGGATATGGGGATATATGTGTGCATATGGCTGATCCATTTTGTTGTACAACAGAAACTAACACAGTATTGTGAAACAATTATACTCCAATAAAGATCTATTTTTAAAAAAGACAGAGAGCTTCCCTGGTGGTGCAGTGGTTAAGAATCCGCCTGCCAGTGCAGGGGACATGGGTTCGAGTCCTGGTCCGGGAAGATCCCACATGACGTGGAGCAGCTAAGCCCATGCGCCACAACTACTGAGCTTGAGCTTTAGAGCCCACAAGCCACAACTACTGAACCAGCATGCCACAACTACTGAACTCGCGTGCCACAACTACTGAAGCCCGAGCACCTAGAGCCTGTGCTCTGCAACAAGAGAAGCCACCGCAATGAGAAGCCTGCGCACCGCAACAAAGAGTAGCCCCCGCTCGCCGCAACTAGAGAAAAAGACCCAATGCAGCCAAAAATAAATAAATTGAAAAAAAAAAAAGCAGAAGTGCTGTTTGATTCTACTTAGTTCCTCAGAGTAGTCAAAATCTGAGAGAAAGCAGATAGGTGGTTGTCCCGGGGCTGGGGGGCAGATAGGGAGTTATTGTTTAACGGGTACAAAGTTTCAGTTTTGTGAGGTGGAAAGAGTTCTGAAGTTGGATGGTGGTGATGGTTGTGTAACAATATGAATGTATTTAATACCACTGAACTGTACACACAAAAAATGGTTAAGATGGTAAATTTTAGGTTATGTGTATTTTACCACAATAAGAAAATTTTGAAAAAATATGGAATTAGTGGTTCTTCCAGAGATGGCATTCAATGTTTGTATTTTAAATAAATTTTATGTTATTTATTTCTTTTTATTTTTGGCTGTATTGGGTCTTCGTTGCTGCGTGCAGGCTTTCTCTAGTTGCGGTGAGCAGGGGCTACTCTGTTTCTGTGCGTAGGCTTCTCATTGCGGTGGCTTCTCTTGTTGTGGAACATGGGCTCTAGGTGTGCGGGCTTCAGTAGCTGTGGCACGTGGGCTTCAGTAGTTGTGGCACACGGGCTCCGTAGTAGTGGCTCGTGGGCTCTAGAGCTCAGGCTTAGTAGTTGTGGCACATGGACTTAGTTGCTCCGCAGTATGTGGGATCCTTCTGGACCAGGGCTCGAACCTGTGTCCCCTGCATTGGCAGGTGGATTCTTAACCACTGCACCACCGGGGAAGTCCTGGCATTCAATGTTTTTCTTTGCTTTTATTTATTTTTTCTTGCAGGAAATTTATTTTTTTTAACTGAGGCCAAATAAATAGAACTATTACTTATGTTTTTATAATTTACATGGCTCAATGAAAATAATTTTGACGTTTCTGTCATGCTTCTGATTGTAACCAAAAATTCTCTTCTTTGTCTTCTGAGATTCAGTGTGTTACACTGGAAAATAGGTACTAAGTTGATATGGGGCAGGGGCCATGGTGCAGATCCTCTAAAACCCATCTCCTCCACACTCTAAGATTATATTTACATTAACCCATATCCTTGAACTTGGGACCAATCATAAGATCCTACATCCCATGGTTCCCAGAGAAAGAACATAAGAATTAAATATGTATTGACCATTGCCTGCCGGTGTATAGTGGGCTAAGTGCTTTCCATGCACTAGCTCATTCAATCCTCCACCCTTTGAAGCAAGTACATTCCCAATTTTACAGATGTAGAAACTGAGCCTTTGAGAGGGAATTGCCATAGGTCACACATGTAGGAAATGATGGAGTCAAAATCTGAACCCAGGGCATCTGGATCCAGAGCTCTTGTTTTTGCAACTTGCTGTGGCTTTAATGCATCAGAATGCAGCAGCTGCAGGCCTGCATAGACTAGCCTTAGATTCAGAGTTGCTCTGCCATCCCACAGTGGTTAACAGGTTCACACGAGGCCACTGGCAGCTGGTGCCAAACTACCAGGTGCAGTATCTGCTCTGAATCTGAAGTTGGTAAGAAAATCAATGACACATGGAAGAGATGAAGAAAGATTATATCAGATGGAATGTGTGTGTCCAAATATATCTATATATTTAAAAACAGGCAACGTCTTCTTTTTAGACATACTCTACACGCAGAAAATGCACATGCATTTCTTTATGTGGAAATATGTTAGCTAAATTACATTCCTTCTTCTTGATAAAATGGTCAAGTTTTGCTTAAAAATGCCTTTTATCACAAAATAGGAATAACCTCATTCACTACCTACTGTTTCTTCTCTTATTCCTTAAATTCTCCTCCATCCCCTCTCTTTCCTTGCCTCTTCTCTCATTCTACTCCTTCGTAAGAATTTGAGCAATTCATTTACATAATGTTGAGTCACATGTGCTTCCTCTTGGAAACCACTTTCCTCTTTTCCGTGACTGGCTGGGTGGGCTGTTACCTTTGGGTAACAATTTTGCCAGAGGTGTTGGAGAAAAGAAGGATGACATTTCCTCTTAGACATTAACCATCTCATGATGGTTTTATAAGGCCGTACTGGTACCCCAAAATAGAGGCCAACACGGCTCACCTTTATTGAGTGCTCACTGGGTACTAGGCATGGTGAATTTGCTTGCCCAGAGTCATTGGTATATGGTAGATTCAGGATTCAACCCAGGTCTCTCTGTCTCTGGAGCCTATGCTCTTAACCACTATACTATACTGCCTTTCTTGCCAAGGTCAGGCATAATATGTCCATCCATGGTAACTTTCCCTAGCAGTGTAGACAGTCATGGTAGAGTCACTAGGTGCCACCTGCTATAGGTAGCTCTTGGAGGTGGTACCAGACTGTGGCTGGGCTTGCTGTTCTAGGGCAAAGAGAAATGAGGGTGACATGGAAGGTTCCATTTCTGGAAGAGACAGAAATACCCAAAATTCAGGGAGAAGAATGTGGTGAAGTATATGATATCTGGTCATGGTGTTTTAGAGCTGAGCTGGACTTTAAAGATGATCTCCTCTAACGCCTTATTTGTAGTGAGGAAGTTGAAGATCTGAGAGGTTAAGTGAATTGTCTAAGGACACACAGCCAGTTAGGTAGATGCAGTGCCAAGACCTAATTTTTTTGATTCAGGAAAAATTGCTTTTTCCACTCCACCTTCACTCTACTTGAGGTTTACTTGTTATTAAGAAGTCTCAAAGATCAGAAAATTAAATTGTTTTTAGCAATATAATTTCATGTTATCCAGCCCTGCTGAAAGTCATCGTAACAATAACACAAACAGATCTCTCAAATTCAGGGGTTCCAAAATGTCTCTGCCTTTTGCTAAGCTAATATATATAATTTCAAGGCCATATTTATACCACATGAAATTTCCAAAGAACTGGGCAATTTCCTATAAAAACTCAGTCGTGTACTGATTGCCAAGTTGGAAAACTCAGGGTTTCCTGGCAACTCCTACTTTCCTTATGCTCTAGGGCATGCACAATCCTCAGCAAACAACCTCTCCTGACTTACCTCCTCCACGGTGGCCATGGCTCAGCTCTGACCCACCAGCCCTTTCCGATGCTCCTGCCTCCCGTGCTTACCTTTTGCAAGAACCTACAATCTTGCCTTAAACCCTTATCAGCTGAATAAACTTAAGTGGTAAATTCCTGGCACGGAGTGTCCACATTTCTTCCACATTAGAAGGAATACTGGACTAGAACTCAGGCGAACTCACTTCTGGTCCTGGTTCAAACACTAAGAAGTCCTTTAAATTCCCTGGTCTTTAGTTTCTTTGTGGGTGAAATAGGGACAGTAATCGCTGTCTACTTACTTTTTGGGGCTGTTTTGGAGATTTTGAAAGTTAGAAATTCACAGAATCATGGAGAAAAACTGGCCCTATTGAGTCTAACCCCCCTATGTTAGAGTTGAGAAAACAGAGACCCAGAGGTTCTGTGACACACACCCCGCCCCCCCACCAATCCCCTTCGCCCTTGAGGTCACAGATGTTTTGGTTAATGGCAAAATTGGTACCAAGCTTCAGGTCTTCCCCAGATGCTCTTTCCCCACTCAGTGCTGCCTGTGATGATAAATATGGAAGCCTGCTTAACATTATAAATCGCGAAACTGGCAACATGGAATTATTTAGGTGTTAATTAATAGACTGTGTATGGAGTCAGCACTAATCACATTTTTTTCATGCCTTTACAGGGCTGTCAATTGCTGGGAATGTCTAAAGATGGCAAAGATATTCTGTCTAAAGACAAATCCTTCCCCTTCCTGTAAATACAAGGAAAGCAGGAAGTTTAACCAGAGATATTTAAGCTCAGCCTCCCCCAGCAGCCATCTCTTGTTGCTTTAAAAAAATTATTATTGAGATACAAGCCACATAGCATAGAATTCACCATTTTAAGGTGTACATGTCATTGGTTTTTAGTGTATTCATAAGGCTGGGTAACCATCGCTACTATCTACTTCCAGAACATTTCTTTTATGCTGCTGCTTTTGGAGTGCCATTCTGGTCAGGCTGTGTGTAGCATCACAGAGGCTTGGCTGTTGATTCAGGCACATGGTGTCTGGCCCCTGTGTTCATGTTGACAGAGACAACCAGATACCCTAAGATCACCCTCTATTTGGAGAGCTCTGCGTCTACTAAAGGTCTGACTCCCTCAGAGATGAGCCAGGAGGAGGAATGACATAGGCACTGAACCTCAAATTAAGCCCTAACAATGAAAATCAGAACCTGAAAAGCAAAGCTCAGTCACCAAGGCTAAAATAGGAGGAAATGTACCAGGACAAGAGTGAGGAGAACTACAAGTGGGAAGTGTGGCTGGTTTAAAGACACAGGGTTGAAAACCATCGGAGAGTTTGAGTTTTTGAGCACAAGCCACCCGTTCTCCTTGCTTTGTCCTGCAATAAAATTTTCTCTGTCCCCCCACCTCCCCAAAAGTAAAATAAAATAAAATATAAAATAAAGACGCAGTGTTCAGGTGGTGGAGGACTCTCCCAAGGTCATTCTCCTATGCCTCGGACTATTTTTTCTTTTTTTTCTAAATTTTATTTATGTTTTTGGCTGTGTTGTGTCTTCGTTGCTGCGTGTGGGCTTTTCTCTAGCTGCGGAGAGCAGGGGCTACTCTTCATTGCAGTGTGCGGGCATCTCACTGCGGTGTCTTCTCTTATTGCGGAGCATGGGATCTGGGCACATGAGCTTCAGTAGTTCTGGTGCGCAGCCTCAGTAGTTATGGCTCACGGGCTTAGTTGCTCTGTGGCACGTGGGATCTTCCCAGACCAGGGATCGAACCTATGTGCCCTGCATTGGCAGGCAGATTCTTAACCACTGCACCACCAGGGAAGTCTCCACCTCGGACTTTTTATGCATGCCGAATCACACCCCCATCCCCTCCCTATCACTTGATCTAAGCCTCCTGGGGTCCCTGGGGACCCACTGCTGTAGGTGCCTAAACTTCTTCCCCTATGGTAGCCTTTCTCACCTTGTGGTACTGTGATGACCTGCTTACTTGTCTGAATTCCTGAATAGACCATAAGCTTCTAAAGGGAAGAAGTCTTTAATTTTTAACTTACTCACCCTGCCCTCAGCATCATCTGGCACCACGCACAATAAAGATTTCATGATCAAGTTATTAAGTTGGCCACAAGCCCAAATTTTTCTATGTCCCTACAATGCTCAAATTAAAATCAAGTGCCGGGAATTACCCAAGCATCCTGTAGTTCTTCAAGGTAGCTATACAAATCAACAATGATGCTGGGTCAAAGCTGCCTTCCTGTAGTTTTCACTAAGTAGCCCTAGTTCTAGTCCAAAGAACAAGAGAGAATAAATCTCTGCCCTCTTCTCTATGGTAACCTTCACGTATTTGAAATGAGCTGTCATGTCTTTATAGCTTTCATTTTCCAGGTTAAACATATGTACTTCCTTCAAAAATTATGCATAAAATATGCCTTCATTTACTCATTCATTCATCCAACACATATGTTTGAGCATGTTCAATATATGACACTGTGTCAGGGACAGTGGGTTCAAGAGAGGGCATGACCTAGACTCTGCCCTAAAGAAGCCTAAAGACTATGTTGGTTGTGTTGTTCTCGCTCTCCAGAGTTTCTCTAATTGGTCAATACCCTTTTCCAAATGTGGTTTCCAGAACTTGACACTATATTCCCCAGTGGCCTGACCAGGGCAGAGTTCAGAAGAACTATTACTTCATGATATGGATCCTGTGCTTCCCAGAACTTTTGATTGTTCATATTGTTCTTAGGAAGTGCTCAGGGTCTACTAATGTAGTGTGTGTATGTAATTTAATACATGCAATGTTATATAATACACGCATGCACTTGTGTATGTAACATAAGAAGACATTTGGTTAAAATTTTTGTAAGACTGTCTGTTCTTTGTGATTAAACCAAATATGTGGTAGCATTTCTGGTGATAAAAGTTCAAGTCAAAGAGATCCTTATCCTGCCCCCCCTCCAAAAAAACAACAAACAAACAAAAAAACCCGACCCTTAGGAATAAGCAGATTGCAATCTTCATATCAAACTGAACTCATAAGGTTGGACAGATTTTTTTTACAAAAGAACATTTCACACGGTCACTAATGGTTCTTTATGATGTTTCTGAAAATAATTGGAAGGGAAGCATGGACATCTGGCATGTGACTAAAGCTGTTTCTAATTATGGGGGCTGTTGTCTTCAAAGCAGAATGGACAGTGGGGTGCCCTTGGATGGGCTCTTCTGTAATGATACTTGCTCAGGACATGGGAGCCTCCAAACTTCACCTATTTAAAGAATGTGGGGTGGGCCACCTCATTTTAGCTTCTGACCTGAATAATTTTGGTCCTTAAAATCCAGCAGGCCTGGGGAGGGCTCATGCCAAGGAGTACTTCCCAGAACTTCTGCTGTCAGTGTCCTTGTCCCTGCGGTGAGCCACAGCCAACCCCTACCTCTGCAGGAGACCCTCCAACACTAGCAGCCGTGTGGCTGACAGGGTCTTGGTGCTCTTGCCGGGTGTCAGGCCTGTGCCTCTGAGGTGGGAGAGCCGAGTTCAGGACATTGGTCCACCAGAGACCTCCCGGCTCCATGTAATATCAAACAGCAGAAGCTCTCCCAGAGATCTCCATCTTAATGCTAAGACCCAGCTCCACTCAATGACCAGCAAGCTACAGTGCTGGACACCCTATGCCAAACAACTAGCAAGACAGGAACACAATCCCACCCCTTAGCAGAGAGGCTGCCTAAAATCATAATAAGGTCACAGACATCCCAAACACACCACTGGATGTGGTCCTGCCCACCAGAAAGACAAGATCCAGCCTCATCCACCAGAACACAGGCACTAGGGCCCTCCACCAGGAAGCCTACACAACCCACTGAACCAACCTTAGCCACTGGGGACAGACACCAAAAACAATGGGAACTACGAACCTGCAGCCTGCAAAAAGGAGACCCCAAACACAGTAAGTTAAGCAAAATGAGAAGACAGAGAAATACACAGCAGATGAAGGAGCAAGGTAAAAACCCACCAGACTAAACAAATGAAGAGGAAATAGGCAGTCTACCTGAAAAAGAATTCAGAGTAATGATAGTAAAGATGATCCAAAATCTTGGAAATAGAATGGAGAAAATACAAGAAACGTTTAACAAGGACCTAGAAGAACTAAAGATCAAACAAACAATGATGAACAACACAATAAATGAAATTAAAAATTCTCTAGAAGGAATCAATAACAGAATAACTGAGGCAGAAGAACGGATAAGTGACCTGGAAGATAAAATAGTGGAAATAACTACCGCAGAGCAGAATAAAGAAAAAAAGAATGAAAAGAATTGGGGACAGTCTCAGAGACCTCTGGGACAACATTAAACACCCCAAGATTCAAATTGTAGGGGGCCCAGAAGAAGAAGAGAAAAAGAAAGGGACTGAGAAAATATTTGAAGAGATTACAGTTGAAAACTTCCCTAATATGGGAAAGGAAATAGTCAGTCAAGTCCAGGAAGCACAGAGAGTCCCATACAGGATAAATCCAAGGATAAACGAGCCAAGACACTTATTAATCAAACTATTAAAAATTAAATACAAAGAAAAAATACTAAAAGCAGTAAAGGAAAAACAACAAATAACATACAACAGAATCCCCGTAAAGTTAACAGCTGATCTTTCAGCAGAAACTCTGCAAGCCAGAAGGGAGTGGCAGGACATATTTAAAGTGATGAAAGGGAAAACCTACAACCAAGATTACTCTACCCAGCAAGGATCTCATTCAGATTCGGTGGAGAAATTAAAACCTTTACAGACAAGCAAAAGCTAAGAGAATTCAGAGCCACCAAACCAGCTTTACAACAAATGCTAAAGGAACTTCTCTTGATTGCTTATGTAACTTCATTTGGGGTACCTTTTCCAAAAAACACAGTCCAGTGTAAAAAAAAAAAAAAATCCAGCAGGCTTTGGGCTTCTTTTTTTTTTTGGGGGGGGGGGTTGTTTTGAGACTGAAAATGTGAATTTTTTGGTCATGCCATTTCCTGGGTACTTTCCATATGTGCAGGAGACAGACTCACCAGAGGCTGGAAGGTCAACAGAAGAGAAAGCGCTTCTCCTCTGTGATAACAGGGATAAATGTGGGAGAGCTCCACAAGACTTGGGTGGTCAGGAAACCCAGGACTGATTCCAGGAAAAGCAGAGTGTACTGTCCTCTACCATAAAATAATTTGTAGAAGGCAATGTGCTGAGTATTCATATTGGTAATTTCACTGTTTAATATTTTCCAATCATTTTTCTTGGCCTAACATCTCTTTACTTACCCAATATTTATTAGGCACTATGTGCCAGGAACTTCAAACTTCAGAAATAAATATTATCCTAAGTATTGTCTTAAGAAGGATCTGTAGCTTTTTGTTCTCCCCATGAGCCCCAAAGCACGTATTGTGCTTCACTTATTGGCCATGGATACAGTGACCAATCTTTGAAGGCAGCTGAGGGCAGAAATTTTAGAATCCTTCCAAGCGATGCTTTTTATCCTAAGATTTCATCAACACTGAGGATAGGTCTGAGAAGACTGTTGCAGGGGCCACTGTGATGGCTGTTGCCACTACTCCCTGACTCTCCTTCCCTTGTGGAACCCTCTGATACCTGGCATCTATGTCTGAAAACCAGTGTTCTGGTGAAAAGAAAATGATTTAATTAAGTGAAAATATTTTAAAAACCAACAGACATTTTTTCTGATTATAACGTTCTCACCAAAGAAATCCTTTGCTATACAATCTCACCAAAGAAATTTAGCAAATAGTGGTAAACGCAAAGTAGGAAATGAAAATCATCCTTTCTCCACTATGCAAAGATAAGCACTGATAAAATGTGGGTGTCTACATCTCTTCATTTTTCTAGATCTGATTTTCTTTTACAACAGTTTTATAGCCTGCTTTTTAATGTAACAATATATTGTGAACATTTCTGTAGGCCACTGCTTTTTCTTCTACCATAAAATTGTAATAGCTGCATATTCCATATGTAGATATTCCATTGTATCTATGTACCAAAATTGACCTAACTAACTGCATATTATTGGGCTCTCAGATTGTTTCCATTTTTTCAAGCACACACACAGGATAAACATTCTTGTCTCTAACTCTTTATTCCTATTTTTTTCATTTATTATTTTATTAAAATAATCCCCAGAAAAAGACTATCTGGGTAAAAAGATAAGCCCCAAATTTAAACCTTTCAGAACGTACATAGAGAAGCCTTGGATTTTGATGAGTAAGGTCTTTGGTCCGAGCTCTAACCCAACTGTGTGACCTTGAGCTTAACTACTCCATCTGTAAAATAGGGAACACGGTCCCACAACCCCATTGTATTTCAAAAGATGATTCTGAAAAGAATGTGGTGAGGCTTTTGAAATATAGCATGTGGGAGACACTAATGGTTATCTGCGCAGCAGCCATTCTTCACCATCCCTGACTACCTCGGTCGGTGCCAGGTAGTCACCCCGTGGTCCTTGTACATTTCGGGTTAGCCTAAATTTTTAAAAAAATATTTATTTATTTATTTGGCTGTGCCTGGATCTTCGTTGTGGCATGCGGGATCTTTTAGTTGTGGCATGCAGGCTTCTAGTTGCGGCATGTGGGATCTAGTTCCCTGACCAGGGATCGAACGAACCCAGGCCCTCTGCAATGGGAGTGCAGAGCCTTAACCACTGGACCACCACGGAAGTCCCGGCCTAAACTGTTTACATGTAATTGCATCAACCCTGCCAGCAACAAGTTCAGGAATAGGCATATGAACCAATTCAATTTCATGAGATTCAAGGGGAAGTTTGCTGGGGCTTCTGGAAAATACCCCATCCTTAGGAGAGCCGCAGGAAGGGAGAGTCCGTCTCCTTGGACATTGTCACCTGCAAAAGTAAAGCTTGGCCCTGTTGCTACAATAGCCATGTTACCCCCAGCCTGAGAATAAAACTGAACACAGACGAGGCAAACCTGTGCATCGTGGGGAAGAGGGACTGCAGCTCCTGGATGAGTTAACCTTAAAGGCCACCCTGCTGTACTCTGCTGAGACCCAGTTTCAGTGGTGTGCACTCTTGGAATAAGTCAATTTGAAATATAACCCCAATTCTGATTGCCGTCTTTTTCATTTTCTTTCTCAATTATAGAAAATGTTTTTTAATAGTCTCTTATAGGTTTCCTTTCCCGATTTTCTAAGAAATTATTTATGTCTCAAAGGAATATTTGACTGAAGAGAATAGTGCCTAGGCCAGCAATTCAGAAATGACTCATTAAATCTGCTGAGCTGAAAGAGCCCAACCCTGGCTTTCCGATTTGGTCACAGAATCAGACTGCTTTTTCGCATTGGAAGGAAACTTAGGGCTCAGTAGATCCTGATCCCCTGATTCTGTTCTGTAGTTGAGAAAACTGAGGTTCAGAAAGATTTATAATGATTTGCTGTGAAATCCATGACAATTGGGTGCTCCCCAGGGAGCAGCTGCAAGAGCCTTACCTGGAGTGTCAGTTTGACTCCTGCCATGTTTCAGTGGGGAATTTAAGCAAAAACATACCATAATTGATTCTTCACACCCTTTGTGTCCTGGCAAATCAAACCATCCCAATTGTATCCATAGTAAGAGCCCAAAGAGCAATGCTCCTATCCACCACACTGGAAGTCCAATCTTTTTTTTTTTTTTTTTGTGATATGCGGGCCTCTCACTGTTGTGGCCTCTCCCGTTGCGGAGCACAGGCTCCGGACACGCAGGCTCAGCGGCCATGGCTCACGGGCCCAGCCGTTCCACGGCATGTGGGATCCTCCCAGACTGGGACACGAACCCGCGTCCTCTGCATCGGCAGGCAGACTCTCAACCACTGCGCCACCAGGGAAGCCCAAGTCCAGACTTCTTTTAGTCCCCCTTAGTGATGTTTTCTAGAAGTCCCTGGGATCTCACAAATAATCCAGACTTCTTCCTGTAGCTCTATAGTGCCTCTGCTCTTGGTCTACACCTCTTGTTGCCCATCTGCTACTCTGACTATTATTTCTCTGTATTCCTGGGTCACAATCCATGCTGCTGCCAAACACCCACCAACATCATCTCCATTTAGCCCATGGGTAACGCCCATGCTCTCTGACTGCCCCTGGACTGCCAACTACTCGTGCTCTTCCTCTCCAGCCAATAAGACAACGCTTGTTTCTCATGGCTGCTGAGTCTGACTGGGTTCCCCCAACGGAGCTGGAGCTCTGCGGGGTGGCTGCTATCCCTCTTACTCAGCCTGGTCCTGCAGAGAGAACACGTGCACTCCAGGAGTGGGTTGTGCCAGGGCTAGTCTGACACAGCATCCTGCTGTGTGTGGGACCACATCTCCCTCTAGCATCCAGCTAGGCTAGGCGGCTCCTTCACTCGTGGTGTTTCTCAGAAACCTCATTTCCAAATTATGGGGTGGACCAGAGCAGGAATTCTCAATGTACGAAGAACTCTAGGGGTGGAGGTTGGGCATCCATGAACCCTTTAAAATTGTATTCAAAGTTTTGTGTAAAATTACATTTTATAGGATCAAAACCCTCTAATTTTTATCAGAGTGTCAAAGAGGTCTATGACCCTGTAATGGTTGAGAACCACTGGTCTCTAGAAGGTCTCTAAACCAGCTGGTCTCTAAAGCTGTTTAAGTTCTAGTGTTCTCTGTGATTTACCCAAAGCGAAATCATTCAGTGACTCTCACAAACTGCTCTATTACATTCCTAAGTGGGTACATGAATTTATGCAAGAAGTTTTAGCCTTAATTGCACTGTTGACGTTATATTTTTTAAGAGAATAACAAAGGATTAGGAGTTGAAGCTTTTATTAGCAAGATATTAGTGCTCTATCTCATAAAAAGATTATTTATTTTAACCTCAAGTATTGTAAATATTGGGAGATCTTTCTTTTCATAGCAACAAGGTCTTGGAAACTATGCTGACTGGAAGAATGATAGGAAAAAGATGGTACTTAGAACTGTCTGCCTTTCCAGATGTCCTTCCAAGGAGTGGAAGGCCTGGGGGAGAGGTCTTCCTCCTTCTTCTGGGTGTAGCCTGTCTTTCCAGGATTGACCCCTAGACGGTGTTCTTGTGTTAGTAAGGGGTGTGGTCAGCACTTACATGGGAACTTGTGACCAATGGCTGAAATTGTCAATTGGTCAAATGATAAGAAGTGAAATATAGACGACTGTTTAACCACAACTGGAAGACAGAATTGGAATAGTGACATAAAAATCTTCCTATACTACTTATAGTAAAAATTGGAAACATTTAGCATTAGCCCAGCCATTAAAAACATGATTTAAGTGTGACATTTAGAGGAACCTGTCAATATTTCTTCAATTGTGGTAAAATACACATAACATAAAATCTACCATCTTAAACATTTTCAAGTGTATGGTTCAGGAGGTTTAAGTACATTCACAACGTTGTGCAACCAATCTCCAGAATTCTTTTCTTCTTGCAAAACTGAAACTGTGTATGACATCCCCATGACTTATTTATTTTATAACTGGAAATTTGTACCTTTTGACCCCCTTCACTCATATGACTGGACTACTGACTCAGGCAGACAGCTTCACAGGCAAATGCTCTTGGTTCACTCCAAGTCAAACCATACCCCCTGCAATGCCCACCAGGAGGTCTTCTTCTAAGGCTCCACCAAACACACAGACCCACAAGACTGCCATGCCACACAGGGCACATTTGACTCAGAAGGAAGCACAGGCCAGGATGCAGAGTGTGCCAGCAGGAAACATCTGGCATTCCTCTCCTTCAGCTGACCACAAAACCATCCACATTATATCCACAAGCTATTCTCCTGAGCCGCAGGTGATGATGCAGATGTGAAGCAGTGAGACTCACATCAGGAGGGTATGGAAGCCAGCCTGGATTGGAAGCTCCCTGCTCCACAACAACTAATATCTTTTGGAAGAACACCACAGGTCTACACCCACAGGGTCATGCCAGTTACAAGAGTGACTGCACTTAGGGAAACCCAGAAATAGAGCTTTCAAGCTGGTATTTATAGTTGTCCCTGTCCAGATAGAGTTTACCAATCAGGGCCATTTTTACTTTCTTTTATCAGGTCTTCAGGGAAACAGTGCTAGGACATTTACCAAAAGTCAAACGCTCAGGCCAAAGGGGAGAGGGTTCTGTTATGCCTTTATTCACAGTCCTTCAAATGGTTGAATTATAATTTCTGGCAAAACATCTGGTTAAATAGAAAGGAGTCAGAATGACACACTGATATAAAGAACTAAATTACACAATGAAATTTGTCATCTCTTATTGGTTACAGTTCTCTTCCCCAACTCACACAGACTGATAGTGATGGAGTTATAATTAGAAACTCAGATGCCTGACAACATGCCCATCAAATATCATGTTCTCTCCTAAGAGAAGGAAGAGGAAGCATGTGGAAGGGGAAGAAAAGGGGTGCTGATCTAGGAAGAAGGCAGTAGGGAAAGGGGAAGGCACAAGGCATTTTTTTCATGGCGATGGCTGCTCCCCTGGCGGCAGAAGAGTAGCTCTCTGAGATGCTGGATGGGACTCCACATGGGTAGGAAGGGGAATTAAGGCAGGAATTTGTGAATTCTCCCGTCTTGCTAAAGAAGAGTCTCTTTTTGTCTTCGAAAGAGGCAAGTAATTTACTACACCAGTCACTCTGCAGGTGCTTTGAATTTTCAAATAGAAAAACTGTGACAGCCTATGAGGTAGTGGTTCTGGGCTAGGACCTTCCCAACCTGTTCCTATCCACCCCCCGAGTCCTTTGAAAGGTCAGCATTTGTGGGCAAAGTGGACTAGATAGGTTGTCCCTGTACCTCTTTCTCTTTCACTGAAGACAGGAATTCCTCTCTCTGTATTATGTACTTAATATACAGAAAGACATTTCTGGATCTTCATTTATGGTAAGGAGGTCATGACAAGAAGAAACCTGAAAGATGGTTGCAAAGTCACTGTCACACTGGGAACAATTAGAAAATGAAGAAGCAGCCGGTCCATGAGTGAGGGAAGAGCCAGTTTGAGGGATGGAAGAGGGAGGTTTGGCCTGACTGGAGGAAGGTCCTATGTGAACATTGAAGCCAGGAGAGGTTTCCCATTGGGCTGAACTCAAGAGTAGGGTTTGGAGCTTAGAGAATGAACTTACGGTTACAGGGTGGGAGGGAAGGGATAGTTAGGGAGTTTGGGACGGACATGTACACACTGCTATATTTAAAAAAGATAACCAACAAGGACCTACTGTATAGCACAGGGAACTCTGCTCAATATTATGTAACAACCTAAAGGAGAAAAGAATTCGAAAAAGAATAGATACATGAATATGTATAACTGAATCACTTTGCTGTACACCGGAAACTATCACAACATTGTTAATCAACTATATACTCCAATATAAAATAAAAAGTTAAAAAGAAAAGAGTAGGGTCTGGAGAAAGCAAGCAAAGGACTTCCTTCTCTGGCAGAAGGAACTCGGAGCAAGAACTCCAGTCCCTACTGAGATAAGGAAAAAGAAGAAGAGATGTCAGTGCTGGGAAGGGATTGAGTGGGGGAGGCATCAGTTGGGACAATAGCTAGGCGAGCTCAAACATCTACTTGTAATTTGTACAAGCCAGAAGGGAGTTCCCATCCAGGGCACGGTCACACAGGAGTGAAGCTTCACAAGGACAGAGAGTTTTCTTCTTTGTAACTCCAGTCTCTGGAATTACTTAGCATCGAGTAAGTTATTCAATATGGCTGAACAAATATGGCCAGTGGGGAATGCTGCTGGATGCCTCACTATTGGGAAACCCATTTTCCCCAACTTTTCCAGACCGTTCTTAATTTCTGACCCATGGCCAACCAGTGAACACTGATTTTCAAAAAATGTGCTTGCTCTAGAGGTGGGAAGAGCTATAATCCATGAGATGAACCCACAGCATCTCAGGAGGTAACAATAGATGGGACATTGAAAAGAGCAGGAATCTCTTGCTCTCTGTGTGTGTGTATGTGTGTGTGTATCTGTGTGTGTGCATCCTCCAGGGTTCTCTCTTAGGACCCAGATATTTTTTTTTTTGTTGTTTGTTTGTTTTTTTAAGCTTTGTGCCATCTGACAGCATTCAGTCTCTCCTCCAAGCTAATGCTCAAAGAAACTAAGGTGACCCTGTGTCACTAAATCATCACCAGCTGTGTCTTGCTTGAAAAAAATCTGTTATTAATATCAGAGCTGAATGCTTATTAATCATTTACTGGTATGTGGTGATGCTTAGAGTTAAGCCCCTGAAGACAACTCCCTGGCAGCTCAGAATTTATGGGTTTTTACAAAGTGAATAACAACAGAATGGGAGCAGTGCCACCAGGACACAGAGGAAAAGGGTGCGGGAGAACATAAACATACAAGCCTTGGCCTAGTACACTGTTCCACTTAAGCCTTTTAAAATGCTTAGACAAAAGGGATGGCAGGAACCTTTGAGGAAAGGAAGCACTTAATGTCAGAAGAGATCCAGACCTCTGAAAGTGAGGATGAAACCTAATTCTGCAGGATCAGGGACTTAGTCCCTGTTGCCACCCTCAGCTGGAGGCCAACAGCCTGAGGGAGCTTGGCTGGCAGACTGTTTCCTCTCTCCCATACGCCTGGAGCTCATCAGTGTTAGGGTCAAGTTCTCTGGAGGTGTCCTCTCTAAATGCTACAGAATGTGACGTCACCTGTGAACCCTTCTGCCAAAAGGCATTTGAGCAAAGCTGCAGGTCAACAAATCATCCTGCTGTCCCCTTCCCCCTTCTCTCCCCATCCCCAGAGAGTGACAGTGGAGACCAAAGGCAGGGTCCCTGGTGGCCTTATTTGAGGGAGAGGGACTGGGAGTGGCCACCTGCCGGAAACCTTCGTGGAAGGTACTGGCTACCTTGGTAGCAGTACTAGGAGATTGTCTCTCCAGAAATGTGGTCTGAGGTTACACAGGACTCAAGAACTCACCAGAGACAAAAAGGATCCTGGTTGAAATAGAAGGAGGAGCCCAGAGCTTTGGAACACATGCATGCGTGCGTATGTGTATTCATACCACGTATGCGTGTGAATGTACATTTGTGGACAAGTGCTCACAGTCACGGAACTGGAGCATCTCACCACACTCTCCTTGTGTTTTATTTCTCAAATTTCAGTTTTATTTCAGAAACAGTTGATCAGGGTAGGAAAAGAAAATCAGAAAACACAGAAAAGTTTAATGAAGAAAATAATCCCATCACCGAGAGAAACATTTAATATTTTGTATCTGGCACTCTGGTCTTGGCAGACTGGGATTTCTTTACGTTGTTTTGAAAAACTGGGATTGTACTCAATATACTGTTTGCTTTATGCTAACAATGTACTGTGAACCTATTTTAAGTTAACGATATATTGTGAACGGGCTGCCACGTTCCCACGATTTTCAGCGCTGGTCTAGCGTTCCATGTCTGCGTGGACCCAGCCAGACGCTGTAGCTACAATAGGGATAAACTCATTCATTCATAACCTTGGCTCAAGGCGTAAGTAAAACTGATTAGATCTTGACTCAGGCCCTGCAACCTCCAAAGTCCCAGGATATCAGTATTTTACTGAGCGCTGGGGGCACAGAGCAGGACTGCTTTTTTTTTTTTTTTTTTTAATTTTTATTGGAGTATAGTTGCTTTACAATGTTGTGTCTGTTTCTACTGTACAGCAAAGTGAATCAGCTATACGTTTACAGGGCTGCCTATCTTTCTTGTGAGTGTTTCTGGGAGGAGAGACCATTTTCTACTCTCCTGTGACTGGATTTCTTTTCTCTCTCTCTGCTCACTTGTTTGCCAGGAACCCCCATGTGTGTTGTTTTAGCATTTCTGAGTGGTTCAGAGCAGTGACGGGGAAGTGGGGAGGAAGGGGAAGCTTCAGCACTCAGGGAAACTACAAACCTCTCCTTGAGTGTCAGCCTGCAGGCATTCCCTGGTCTGAAAAGCCACCCTCAGTCTTCCAGAACTAGTGACCGAGGAAGCGCGGCTGTCGGGTGGGTGCTGAGCCGTGACATGCCCCTCCCCCTATCTGCTACCATTTAAAGCCATCTGGGGGCAGGGAGGCAATCTGCTCAGCCCTTCAACTTCGTGGCCACACACATTCTCTAAAGACATGTTTACTAGCTGCACAGGGGAAAAAATCTTCTTAGAAAAGTTGAAAAGATATCCTCAGTTTTCTCTGCTTTCCCTTGTCTGATTCTCCATTAGAAGGAATTTGTGGCCTCTGTAAACCGTGCCTCAGTTTCTCCCTTGGGCTTCAACATTTTCCTCACAACCTCCTCTTGCTACTGTGAAATGCAGTTGCCTGAGGTGGCTTTTCTTTTCTGCCCTGGTTCTAATTCCCCCCCAAATCCATAGGCCCATGTCTTAGTGAGGGAGGAAGGGAGGAAGACATGGCTCGAGTCCTGCACGGGGTCATTCTTCTGACCCACACAGTCCAGCCTACTCAACCCTGGCCCCGGGGGCGGTCGGTGGGGGGAGCCCACCTCTGGGTCGCGGAGACCCAAGCTGTTGACATGACCCCATGAGGATCGTACATACACTGAACAGAAAAACACGGGACCTTTTCTTTTTCAGAATTTTAACCCCCCCTTTTTTTTTCTCTTCTTATTTCTTTCTCTGGGTCAATAACCCTAAGGAGAAAGAGTAAATGTGATTGTGTAAGCCTAGGGAAGGTGAGGAAAAGCAGGATGGGAACCAATAACAGATAATAATGACCAAGAACACATCACAGTTGATAGCGCTTTACAGTTTACAAAGCAGTTTCATCTCCTTTACCTCAGCGCCTCACAACAGCCTGAAGAGGAAGACTGAACAGGTATTCTGGTGATCTGGATAACTACAGACTAGGAACTGCAGGCCTGCAATGGATGCTGTGGTCTGCCACGCCCTCAGGAGAGAGGAACTCATTCCCTTGGCTGTGGGGAGTGCTGGCTGCTGCTGGCCGCATCTGAGTCCCTCACTGGGAACTGTCCTCTATGCAAGGGATCTGCCTCACCCTTCCTGGGCCCTTGCTTTGACTCTGGACAATTTTAAAGGGCCATCCCAGCTCCAGAACACCCTGTAGGATCAGCTGCATCAGAATTCAACAAATGGGGTTTTACTTTTTGCGCTGCTTTGAGAACTGCATTTCTCTTCACTCAGTAACTCATTACGGTTATCTGTCTATGACTCTATCAATGAATACATGCTTATAGTCTTTAACAGCTACAAAATATCCCATTGTATGGATATATCATTATTTATTTATCCAACCCCTTATTGTTGAATACTTAGATATTTCCCAATAATTTGCTATCAATTATAAGTACTTTGTTGAACATCTTTGTATATACATCTTCTCAAAAGGCGTCCAACTATCTTCAGGATGAATTCCTAATGGCTGGGTCAAAGGACACTGCCGTCCAGAAAAGTGGTAACAATCTACATTCCCACTCCAAGTGTTGGGAAAATCCCCACATCCAGCTGTCTTAGTTCAAATTCATGCTGATAAAACTCAAACGGACATGCAGCACTACAATCCTTCTACACATCCCTACATAGTTTACTTTCCTACTTTTTAAGGTAATTCTTTTAAATCTTTTCATTTCTCCTTAACCCTTCCACATCCCTTCCCTCTCTCACATGCCCAGCTGTTGTCCTGGTTTCATACCTAATAAAATTGAAGCCATCTAGGGCAACACTCTTTTTTTTGGCCGCCCCATGCAGCTTGTGACATCTTAGTTCCACTACCAGGGATTGAACCCGGGCCCACGGCAGTGAAAGCGCAGAGTCCTAACCACTGGACCTCCAGGGAATTTCCAAGGGCAACACTCTTATCTGTCTACCCCCAATCAATACACACACACACACACACACACACACACACACACACACCTTCCTCCTTCACCGTGGCAAAGAGTCTAGCAGTGGTCAACACTTTCCTTGAACCACATTGGCCCAGCTACTCAAGGACTTCTCTTCTGCAATGTTCTCTTTCTCTCCCACATCCTCCTCATCATCTCTTTCTTTCTCTCTCCTGGATCTTTCTCAAGAGCATAAAAAAATCTGTCAACTCCCATCTTAAAATACAAACAAATCAAAAATAACAAAATGAAAGAAAACCCTCTCTTGAGCCCATGTTTCCTCCAGCCTTCACTCCATTCTCTCGGGCTCCCTTCCCAGCAAAACTTCTTGAACAAGGTTCCTACACTCCCTGCCTCCAATTCCTCATTGCCATCCACTCTCTAACCACGCCCAGTGAGTCCCCATCACTCACCCGCACTGTTCTTGTCTAGATCACTGGTTCCTTTCATGTTGCCAAATCTAATGGACACGTCTTGGTTCTCACTTAATTGACTCTCAGTGGCAGCAGCACGGTCTACTACTGGCCACTCTTTCCTGAAACCCTCCCCGCTCTTCCCTTTTAACTTACAGGCTCCTCCTACCCAGACTTTTTGCGCCTCCTCCCACTTTACGTGAATGCTGAAGGTTGGAGCGCCCCAGAGCTCAGTCCTTGGCCCTCTAAGCCCATCCCCTCTTCTCCTTCTCTGGCACATGAAAGCAATACCAAAACTTGACAAAGACAACCCAGAAAGAAAAATAGATACAGATCAATGTCGTATCTTTCATCCACTCATTCAATACATATTTACTGAACAACTACTCTTTGCCAGGCAGTGCGAGAAGAGAATGGTGAATGAGATAGACAAGCGCTCTGATCTCAAGAGACTTAAAATCCCATGGCAGATATGTTGGGTTGGCCAAAAAGTTCGTTAAGATGTTACAGAAAAACCGACAGAACTTTTTGGCCAACGAATAGATATAGCCAAGAGACAAGATAAGTAGATTGAGATGGATGCAAGCTAGAACACAGAGAGGATTATAGGCTTGAGAGCAATGGGGTGGGGATGGGGCACTGCTCTAGAGAGGAGGGTCAAGGAATGATGCTCTAAGACAACATATCTGATGAAGCCAGCCGTGCCAAGATCAGGGAAGAATTTTCCAGGCAGAAAAGAACAGCAAGCCCAGAAAGTCCAAGGCAAGAAAGAACTCTGACATTTGAGGCACTGCAAGGGGACCACAGAGTGGCTGGAGAGCAGTGTGTGAAGAAAGGTAGGAAGGGTCCAGGTGGGGTAGGCCACAGTTAGGGGGTGGAGATGTATTGTAAATTCATTGGGAATGTGTTAAAGAGTTTCAAGCAGCATGCTTAGAACTGAATATTTAAAAAGTCTCTTGAGCTAACCTGTGGAAATTGAGTTTTATGGGAATTCGAAGGACTAGTTGGAAAATTATCTTTTTTTTTTAACTGAGTCATATGAAACTCCAATAATACAATGATGTATTCATTAAAAAAAAAAAAGAGCCATCTCAAAGGTACATACCGTAAAGTGCAAAAATCCCACACTCAAAACAGAGGTGAGTTCATTGTCAAGGTTCTTAAATGGGTTACTGCATGCAAAGCCCTCTTTTGTTTTTTTTAAACATTTAGCTTTATCAGAGGTTTTTTGTGTGTGTGTGTGTGCCTCTGAAAAAAAAATTGGGCATGGATTCTAAACAAACACACAAAGATTCTCTAATCTCCTTTGATTCATAAATGAGCTATTTCCTTACCTAAGCACAATTAGGAATGGCTTATTTTCTCAATTTTAAGTGAGTTTCTGAAATATATCACGTGACTCAGAGGATAAATGGAAATGAGAAGCTGTTGCTGCTCTTTCTAGGTTATGAATTATACCATCCTGCTTCTCCTCTACAATTTGCTGCAACTAATGTCTGAAATCTAAGACCACTGCCATGAATTAACTTATAATACTTAGTGAAAAGGAGATTACCCAACTCGGTACTGTAGGTGATTATTTACGTCAGGCATGTGGTGATCAGCTGGGAAATCCTTTGTGTATTTAAGATCCTCCTCTCAGAACTTTTGGATATCCATGTAACACTGCCTTCAGGAGAAAAGTAAGATGGGGCCAGGGGTTGCTCTGGAGTTGTTTTCAGATATCTTAACACACATTTGTACCAAATATGTAGAAGGATATCATGTATACACACGCATAGATTATTGCACCCCCAAACAACCACAGGTGAGGAAGGTTTTTCGTGTACACACACTTATTCTACTGGCTTTCTGGCTTCATCTCTCCCTCCCCTTCAGATTTTGTGGGGCTGTTTTGACTCATGAATTTTCTAGGCTAATTATTCAGAGGATTTAAGCCTTTTGGGCATTGAGGCTGTGGTTGGTGCTATTTTGACTCTAAGATAAACGTTCTCCCCCATTTCACGATGCTCAAGACCTTTAAGGAGAGGTTTTAAATCCAAAGAAGTGTCTCCAGGGCCCTGGGGACTCAGGGAAGGCTCTGCTTCTCCCTGTGTCACAGACACCCTGCAAGTCGTGGAATTCTGCAACCAAAGCCAACTTCGCCTAGTGTTGATAAACAGACACTTATCTCATGGCATCTTTAGAGCAGAGGTGACGCGACACCTACACCTACACAACTCGGTGTCACAATCATTGCAGAAATTGTTGGGGGAGATTATAAGGTCAGATATTGCAATATCTCCCCTGCACTCCTGGCTCTTTCCTCTCCTTCCCCCATGCCCTTCCTGGGCTCGAAATGTCCCTTCTTAGATTCAGAAAGGAAAACGACCAGCTGCCTTTTCCCCAAAGTTGTTCTTACACTTTCATTTTTCTGCTCTGGTCTATCGACCTAAATGCTGGAGACACTTTCTTCCCCCACCTACCAGCTTCCAACGCCACTACCTTCCTCACTCCCCTGCTTATCTTTGAGAGTCAACTTTGCCATGTTCGTGATCATTTCTGAGATGTCTTAGTAAAAAGTAAAAATGCCCCCCAACCCTTCCTTTTTCTCTAAGCCGGCATTCCAGCCAGGCTGGGAGGGGAAAGGTCAGCGTTTAGCTGCCTCTCCCCTCTGGGACTTGAGATTTTATTCATTTCCCCTCCTTTTCAGGAATGCTGCTCCCCCATTGCACTTGTGGCAGCAAACAGGTTTTATCTGCTTCATTTCTCCAGCATTTATTTAACTTGTCTCAGCCTTCTCTGTCTTCTCACTCTGTGAGACTGTTTTGTAAATTTGCATCTGTCATGCTTATCCCAATTATTAAAGAAAAAGGACATTAACTACCATCCAGTGAATTCCCGACCTAGTGCCCTCCTGGTCACCAGAAATGACCTCTTCTCCTTTGGCTCTTAGCGAGCTGGGGGTTAATGACTACATGCAGCAACCATGCAGATTCTTCTTCAGATACCTTTGGTGAGATAATTCACATATTTTAAGAAAAAGGCACCTCCGAGGACACAGTTATCTTAGCCCTTGGTTCTTTCAATAGTTATAATATTTTTAGCAAGATGATCAGCTTGTCAATGAACTTGATCCTTTTCTGAAGAAATTGCTCAAAATGTGTAGCGTCCTCAATGCCATCTTCCACGGGAGGGCCACAACCAAAGGTGGACTTCACAATCTGTTTTCTTGTGGGTTTTTTTTTTTTGGCCGCTCTTCATGACAAATTTTTTGTGTTTGTTTTTGTCGTAAAAGCTTTGCTGAACCTAAAATCACCTTTGCGATAACATAGCTCTTCTTTATCTCTCTACCACTGGGTTTAAAAGCACTGCACCTAAACTTTTCTTAATTAGGTGAACTTTTCCAATCCTCATTCATTTTAAAATGAGAATCAGGTTTTCTGCAAATCTCTACTTAGTAAAAACCAAGGAATTTGCTTTAAATTAGAATTCACGTTCAGTAAGAAAAGACAAACCCACACACAACTTGATGCCTCCAAACAGGACTTTACACCAAAGGCAACAAAGGCAAAGGCGCATTCAAGGGTCCACCGTGGAGAAAGAGGAGGGCAAATGGAGGTGTTCAAAAGAAAGTTACCGCGTCCTGGAAGAAGGAGGAGTCTGGGCAAGCACAACTAGAGAGCAATTGTTTCTAAGGTTTCAGAAAAGCTCCCAAGTAATTTGAGTTGGGTGCTATTCACAAAACACGGTGACAGGAGGGTCACCCGGTTGGTTCTAAGCCTGGCTAAGGAGAAGGGAGTATGCAGCCCCTCTTAGCAAGTGAGGCGAGACCAACTTTGCCCACCACCAAAAAGCCAGCTTTTCTCCTGGGACCCCCAAGCCTTGCCCGAGCCCTCAGCTTCCCTCTGATCATCAGCCCAACTGGGCTTCCTTGGGGGATGGAGATCTGTGCTGCTCAGTTCTGGCCGTGAACTTCTAACCCAAGGAGCGTTCTTATCCCATTATGATGAAATCCACAGGGTTCCACAACTTAATTCCTCTATGACCACTGAATGTATACCAGGTGCCGGGGGAGGGGAGGAGGAGAGTGGGGAGACTGGGCTGTACACATGACCAAGCCCCCACTTTCCAGGTCCTGAGGGACTAGCTGAGCAGAGATATATTGGATATGAAACCAAAAATAACACCAGATAGAATAAAGTCAATGGAATAATAGTGCAAATTGCTCAAGGGGTCCAGAGGGGAAAAGAATTCGTTGCACGTTGGGGAGAGGAGGAAAAGGGAATGAGAATTTTCACAGCAGGGAAAGGGAGAGGGCATGTTTGGCTGAGAGAACAGCCTTGAAATGGAGTCTGTATTTAGAGACCACTTCTCAATAGTCTGGCATGGCTGTGGGGGGAATTTGATAATTCGATGGGGGGTGAGACAGACACAGAACCTCCACATCAAATCCTATGGGGGGTGGGGTGGAAGGCAGTGAGTGTCCTCCATGGGACTTAGGCAAATAAAAGTATTTTTTTTTAATTTAAAAGAAGGTTTGCCTGGCTAAGGAAATCTTTGGAATTAGAGAAGGGAATCTATAGATAATGATAATGATAATAGTAATAGTTATAATAATAATAATGGCGGTGATTTGGTCAAACTGGAAGCAATTTAGGACATACATAGTCTTTTAGAGCTGAAGGAACTTTGAAGTCCATCTCCTCTAGCCCACTTATTTTAAAAACAGATGAGGAAATTGATGCCCAGAGAAAAGTCCCTTGTCTCAAATCCACAGCTAGTTAGGGGCAAAGCAGGGTTGGAGCAAAGATCTCTTTCTTCCTAAACCAGATCACTTTCCACTAAAATGTGTCCATCTGCAGCCTCCCAGCTATTTTTCAGAGAAGAAAAAGCAGTGAGGCAGGGCTTGGAGTTTAAGAGGGCTGCCTGAAGTCCCACAGCCACTGGTGGCTCAGACGGAACTCAAACCAAGGACATTAGAGTCATCAAGCCAACACTCTCCTGTAAACATTCTTACTAAAATTAAACCCATTCACAAGGGATGAAGCACGAGACAGAAGAGTGAGTGTGGTGATTAAAGCCCAAGATTGCACGTTTCTCCAATCACGACCTGGGTGAGAAAGACAGGGGCCGCAGGAGTCTGCTTTGCCTCATCTGCCATCCGGCTCCACCACGCACAAGCCAAGCTACAGGGAGCTCTCTTTCTCCACCAAAGGCTTAGCTGCAATATGGTTTAAATTAGACATTTCTTGCCCGAGTAGAACAAATCACTTAGGTTATACGCTGACAAAAAAGGAACAGTCTGCATGCTTGGAAAGCTTAGGGGGAATTAAATTACGTGCTGTCACTTCAGAGCTGTTCCTCTTTCCTCTCCTCCAGCACCTCTCAATTGCCTGCAGGAGTCCTGGAGCCTTGCGTGCAAGCTGAGCCATAACCCAGGGGCTTAACATAAACTCCGGGCTCTCAGGTCATTGGGAAATAACAGGTATATCCGGTTGGGTCTTTTGTGCTTGTCTGCACGCAAATTAAAAGCTCGTGCAAAGCTGAACTCCTTGGAGCCGCTGGTTAGGGAGAAGGTATGATGCCCTGGAAGAGAATTCTCACACAACCTCCGTGTTTACTTTTTCAGGGATGGGGGTGGAGGACTGAGCTTCTTATGGGAAGTTCGCACCGCTGGGCAGCTGAGCTCAGAACGGGTGGGATGTGGAGGTGGCCTTGTGCCAGATGATCTGCCGGGAGCAGGGCTCTGAGGGACTCCAGGTCGGAGCTTTGAAGGGGTGCAGTTCTCGTAGACCTTCAGGGAGGGGAGTTGAGGTGGGCACGCCAATGCCTGCACTTCCTGGCTGGTGGCAACAATGACAAGAAGGCTTGCGGGGGCAGAGCTGGATGGGGAGGGGCACGGGATGGGGCCTGAAACTAAGGGGAGGGGCCGTGCACCAAGAGCTGTCACCTCCCTCCCCACCTCCCTCACTCTTTTGAAGACCCCACTGCAATTCAGCTTTGAACCCTCCAGAAGGCTGGTTGGAGTGGGAAAGGGTGTCCTCTCTGTCCCCAGGCTTCCTCTAATGGGAAGCAGTAATGTTCATGTCTCCTGCCCTTAGGATTTTGCTTACCTGGTCTGACTGGGAAGTAGCAGAGTGTTTCTGGAATCTGGTAGACCTGAATTCAAATTTTAGCTCAGCTACCACAGGAGCTGTGCGACCTTGGTTGATAATGCCAACTCCTCCTGTCTTGCTTTGTCTGTAGAAAGGGGATTATGGTTACTAGTTACCTTAAAGGTTTGGTTGTGAGGGATTCATGAAATGATTCATGTCAAGTGCTTGGCACACTGCCTGGCTCCAAGTGTTCAACAAATGGTAGTTCTTTCATTATTAGTTGTATATTATTACTGTCACGCTTGTTATTATTGGCAGAGCTGCTAACAAAAGAGCCGCTGCAATTTCAGGATGTGGTTCAGATGCCCTCCTGGCCCTACGCCTGAGTAGGATCTCTCCAACCTCTTCCCCTGAGCCACGGTCTCCCAGCCACTGACTCAGATGTCGCCTGGGCTCCGGGAAGCAGAGACGTGGGTACCATTCTGCTTGCCTCTTCTTCCTGGTCCTGCTTGGGGGTTAAGGTGCATCATCCCCACCAGACCCACCATCTGGGGGTGGTACCTCTGTGATAGTCCAGCAGGGTTGCAGCACTGTTTGAATGTGCCCACATGTGTCTAAGGGGCTTTCCTGCTAAAATCAGTCTCTGGGGCATGACTGCCTCTGAAATCTACCCTCACTCCCACCAACTTCCTACATCAAGACCATAGCTCTTTAAATACTTCTGGATGGATTTTTCTCAAAAAATCATTCTCAATATGTGGTCCAGGGACTTCTTGGGAGAGTGGGTGGTCCCTGAGACCCTCTCAGGAAACCCACAAGGTTAAAACCATGGTCATAAGATATTCTTTGCCTTTCTCCCTGTTATTCTCTCACAAGTTTACCAGGGGTCTCACAGTAAGAGATTAACAAGAATAATTAATAATGAAAATAGAAGAATTATAACAATATACTGTAATGAAAGTTATGTGAATGTGAAAAAAAAAAACAACCCAAGTTTACCAGGGGTCTTTCAGGGGCTACATGACATTTGATATCACTACAGATTGGATGCAGCATTGGATATGAGTATTCATCTGTCTTCTGTTAAATCAGAAATTAAAGAGATGTGTAAAAATGTAAAACAATGCCACTCCTACTAAATATTTTTTGTTCTGGAAAATTTAGATATTTTTCAATATGCTATTTCTGTTAACATGTATTAGGTTTATTATTTTTTAATGAATAAATATTTAAAACTTTGTTCCATTTTCATTTCTAAAACTGTAAACACTGTTAGATATAACTTAGACTAAGCAATAGCTCTTTGGGCTCTGTAATAATTTTTAAGAGTATAAAGAGGTCCTGAAAACAAAACATTTGAGAAGCACTGAGCTAAGATTTTGGCACTGGGCCTGTGAAGTCATCTCTTTGCTCACTTACTTCTAAATAAAACTATCATTTCTGGGAGTTTGGAATAGTGTGAATTTTATAGTAAGTTCAATATAATGCATTTGAATGTAGCAGATCTAGTCATGAAGCCCATGTGGAGGCTGTATTCCAGTTCTCTGCATGTTCCAGCCACTGTTTTAAAGGAAATTTTTCGAAACCCTCCCAAGACTGGATTGTAAATTACAGAGATTGAACTGTGCAGGACAGATACCAGAGGTACTCTCCACCGGGAGCGGGGAGGGCAGGTTTGAATCGCATCTCGCACTGAAACCAAGATGGCTTTGCCTGTTGGGGTCCTGGCCTTGTTATTCCTCTGGACTAGCGGGACGCTAGTCCAGAGCCTCTCGTGTGTTCTTGCTGGGGAAGTAGATTTCCATTTTACCCCAGAGCCCCACATATTCCACTGGGTAACCCGGCAACCTGGGAGCTCAGGTGACTGCATCAGATGCTCCCTGAAACAGCGGACAGAGAGCAAGGGGGCTGGTAAGAGGTCCCAGCGCGTGCTTCCACAGCTCAGAACCTGATAAGCCCCTCCTTTCTTCTGCAATCAAACCCTTAAAATAAATAAGCCACCAGGGACTGAGCACAACGTGTAAAGGAAATAGGAACGTTAGTCACCTCCAAAAGTACACACGATTGAATTTGACTTTCCACAGTGGATAAGGGAGCGTTTCCTCCCTTGCAGTTAAGAAAGAAGAGCTGAGAGGCTCCTTGCCCTGCCTTTTGGTCCAGGCCCCCCAGACGGCATGAGCTTCTTCGGTTATTAGATGTTCTGGATGCCCTTGGTCTGACCCACAGTCCACTTTCACCCAGACTTGTACTGGGAGGAAAGAAGGCGGTATCTTCTGGGAAGCGAGGGAACATTTCTTCGTTTGTAGGAATCCCCGGGAGGTCCCACGACAGCACTCCCTTGGGTCCTCTCCCATTTGCACTCTGTAGAGTGGTGTTTTCTCAACTCTCCTTGGCAGGGAGTTGCATGAGTGCTGTCCCGGAGCCTCATTCCTGCAGGAGGGACTGGCCCAGAGCCTGGCTTGGAGGAAGGAACCCAGCATGGCCTCACCCAGGATCTTTTGGGAACATGGCATCTTCCTGCCTAAAGAGCTGCCTCTGTACTGAGGGTCCTAAAGCGGAGCTTGTCCAGGTGAGGTGAAACGAGGTGAAGAAGAAGTACTGTGTGCCTGCCCTCTGGGAGCTGGAGGAAACGCACACCGGCTGTTGGTGCTGAGGTCGACCTTGTAAAGGCAGTAGCAAGTGGCCTCCCCCAGAATAATGATCATAGCTGACACTGTCTGAGCCCCTCCCGGGTGCCAGGCACTGTTCTGAAATCTTTACAGGTATTAGCTCATTTAATCCTCAAATAGGTCCCGGTATGGTCTCCATTTTACCTAAGTGCAAACTGGACCCAGAGATTTGCAGCGCTGGAGTCACTCAGTTATGGGCGGTAGAGGCACATTCAGACCCTGACAGGCTCTGGAGTGGCGCTACTAACCACTCAAGTGCTGCCTCAGAAAGACGATGAGGAGGTGGCTTATGTCACCTTAGGCTTCCGGGAGCTGGCAGGTGGGTGACGGTGTGTCAGCCCAGGAGCCTCACACGGAACCAAGCAAACTATGTTTATTCCTGTGAGGTCCAAGTCCTTGTGTGACTCTAATTTTATTGGACAGGAATAAGGGTGCAATAGTAGTACTGGCCCTAGTAGTGCTAATAATGGCTAACATTTGTCTTTTAACTTTTCATTTTATATTGGAGTATAGCCGATTAACAATGTTGTGCTAGTTTCAGGTGCACAGCAAAGGGACTCAGCCATACATACACGTGTATCCAATATAATGGCTAACTTTTATTGAGAACTCAATCTTTGCCGTCAACTATGCTGATTGGTATCCTCACAATATCTCATTTAATTCTCACAACGACCCTCTGTAGCCTTATCCCTCTTGTACAAATGAGGAAACTTGGGCTCAGAAGAGTTAACTCACATGGCCAAGGTCGCTGCTGATAAGTCAGAGAGCTGGGCCTCACACCCAAGAGTGCCTGGCTCCAGAAGCCAAACTCCTAATTATGTGTTATGTTGGCTTTACTGCTTTTAATCTCCTCTGGAGGATTAGACAAGCCCAGAAGGCACTTGGGCCTGGGCCCAGGGGCCTGTAAAGGACTGTCATCCTCTCAGAGAGGATATCAAGGCAGGCTGAGGTCACCCTCCCACCCTGGCTTCTGTGATGTCTTCCACAAGGATGTGAAAATCCGGAATGTACCCCCCTAATGTCTTACTGGCTTTGATCTGGGGATTTCCCTCATCTGTCAAGAGGAGGAGACGATCTGAATACAAGCATACATATTCTTTAAAGTAAGGTACAGGTCTGAAAGACAAGTAATATTTTTGTTTTGTTTTCAGTCTCCATTTGCAAAGCTAAATTACAGCAACAGTTCTTTGTAGAAGGAAAAGTATTTTGGCACGTGCTACTTGGTACAAAACCCCAGGTTCAAGATGCAAACTGGCCACCTTCTTGGAAGGCAATGAGGTGGTAGCAGGACACTTCAAAATGCACATCCCCTTGGTTCAAGCATCTCCACTGGGGAAACACTTGCAAATGTATAGAGAATTGCACGGAAAAGTGAAGTCACTGCAAAGGAGTCTACAATAAGTTGGAAACAACACAAACGGCCATCGAAGAGAAATGGTTAAATAAATTATGTTACCGTCATTACGCAGTAGTTTAAAAGCATGCAGTAGATGTATACCTTCTGTTGAGGTCACCAAGACAATTGTTAAGTTGAAAAAAAAATCACTGAACAGTAATTTTGGTATGATCTCACTTGTATTAAAAATACATACATATGTACAAACATATGCTGTACATAAATGGAAGACACATGGTTCCTGTGGCTACATCTGAGAAGGGGTGGGAGTGTGGGCTTTCCTATTTTTCTATATGTTCTTATATACTGATTGAATCTTTTGCAACAAGAGTCTGTTTATATACTATATGTGTGTGTTTTAAGAATTTACAAAAGAGAAAAATAATATATACAAATTGTATAATATGTAACATTATATATGAAATATTTAAATATATGTAATACTGTGGATGTATAATAATGTGGATATATAATATAAACCATAGTCCAAAGATTTTTGGCCTAGAAGTAGTCCAGAGTGGGCCAGTGGTCACCTGGCCACTAGACTTGCTTTCCCCATATTGTTTTCCTACTCCTGTTCTGGTCTCTGGCCCTCAGAGCCTATGACAGTATCAACATGGCCTCCATGGGCTGGAAGCTTCAAGATATGTTTAATAGGAATAAATGTAAAATCTCATATTTAGTTTTTTAAAATCAATTGCATACGTGCAATTAAAGACTCAGAATGGTATTAAGTCTTAAAAGGTAAAGACTTCAGTTCATCACAAGTTTGGTACAACAGTGGATGCAGATACCTTAAAATAGTCCCCAAACTTAGTCTGCATTAAAAGAAACACTGTGGGAAGTAACCACATCTCTCTGGGCTGGACAGGATGTCACCTCTGGGGTATTGTGTTTAGTTTCAGGTACACACTTAGGAATATTGAAGAACCGCTTTGTCCAGAAGGCACAGATAACCTGGGTTAAGTACCAGAAATCAAGTTATTCAAAGGATGATTGAAAGAACTGGGGCATTTCTTAGTTGATGGGGGGATGGCTCAGTGGCAGCACAAGAGCCATCTTCAAACACATGAAGGGCTGTTACGTGAAAGGGAAACTAGTCTTGGTTTATGTTACTTCAAACGGAAGCTTTAAGTTCAGCAGAAGACAAGAACATTCACTCCAGATTCTTTCTTAATGTTGGAAAGAACCTCCTAACATCCAGAGCTTTCTAACCAGAGCAGTCCAACAACATGACAGGACAGTGTTGAGAAATCAACACTTCAATAGGAGGATGGAAAAATCCTGCTGGGGGTTGATGGTCAAAAAGCCAATGTATAATTATCCAGCCCTCATGTTCTCTTTTGGGAATGTGTAGGGTAGGAATAACTGCTTTCGCTATTTAACTACCAATTATTTTCTCAAGCCCTGGATGTGACTACAGTTTTTGACCTGAATTTTTGTCCCTTTGTGGAAAGAGAAGAAAACCTGTAAGGGGATATAGATCTAACCCTAAAAAATAAGAGTTAACGGAGAGAAAGAAGACTGGAATCTGGATCCTCAACCAAGAATCCATCCCAAATCTGGAAGCTGTACCAGTCAACATGTCCTGGCGAGATACTGTGATTTAGCTGAACCCAAATGTACATTGTGTCTTTTTTTTTTTTCCTGGTACTTATTGTTGCTTTATGCATTTTCTTGGTAGCCTGGTAAATATTTATTTTTGTGAAATAAAATGAAAAACAACATCCTTTATCTACGTAAAGATTTTCTGTGCTTGATCAAAGAATTAGGAAAGTAAAGTTTTTCTCTGTTGACCAAAGTAGAGGACAGCAGCCCCTCAGTTCCGCTGTTACAAAGGTGACTTTCAGGAAGTGAATGGAGGTGGTAGTTGGAGCCTGTGGAACAGATTTGCAAAAGCAACCACCGACTTGGCATCCCCTCCCTTCCTATAGAAACAGTGCTGTCTATTATTATTATTTCTGAGTGTCACTGATGCCTTATTTACATGCATCACCATTTTTTACAAACTAGATTGGGGTTTTAAAGGGAATACATAGGGCAATATCTACAAACACCAAGAATGTTAAGTACTGCATCTCTATTTCATTTGGAAAGGAAAAGATTCCCAAATCAAACCTGTTTTGATTCTTGAAAGGAAAGGTGGGAGAGTTCATTCATGGCAGCATATGGTTAGACAAAATCCTCTGTAAGAATGCAATATGATGGTGTTCGCTTTGAAAGAAGGGATGAAGTGCTTTAAAGCAAAGCATCAACTGAGTTAGTGAATGCTTCATCCACAAAAATGGAGCAGAAGGGACTCAGATGGTGGCTGAGAGACTAGACTAAATGATCACTGAGGTTGTCTTTCAGCCTTGGTGTTTGATATTTTGCCCCCTTTTCTTTCCTTAGTTGTTCTGGCTCCCTGAGCCCTGTTCTTCCTTTCTTCACTCCCACTTCTCTTGTCTCCTTTGCCCCTACTCTTTACTCTTCTGTGAGAGAGAGAAGGCCAGCAGGAGGATGGAGAGAGAAAGGGAGACAATGGAAAGCAGAGGAAAGAGTGGGGGTCTCCCAGCCCGTGCAGGTGAGGAAGAGGTAGAAGTGGACTCAAGGAAAGGGAGAACGAAAGAGAATGGGAGGCAAGAAAGAGGGAAGGAGGAAGAGCCAGGGGAAGACAAAAGGCAGGGAAGGAAGGAAACTAAAGGAAGCAGGAAGAAGCCATTAGAGAACAGGACCATTTGCTACATTGATGAAGCACCTCAAACTGGAAGTGGATTATCTCCTTAAAACAAGGACACAATGAAGCTAAAGGGCAGGTACTGTTTGCATCTTATATTCCTCCTCTTCTCAAAAGGAATTGAAGGAGGCTTACAATAAAAGACAGATACACTTGAACCATTCCAAGAGCAAAGGCAACAAAGAAGGTAAAGGTGCTACCAGGTAGTGCTGAGGAAAACTACTGTTAACTGACAGACTTTTTCTTAGCCTTGAACTCTAACAGCAACATATCATGGGGACATTGAACGACATAGCAATCCAGATTCTTTTCATGGTCCTTTCTTCTAAGAGACTCTCAGTAAAAGGATAATGAAAGATCATCATGTTATGAAGATATTTCTTTCTTACGCTCTTATTTTTTCATTTTTAGTAACTTTAATTTTGATATAGTTTCAAACTTGCAGACAAGTTGCAAGAACATCACAAAGAACTTTCATTTACCCAAATTCTCCAATTATGAACATTTTACCACGTTTGCTTTATTTTTTTCTCTCTCTCCCTACCCCCACTTTGTCTTTTTTCCTTGAACCATTTGAAAGTATCTTGCAGACACTGATGCCCCTTTAATTCCAATAAATACATGTGAAAGTATTTTGGTGGGAAACTACAATAATACAATATAGCTTTTGTGGCTTTCACTAATACCAGACTATATGGAAAGAGCTTCATGGGGCAATCAGGTTGGAAGGGGAGGACGGCTAAGAAACTTGCCTTAAGCTACACTGAAGTAGCAAGAGACTATCTTCTTAGATTTATTGGGTTGGCCAAAAAGTTTGGGTTTTTTCCGTAAGATTATGGAAAAAACAGAACGAACTTTTTGGCCAAGCCAATATTTAGGTTGATAAAATTAGCAAAATCTTCCAAAGGTACTTCTGCCCACACTTTACATAGGATTGAGAAAACATCAATTATCCATATCAAATAATATAAAAGGCAGGGGAGATGGCTTTGAAAGGTCACGCTCCTGGGACTACTCCATCTGAGAAACCTCAGGATCACCACTGCTTAATACCAAGGCAGAGAATCCAGAGGATCATTGCTCGCATGCATTGTGCTTTGTTGACTCTAAAACACACTTTAAAAAAACCATTTTAGGGCTTCCCTGGTGGCGCAGTGGTTGAGAGTCCGCCTGCCGATGCAGGGGACACGGGTTCGTGCCCCGGTCCGGGAAGATCCCACATGCCGCGGAGCGGCTGGGCCTGTGAGCCATGCATGGCCGCTGAGCCTGTGCGTCCGGAGCCTGTGCTCCGCAACGGGAGAGGCCACAAAAGTGAGAGGCCCGCGTACTGCAAAAAAAAAAAAAAAAAAAAAAAAAACATTTTAACATGTCTGAAATCAAAATATGTCTTACAACAATGGCAGTCCTGTAATGGTGTAATTACAATTGGCAGTCCTGTAGCCTTTATATTAGTACAGAAAATAATGGTGCATCCTATAAATGATAGCTGCTTAGATTAGATGAAATAAGATGTATTTTTAGCTCTGTGGTTCTCAGCCTGTGTATTACCAGGAAGAAGCATGCAGAAGCAAGTCAGCTGGAGCACAGGGTTTTGGTATCAACTCCTCTATCCTCTCAATTCCCCTTCACATATTTAAGCTGTAGGATACTGTAGCTGTGCAGTATCCTACAGCTCTCCCCTCTGCCATGTTCTCAGTCACTGCAGCCACTTGGTGTGTCTCCTTATTCCTGTTTCTCTGCCTACTAGCATGTGTCTGATTACTGATTCTTGCCCATCCCACATGTCAGACTTACCAGAGATTGCTGCTTCTACTCCACTGTAGAGCACATTGCTTAGCCATAAAATCAACACAGGGATTATGCTAGAGAGAAATCCCGTGAAGAAAACCCATAAGGCTGAGCTTTCTTGGCTACTGGTTCCAGGCACAAGGTACCTGCCTCATATGCTAATTTATTATTATTATTATTTTGGGTTATTCTTCAACCCAAAAGGGACTGATGGACAGAAGTGGGATGCATGAGGACTGAGGGTACTCTTTTTTTTTTTTTGGTACGCAGGCCTCTCACTGTTGTGGCCTCTCCCATTGCGGAGCACAGCCTCTGGACGCGCAGGCTCAGAGGCCATGGCTCACGGGCCCAGCCGCTCCGCAGCATGTGGGATCCTCCCGGACCGGGACACGAACCCGTGTCTCCTGCATCGGCAGGCGGCCTCTCAACCACTGCGCCACCAGGGAAGCCCTGAGGGTACTCTTATCTTTGGTTTCCTAGCATGTTCCCCCCACCCCCATCTCTCCTTTTCTGAAAACAGAACTAGCCCTTTGGCCACAAGGGTGGCCTGATGCCAACCTGGCACAACAGAGTTCTTCCAGGGGCCTGGGTCATGACCTTGAAAGAGACATATTCTCTTTCTCTTGGGGTGGTTAATTTGAGGCTGCCCATGGCCAGCTTTCCCGTTACATGAAGAGATTATCTGGAACGAAGCCCAAGCAGAGACTAGCATACTAGACAGTGGGGCGAGCAGCCCCAGGTCCTTCCATCCTGTGAGGTACCACCATTATCCTTCCCTGCACATGAGCCAGTGCATTCCTGTCCTGCTTAAACAAGCTTCAGCTGGATTTCTGTTCTGTGGAATCAATACAATACAAGGTATTTTAAACCTCTGCTTTGAACTATCTCTCTAGCTTAGCTGTTCTTTTGAAAGTTATTTGTACCAAACAATTCAAATTTGAGTTTTGGGAAGGCAAAATCCCCGTATTGTGTGTTGTTGACTGAAAGGAGATCCCTAGGCCTTAGCCACTGGCTTTGGTTGAGGAACTGAGATAACTTAAAAGCCTGGTGTGGATTTTCACTAGAGTGAGGGCTCCACCATGAGCTGGATCAGGGGTACCCACAGGCTGCTTTGGATTTACCCTGCGTTTTCATCAGGTACCAGATGGACCCTCTAACAGAAGTCTACACTGCAAAGCCTGGGAGAACCTGAGGCCCGGCGTTACAGTAGCCAGTCATTTTGGCTTCGGCTTGTCATAATTGATGAGGTCTATCTTTCTGACAGCATTTGCCCAACTGGTTCCTCTGTCTTTTGAAGGCATGTCCTACAAGAGCTGAGCCCAAGGCATTATGGCTTGGAGGAGGGTTTGCTTGAACTATTTGCTGTGGCAGGAAGGTATGTATCTAGTTTACTAAAAACTATATGACATTATTCAGGAATTAAACAGGAGATCTTAGGAACAGCTTTGTTTGTACTTTTTAAGACAGAAATTTACTTGGTTTAAAAGCACCTCCATCCGTCTGATTCTGGTAGAGATACTGTGATAAAAGCTTTCAGGAATGTCCATAGCTCAAAATTGGCATTAGCCCATACACAGTTCTTGTCTACTGAAGTCTAGTAAGAGACTGATACATTGCAACAGTCTTGAATGACTAGACAAAGGTCATACTAAAGCTGGATATTGCAAGGTTGCTACAAAATTCATTTCAAAGGATATATATGCCAGCACAGCCCTGGGAAACCAATGCTTGTTTACTCAGTTGCTCAAAAACTAACTTCCTTACAGAACTGAGTACCCCATCATGAAGTGTAAAATCATTTCCAGAGAACCTCTCAAAAGCTACTGAACGGAGAATTTTACAAAAAGTCATTTTCTTATCAGATAAGATATTTTAATGTTAGTTTCAACCTTTCAATAAGTCAGACTCTTAAGATGTCCCTTTATTTTTCTTTAAAATTTAACCAGTTATTCCAAAATCAGCTATGAAGCAGGCCTCCCTCATTCAAAACCAATTTACCTGCAGAAGGTTAGCATACTATTTCTTTAGGATCCTCAGAATCCTCAATTCTGTAAAACAAAACAAAAACCCCCAAAAACTATTTAAAAAATCTGCCCAGCTGATTTTTTTTTTAAGGCGGGTAGGAAAGAAGGCATTTGTGTCTTTTATCTGAGGATTTCCTTCCGCGTAAACTTGTATGATTGATCTGGAGTGCGACTTCGTGGGTTCAAATTCTGGCTCCACTTCTTACTAGCTAGCAGGAGGGAGGGTGGGAGGGTAGAAAACCGCCCCACTTTGCCCATGCAAGCATTTCAATCATTTACTTGGAAAGAGAAATCATTTAAGATTATATTGTTTGATTGTAAATGTATTACTATAGTGCGTGTGACCTTGGGTAAGTCATATAATCTCTCTGAACCCGTTTCCTCAACTGTAAACCGGTAAACAATAGAGATTCGCAGCGCCGGTAAAGCTCAAAAAGCACAGGGCTGTCACGTGGTAAACGCCCAATTTCTTTACCTACACTTGATAACCCCGGAGGCTCGGAAGTACACTTCCTACCTGGGTAACTACTATACATCCCACCCTTTCTCCGGGCTCGTCCTTTCCCCAACCTTAGAGAAAAGACCATTTCTCTCCAGGGTCTTTAAAATACTTTGTACTAGCCGACTGGAAAGGGCGCCGCGGCCAGGGAAGCTACCGCGGCCCAAGCGCCTTGGGCTTCCCCTTTGACAAGAGAGTCCCCACTCCGAGAGCAACGCGAGCCCAGATCCGGCCTTCGGGTGGCGGCCTGGGCGGGCGCGGCTGTGCGTGCGCCGCGGAGGGTGGTGGCGGTCCGCGCCCCGCCCTCGGCCGCCGCCCCCGCCGCTGCCTCGGCGTGTCAGGTGCCGTGAGAAGCGCCGAGGGACATGAGTGCAGCCGACTTTCCAGAAGCGGCGCACGCAAGGCACAGCTCCGCACGCAAGGGGGAGGCGACAGCAGAAGAGATTTTTCAACCCAATAAAGTTCGCAGGCGCGCGGAGATTGGCCTCCTCCTCTTCTACCCCCCGCCCCGCCTCCTCCCTCCAGGAATCTTCAGAGCGCCCTCCCTCCCCTCCTCTCTCCAGTGTTCGTCCCAGCTTGGCTCCCGGGCCGGGCACCAGGGCCTCCGACGCGGCCAGTGTTGCCCCGCGCTCTCCAGTGGGCGGCGCCACGTGGAGGAGTTTCTACGCGGGAAACCTCGGGGCCAGCTGCGGTGCGCCAGCGCTGGCTGGCCTTTGTGTGCCAAGGGCACTCTGGGCCCCGGGGCGGGGGAGCGGCGTCCTTCAGGAATTCTCGATCTCGCCGCGCAAGGTGGAAGGAGAACTTTGCTCGCCAAAGGGCCTGACATGACCGGCCGATTTGCTTGCGAGAACGTTAAAATAAAAATAAAACAATTCAGGATGCAGTAAGGCAAACCGCTACCACAACCGAGCTTTCTTTTCCAAACTGACAGGTTTCCTTTCCCGGTTCTGGCGCCCAAGGATCTCGAGCGGTTTTCTCTCGGGGAAGGACGCTCAAGCCACCGAGAGGGAAGTACGCTCGGGGCGTGGAGGCGCTCCCACCGAGATCGCAGGGAGGTGCTCAGGTTGTGTCCCGGGGAAACTGTGCGGCCTCGATCTGGGGTGACTGCGAGGAAGAGTAGTTTTTGGGCAAACGAAAAGTTCACACCGCTGCTTCCAGGAAAGCCGCCAGCTACTGCGCCAAGGCCGTCGGGGCGCTCCGGGGCCGCCTCGCGTGACCACCCGCGCGCGCGGCGACCCAAGTTGGAGTCCGAGAGGCTTGGACTGTCCCGGCGCGCCCCGCCCGCCGCAAGCCCCGCCCCCGTCAGGTCCCGCTGCCTCCTCCCCCACACAGACCTTAAAAAAGAGAGAAGCGGGATGGCGCGTTTTGACTCTCCCGAGTGCCTGTTCAAACGGGCCACGCCTGTGCGACGCCAGCTGTCAGAGCCGTGCGGGGGGCGTGGGGGCTGGGAATTGACTCTATTCATCGACCCGCAGTCTCAATCCCCATGCAATGAGAAAACCCTGACTTTGCCGAGGCCCAGGTGTAGCGGGGCTCTGCAAAGAAGACACCTTTCTCCGCCCCATCCCAATCCAAGCGCCTCTGGCTCTGACGACGCCTAGAGACTCCAGAGTGGGCGCTAAAGTTCCCAGACCTGGCAACAGGTGTCCAGGGCGGGCCTCCGACTTCCTGGAGACACTTAGGTTGCGGTCTTGAATCCCACAAAGGCCCCAATCCTTCCTCGGAGCCGGCGCTGCTGGAAACCGCGCCGCCTTTCAGGTCAGTCTGTCGGCGGAGCCGCCTTCCTGCGGCCTCTTGTGATGGGTTCTCGCAGATCACGGGTGACGGGGGGCGCAGGGGCCGGGGTGGTAGGCACTTAGAGGGAACTGAGCGCCACAGCCTTGATGCCCGTCGTGTTGCCCTTGAATTGCAGGAACCGTTACGCGGCTGGGGCGGGGTCGGGGGGAGTCTGGGTCACAGAGAGGTAGAAACACGACCCTTGCCTTCGCTTTTGGGGAATGGGTTTGGGATGGCAAGAGGCGTCTTCAGCGGCTTCTCCAGTGAGCTAGCCCTGACCTGACCTACGCACGACCCCCTCCCTACCCAACAGTGCACGGTAGCCCGAGGCCGGGGGTAGGGGCGTAGGGCGCCCGCTCCTTTCTCTGCCTACCTGAGTGTCACGCCTTCGCCCTTCTCTCCTCAGCATGGCCACCAGCCTCAGCCCGGACGATCATCTGCCGCCTATCCCTCTGTCGGCCCAGCAGACCATGCTCCTGTTGCTCCTCTCGGTGCTGGCCGCGGTGCACGTGGGCCAGTGGCTGTTGAGGCAGCGGCGGCGGCAGCCGGGGTCCCCGCCCCCGGGTCCCTTCGCTTGGCCGCTGATCGGAAATGCGGCGTCAATGGGCCCGGCACCTCACGTCTCGTTCGCACGCCTGGCGCGGCGCTACGGCGACGTCTTCCAGATCCGCCTGGGCAGCTGCCGGGTGGTGGTGCTGAACGGCGAGCGCGCCATCCGCCAGGCCCTGGTGCAGCAGGGCGCCGCCTTCGCCGACCGGCCGCCCTTCGCCTCTTTCCGCGTGGTGTCTGGTGGCCGCAGCCTGGCTTTCGGCCAGTATTCGGAGAGCTGGAAGGCGCAGCGGCGCGCGACGCACAGCACGATGCGAGCCTTCTCCACGCGTCAGCCGCGCGGCCGCCGGGTGCTCGAGGACCACGTGCTGGGCGAGGCGCGGGAGTTGGTGGAGCTGCTGGTGCGCGGCAGCGCGGGCGGCGCCTTTCTCGACCCGCGGCCGCTGACTGTAGTGGCCGTGGCCAACGTCATGAGCGCCGTGTGCTTCGGCTGCCGCTACAGCCACGACGACGCCGAGTTCCGAGAGCTGCTCAGCCACAACGAGAAGTTCGGGCGCACGGTGGGCGCGGGCAGCCTGGTGGACGTGCTGCCCTGGCTGCAGCGCTTCCCCAACCCCGTGCGCACTGCTTTCCGTGAATTCGAGACGCTCAATCGCAACTTCAGCAGCTTCGTCCTAGACAAGTTCCTGAAGCACCGTGAAAGCTTTCGGCCCGGGGCCGCCCCCCGCGACATGATGGACGCCTTCATGCTCTCGGCGGGAAAGGAAGCTGCCGCGGGCTCTGGCGACGGCGGCGCGCGGCTGGACGAAGAGTACGTGCCGGCCACCGTCACAGACATCTTCGGCGCCAGCCAGGATACTCTCTCCACCGGGCTGCAGTGGCTGCTCGTCCTCTTCACCAGGTAAAGCCTCCAGGAGGCTTGGGATGGCCTTCCTCCCCTCCTCTGTAAAAGGCAGAGTGGAATTAGAGTATGCTGAGGTCGCGACTAGCGCGCAGGGAGGGTTTGGGGTTTCGCTCAAGGTCCCAACCTCCCAAATCTGAGACCGCGTCCGAAAGCGCGACTCTGGAAGGCACGGTGCTGGCCGAGATGGGCGCGCACGCACGCCCCACCCAGCGGCGCCCGGAGAGCTCCGCATCTCTGATCTTGTCGCTACCCGCTCCGAGTGGGGACAAATTTGTGTGAAACCCCTTGGAAAAGCAAGATTTGCTTTTAAGTGGCCAATGATCATCCCCGATCTCCCGCACTGACACAGGAGACGCAAATTTGGAACGGTTCCGAAGGAAAGGGCAGCGCAGTTTAAAAAAAAAAAAAAAAAGTTAAATAAACACAGCAACCTAATCGGCTCGGCCAGTCTTCAGCGCGGATCGGAAGCCGCCCGGCCCTGGAGCCAAAAGCCAACAGCTCGTCAGGGCTTTGTACCCCGGCTAAGGTAGCGATTGGCGGTCGGGCCTCACGGACGGCTAATCCGAAACTTGAGGAAAGCGGCCAGAAACCAGCGGATTGTGCTGGGTTTCTAAACCCGCCGCGCTAGAAGTGTCAGTGTAAAGAATGGGAGAAGCAGTAACTTTACCGAACGCAGAGCGGCATCTAGAAAGGGAAACTGGGTATCCGGGAGACACCTGCAGCCCTCTAGGATCCTTGGGCTCGGCTCGGTTAGTTGGACCCCAGTCGCGGACCTCTGCTAAATTTGTACACGCACGAATTAAACGAGTCCCCGGTATCCCCAGACTGAGCAAATAAAAAATAAATTTTACATAGGACATAGTTATAGTAAAAGATTAGCCGTTGTTTATCTGAAATTCACGTCTAACTGGGCAGCCTGTATTTTATATGGCAACCTTACCCCAGGGGCAAATGTCTCATTCAAGGCAACTCTTGATTGCCTTGAGAGACCAGAAATCCTGGTTGTGCAATTTCTTGGCGCACAGGTAAGCGCTAGGAGAAGCTGAATTTGCTGGCCCCCTAGAAACTGGAAGGTAAAAACAACTTCTTTTGTTGTTAGAATCCACTGCATTAGAACCCTATATTTCCTATGTACTGTACAACTGCTTTTCACAAATCCTTCTTTTTCTTTCTTTCTTTATTTTTGGTATATTTAAAATCACTTTTCAGTATTAATATCATGGAAACACATATGCGGGAGGGGCAGAAATCGAATAAAGAGAAGTCAATAATAACAGGTCAGGAAGAAGACAGTTCCAGAATGGGATCAATAAGTCCTTTGCATCCCCAGATAAGCATGTTATCTTTTGAAACAGCCTTTCTTTTTTTCTTTTCTTTTTTTCACTAGAAACCGAATTGTAAATCGTTCTCCAGGTACTCCAATTGGGCAGCAAAAAGAAGTAAAACAATTTTGGGATCACTTTCAATTCGGTCTAGCTAATGAGTCCTTTTTTCTTCTTTTTAGTGAAAAAATACGACAGGGGTTGACAAATTACATTACCTGTTTTTGTATGTAAGTCTTATGGAAATACAGCTATGCCCATTCATTCATGTATGGTCTATGGCTGCTTTCACACTACAGCACAAGGCAGAGTTGGATAGTTCGGAGGCAGAGGGTTTGATCCACAAATCCTAAAATATATACTATCTGGCCCTTTATGAAAAAGTTTGCAGACCCCTCAAGTATGAAGCTAAAGAAGCAATTTTTTAAATCACCCATAATTTCACCACATGTGTGCTTAATTTTTTTTTCAGATTCGCAAGAATTATTTACAAATTTTTTGACTTCTGACATTTCCACTTACTGTAGTGGACATTTCCCTGTCTTTTAAACTTGATTTTAGTAATTTTTTATGGCTACATAACATTTTGCCATAGTAACGGATTGTTATATACAATCATTTCTTGTGTTTTAATGTTGATTGCATTTTTAAATTTTCAGCTGTTGTGGTTATGTTTTTGTACCTGCTAAGTTATTTCCTGAAAATACATTTCTAGATCACTGGGTTTTAAAAGGGTGGGGAGGAGTTACCCTTATAGATCTTGCTTTGTTTTCCAAAAGGATTGTACTAGTTTTATTGGCAACAGTGAATAAGTATTACAGTCTGTACCGTAATCTCGTGAACATTGGGGATTTGCTTTTAAATTTAGAAGATATGCAGCTTTATCTCTCGGGATACCAATTATCTTTGTATAAAATGAGAACAGTGTGTCTGCTGGAATTGTCTAGGGAGATGAGGAGAAAAGAAGAACTCACTTTGAGGGTTACATTTTAATTTTTGTGGACCCCCGTGCTTTTGCCTTTGTAGACATCTTACTCAATAAAAAATTTTTAAATTAAATTTTATGACTACATTGGTATAAATATTAATATATTAAAATTATATATTGAAACATTCTCATTGACCTAAAAGTTTATTTTCTTCTGATTTTAAAAGAAATGAATTTTCATGAGTCCCTCAAAAGTGCTGTGGGTCCTAGGCACTGTCCCTGCTGTGCCCAATGGAGAAGTCGACCTTATCCATTGTTGTGCTTTTTCAGGCTGAGAAAACTTAGGCCTTTTTTTGACTTATGATGGGAAGGAGAGCGTGAGCCATGGGAGACTTATTACAGGAAATATAACAAACTCCATCTTGTAATGCAGTGATAAATTAGGAAACCATTTTAGCTTTTTTCTTTTTGCTGGAAATCTTAATTCAGTTTCTGATTCAGATAGCCAGTTTAAAGAACAGTGGTATTAAAATAAATTGTAATGGGCTTTCTAGATGAAAGAAGAATTAGTGTTCCTGACTTATTTTCTCTCTCTGCATTAAAAACCAAACAGGTATCCGGAAGTGCAGGCTCGGGTACAGGCAGAACTGGATCAAGTGGTGGGTAGGGACCGGCTGCCCTGCCTGGATGACCAACCGCACCTGCCCTACGTCATGGCCTTTCTTTATGAAGCCATGCGCTTCTCCAGCTTTGTGCCCATCACCATTCCTCATGCCACCATGGCCAACGCTTCTGTCTTGGGCTACCACATCCCCAAGGACACTGTGGTTTTTGTTAACCAGTGGTCCGTGAACCATGACCCAGTGAAATGGTCTAACCCAGAAGACTTTGATCCAGCCCGATTCTTGGACAAGGATGGCTTCATCAATAAGGACCTGGCCAGCAGTGTGATGATTTTTTCAATGGGCAAACGGCGGTGCATCGGGGAAGAGCTTTCCAAGATGCAGCTGTTTCTCTTCATCTCCATCCTGGCTCATGAGTGCAATTTCAGGGCTAATCCAGACGAGCCTTCGAAAATGGATTTTAATTACGGCCTGACCATTAAACCCAAGTCATTTAAAATCAATGTCACTCTCAGAGAGTCCATGGAGCTCCTTGATAGTGCTGTCCAAAAGTTACAAGCTGAGGAAGACTGCCAGTGAGAAGCCAGAGGCAAGCAGAAATTTTATAAGTACACAGTCTTGGGGGATGGAGAGTAAAATTAAGGGTTTTTTTTTCCCCTAGCCCCTCTGTGCCACTTTCTCAATTAGCCTCTAAAGTGAGTATAAACCAACTGACCCGCAGATGATGTGCTTTGTACACATGTCCTCAGAATGGCACCTCATGAGCAGTGGGGCTGTGTAGGAGCTCCAGGAGATATTTTGAGTCAAAGAATTAAAGGACCCAAAGAATTTTTATACATATATTGAATGTTGGTAATAATAATTTCTTGAAGGAGCAGTCTTTGGAGTTAAAACACACATGTGCATATATACAGAACTACCTAATAAAGAGGCATTTTAGTAACCATGCCTCATCGGGTGGGATCCAAGATTGATGTTCTGTGTGCTGAAGTCTGCTCCATCGAAAGCCATATTAAGCAAAGTTTCAGGAAATATTGTTGAATATGCAAAGGCAAATAATTTCAGTGTAAGACATGTGATTTGGGGTGATAAGGGAAAAAGTAAAGACCAGAAATTCCCTTCTCACCTTTTCAATAAAATAGCTTAGTTAGGCTCTAATATCTATGGATGGATTTATCTTTTTGCCAACTGATGTGCTTCCTGTTACTTTTCTGGATGAGTCATAAAGTTATTTGCTTGGAAAGAAATTAATAGCAGTTGATTTAGTGGGTTTCAGTGATTTCATGAATTTTAAAGTGTAAATTGTTAAATTGTAAAAAATTCCAAGCTGAAGTCATACTGCTCTTGGTTGCCAAAGTACAGAATTTCAATCATGAGAAAAAAAAATTTACCAGCTTAGCTAAGCTTTAAGTTGTGTGATTGTAATGTACTGACTTCAGTAAATCTCATAGGTTAAAAAGTCACCAAGTAGTGTTCAATATGGGTACATATATTACATAATTATTCAGAAGCAATATGTATTAGTTATTTTATTATTAAACAGTTAGTATTAATTATTTTGGTCAAGAAAGTGTTGAAAAGTGTCTTTTATAATGTCATAGCAAATAGAAAAGTACAACTAATTTAACCAATTTTCAAATACATGGTATGAACTTGATTAAATCAACTGTTTTTGACATCATGGAAACCAAGTTGAAGCGAAGTCTCTTCTCTCATCCAAAATTTGAATGAAAAATCTCAAAATTAGATCTGCAAGATGTGTTCCTTATCACTTTACAACATGCTTATTAAAATTATATTCACAATACAGAATCTTTTTTTCAAATTGATCTAGTTAATATGTTTTAATTCCAAACTCTTGACGTGCTTAAATTTTAATTTTATTTTAAAGCCATTCTGATTATTGAGTTCTAGGAAGTTACTGGAAATCTGACCATTAGCCTGTGAAAGGCAGAGAGATCGAAGCTGTGTCTGCCTGGGGAATAATGAAAAAATGCAATGAATGATCTGGATGTTCTTTATTAAATAACAAGGGGGAAAATTCCCATTATAATGGACCTAGTTTCTCTTTTAAATGATTTTCAAAAAATAGCATTGGTGTTTGTGTTTTGGAAAGTCAGAATCAGTCTTGGGAGGTTGTTTGGAGGATTGCATTGCATTTCAGTGGAGCCAGTCAGATCAGCTGTGCTATTTAAGATGGCCAACCCAGCGAGCAGTCACTTTGGTAACTGTGAAAACATAAAGTTTGAACAAAATAGATATGTTCAGTTTATGTAAATAACCTGAAAACCTTTTTTAAAAAGTGATGGAAGATTGACAATGTACAAAGTGAAGTTTGGAGTTTTAAGTTTTTTGCTCGCAAACGTCCAAAAGAAGTTGTGCAGTGTCCTAAAAGCTTACTGCTTGTAACATTTCATTAAGCTTTTAGGAAACTTTTTATCAAAATTATAAAGGGAGGAGTGTATGATGGTTGTGGGGTCTGGTAAGAGAAAGGAGTGGAAAAGAAAAAGAAAAGGAAGAAAGTTGGTTAGACATTCTCCTACTCCTTCAAAATTAATTAGTTTGAAGGATGAATATTTAGAAGAAAGATGTTCCACGTGCCAGTGTTGAATCCCAAATAGATTTTTAAAGATCTACAACATAGCAACTCTATTTTATAATTTGGAATTTTTATTAATAAAATTTTTATATAATTTTAATTAATAAAATCTCACAGCTGTACCTCTTGAATATGAAAACACTGTGCCAGTATTTTTAAAGGCACTAAAGTCAACTGTGGAAATCAGGCTTACCCAATACATTTTGATTTGGGGGGTACTGGCTATTCCAAAACATTGTTACCCACCCTTCCCTGCACCCCACCCCCTGCAGGGCTGAGACAGTAATTTTGGGCTGCCCTAGCCTGCTTACTCTGAGAGATGGTGTGGCAGCAAAAGTAATCATGTACCAATCTGGATGCCTGCTTAAGTCAACCGGGTCCAAATGTGCTGTAGCCGTTTTTTATGTCCGTAGGCTCGGTTCATCTGGCACTTTCGGCAGTGGGCTGAGGTAGAAGAAAGTAAGGTGGGAGATCTCCTGGTTTATTTAATATGTTTGTAACCCAGTTAAAGGAAGGAAAGCAAAACCAAAAACAAACAAATGAAAATAACCAAATTTGGGGGCTACCGTAATCAGGTTACTAGCTTGATCAGAAAATCTAATATTATTTCTGCCAGAGAAAGAATGTATTTGCTGGTCACCATTTTACTCAGAACATCTAATCCAGGTTATTACAATAGTTAAAGTATATTGTTTATTAAATGCTTCATTTATATATTAAAGCTTTGACTTTGTAAGGAATCTGCTTTTTTTCCAAAACAAGAGGAAGATGTCTCAGGTTTGTTTTGTGGATTATCTAAAAGCTTTCATGTCTCAGAACTTAGCCTTTACCTGTGAAATGCTATTATGGCCTTAATATTTTCATATCACATCTATATTAGATCAAATAGTTGCACAGCATTATGTATTAATTTGTATGTTTTTTAGCTATGACACAACTGTGTAATACAAAGGTATACTTTAGTAGATGATTATAATTCAAGGATAACTTCTTATTTAACCTTTTCTTGTTTTTGTATTTTATCATGTATGCTTTCCATCTGTACATAGCAACTGTAATACATAGTTGTAACCAAAATAGATTTGGGGGACACAGCATTAATATGTGGTTTTTACTGTTTGATATACCAAATTTAAAAAATTCAACACCTGTAATTACCTGTAATAGGACACCATTACCAAAATAATAAAAATACTTTCACAATCTTGTTAGGAAGTTTTACTTTATGTTATAGCAAATACAGTCTAATGTATTTATTTGTTTCAACTACTATTTATAAGTGCTTGACTTAAAATGTTGCATTGTAAATATTTTCTTTGGCCATTCTACATTTTAGGCAGCTTGCTTTTTTCTTTTAAATAGGCTTTCAACATCCAGTCTCCTACCAAATTCTTGATTTCTCCTTATTTTTTTAAATTGAAATACAGTTGACTTACAATATTATATTAGTTTTAGGTCTACAGCGTAGTACATAGATTCAATATTTTTATAGATTATGCTCCATTTAAAGTTATTACAAAATAATAGCTATATTCCCTGTGTTGTACAATATATCCTTGTAGCTTATTTATTTTATACATAGTAGTTTGTACCTCTTAATCCCCTATCCCTGTTTTGCCTTTCCCCCCTTCCTTCTCCCCACTGGTAACCACTAGTTTGTTCTCTATATCTGTGAGTCTGTTTCTGTTTTGTTATATACATTCACTTGTTTTATTTTTTAGATTCCACATATAAGTGGTAACATTTTTGAATTTAACTCAGAAGTTAAATTTCAATGGCAAACACCTGGCAAAGTGGCAATTAATTTCTAATTTTGAGAGATTGAATAGATTGAGATTTTAAGATTCTGACCTTATATTTCTGCTTCATCTAAAAAACGCAGGACATATTTTTCCCCCTCAGCAGCACACCAGTCCTTTTCCTTGAGTATTTCATTCATTCGTTTTTTTTCTTTTGACAGGAAAGCTTTTGTTTTTAATTTGGTTGGTAAACGTTTATTCATTCATTTTGTAAGGGACGTGTGCCTTAATTAATAAGTGCCATTAATGTCCAATAAGATAGAATGGATGAGAGTATTCTTTAATATACTATGTGGAAATATTTTTCTGCTGACATTTTTAACCTGGGAAAAGACTTGACTTCCCAGAGCCCCTGCTGGCACTCCCAAGCTTTCACTGCCCCACCCTCACAGATGGCAGGGCCGTGCAGTAATTTGGGGCTGCCCCTTATTTCTTCCAGAGTTTAGCTCCCATTATTGTGAAATCAGGAAAAGTAATTGTAAAGCATAATTGCACACAGTGTCATTGATCCTTTGACTTGAGAGCATCATTTTGGAAGCCGAAAGATATAGTTAGGAATTGGTTTAAGAGAATACTCACTTGTTTTCCAGATATACTAACTTAGGATCTTGGAAATGGTCATAAAGGTTCAGGATGAGTGAAATAAATATTTTCGTAGGAAACATATTTTTTAACAAAATTGTAATTGGGGTCAGGTGTTTGCAAAAATGTCAAGCAGAGTTGAATTCCGCCCAATCAATCTGGTAGAATATAAGACTAGAATGCAGGGTGGGGAATGAATGCAGCTTTGGACATAAAACAGGCTTAAGTGTTGCAAACTCATAGAGATTGTTTCTATAACCTCAAAATCAGTCAGTTATCCTGCACAAGTGCTGCAGAAGTTTTGGCCGTTAACTTGCCCTTATTTTGGTTTAGTGACTCACATACTCTCTGCCCTCAAGTTTTGATCTATTAGTTATAATTCTCAGAGAAGGGAGGAGAAAGAAAAGAAATTAATCTATTCAAATATATTTGGAAGCAATTATTTTTAATGGGAAAGATTGGAGGGAAATAATCTAGTTTAAACAGGTAGGGGCAAGCTATGGGTAAATGACAGCTTTGTTTATAGCTCCTTTATTCACTCACACACAGGCTATGTGGTCTAAAGTAACACTTTTCAACAGGGGCCAAGTATGAGGGGAAGAAATGAAACTCAGATATGTTTTAAACTAATACTATGTTTCATCACCCTGCTAAGCACGTGAATGCATCATCACACAACAGTCCTGTGAGGGAGGCAGTAATGTCACAGGCCAAAATTCTACGTTGAAAAGTGTCAGTGTCTGGATGTTCCCTGGAGATGAACTGACTCCAAAGCCTGCTGTCTTTGGACTAGAGAGCTTGTCACTTACCAACCTGCCCATGTTTGGGTATACAGGCTAGTCCGTCTGTTTTTCAATTCCTGTGATCCCTGGAGTTTCACCAGCAGTGCCCCTGCTTTGTCTCGGCCACATGCCACAATGACAGTGTGAAGTGCCAGGAAGACTCACAATACTCCTTCCTTCTGAGAGAAGCATCCTCAAGCAAGAAAAAAAGAAGGGTGTGTGTGTCATGCTTTGTTTTATAATATTAAAGCTTCTCTCCCATAATCTGTGAGCCAGGAATTTTTGCCTGAAGGCCATCCATAGGTTGGACCAGATGCCTGATTTGAGAACCCTCTCTGATAGGAGTGGAGGAGTGCACCACACTGGATATTGGCTCATGTGACTAATCAGAACCTTTCCTGCTCTCAGAGACCTTGAATAGGATTAAATAGGATGCCCTCTGGCCAGAGAGAGAGAGTGCGCAAAACCAAGGCATGAATGAGACAGGTGTGTTGACGGGAAGCCTAGCTTTGAAAACAGTGTGACTGGAGCTACTGGAACTGGTCTCGGACCACTTGAGATCCCTTTAGGTGATAGAAAGGCTACATAAGCTAACTAAATATATTATGTTAAATAAACAAGACGCTATGACACAAATTACGCAATATTCCAGCACACACCTAACAGCCCTGAGAGCCTTGCCAGTCAGGGGTTCGGAGTCGCTCCACCAGCCTGAAAAATCTTCCAGCTTCTTTAAAAGATTTTTAATTCTGCTTTTATTACTATTTGCCTCCTTTTGTTTCTTTCCCTCTCCATCTCAATACTGCCTAATGTGTACTTTTTTTTGGATGCGTTCCAACGAAATGTGTATGATTGTTTTGTATACATGTTTTTTTTTAAATTTTATTTATTTTTGGCTGCTTTGGGTCTTGGCTGCTGCGCGCGTGCTTTCCTTAGTTGTGGCGAGCGGGGGCTACTCTTTGTTGCGGTCCCCCCACCCCCCGCTGCTCGCCTCCAGTAGGCACCTGGGGTCTTCCACTGCCCTTCCCAGCAATCACCCTTTCAGTTTAAGCCTCTGCAGTTCCCACAGCCCCCAAGCAGATCCAGTTGGCACTCTGCTTTCCTAGCACTTGGCATTGACATCGAGGGAGAAAGTGGGGAAACACAGGCTGGATAAGGAAGTGAGAGAATGAGGCTGAATTTTCACTGTCGTGTCTTCCAGTGTGGTTTCCAGAAACTTATTGCAGTAAAAAGCAGGGTGAGCCTGTCTGCCACTTAGTTTTAATTCCTAACTTCAAGAGATGGTTCTGGAAACTGCTATGGAAGCTTGGTTAATATAAACCAACAGCAACAAAAAACTGTTCTCCTTCCTCATTGCCCCACCAGGCTCTTTTTTTGTGTGACAGCGTGCCAGGCAGTTCAGCTCATGATACAGACTTGCCGTTTGGCTCTGCAGAGTTTAGTACCTTTTTCACTTTCTTTGCCCAAACTTCCCATCACCTCCCTGTAGTCAGAGCTCAGGTTTCATCTTAATAAAGCCTGTCTGGAACTCTCTGTTTCATACTCAGCCTGGCCCCTTCCCCCGTCACTCTCAACTCCCTGACGTTGCTCTACATCTTCTGTTTTTCTTTTTCATAGGACTTATCTCCTGTTAATATAACATAAAATTAATCTTTTAATTTCATTCATGGTTCATGGTTCATTGTCTCTCTTCACGAGATCCCACTTCCCAGGGTGTCAATGCGGCAGGGGTGGGCATCTTTATGTTGCTTGGCAAGTGGAATATCCAATCATCCTGCTGCATTTCCTACCCAACATCCCCAACAAATGATTTTCACTATATTTTAAATTCAGATGGTGTGATCACTGCCTAAATAATCCACTCACAAAAAGAAATTACTTATTGTCCTATAGACTGGAGCTACCCAATAAGGTAGCCATTAGTCATGTGTGGCAATTTAAATTTAAATTAAATAAGATTAAATAAAATTAAAAGTTCAGTTCCTCACTTACACCAGCCGTATTTCTGGAGCTCAGTAGCCACATGTGGCTAGTGGCTACGGTTGTGGACAGTGCAGATGAAAAACACTTTCATCAGAGCAGAAAGTTCTATTGGACAGCACTGCTATAGATGAATCAATTTGTCAACTTAATGGATTTTTACTTTTACTCAATATTTAGTATCTACACTGAGTAAGGCACCATGATAGCTGTGCAGGGAAGATTCAGAAACCTTGCTTCCTTCAGCAAATGGGTCTGAAGATAAATATAATATGAAGATACATATCAAGAGCCTTGAGAAGAGATGGATAAAGTGCTGCAGAAATTCAAAGGAGGGAGAGATTTGTATTTTCCAGTTCAAGGGAGAAAATCAAGGAAAGCTTCTTGGAGGAGGTGAGTCTGAAACAGAAAAGTGCCTATAACCTCAGTTCTGAAGCACAACACACTCAACACCTCAAGACAGCTAAAGGAGAGAACCTGTACCAAGTAATAGTCTGGTGGAAAAGTTAACTCCCAACAAGGAGATTAACGGCTATGGTTCCATGGCTTTGGAGTTCTCCTTTTACTTCTCACTCACCTTCACTTTGGGACAACTAGTCCCCACATCTGCAGAAATACAGACTTCTGGTCCTGACATCCTCTGCTTGTGCAGAGCTGAGAAAAGCTGGTGGGGCTACCCAAATTTCGATGGTTGCCTCTCTAATCCTTCCCTTCTGTCTGGAAATTCCAATCCAAAGAGGATCTTCTCCTAATGCTGTTTATCCTTGTAGGACAAAGCTTGACATCGTCACCTAAAGAGTTATATTAAGGGATGATGAATGATTGAATGTGAACTTCAGACACCTGAGATTCTCCACCTGGGCTCACGTATCCCTTCCCCTGAGCCCATAGGGGCTGACTCATATTAACCTGACCTTCACCCATAGTTGAAGAACCCAGTACTCTCAGTGGAAAATAAACTCAGGTCGAAGAAACAACGCACATGAGGAGCACAGTTATTTTCATAGAAAGACATTAAATTGCTGAGAGCTAGTGTGGCTTTCCAGTGCCACCAATACAAGTTCAGTATCTTTTGAGCGTTTGTTCTGATGCTGTTCAGATAGTCTCAGTGGGCTCTACTGGCCACTGGTCATCTTGGTAGACGACTCTTCCATGGTCCACAGCAGAGATCAGCAAACTATGGCCCATGGGCCAAATCTGGCCCACTGCCTGTTTTTGTGCAGCTATGTGAGCTATGAATGGTTTCTACATTTTTTTTAATGGTTGGCAAAAATCAGTAGACATATTTTGTGATACATGAACATTTTATGATATTCAAATTTCAGTATCCAGAAATAAAGTTATGTAGGAGCACAACCACATTTATTTATTTACTTAATGTCTATGGGGCTTTCCTGTTACAATGGCAGAGCTGAGCAGTTGTGACAGAGACCACATGGCCTGCAAAATGGAAAATATTTACTATCTGGCCCTTTATAAGAAAAGTTTGCTAACCCTGGTCTGTACCCTCAGCTTCTCAAGGCACTGACTAATAATGACAATAATCTCCTCATGCTTCTCCAGCACTCGTGGTTGACAAAGCCCTTCCCCATGTCCCTTCCACCTCTGCCTTGAGTCCTCCTGGGCTGTGCCAGGGCCCTGGCAGGCTGACGCTGCCTCACAGAGGGACGCAAACCCACAAAACCAAAACCCTAAGTGAGGTCATTAGGAAGCAAAAACAGGTCAGAGGCATTTTTCACAAAGGCATTATTCCCGATTGTTTGAAAAATGGAGGCGTTTTCTCATAGACTAGAGGACACAGCAGTTAAATTCAGTCAAAATTCAGACCCACACAGTGTACTAACATCACTAAAACAAAATTGTAAAACAGATTGCGGCTTCAGAAGCTGAAGTCTTTGCTGAATTATTTTCTCCTTCCTGAATCATTGGGTCTCTGTAATTTTATATTGTTTGAGGGTGTGCCATAGTTTCCCAATTCTTGTACATAGCCTAAGAAAATGCAACAATCAAATAAACAAATTCATCCTCTTATATAGTCACAGGAGATACTCTGAAATGTGTTTTTGAAGAGTTCTTAAATGCAGAGCACAGTAAATCAAGTATAATTTCACGTACATTCATGTCAGCCAAATCATCATTTATTCAGCAACTGATTTATGTTTCTTAAACATTGTTAAGCACCGTCAGACTGTTAAAAAATAAAACTGTTATAAAAACAAACACATTTCCTGATTCAGAAGCATTCATTTTCTCTTTGAGGAGAAACACTCAACTCCCCTATTACAGCATGACGGATGCTGTAACAGACATACGTGTCAAGCACCATGGGAATAAAGATTAGGACATACCTGATTCTTCTAGAGAACGTGGGGAGATGAGGATCACGAAAGGCTCCACAGAAGAGGTGCCATGTGAGCTGGGCCTAGGCGGGTGCTTAGGGGTTGACCAGAGAGACACAGAACTGGGGAGAAGGCATGAGAACATCCTGGACAAGGCATTGAGGTACGGAAGGGTGTGGCCATCTGCCTTGTTCCTGCTGGAACCCCGTGCACAGTCCAGCGCTGGCATCTCATAGCTGCTCAGTAGCTATCAGTTGCATGAATGAATATGATGTGCTTGGGGGTGGCGATAATCCAGGAAGAGCAGGGGAGTATGTGTATGGACACTCAATAACATGCTACTGGGGTACCATTTTAGGGACTAGACGAGATTGACTTTTAGTTTAATATTTCCAGTGTCTGTGGGTATATAAACGGCATTTTTTGGAGTCCTTGGAAATAGCTTGTACTCTTTCTTTAGCAGCATTGCTGAAGCTCTCTCCTGCTCTGATAGACATCGTGCACGTGTTTGACATTCCTGTGAAACCTCCAAAACTTCCCAGGACATTTAAGCTAACTGTACTGAAATACCCAACGGTTAATGATACGTCATAGTGGTCACTTGTCGTTGAACGTTTGGTCTTAGGTAAGACAGGCTGTGGCTCTTTGGCAATTGTATTTGGAAGGCATGATTTTTTCTCTCACTGAAAAAAGCATATCTCAATTCATGGGATAACCTTCAATCAATCACTCTCATTTATTTTTAAGGGACATTATTTGTAATTGTTGGCTCTTCATTTTTGGTAACAAATGACTTTCAGTCTCACAATGAATTAAGATACAAGAACTGGGATTAAGAAGCACTGCTTTGAGCTACAACAGTGCCTTGACATTTGCAGATTTGGCAAGCATGGAGTTAGTGACTTGGGATCCATCCGATTTTACTGAGGCACAAATTCGAATCCCGTGGATAACAAAGCCAGAGTATGGGCGTGAATCCAAAGTAGTGTTAATGTTTTCTACTTGACTTCAGAGACGCTGTAATTCTTAAGGACTGATTTTTTTTTTTTTTAAAGTCTGTAGAAAATGGACCCAGAGAAACCAGCAACTTTTGGCTATGGCAGTAAAAAGAGAAAGAAGTAGTTTGACAAAGACGGATCTTTAGGTAGGTTTGTAAATGCCTATGGAGAATCATTAAGAATATGAAGCTCACTGAAAATTTTCATATCCACTTGACTGCCTTGTAAGGAGGAAATTCAAAGTCCCACCACCATTCACAAACACCCCCAGACATATCCCTATTGTATATGAAGGGTTGACTATATCTTGAACACTCCCCCTGCAATTTTGATTTTGCATGAAGGGACTGGCAAATCAAAGATAAACATCAAACCAGACTCAGTCTAATGGCATAAATTCTGGGTTAATGAAGCCTGAGCTAATGAGGTTTCATGCCCTCAAGTAAGTCTTAATCCTTGTCACCGGTGTTGGTGATGTCTTTTCTGAAGAGGCTGGTTCCTGGGGCCAAGCCAGCCTCACGAGGTCACGTTACAACGTGTTCTCCCCTCTCCACAACTCCGATTCTGGCATTTAGAAATCATGTGCCATTCACAACACTTTCCAGGTAATTTTCCCAGGTGGAAGGTTCTCAGAAGCAAAGGATTACCCAGGAGCCTTCTTTGTATGCTGCTTTGCTCTCTCATTTCCTTCTGATTCTCAGGCATCAACCACAGGGGGTGGTACAACTTGAGTTCCAAAGTTCAGTGAATGTCTCTTGTAGCCAGGAAGCTAGATGCAGGTCAAGAATTACTATTCAATTTTGAATTGTGATGTTTCTGTTAGAGCACATCAGGAGGAAACCATAAATAAAAACCATAGGAAAAATCACCCCACATTATATAAGAACTCATTTCAATTTCTTAAGCTCATGTCTTTTAAGTAATACCTTGCCTTCACAGAGTGCTCCCAACTTTTTAAGGTCTTTTTATTTTTATTGCCTGATTTTCGATTTATATAGATCCTACAGATAATAACATAAATCATCATAATTCAATAAAATTGAATGTTATTACGCCAATTCAGTCGATGAGGAGGTTAAAGTAATCACTCAGAGCCATATGCTGAAATGGTCCTTTGTTCTTTTTTTTTTGTTTTTTTTTTGGGGGGGGGGGTACACGGGCCTCTCACTGCTGTGGCCTCTCCCGTTGCGGAGCATAGGCTCCGGACGCACAGGCTCAGCGACCATGGTTCACGGGCCCAGCCGCTCCGCGGCATGTGGGATCTTCCCAGACTGGGGCATGAACCTGTGTCCGCTGCATCGGCAGGTGGACTCTCAACCACTGCGCCACCAGGGAAGCCCTCTTTGTTCTTACATTAAGAAATATATGTGGACTTCATGCAGGATCATGTTTTCTCTCAATTCCAAGTTCTTAGTGACATGACCAGGAGCTCTGTTGGAAATTGAACCATGATAGGATATCCAGGCCAGCTCTTCTGCCCAACTAAAGACTAGACTGCATCCCAGGCAGGCAGGGCATAAGCACAATGGACTTCTTAAGGCTCCACAAAAACATCTGAGGTCTGAAAATAATGTGCTGGGCTGGTTATGTTGCTGGCTTTCTCAGGAATATTCGAGGAGAATCAGAAAGGTTGAGGCTATATGAGGGGTTACATGTTAGGAGGTATATGGTAGAGGGAGGTATTTTTTCAAAGTAGGCGATACTTAGGCATGTGTGTTTGCTGGACGTGATGGTCCAACAGGGAGCGAGGAAAGAGTGGGGCGGGGCAGAAAGGAGCTGACCCCAGGGGTCACTCCCTGACAAGGCACTGGGGGGTGGGATGCACGGCCATGTATTAAAATTAATTGTTGTCTTCTGATTTTTGCCAGCCATTGAGCGACCTCAGGCTGCCAACTCATAGCTTTGCACTTCCCCCAGAATCTTAAGTTGCAGTGGGTTTGGTGCTAATAAAGCCCCCTTTCCCCATCGCCTATGTGGGTCGGCCAGGGTGTAGTCCAGATGTTTCTACTTACTTGCTTCTTAGGCAGATCAGCCCCAGAGGTAGCAGCTTTCATGCACTAAGTACACGAAGTGCATGTAATGTTAGGTTAAGAGGTTTCTCCAATCTTGGGATCAAATCTTGTCTCTACCAGTTTGTTGAAATGTGTGGAATCAATGTAAATTAACCTCCGTAAGTGGCTGTTCCCTCATGTGTAAGATGGAGGGAATAGGCTCTCAAATTCAATGATTGGTGCGAATATTCAAGTAAATAACGCACGCAACAAGCTTAGCACCGTCTTTGGAATCAAGTAAGCATGCTGCAGACGTTAGCTTCAATAGGAATAATAGTTATTATTATTGCTAATATTAGGCACAGAGGCTGGGGAAGCAAGATGACAAAATATATTAATCATGGTGTCTGCCGGCAAGGAATGAAAAGTTGTGAGAATTGTGAGAGAGATACGTAAACGACGGTGGTACAGAGCAAAATTAAGTCATTGTTTCCACAGCCTTCACATTTTGCTCTCAGCAGGGATGCAGAGGCCAGTGAGGACCCTGGGGGGGGGTGTCATTCCTGAGGATGCTGGACTGAGCCCCTAGGTGCCCATTTGTTATTCCTCTTTTCTCCTTCACAGCAGGACTGGTCAGTCCACTGTCACGGCTTTGTGGCTCTTGCCAGGCCTATAGCCCTATGGCCCTAACTTTCCCTCCCCACGCCTCTTCCTTCCCCCAACTCTCTCCTTCGTTGTCCCCCACCGAGGCAGAGGGAGAAGGCAGCTCTCCTAAGAAGCTGACTTTCCAGGTCTGATTTTTTTTTTCTCGCCATGCTGTGTGGCTTGCAGAATCTCAGTTCCCCAATCAGGGATTGAACCTGGGCCACGGCAGTGAAAGTCGGGGATCCTAACCACTAGGCCACCAGAGAACTCCCTCCAGGTCTGATTTGCTCAAGCCCAGGGGACTGAATAATAAGCAAAATTTCTCATGGTGTGAAGGAGCTAGGCCCATTTGATAAGAAGCTTCTGAGAAAGAAGATGAACCTGTGCTCTCCATGTTCTACAGACTAGGAAACAAACACACAAGATACTTTATGTCAACAAGCAAGCTGCTCAAGATCATCAGCTAAATTTTATTTTCTTTACATTCCTATCACCTAACACCATGCCTGAGAGGAAGCAGCCCCTCACTACCTGTTTGTTGAATAATTGGAATGAGTTAATCTATTAAGGCCACATATTAAAATCTATTATTGAGCTGCAAATTGATCTCAGGCTGCCAACTCATAGCTTTGTACTTCCCCCTGAATCTTAAGTTGCAGTGGGTTTGGTGCTAATAAAGCCCCCTTTCCCCATCACCTATGTGGGTTGGCCGGGGTATAGTCTAGATGTTTCTACTACTTGCTTCATATGCAGATCAGCCCCAGAGGTAGCAACTTTCACTTGGAAGGATTTATAGCTACCCAGCGATTCTATCATTTGGTATTTTTCCCATATGTGTAGACTCCAAACTTGAGTCATCCGTTTTGTTTTCACAACTGGAGATCAGTTTCAGGCTTTTATAAATCGGTTCTGAGCCTTCTCAGAACTTCATTCCTTCTTAGTGCTGAATAGTATTCCACTGTATGGATATACCACATTTTGTTTATTCATTCACCAGTGGATGGACATCTGGATTGTTTCCACTGTTAACCTCTTGTAGATACTGCTGCTATGAACATTCCCATAGAAGTTGACGTGTGGACACCTTTATAGAAACCTATTTTTAAATAGGTATTTGATTTTCTAGAGCACTTTATTTATTCATGTGGACTTAAGTTACCATCTGATGTCATTTCCTTTCAGTCTGAAGGACTTCTTTTAATATTTCTTGCAAGAAAGATCAGATAGCAATAAATTCTCTCTGTCTTTGTTTAACTGGGAATGTATTTCACCTTCATTTTTGAAGAATAGTTTTCTGGATATAGAATTGGTTAACAGTTTTTCCATCTAGGACTTTGGCTATGTCATCCCACTTCCTTCTGGCCTATATTCTTTCATATGAGGAATCTGATATTCATCACTGTTCCTCTGTATGTAATGAGTCTTTTTCTTCATGCTGCTTTCAAGATTTTTCTCTTTGTTTTTGGTTTTTAATGGTTTGACCAGGATGTGCTTAGGTGTGGATTTCTTTGTGTTTACCTTGAGTTTTTTTTAAAAAATTAAAAAAATTAATCTATTTATTTATTTATTTATTTATTTTTGGCTGCATTGGGTCTTTGTTGCTGCACGCAGGCTTTCTCTAGTTGCGGCAAGCAGAGGCTACTTTTAGTTGCGGTGTGCAGGCTTCTCATTGCCGTGGCTTCTCTTGTTGCAGAGCATGGGCTTTAGGCATGCAGGCTTCAGTAGTTGTGGCTCGCAGGCTCTAGAGAGAAGGCTCAGTAGTTGTGGCACACAGGCTTATTGACCCGCGGCATGTGGGATCTTCCCAGACCCGGGCTCGAACCCGTGTCTCCTGCATTGGCAGGAGGATTCTTAATTACTGAGCTACCAGGGAAGTCCAAAAACTTATGTCTACATAAAAACCTGCACACGAGTATTGATAGCAGCTTTACTCACAATCGCCAAAGTGAGAAAATGCATGTAAATGGATTACTGCAAAGCCAACTACAAAAGGCATATAAATAATGGATGCTATTATTATTCTATTGTTATTATTCTCTGGTATTATAATTTGTTCCATTTTCCACCTTAAGTCTTCTGCTCATTTGATATGAGATCTTGGACAAATTACTTAATAACTCTAAATCTCTATATTTTTTAACAAATAAAATGGGACTATTAACATTTTCTTTCATTTTTGTGAAAATTAAGTAATGTAGTAAGAAATTAAGTAATGTACATAAATGATGCTCATTATGAAGCTTGGGACATAGTATGTAATCATAGTGGTCACACTAGCTGTGTGACTTCAACCAGTCTGTTCATTAGCACAGAATAATGATACCTCTCTCACAACAGTAAAGCATAAGATCATACAGGCCTAATGAGTTTAATGACTGGTTCAAGGTCACATGGATGGTTATTAATGGGCCAGAACTCAAGCCTAGACCTAGATTATAGGTGTTCAAAAATGATGACTATTAATTATAGCTATTATTTCTCTCCCTCTCTCTTCCCACCCACTCCCACCTGAATCTCTCTCACACACACACACACACACACACACACGAACACACACACACACACACAGTCATTCATATGCAGTGAAAAAACTAGATCCTGAATCTTACTACCAGCTTGCCTTCCCATCCCTGGGCTTTAGGCCTGGCATTCTCTGTCTTCCCAGCCCACATAGCTTTTCCCCCAAATTGAAACTGCTTCTTGGGAATTCCCTGGTGGTCCAGTGGTTAGGACTTGGCACTTTCACTGCGGTGGCCTGGGTTCAGTCCCTGGTTAGGGAACTAAAATCCTGCAAGCTGCACGGCGTGGCCAAAAAAAAAAAAAAAAGAGAGAAACGGGAAAAAGAGAGGAAAAAAGCCTGCTTCTTTCTGTTTGTCCGCTGGGTACCAGAGCCCAGGGGTCTTCCTCCTGCTTGGAACATTATTCTGCAGTGAAGAGAGGGGAGCCTGCCCGGGAGGGTGGTAGGATTGTCCAGCAGAGAGACAGAGATGCTAAGGAGTGGGAGGAGGGGGCAAGCAGGGATTGCAGTGTGTGTGATCAGACACTGTGCTGGGCACCCTCGTGCCCCTTGTTCCATTTAATACTCACAGCAAGGCCTGACCTTTAGCATCCTGGGGCAGATGGTGACAGTGGAGACGTTAAGGCCATGGGAAGGCAGGAGCAGCCCAGCATCCCTTCTTGCTGATCCTCCTGAACCCTCAGGGAACCCATGGTTGAGATGCAGACAGAGGATGATTTTCTGGTAAGGAAGGAAGAGGAATCTTCCCTCATCTGGCCTCACACCTAATTCCTCCCTGAGTGGAGGCCGGACCTTCTAGTTACCAATAGGAGTGAAAGGGAGGGTGAATGTTTCCATCAAAATGGAAATAATATATCAGAGGAGCAGGGTGTGTAGATAGGAGGGACTGTGCCTCTTAGTAAAGGAAGTCAGGGTTTCCAACAAAGAAGTAAGAAAATGCAGTGCCCCCAGGGGTGCTGAAGAAAAACTTGAAAGACTGCATGTCAGCCTCCATCCATGGCCAATCAATGGACTTTGAAACCAGACAGGCCTGAGTTAAAATCAAAGTTCTGTGATTCTCTAGCTGTGTGAGCTTAGGCCAGTTAATTAGCCTCTCTGGGCAATAGTTTTCTCATTTGTAAAATAAGAACAATCCCAATGACTAAAATCCTAAAAGTGAAGTGAAGTGAAGCTCTAAAGTGAAGATTGTCCTTTGCAAGATTAAAATGTTATATATGAAGTATTGAATAGCATCTGGCTTTTAACAGTTGCTTAAAAAGTATAATTAGGGCTTCCCTGGTGGCGCAGTGGTTGAGAATCTGCCTGCTAATGCAGGGGACACGGGTTCGAGCCCTGGTCTGGGAGGATCCCGCGTGCCACGGAGCAACTAGGCCCGTGAGCCACAACTACTGAGCCTGCGCGTCTGGAGCCTGTGCTCCGCAACAAGAGAGGCCGCGATAGTGAGAGGCCCGCGCACCGCGATGAAGAGTGGCCCCCGCTTGTCACAACTAGAGAAAGCCCTCGCACAGAAACGAAGACCCAACACAGCAAAAATAAATTTAAAAAAAAAAGTATAATTATTTTCATCATCACGAAACTCAAGTCAAAGCTGAGCACAAAGGAACTCCAGGCCCTGTTTGGCATCTAGGGGGCTTACCTTAATGGGAAACATGGGCCTGGCCCTCCTAGTGCTGAGGAGGGGCAGAACCTCTCAGGGCAGGGCTGGTGTAAGAGATGCCAGGAAATGTCCTTAGGTGTGGACTCCACATCAGGGGACACCAAGGTGCCTCTTCTCCTACCTGTCCATGAGGTACCTGTTGGTCCCAACCCTATGGGCTTCTGAGAAGCACCCAGTGTAATCAACTCACCTTCCATACTGATTCCAGAAGACTTTTACTGCATGCCTGCTATGTGGCAGGTTTTAGTCTATCAATAGATGCTGTGGATACAAAGATGTGTGGCTTCTACTTGGCTGTACCACAGCTCAGGAAGATGAAAGAAGGCCACATACCCTGCCCCCAAACGCTGAGGCTCTTACAGTAAAGGCTCAGATGGCCCCGCGGCGCAGACAGTGGTAACCAGCCCTGCACCATGCAGGAGACGGTCCCGAATTTCCCAGAAAACACTGTATACAACACGGGTTTCAGTTTTCTTCTTGGCTCTTTCCCCTATGTACCAAGACCACTAAACTGGTAACACGGAACTCAGCTTATTTGATTGTTGGGAGAAACAGAAAACACCCCAAGGGAGAGAAGGGAATAGAGCCTTATGCAAAGAAAGACTAGAATTAGCAGCCACCTTGCCTCACCCGATGCTCCTGGCGCTGCTGACGGGTGCCCGCCACTAACACGAGACCCTCCAGTTGGAAGTCCCCAAGGTCCTCCCCTGGGCTTGGGAGGGTCCAACTGGGGGAAGAAATGGAAGAAGGAGAAGAAGCGGTCGGGCGAGAGTACAGTTGGGAAGAGGGAAGGGAGGCAGGGAGAATCCTGGACCACCAGGCTTGCAAGAAAGTCAACAACTGCCAGGTTCCAAAGTCTTCTGAAGCTTACAAACACCTGAAAGTATTGCATTTTTATATTTTCTTAAAATTCTCATTCTCTCACCATCTCCTGAAAGTTCTGGACATGACCCTCAGCTGGGGCGGTCACTAGCCCTGTCACACTGTGTGAGATATTTAACCTCAGGGCACTTGTGTCCCATCACCTGTAAAATGGGCATAATGACCCTGTGGGAGGATTAAAAGAGCCAAGGGGTGCAAAGAATTTTACACAGTATCTTCTGTGAGCAGTTTGTGGGATTTCATCCTTGAGTTTCTGCCAAGCTCTCCAGACCCAATGGGAAACAGAAAATACCACCAGATTAAAAATGTGAATTCAGAAAAGTCTCACCCGGGTTGGGAACTATGTCGTAAGACCCAGTGAAGCCAAGAAAACTGGCACGTGTTCACCATTCAGTGTGTGTGTGCAGCACAGCACTGGGGCAATAAAACATGTGTAGGAATGAAAGACAGCTCCTCTCCCAGGACTTACAAGAAGTTCCTTGGATGCTGCCATGCACTTCTGGGATTCTGGGCAGGGAGCTCATGGTGGGGCCTGCTCTGGAGACAGTCATTAAACAACCAGAATCGTCAGCCAGCACTTATCAAATTCTTATATGTGAGCAGTATCAGTGGCGCTGCAGGGATGTGGGGAGAGAAAGCAATGTGGAAACGTCTAGGCAAGATATAAAGAGCCAGAAGATTCTCTGTCCCTCCAGGAGGGAAGCTGAGAAATATTCTCCATTTCTACATGCTCGTTGTTTTAAGCACATTTATTCAATCTTCATAACAAAATCCTGCAGAGTAGGAATTTTTATCACCATTTTACAACAAAGAAACTAGGGCTCAGAGAGCTTAAGTCACTTGCCCAAGTTCAGGCACATAGTAAGGTCTGGATTTGAATGAGTCTGAATCCAGGATTTTTTTCTCTCTCCTCCCACCTTTCCCAAAAGCCTACATTTCTGGGAAATAAATGAACTCTAGTGATAAAGCAGTGCCTTTTCCATGTGCTGTGTGCTTGACCCCTTCCTACTCTTTCTCTAGAAATAGATAATAAAGCCACCAGAATCCCTGAGGCAGCCCTGTTTGTCCTTGCAGTGCAGTCAGCACAGTGGATTTTTTGCCTAGTTGCTTTCCCTTCAGACTTTTGCAGAAAGAACACCGCATGTGTCAGCTCAGTACAGCACATCTTTCTGGCTCTGTTTTCTCTCCACAGGAACCCGAGAGTCTCTGTGTGTGTGTGTGTTATCAGACCACTAAAGAGTTACATATGTCAGCACAGAACAGCGCTTTGATGTGCGCTTCGCATCCAGGAAAGCCCTCGCTCCTGCCCTGTTCTGGCTTGAGCTCCGTGTCTTTCATTAAGTTCCATGGGACGCCTTGCTGCCTGCCAAGATCAAGGCAAATGAAGCAGGGGGCTCTCAGGGTAAACGCTCCTTCCCAGGACCTGCATTTGGACAGCAGCAAGATGCTGATTACTCCATGGTTCTTAACCTTAACTTCCTTTGGGGGAGGGTATCTGGATTCTTGCTGGGTCTACATAGTCTGTGGCTCCTTTGGAAATAAGAGGTGACAACGGCGAGGTGAGTGTGTGTTACAAGACTCAACTCAAAGTGAACAATTACCTCTGATCAAAGTTTGCAAAGTATACCCACATTTGTCATTTTATGTCCTTCTTATGTGAACCCTATGAGCTGGGCACAGCAGGGAGACTTGTCTTGATCAAGATCACACAGGAGCCACACTGGGCTCCTGGTGTGGATGTCTTGCAGGTGATGGATGGTCCAGGATGACACATCAGATCTCTCCGTGATGAGATCTCCATGGTTGTCTAGCATAGGCACCTCTTTATCTTCAAATTGGTTCCGTCGACAAGGGTCCCCTGGGTGTGTGCCCAGCTAGGCTATTCTCTCCCTCCCTTTTCCTCTCTTTTTCTACCTATCCTTTTAAATTCTGAGCCTGGGTTTCCTTCCTGGTTGGTATACCTTTCCCTGCTGTGGTATTCAGAGTGTATGGACCTTTCATGAGGAGATACTGTGTGTAGCTCCAGACACAGCTGTGCACACTTGGACCGTAACCCTCCATGTGACAGGGTTGGTGCCCTGAAGTGGGTCTGAGCATCATGGTGCTGTGTGAGGACAGATCTCAAGATGCTGCTGCCTCCTGCTGGTTAAACTAGATCTAAACCAGCCGTTCAATTTTACAGTCTAGCTTCCCACCCTTCTTTTTCTTCCAGGGTCTCATTGTTTTTTTTTTAATTGAGGTAACATTGATTTATAACATAATATTTCTATTGATATCCCTACCATGTGCTCACCACCAAAAATTTATTTTCCATCCATCACCAGACAGTTGATCCTTTTCACCCATTTTGCCCTTCCCTGCCACTGTCCTTTCCCCTCTGGTAACCACTACTCTGTTCTCTGTATCTACATGTTTGTTTTTTGTTTGGGTTTATTTTGGGTTTGTTTGTTTATAAGTTTTTTTTGTTTCTTTGTCTGTTTTGCGGTACGCAGGCCTCTCACTGTTGTGGCCTCTCCCGTTGCGGAGCACAGGCTCCGGGCGCACAGGCTCAGCGGCCATGGCTCACGGGCCCAGCCGCTCCGCGGCATGTGGGATCTTCCCGGACTGGGGCACGAACTCGTGTCCCCTGCATCGGCAGGCAGACTCTCAACCACTGCGCCACCAGGGAAGTCCTATAAGTTTTTTAATATTCAACATATGAGTGAAATAATATGGTATTTGTCTTTCTCTGTCTGACTTAATTCACTTAGCATAAAACCCTCAAGGTCCATCCATGCTGCCAGAGATGGCAAGATTTCATCTTTTTTTTCTTTTTATGGCTGAGTAGTATTGCGTTATATATATCTCATGTCTTCTTTATCCATTCATCTGTTGATGGCCAGGGGCTCATTTTTGAATGATCCATTTTACACACCACCTTTATCACATATTAAATTTGCATGTGTATTTGGATGTATTTATGATATTTATATTCTGTTTCACTGATCTGTACATCTATTTATTCACAATACCTCTTTAATTATTATAGATTTATGGTACATTTTTTTCACATCTGGGTGGTACAGTTGCCCTTCCTTACTTGACTTTTTCAGAATTTCCACAAGGATGCTTGCTGTTTGTTTTTCCATTTGAATCTTAGAACACAATAAAGAATCTTTTTAGTACTTTAATTGGAATTACTCTAAACTTATAGATTAACTGAGGAACTTTTGCTAACTTTTAGTATGCTGTCTTCTTAGTCAAAATACACTATGTCTTTCTATTTATTCAAACCCTTGGAATTCTTAGATTTCTGCTTATCTATCAGGCATGAAACTTAGGTTTACTGCTAGATTTTTGATTTTGTTTTGTGATTATGGTAAAGGAGGTATTACTTTCTATTACATCTTCTAACTGGCTGTTATTTGTATTTGTAATGGTTATTGATTTCTGCACATTAATTTTTTACTGCACTATCTCAGTAAATTCTCTTATTGTTGAAAATAGTTTTGAAGTTAATTCTCTCAGGTTTTTTCATGCACGCAAGTTTATATACCTACATAAATGGTATTTATTAGCCCTGTTAATATATTAGTTTCAAATGTTCTATTGTAATTGAAGTGTTTTTTCTAATTAGAGCTAGTACTTCCAAAATAATATTAAGTAATAATAGTGAAGTCATCCTTATTTGGTCGTGACTTCAGTGCAAATCATTCTAAATTCTGTGTTAATAGCATAATGTGCTCAGATAAATATATTTTATCCTTTTAAGAAAGTACCCCTTTATTTATACTTTGCTAAGAATTTCTTTTTTAATCAAGAAAGGAGGTAATCTCACCCTTTAAAATGTTCTACATGTTGTGTGCTTTATCATGAACATTTTAGTAGAATATATATGTGCGTGTGTGTGTATATATATATAATTTATACATAAATAAATGTAAATATATTGGGAGATGCCAATTTTTAAAAGCTAATTCAAGCATGCAATCAAAGAGTTTGGAGACCAATGGGTTTAGAAGATTATAATAAAATAATTTACAGGGCTTCCCTGGTGGTGCAATGGTTGAGAATCTGCCTGCCAATGCAGGGGACACAGGTTCGAGCCCTGGTCAGGGAAGATCCCACCCCGCGGCCACCCCTAGTTGCCGCGGAGCAACTAGGCCCGTGAGCCACAACTACTGAGCCTGCGCGTCTGGAGCCTGTGCTCCGCAACAAGAGAGGCTGCGATAGTGAGAGGCCCGCTCACCGCAATGAAGAGTGGCCCCCGCTCGCCACAACTAGAGAAAGCCCTCGCACAGAAACGAAGACCCAACACAGCCAAAAATAAATAAATAAATAAATAAAATTTTAAAAATTATATTAAAATATTAACATTTACCACATATGATGAACTCTTTCCTTTTTAATGCAGAAGGCACTTCTGGATCTTGAAGGCTTTAAGGATCATCATTATGAATACTGATTATCTTATCGGTTGATAGAAGACTGGTTAACTGAGGCTCAGTCATTAGAAGGCTTTAGTTCTCCCCTGAAAAAGTTTGATCTTTGAATGTCCTCCACTGTGTAAGACAGTTGTAGTGAAGCAGCAATATACTGGGTTCCCCAGGCCCCCAACTCCCCATCACGTAGGCACCACAGTATGACAGAGGCAGGAATGGAGCATGAGTCAGTGTGGCCTGCATCCAGCCTCTCTGGATCACACCTGGCACAAGTAGAGTGTCCCGACTGAAAGATCCTCTTTCTGGCAGAGGCAGGGTGGGAGCTGACACACCTATGGGCAGACCAGTCAAAGGGCGGGAAGGAACCAGTCCTCATAAAGACCCACTGCTTCAGCACAGTGGGACTTCCTGTCATGGCCACTGCCAGAAGTCTTCCTGAGTAGATAACTCTGAAAAGTAAAGAAACACCAGTGTTCTCTGTAGTCATAAAAAGGGAAGAGATAGCTGGAGGGATAAACATCCCAACCAACAAATTCTTTTGATGGGATGTCTGGCTTTCTGCAAATTTTTACTGAACCAAGACATGTGTTCTTTTAAAAGTAATACATGCAGGGTAAAAACTCAAAACAATATGCTGATTTATTTCGTAAAGATAATTCCCAGGCTAACTGTGGTTTGTTTAACATTGTCAACAAGAGTAGGGAGTGTGGGGGGGAGGAATCATGTGAAGTCTTAGAGATGAAAAGTTTGGGTTCACATGAAATGACCACTCTGAAATCGACCAAGTTCAATCTCTGTCTCTGTCTCTCCCTCTCTTGCAAATTTAATTTACCTTTAAAAGCATTTATTGAGCACCATGGAAACACAGAAGCAAGATAAGAAGAGGTGCCTTTTAATGTATTTAGGGAATGAATACATGTGCCTATGGAGTAGTTAAAAATTCAAAGAAATATAGAAACTAACAATATAAGTAGCATAGACTGTGTTGTGAGAGGTCAGAGAACTCAGGACTGGTCATTGGGATTGTATCAGAGGGGCTCCTATAAGTGGAGAAGAGCAAGGAGGGAAGAGGGAAGGACACGTGGTTTACAGCTCCCTTTTCCCAGCAAAGTTCCAATGCCATAGGCTCAAATCTGCCTGCTCAACTTTCGATGTAGGGGATGTCTGAAGGTCTGTTTGGATGATCTCACCATGGGACGGGGGGAAATCAGAGCTTCTGTCAGATTTTTTTTTAATGTACTGCCCATGTGAAGGCAAGAAAGAAAAAGTAACAACTTGCCAGCAGCTGACAAGGATGCTTTTGGCTGTGGGATTATTGAATTTAGTGTCATGGAACTAGTCGGAGCAATTGAATCACGGAAGGAAGACACCCAATGAGCACATGAAATGATGCTCAAATCGTTCGTCATAATTAAAATCACAGTGAGATGCCACTACACATCCATTAGAATGGCTAAAGTTAAAGACTGAGACGGACCATGACAAGTGTTGGTGAGGATGTGGAGAAGTGGATCTCTCAGACATTTCTGATGGGAATGCAAAATGGTGCAACTGTCCGAAAAACAGCACGGCACTTCCTTGTAAAGCTAACATACACTTACCAAGTGACACAACAATTCCTCTTCTAGGTTTTTACCCCACCCTCCAAATAAAAACATGTCCTTAGAAGGACTTGTACCTGAATAGTCATATCAGCTTCATTCATAATAACCCCAAACTGCAAACAACCCCAAACAGGTGAATTGATAAACAATTTGTTGCATATTCCAGCTATGCAATATTACAGCAACAAAGTGGAATGAACCATTGATATACCCAATAAAAACAGATGAATCTCCAAAATGTGCTCAGTGAAAGAATGAGCTCATTTATTCATTAATTGTTAAAAACAAGTAACCTATAGTGACAGAAAGCTGATCTGTGGTTGCCTGACCCTGGGGTGCAGGTGGGAGATTGAGTGGGAAGGGACACGAGGGAACTTTCTGGAGTGATGCGCATATTTTATACCTTGACTGTGGTAGGGGTGACACTGGCATAAACCTTGGTCTAAACTCATCGAACTGTACACTTGAAATGGTTGCATTTGGTTGTGTGTAATTTATACCTCAATAGGGGACTGAGGCTGATGCATAGGCTGGCAGATGTGGTGCACAGTCTGCTTGTTGGGATGATTCTTTTGAGACCTGACTCAATTCACTGGCTCCTCTCTGGATCAAGAACTTCGGTTGGGGTCTAGCTAACTGTGTTCAGGAGAGCATTCCTCCTGGGGCCCATGTGTCCCAAGGAGGGTCCCTGCTCTGACAGCATGTCCAGCCCGAGATGGGGGAGAGAGGTCAGGAGGGGATGTGCAGCTCTCGCTTCCACAGCCCCAGCAAGCTGTCTCCTTTGTAAAGAAGACCAGTGTTGACCATACCTAGCTGAGTCAGGGAAAATCCAAATAAACTTTCTCCTCACACTGCAATTTTTTGGCCAACTCGGTGAGCCAATTAAAGCAGTCCACGTTTAGGGGGGATTTTCAACTGTGAGATAGATCATAATCTCCATTAAGTATGTTATGAAACAAATTACAGTTACGGAACAGTGGAAATTCACATATTTACAGCAAAATTAAAAGGGAAACAAAGTATGACTATGAGCAACATCTTTTGGAGAAATTACCACAACCAGATGTAAGTAAATTGTACCCTAAAGGCAACTTTCCAGGCCATTCCTATGAATTAGTCTTGTACAGATCCTAAACTCCCTATCCAAAGCCCATCTTATTTATTTATTTATTTATTTATTTATTTATTGGGTCTTTGTTGCTGCGCACGGGCTTCCTCTAGTTGCGGCACGCGGGCTTCTCATTGCGGTGGATTCTCTGGTTGCAGAGCACAGTCTCTAGGCGTGTGGGCTTCAGTACTGTGGCACACAGGCTTCAGTAGTTGTGGCTCGCGGGCTGTAGAGCGCAGGCTCAGTAGTTGTGGCACACGGGCTTAGTTGCTCTGTGGCATGTGGGATCTTCCTGGACCAGGGCTCAAACCTGTGTCTCCTGCATTGGCAGGCAGATTCTTAACCACTGCGCCACCAGGGAAGCCCTCCAAAGCCCATCTTAAATACTGTTTTCCCATCCAATGAACCACTTCCCCCACTGTGGGAGACACATGTATGATGTTGGCTAAGTTAACGATAATACAAATTTCAAGAAGTCTATCTTTGTTTGTAGAAGTCTAGTTGTTTAGCTGCCTTAAGCACTTTTAAGGTAAATGAAAACAAAAGAAAAGGAAACAAAGGGTTAGTTCCTGAAGGACATTAAATCGTACATGGTTTAAGATTGATTGTATGGCTCCAAATATGATTTCTTTCTTCATTGCACAGGTCCTGGGCTGGGAGTCAGGACACCGGGGTCTGGTCCCTGCTCTCTCATGAACTAGGTATGTGACCTCCAGCAAATCTAACCTTTGTTCCAGTCCCCTCGATGGTCAGAGAAGGATGGTAGCACTTTCTCAACCCGTCTCGGCAAGTAAAAAGTATTCATTGAAATATTAGGCATGGCAACACTTAGAAAAATTAAAAGTTTAATACGAATATAAAGCAGGCTTTATTTGGCATTTAAAAGAAAACTTTAAAAATGTTAGAAACATAATATATGTGCTGTCACTATACGCATATGTTGTAGGACCAGGTCTCTCAAGCAATAAAAATCTTCGGTTATCTTTTTATTTTCCAAACTGTTAACAATAAGTGCAAGGGCTAAGTATCCCCCAAAAGCAATACTCACCCCTACCAGGTTGTCAGGGATGGTCCTTTAAATCATTTTAAGCTTCACACTAGAGTATTGCAGGAGTTACTTTATTGCTAAAACAACAGACTGAAAACTAAAGTCTAGAAATGGAATAAAATTAAAATTTCAGAATAAAAAATTTGAGTCATAGAAATGTCACAATGACTAACCCTAGTATGTGGTCTGTATTTCATTGAAGGAAGGCTTTGCCAACAAGATAATTAAAATGAAAAAAAGACGTCTGTATTGCTTTTAGGCGAGTAAGAGAGCATCTCGAATTTGCAGTGGAAGGGCTGGTCTCCGCATTGCCTCAGGCTTGCTGGCCCTTGTCTGGACCCTGGCCCGCCGGGCTTCTCCATCTCCTGCTCTGCCTCTCCCTTCCCTTTGCTCACTTCTCTTCTCTCTCTTTCTCTGCTCTCTCCTTGTCACATCACATCTGAGGATAGAAATGACTCTCCATTTTCTCTTTTGGGAAGATGAGAAGTGTTTTTCTCTTTCTTGAGGTGTTTGATTTAGCTTAACACTTGTTACACGAGTCCCTACAGCTAGACAGGCAACGCGAAGGTGAGGGATGGATGGTCCTTGCCTCGCCTGGCTGCAGATCTGATGGTTGGGCTAAGAAAGAACCCCCAAAGTGCCCTGCTATTTTGAGGAGGGAGAGAGTACATCTAGTCATGTGACTCAGGAAGGTTTGGTGGCAGAGCTTCCATCGCTGGAGCCAGGCCTGGAGCGGCGGGGAGAGATTTCCACAAGTGGGCATGGGGGAGGGAAGGTGGCCCTAGAGGATGAAGAATCCCAAGCCAGAGGGCAGAAGAGCACCAGGCAGGTCTGAGCAACAATCAGTCCAGTCTGGCTGGAACACAGTGCACGTATGTGGTGAGGGGTGAGGGAGGCCTGCTGGAAAGACAGACTAGGTGGGAGCAGGGGGGCTCAGGGCATTCTTGAAGGCCTTGCTGCAGACTCCGGCCTTTATGCTGCAGGCAGTTGGAAGAATATGGCGAGATACTGGTATTAGTCTGCTCTTATTCAGGGCACTCACTTGCCTGGCTTTATGCCCACCCACCCCCGCTCCTTGTCCTTCCCCGCCCCCTAAGAGCACCCCAGCCCCTGAACCAGGAAGGCTTGAAGAGCTCCTCAGCCTGTAGTGGATGTGGTGGGCAGGATGATCAGTGGGTACCTTCCACCTCCACATCAGTGGCCCCAGGGACAGCTCGCTCCTGGGGTCTGCACTGAGCTTTAGACCCTGACTTGGACTCCAAAGAGAAGGACATGAATGAGGTGCTGCTTGGTCCCCTGCTCAGGGCCCACCACGATCCAGGCTTCCAGACTTTCCTCATGGCTGGGGTGTGATGTGGCTTGGAACTGGAGGTGACAAGGCTGGGCAGAGCTGGACCAGCCGCTGCAGCAGGGCTGCCCAGCCTGGCTCACTGTGCTCTAGGGGCTGGGGTTCTCCCAAGGCTCACTCACCCTGGGGAAGCAGCACAGCCAAGGAAGTCACCGCACACCATTAGGAACAGCAAGTGAGGCTGAGAGGAGCTTTTCTAAACCATTCGAAATGAAAGCTAAATGTCAATCCATCATGCTAGGGGAAAGACCAATGTATCCGATATCCTCTCTATAGAAAATGACGTTAAAAAATTAACGTCTTAAGATGAAGTGAACAAAGAGTATGTGAGAAAACATAGGAAAAAAGTATCCTAGAGGTGTGCCTCAGAATTAATAAGTAATAATATGTTATTTTTCTCGATTTTGTAATATTTGTGGCATTTGTCAGCTTTTAAAACTTTATAATTGGTTGTGATGTCTCTCATTCTAAATAAAGTTACTTTCATACCTAATTTTGTATTCTTTTTCTTAACCAATACTCCAAATTGTATATGCTTGAGGCTCACAAACTTGGATCAGTCCTTGGATGATTCCATATTAGCTCAATATACATGCGATTATTTACGACTGCTGGGTACCCTGAGCTCCTAGGACTGAAGAACATTATGGAAATAAAATGCATTTCAAGCAAAGAGACAAAATAAATAACTGAATTGGTAGCTTGGCTGGAAAATCACTATCTTCATGACTGGAACCTTTTAAAAATTTAGGACAGACAGTGTTACGTGCCAGACGATTTCCACACTACACCACAGTCTGCCCGATTGGAAGGGGCTGTCCAATGAGGGCTCTGCCAGAGGCACGGTATGTAATGCTATTTCTACCTGTAAGTTTCAGCAGACTATTTTCCCAATCAGGTTTCCCAATTTAAATTAGTTAGGATATGGCAATACAAAGTATTTAAGAAGGAGGAAAGATATACTTTAATTCTCTATATGCAAACTTTATTGGCCAAAACTTAAGAATGCTATATAAAAGCAAACAAAAAAATTATCTCAGAGTTCTAACCAAAGTCCAATTAAGTAGTTAGTTTCATAGTGCAATTGCTCAACTTGCTTTATTTTATAGAATGGATATATTTGAATATTATAGAAACTTGTTTAAAAAACTAAACTCAATATGTTAGAGTTTGCTGCATGCAAAATCATGGTTTAAGGGACTGGAAAGTGCCGCAGGTACAACTCTCCAAGTTACAATTTCTGTCTTTCAAAATCCAAACCATGGGGCTTCCCTGGTGGCGCAGTGGTTGAGAGTCCGCCTGCCGATGCGGGGGACACGGGTTCTTGCCCCGGTCCAGGAAGATCCCACATGCCGCGGAGCGGCTGGGCCCGTGAGCCATGGCCGCTGGGCCTGCGCGTCCGGAGCCTGTGCTCCGCAACGAGAGAGGCCACAACGGTGAGAGGCCCGCGTATGGCAAAAAAAAAAAAATCCAAACCATGGACAATGTATATGAATCAATTGTTTTCAAGATATTGGTCAGCAGGAAAGAAAGGACAGTGATCCCTGAGAGACAGGTAATGAACAAAGTTAAGCCCTACAACTGCCCCAGATCACTGTCTGGAGAGAGTTTCCAGGCAACAGTGCACAGCAGGGAAACCATAAAGGACTCCCACCATCTCCTTGAGTTGAGGAGACAAATTAATCAACACAATGCCAATCAAAGTCTAGATTTTTTATGTTAGAAATTTATAAACTGATTCTAAAATTCATATGCAAATGCAAAGAACTTAGAATAGCCAAGAGGAGTTAGCAAAGGAACACGCCTGGAGGAATATCTGATTTCAAGACAGTAGGAAACTAAAGTAACCAACAGAGTGTGGTATTGGCATTATTACTAATAGATCAATGGAACAAAGTAGAAAGTACATAAATAGACCCACATATATATGGAAAATTGATTTTTGACAAAGGTGAAAAGGCATGTCAGTGGAGAAACGATACCTTTTTCAGCAGATGGTGCTGGGACAACTGTATATCCATATACACAACAAATGGACTTCAATCCATAACTCAGACCATATACAAAAATTAACCTAGAATGGGTCACAGATTTAAATGTAAAACCAAAAATTATAACACTTTTAGAAGAAAATATAGGAGAAAATCTTTATGGCCTTGGATTAGGCAAAATATTTAGATACAGCACCAAGAACAAGATACGTGAAACGTACGAATTGTTTTATCAAAATGAAAAACATTTGTCCTGTGAAAGACACTGTTAGGGAAGACAAGCCACATGGAAAGAAAACATTGGCAAATTACATATCTGATAAAAGACTTCTATCCAGGGCTTCCCTGGTGGCGCAGTGGTTGAGAGTCTGCCTGCTGATGCAGGGGACGCGGGTTCGTGTCCCGGTCCGGGAAGATCCCACATGCTGCGGAGCGGCTAGGCCCGTGAGCCATGGCCGCTGAGCCTGCGCGTCCGGAGCCTGTGCTCCGCAACGGGAGAGGCCACAACAGTGAGAGGCCCGCGAACAGCTAAAAAAAAGACTTCTATCCAGAATATATAAAGAACTCTCAAAATTCAACAAAAAAGAAAACAAGTATCTCAATTAAAATAATGGGCAAAAAAATTGAATAGAGACTTCACCAAAGAAGATATATGAATAGTAAATAAGCACATGAAAAAATGCTCAACGTAATTTGTCATTAGGGAAATGCACATTAAAATCCCAAGTAGATATCACTACACACAGAGACTAGCAGCTAAAATGAAAAAGACTGACTTTATTGTATAACAGAGAACTACATTCAATATCTTGTAATAACCTATAATGAAAAATATGTAACTGAATCACTTTGCTGTACATCTGAAACTAATACAATGTTGTAAATCAACTATACTTTAATTAAAAAAAAAAAAAAAAGACTGACCGTAACAAGTGTTGTTAAGAAGGTGGAGAAAGTGGAACTCTCATACACTGCCGGTGAGAATGTAAAATCATACTTTGGAAAACAGTTTTGACAGTTTTAAAAAATACTAGACATAAATCAACTATATAATTCAGCCATTCTACTCCTAAGAATCTATCCAAGAGAAATGAAAGCATATGTCAATTTGAATAATTTATATGAATACTCATATATTTGTAATTATCAAATACTGGAAACTGCCCAAATGTTCATTAACAGGTGAATGGAGGGAAAAAAAAACTGTGGTGTATGTAATAAAACACCCCTCAGCAATAAAAAGGAATGAACTATTAGTACACACTATGACATGAATGAATCTCAAAATAATTAGGTTGAGTGAAAGAAATCAGACAAAAAAGAGAGTACATAATGTACAATCCAATTATATAAAAGTCTAGAAAATGCAATTGCTAGTAACAGAAAACAGACCTGTGTTTGGAGATGGGAGGTGCAGGGAGAGTCAGGAAAAAGGGGTTGTAAAGGGGCAAACTTTGCTGTTTATTTGTGGTGATAGTTTCATGGAGATATATACATATATCTCCAAACATATCAAATTGTACACTTTAACTGTACATTTTTTGTATGTCAATTATACCTCAATAAAGCTATTTTTAAAATGTATGATTTGACTTCAGGCATCTAGAGCAAAATGTAGGTTTGGGAGCTGCAAAAATCACAGAACATCAAGATATTAACTATATTTGGTTCTAAGATGTGACCTTGTCTTTACTTGTGCAGTGAAATCTTCTTGGTAATTGCCCAATCAGTAGGTCATATAGTCCATAATGAGGCTCTCCCTACACACACAGATCAAGTGGAACTAGTCATTTACAACAGGTTTCACCATCCTCCCTTTTTTCTCTTTCCTTATCTTGGGCAGAGAAGGTGGAACTATAAAAACAGATTTAATACAAGGCAAGATACACAACAGGTTGTTGGGAATTTATGATGTGAAACCAGAAAATGGGTATCAATATCCCAAAAGACAAGGAAAGATTTTTCTTTGCTCTCTACTTTTCTTTTCCTTCTTTCCTTACTATCCATCTCTAACCATCCCCCCCCAACATTTTTACACCATTTCTGCCTTTCCCTTCCTTCTTTTTTTTCCTGCTCTCCTTCCACCTTCTGTCTTTTACTCCCTACAACCCCCCATTTGTTGGCAGGATTGCATGGTGGTTCAGACCACAGCTCGGACTCTGGAGCCGACTGCCCAAGTTCAGATCTCATGCTGTGTTAGGCATGGTATTTAATATCCCGTGCTTCAGCTCCCCTATCTGTAAATGGGATAATAACAGAAGTTCCCTCCTCACAGGGTTGCTGTGAGGATTAAATGGGCTAACATAGGCAAAACACTTAGAACAGGTAGAACCATGCAAGTGTTACCGTTCTCAGACTTCTTTCCCTCCCTCCCATTCCCCTCCATCTAGGCCAAACACATTGGACTCCACTCGGTTAAATGGAAAAGGCCCTGGGTTCAAAGACGGGTTCCGAAGGCATGAGATTCCAAGAGCTGGTACCTCGTCCTGGCTCAGCCATTCACCAGTTCTCTTAGATATTAGAGATTAAACTGTTTACCGGTAAAACGAGAAGGCTGGTCTAGATGATTGTCTCTGTGGTCTCATCCACCTGTTTATACGGCTTTTTATAATTCAGAAGTATGCAAAAATTATCAAATGAAAAGCTTTTTGACAACTTTTAGGCACAACAGAGATTTTCATGTTACAATGAAGGATATTCAGTACTTAGAAAGATAACTAACATTGCAAATTACATGGACATGACAATTGTTAAAATTTTAGTGGAACACTGCGTTACTTCTTTTACTTGTTTTATGAGAAATTTTAATGCACCTTATTATCTTCCGAAATCAAACACATTCAAGAAGTTCTGGATCGGAACTCCCCCTTCCCAAAGCCGTGCGCGAACTCTCTTGAAAGTTTAGGAGTCTGTGTCCTTTGTCTGTGGTGCAGGCTGTACCACTGGCTTGGCCTTTGTGACCCACCAGGAGAAATCGTTTCAGAAACACTCGGCAGCTATTCTGTCTTCTCCCAGGTCAGCAGAATGAGTGGCGAGTGAAGCAACTACAGAAGGAGTTCACAGTGGTTCACTTTGTGTGAAATTCACTGGAGTAAGTGAAATAATTTACATATAATGCTGCCATCCGAAAACACTACTCAGCTTTTAAAAGGCGGGGAGGTGGATTTAATGTGGAAACCGTCTTTAGCTGGCTTCATCACACATATATGCTTTGATTTTATGACTTGATGAAGACTAGCTATGACCAGGCGTGACCCTGGAATGGAGCACAGAACACCGCTTTGATGTTAATTTGAAGGGGATATGGTATTACCATGGTGAGGAGGGAGATTCCCTCCATTAACCTCCTACTGAAAAAGCTGTCCAATGTGTCAGAAATTAACAAGATTTTAAAGATTCAAGTAACTTTTAGAAATGTTACGCTCCTATTGGGTTAAGTTCTTATTCAGAATCTGATCACTCAATCAAGGGACATCAACTTGTCCACTGAAGACATTGACTACAGGGACCAAATGGGAATTGTTAAAACAAGATTGATTAGGTCTTGTTATGTTTCAATTATGATCCCAAGTCCCACCATCACCAAAGAGCCTTCCCGCTGTTTCTCATAATTCTTAGCGGAAGTCTTTGTACCACTCTCTGCTGGAATGAGCTGCTCCTACAAAGCCTACAGCGTGGTTGATTCTACATTATTTTCTGCTGCTAGAATCACCTGTCTCGACTTGCACATTCACCTAGCTGTTTAGAGATAGCCAGAGGTAGCCATGGCCTTGTGGATACTGTGTATCCTTGAGGGTACCTGTAAAACTCTTGTCCCTTCCAGCTAGTAGTTTCAGTGTTAGACCAATTGTCAGAGTTTGGGCAAGAATCAGTTGGATTGATTTAGGCATCTCGATGGGCCATTATAAAAGACAAGAGGGAGAAACTAGCTCAGTTTGATTAACTGGTATCACTAAGTCAAGGCTTGAAATTGAGTGTGTGTGTATGTGTGTCTGTGCATTTGGGATAGCAAACAGTATATTTAAGGTTTGACCTGATTTCCAGGGTAAGACTGGTTAAAGGGTAATGGGGAATCTAGAAATCACTGCTAGGTAAGTTCAATTTAAAAATCCTTTTAGTTTAATTATTAAAAATTGGGAAATATTAGAAATCAAACACAACTCCACAGAAATATGAACAACTACCAGGTTAGTGTATTTCTAATAGATGATTTTCTACACACATTTTCATATAGTTGAGATCATGTGCATACACTAATTTGTCTTCTACTTGAACTTAAGATTGTGCATTTCCCTGTCATTTTTGAAATTATTTTTAATGTCAAAATAATATTCTATTACAGTTTTATTCAAATATGGTTAACTGCTTTCTTACTGCTGGACACAGTGTTTTGCTGTAAAAAATAATGCTGTTATGAACATTTGTGCATAAGTGTACTTTCTCTCTTTAAGATTATTTCCATAAAATGAAATTACAAGATTAAAGAGTTTATATATTTTTAAGGTTCTAGATACACTTTACCAAATGTTTGTGTCAAAATGCCCTCCCAGCAGCAGTGTATGAGAATGGTCCATCTCATGGCATCATTGCCAGCATTGAACGTTTCTTTAAAGAAAAAAAGAAATCCTTGCCAATTTGATGGTAAAACAGTATCTTATTGTAATTTTCTTCACATTTTTAAAATTACTAGTTATATTTCCCTTTTTCTTTTTCCTCTCCTATCAACAACTTGTTCATGTCCTTTGCCTTTTTTCCATTTTTCATTCACATTAATGAAATTATTTTGTTTTGTAAAGTCACCATTGAAGCAGCAATAAAACACTCACTTGAGTTCATTTTATTGAATTGACTTAAATATTTTATTTACAGAAATATTCTGAAGACTATAGTTTAATAGGAAAAATATAAAGCATACATGTTTAAAGATCATTTTGTAGTGACATTATAGGAAATAGATTCCTCCAAATGACATGATTAGCTTTGTAGTGCTACTAGTGGAATGCATTCTGCAGAAACGTGGTTTTGCCTTGATATCTGAGCACATTACCCTTACATCAAAAAAGAAAAAAGGATGATAAAAAAAGCACAACTTTGATTAGTTTAAATTTTAGTAGAACACATCTGATTTGTTGAAGAGCAAGTTCTTTTATTTACCTCTTCAAGGAAGTGTTTATTTTTTTCACCTCTTTCTGTGCATCTTTATCCTATAAAGAAAATACAAATACACAAAAAGATTTCACACATTCAACCTCATACTCTAGGTACTTTGAAGTAGACTTTTGTTGAATGAGGGAATACTCTTTTAAAGACCATTACAAAGAAACTGTGCATTTCTTAGGACCAGGCATGAATCAGATCTTTGAAAATGTAAGTGATGTGGAGAGTGATTTCCAGGCTCTTCCTCCAGCTGGTGTGGAGTGGTGGATACAGGAAGGTGAGCCCCTTCTATAGAAGCTGACACACTGGATCCACCAGCGTTTTAATGATAACACTGTTTTCTTCTTCAACTATAACATGTGGAAGACGTCCTGGTCCTAGCAGCAGAATTTGAAGAAATCTGAGATTCCTCTGTAAGATCCAGACAAGATTCCACTACAAGATCCAAACTACCTATTTTATCAGGTAGTTTATATTTAAGATTAAAAATCATGTAATATGTTTTATAGGACTCCACATGTGTTATTTCCTTAAAACAAGTGTGGAAGTTAGGAAGAGTGGAAACAAATTCAGATGGTAAGGTACTCCTATGCGCTTTTGTGTTTAACAGACACTGAGCACATATCAGAAAGGATTTAAGGAATGTTAACACATTTAAAATAAACAGATGAGGAAAACTGGACAAAGTAGATTTGGGAAGTAGTTGTTAGCCAGATTTTTTTAAAAACTGGAAGTTCTTCTATAGTTTTAATCATAAACATTAACACACTGATTCTACTGTAGTGTCTGATCAACTAGGAGTATACCTTCTATCAAATCAATATTTTTGAAGGTTGTAAGAAAATATGGTTAATGAATCTATGATAGTGATGCATTATTTAAAAGAACTTATAAAAAGCCATAATTCAAGTTTATCTTTGTAATCCTAGGGCCAGCTCAGTGCCTGGCACCTAGAAGACCCTAAATAAATGCCTGTTAAACAAGTGGTTAGACACTGGAGCTCAGCAACAATTTCCCAAATCTAGGAACCAATTTCTTATAGACGATGTAGATGAGAGATTTACTTCAACTAGATGCCTAAAGAAATGAATATGCTCAAACTACAATAAAAGATTTAAAATGAAGATCATGGCTTAGCAATATTTGCCCTCAGGCACCACAAAGAATTCCTACAACTCCCACCCGATCTAACTGCACGCACACACACACACACACACACACACACACACACACACCCCTCCCATTTTACCTCCTTCCCAGGGCTTCCACCTAAGTCTTTAATTAATTTACTTTTTTTTTTTTTTTTTTTTTTCGGTACGCGGGCCTCTCACTGTTGTGGCCTCTCCCGTTGCAAAGCACAGGCTCTGGACGCACAGGCCCAGCGGCCAGGGCTCACGGGCCCAGCCACTCCGCGGCATGTGGGATCTTCCTGGACCGGGGCACGAACCCGCGTCCGCTGCATTGGCAGGCGGACTCTCAACCACTGCGCCACCAGGGAAGCCCTAATTTACTTTTTTAATGGATAGAGGACACTGGCAGTGCCTTTTAGCTTAAAAAAAAAACCCCACCAACTAAAACCAGCACCTCCAGTCAAGCTTTCCTCTGTCACTGCCCAAAATGTACCCCCTTCAGACCATGAATCCTCTTCGGTCACCCCAAAACCGCTCTTCTCTAGTCTCTCTTCCCTGACTCAACCTCACACTCCTCCCCTTTTTCCCAGACAGAGCTCCCTGGAACCCCTGTTAGGCGGCTTGTTTTGAAGTCATTTCTGCATAACCAGCAATGTATTTGCTAAAAGAATATTTCTGAGGGGCTCGGGAAGAGGATGAGGGAGTGGTTAGAGCCAATGGTAGAGAATAATTGCTCTCGACCATTTCTTATAGCTGTTAACAAACTCCTGGTCACTCTCCTTTTACTTTTATTTTTTATGACTTTGGTGCCTTGGTCTCCACACCGAGTTCTGCCACCACTTTTGGAGACTTCACTGTTCCCATGGCCTGTGTATCCCAGCCTTTTAGAAAGGTGTCTCCTCATTTTCCCCACCACCCCAGCGAGTGCACCCTGGGCTGTGTCAGAACTAAAACTGCTCCACCTCTGAAAGAGGCATCCTGTTCTCTGAACACTGCCTATCTTTTGGGGTCATTTATCCAATTACGCTCAATACATCAAATTTTAAACCTTCAATAGGCTCATGGAGTGATTTTTTCCTTCTTGTTCTCTATCAGCTTTTTCCTGCTTTGACTTATTTTCTACCCACCTTAGGTTCCACACCCACCTACTCTCACTCAAAGACTAAAACGCTTTCTCCCCTGGGGCACTTACCCTGGTTCACTACAAATCTACAAACCCACAAACCCATCAATTCCTCTATCTAGCCTGTGACAAAAGGACAGGACCTTAATGTGCTTTGGATCCCACCGTCTCCGGCTTCCTGGTGACCTAATTCTATCAGTTATCTCCCCCCTCTCTAGTCTTTCTTGAACCCTTCCTTCTTTGCTGGCTCTTTCTCATTACTATTATAAATATGCTCCTAGGGCTTCCCTGGTGGCACAGTGGTTGAGAGTCCACCTGCCGATGCAGGGGACACGGGTTTGTGCCCCGGTCCGGGAAGATCCCATATGCCGCGGAGCGGCTGGGCCCATGAGCCACGGCCGCTGAGCCTGCGTGTCCGGAGCCTGTGCTCCGCAACGGGAGAGGCCACAACAGTGAGAGGCCCGCGTACCGCAAGAAAAAAAAAAAAAAAGCTCCTAGATTTTCCATCCAAAACCAAACTATTTCTCAATTCAAGCACAGCTTTAACTTCTACCTTACATCTCTCCTCTCTTTCCCATCAAATTATTGGAGCAGTGTCTGCACGTACTGACTGGATTGTCTCACCTCTAGTGCTCTGCGCTCTGTTGCCTCCTATACTGTTCCACTGAAGCAGTCTGGGTTAAGATCACCAATGACATAGGCATCATTAACTTCATCTGCTCATTACAGTCTTGACTTCCCTAGAGTGTCTGACAGAGTTGACCACTTCCACCGTCCCTTGGATTCTGGAGTCCTGTCATCTTTGGCCACTTCTTTCAATCTCATTTGTAGGTTTCTTTTCCTCCCATTACACTGGAGTTTCTCAGGGTTGATCCTTTGCCCTCTGCTTTTCACACACTACATAACCTCTCTGGATGATCTCTGCCATACTTGTGGTTTCAGACATATATATGCCAAATATTCAATCACTTAATGGATCTGAAAATCTCACAAACACAAACTCCAAATGTCCAAAACTGAACTCTCCTTGTCTACCAAATCTGGTTCTCCAATATTCCCTGTGTCCGTAAAGGGTACTGCCACCTGCCCTGGTCAGGTTCCCATGCCAGAAACAGAGATGTCATTCTTGAGTCCTCCATCTTTGATATCCAAGTCCTGTAGACAATACTACTTACAAATCTGTTGGATCAGTCCTCATCTCTTCACTCCTCGCTGCCATCATCTTGGTCCAGGTCATCACCTCATGTTTGTGTCATTGCAGAAGTTATCTAAATGGTATTCCAACTTCCAATTTTGATCCCCTCCCATCCAAGTCAATCTCCACATGGTAGCTATTGTGTCCTTCTAAAAATCTCATTGTGTTACTTGCTGCTTAAGACCCTCTAATGCTTTTCTCTTGCTTTTAAGAAAAAGGTATACAAGGCTCTCATCTCTTCTCTCAAGAACTCAACGTTTCAGCAATATTGTACACTTGATACAGTGCTTTTTCACATATTTCTCAACTCCAAGCCTTTCTATTTCTATTTAATAAAATATGGTATGTATACCACCCGCATCAGTATCACCTGGGATATTTGAATCACTTATAAACTGTGCTTATTGGTCCATGTTTCCATTCACCCTTGCCATGTGGGTACATATTTAAACACAAATAGAATAATTAGAACACATGTTTTGTATTCTACGTTTTTTCCGTTACATTAAAATGTATTTTCTGATTAAACAATGTCCTTGTAAATACGTTTAGAGCTGCGTACAAAATTGAAACCGATCAGCTGATCAACAGCGAAGCAGTAAAGGAAAATGCCTCAATTACTCACCATAATGTTTCATGATTTTTTTAAAGACAAATACCCATGTATTAGATTTTTCATCAACAACTCTTATTAATCTACTGAAGAGGGGTTATCACATTGTTTATTACATCTCACCAAAATCTGCCTTCAACTTTTCTAAGAATGCATCACAGTTCTACATCTTTACATGGTATTATTTTCAGTAATATGTCATTTGGCAGAAGTCTGATTATATGTTGAATTATGTACTAAAGGGTTCTTCTTGATAGAGTATTTTTTTCCACGAGTATGAATTTTCTTATATAAAATCCAGATGAAGGCATTTCTACATTGACTTGAGGCTTTAAGGAACTCCCAAGTGTGAGAACTTTAAGGCTGACTAAGGTGAGATCATTTCATTCATGACACTGAGAGTGTCTGATACAGTAAAAGTCCTCACATGCCCTGGAGTGCTGCTCTATGAGTAATGGGTTTCCCATGTTTATTTCATTGAATTGTTTCTCCAGCACGAATTGTCTGCTATTTCCCAAATGGCTTCCTCCTCCTGGTAAAGACTTGCTGCGTCCCTTCCTATTTGAGTTTTCTGTGCAGACCAAGGCTTGAGAGATGGCTGAAGGCTGCAGCGTTTCTCCCCTGTGTGAACTCTCTGGTGTCTATAAAGGTTAGAGCTGGGACTGAAGGTTCCTCCAAATTCGTTACATCTCTAGGGTTCCTCTCCGGTGTATGCTGTTTCATGGCTAAGGTTAGAGCATCAGCTAAAGGCTTTACCACATAGATGATATTCTTATGGCTTCTCTGCAGTGTGATTCACTTGTGTCATTTGAAGGATGAATTATTACTGGAGGCATTTCCATAATGACCGCAAAGGGTTTGTCTCTGGTGTGAACAAAAGGTAGCTCTCTGGCTAAAGTGTTTCCCACATTCGTTACATTTACGGGGCTTCTCTCCAGTGTGAGTTAACACTTGTTGAGTCAATGTGGAGCTGTGAGTGAATATTTCCCCATTCTCATTATATTCAGAGAACTCCTCTCCAGTGTGAAATCTCTGCTACTGAGGAGATGAGAGGCTGTTAAAGGTTTGTCCACATCCATTCACCTATTCATTCTGCTACATATGAATTTTATGCTCATTCATTCATTGATAACATCTAGTTAAAGTCTTTGCCACACTGGTTACTTTCACAGGGTGTGTGACTCTCCTGCAGGTACAGGAGTTTTCTCCTTTGCAGCATGTCCACTGTATAGTTATCTGAGTAATTTTGAGGCCTTCATTATGCTTCAAGCACCTGATGTTTGACCATATTTATGCAAATGTCCTCTTATAAGAACCCAGACTCTGGTTGTGAGCTCAGGTTACTCCTTTCTTCCCCAAATTCAAACTATCCAAACCTTTCTGCTGAGACAGCACACTTTCACCTCAAATTGAAGTCATGAGATTGTTCTGCATTCCTCAGTTACCCCACTCGCCGATCAGTTCTAACGTAGAGAAACAGACCTCACCCTCACGAACTTATCGTGACATTAGATCGCTCCTTCCTGCAGATATTCTGCAGGGAAGTTATGTCCTAGTTTTTAAGACTTTCCAGCCTAGACTCTGGTCTTGGGGAAATCTTCTCCCTCCCCCACCTCAGCTCTTCCCCTTGAACCAACTGGGAAGTCACATCTGATTTTCAGAGCTCATACCCAAGGGAGACCCAATGACTGATGTTTTTTAGCATCATGTCTCTGTACGGCTTCCCCTGAGATGGGTCCAGCAGGCCCATTCTTTCTGAGTAAAGTCCAAAGCCATGTCCTCAAAGGTCATCATTTCCTGTGGTTGCACTGCCAAGAACCCAGCTACCACCTGCCTTCCTCTGTTTTCTTACTCAGGGACAGTCTGAGCACTAAGCCAGCAGAGCAGAAACCTGAGTGAGTCACATTGATAGTGAGTTTGCTGTTATCACGCTCTGCAGCGCAGAGCTTCTTTTTCTCTAGAAAAAGGACAGGAATCCATATTTTTAACAAGCCCCCCATACCCAAGGAAGTCTTAAAGATTTAAACCATTGGGTTTAAATTCTAATTTCCTTAGAATCTCAGGTTACCTATCAAAACCTCAGGAAGGCCTTTCTTAGTCCCCGGTCCAGGTTGCAGTCCCAGTTTTATTTTCTCATAAATCTCTGTACTTTTATTTCTATTACACTCATCACACTTTATTGCTATTACTTGTTCAGTGCCTGCCTTCTCCACTAGACTACAGAATTCATGGTGGCAAGGACAGGATCTGTTTTTTTTTTCTCACTGTATCCCAAGCCTCTGGCAAGCATCACCATATTTGCAAGATAAATGAATAAAGGTAATTTTTTTCACTCATTCAAACACACATTCAAAAACATAGATTTATTTGATCTGAAAGAGTCAGAAAATATTATGTTTTGATTAAATACATCAATGCTCTCTGCTACAGAGATAAATAAGAGAGAGACTCATTTATATTAAATCATTATGCTCTAAGCATTTGGGTAATGATTTATCAAACATCAACTTTACTAGAATGCATACTGGTTAAAAATAACTGATCCCAAACTGATGCTACATCATCAGTTATCTTAAGAAAATTAATTACAAGGAAGGCTAAGAAATTTCTTTAAGGTATTTTTAAGATCAACTTAAAGAATACAGCTAAGGCCATTACATACTGAGAAAGCTTAGAAATAATATATTTCGAATGCAGATAAATAGAAGGTAGGAGACAAAAGAGTAGAAATAGGAGGGTGTAAACAGAGTAACATTGCCTGCCTATAATTCACGAAATGTCTGTTCAGACTTTATTTTTTTTTTATGTATAGGAAGAATTAATTCTCCAGGCATGGATAGCACAGATGAGTTAATGCAGAAGATATACATTTAAACCAGAAAGAAATAGGCAAATATGAATTTCTAACAAATGAGACCCTGGACAACACTGCTGGATTTTGGTAAGTGATCCAGCCACCCCTCTGACTTGTAGCATCCCTAGAACAGGAAGACAGGTGAAGAGTTGTGGACTAACTACACTTTCTAAACTTACCTGAAAAACCGATGTCTTAATTAAGATAATCAAATATGAGGTCTTAATTAAGATAGAACATTTAAAGTAGAATTAGGATTTTAGGGAATTCCTTGGTGGTCTAGTGGTCAGGACTTGGCATTCTCACTGCCGGGGCCCTGGGTTCGATCCCTGGTTGGGGAACTAAGAACCTACAAACTGCGTGGTGCAGCCAAAAAAAAAAAAAAATTAGGATTTTATTATTAAGAGTGGTTACTAAGGAGAGTGATGATTCTCAATCTATAGAACAGGTTGGAAATGCAGCCCAGGACTTAAACTACAGGTAATTTCAAAGACAACTACACCACTTGCTAAATATAAAGAAGTTCTTTACTTTCTGCCCTCCCAGAGGCATCTTCTCCCTGTGGTTGTTTCTGGTACATTGTATTTACTGTCCAATAAGAGTTTGTTTGCCTTAGAAGAGCGATTAATGTCACTTCAAAATATTATAACAATTTTAAAAGTTTTTTTCTTTACTGGATTAGCACATCCCTCACTGTAGCACAACATATCACACAATGCTTTTTATATTTGCACTTTCTCAGTGTGCTCTGAGTCAACCACTTGGACTCTTCCTTCAGGCAAACAATTTTCAGGCTGCCAGATTGTCGTTATTTCATTCAGTGATCATTCTCACACTGCCTTAGACACAGGAATCCCTTTTATTTTAAAAGAAGGAATGTTTCTCAGGAGCTGACATTACCTATCTAGGGTCAAGAAAAGTCCACATGAATAATAAAATACTGTGATTTCAGCTTCTGGAACTGTAAAGTGGCTTATGTGCATGAATCTGGGCTCTAGAGGCCCAAGGGCTGACATTCTCGATATTAAGTGCAGTATGATGAGCTCCAAGCTCCTTGATAAGGACAGAAGTCACGTTCACAAATGACTGCGATGCCAGGAAGAGGGTACGAGTGCCACAGAAAGAAGCACAAATGTTATGCAAGTTCACAGGAGGGAGAGAAAACCGATGGCTGGGCTGCCTTCGCTGTAATGAGGGCCAATGCTAGATATTTTGGAAATAAATAAGTGAGTCAGCAGAATCACTAATGGGATATACTTCAACCTGGAAAACCTTTACAGAGAGAGTGGGTACTATAGATAACTTGCCTCATTCTATTTTCTAACTGAAAAAGAAATTGAGATATTCCTGACAGTACATTAACCACTTGAAAAAAAACCGCTAGGAATACAAATCACTGGAAAAAATAAGTAATGCGGGAAATATTTGCTAAGGCTGTTTTTCTTATTACATAAATAGTTCCACACTGCTCAGCTTTCTTAGTTACATTTATTAGCGGTTCTACTTATTATTACTATTAGCACTATTACTGAGTCTTCCTACCAGGACTTACTGAGTCCTTGTTATATGCCAGGCAGTACATTTGGCACTGGTAACAGAGTGGCGAATGAGACACACCTGGCTGCTGCTTTCATGAACCAACCGCACAAATAACTATATAATCACAACTGTGCTAAATGACATGAAGGAAAAGTATGAGGTACTTTCTTGCCTGGGAGTGTCAAGGAAATCTTTCCTGAAGAAATGACATTTCTGGTGAGGCTTGAAGGATGAATAGGAATAAAGCTGGTGAAGGGAATGGAGGGTCTGTAGGGGAACATATGAAGCTTAAGAGGTTGGTAGGCGCTAGATCAGAGCCCTGAAGGGCATGCTAAAAATTTTGAACTTCATCCTAAAAGCAAAAGGTTTTCAGGCAGGGAAGTGACATGCGAAGTTTATGTTTAATCTGTGGCTTTGGCTGATATTGGGAGCCAAGAATGACTGGGCAGGGGGCAAGAAGCTGTGAGACCAGTTGGGAGGCTCTCATGATCGTAGCTCAGGTGAAAGAGGGTGGTGCCCTGCTTGGAGTGGTGGGTGGAGAGAGAGCGAGCGAGACAGAGGGGTGGGGGGAGAGAGAGAGCGAGAGAGAGAGAGCGAGCAGTTGGATGTCTCAAGGCATGTATTAGAAGAACTACGAGAGGGCTTCCCTGGTGGTGCAGTGGTTAAGAATCTGCCTGCCAATGCAGGGGAAACAGGTTCGAGCCCTGGTCCGGGAAGATCCCTCATGCCATGGAGCAACTAAACCCGTGCACCACAACTACTGAGCCTGTGCTCTAGAGCCCACGAGCCACAATTACTGAGCCCGCGTGCTGCAACTACTGAAGCCCGCACGTCTAGAGCCGGTGTTCCGCAAAAAGAGAAGCCACCGCGATGAGAAGCTCGTGCACCGCAACGAAGAGTAGCCCCCCGCTCGCTGCAACTAGACAAAACCTGCATGCAGCAATGAAGACCCAACACAGCCAAAAATGAGTAAATTTAAATAAATAAATTTAAAAAAATAAAAAGAAGAGCTACGAGAACTTGGTGACTGGGTAGATATCTGGGTTTGGGGGCCGAGGGATAAGGATGTGTCAAGGATCATTCCCAGCTTTTCTAATTGGGTGGGTGGAGGTGCTATTTACTAAGAGGGGCAGATGAAGGAAGAGCAGCTGCAAAGGCCTGAGGACTAGTTGAGTGTGAGATGTCTGTGAGTCATCCAAGAGGAGATGTCAAGCAGGACGTTGGATAATCAGGTCCAGACTCAGAGGAGAGGTCTAGAGACGCAAATTTGAGGACCCCTGGCAGGTACGTAGTATTTGAAGCCATGGAGGATAGGTTTGGCAGGTAGGGAGGAGGAAAGGGGAGAGAAGACCAAGGATCAAACCCTGAAGCTGGTCAATATTAGCCCTCCTGTGAGAGCACTGAATGTCATGCATAAACATCTGCATATCAAACCAGGTACCTCACTATCATATTGTATTTTAATCTCATATTCTAATAAGAATGCACAGACACTCAGTTTAAAAGGACTGCATGTAACCCAAACTGGCATCGTTCAGGAGAGATGTAAAAGACAGTCCCAACCACTAACACGGAGCAAGCAACGAGAGGGACAAAATCTGTTTCCTGCTGAAAAAGTTCCACAAACTGTCTTTTAGATAAAGAGTGCTGTTTTATATTTCCTATTCACCAATGGAGCCAACTAGGGATTAGAGTTAGAAGGATAATGAACCCCGTAGGAAATCCCAAACATAGAAGCAGGCCAAGCCCTTGCACAGGTGGCTGCTGATGAGCCGTGTATAGAGACACAGGCATCCCTGAACCTGGAAGGTCCTGGGCAGGTCTTGTTTCACTTCCCTTTTCCAGACTTATTTCCCATAACTGCCCTGAATACTCCTTCCACTCCAGGCAAACAAACCTTTGCTTTTCCACCTCTGTGCTTTTGTTCACGGCCCGTGACGTGCTTCGCCCACACCTCCACGTTATATACGTCTTTCCAGGTCCACCTCTGATGCTATCTGATCTCTTCCAGGTGAAAATAATTTCCCCCTTTTCAATATGTCCATAACCAATTATTTGTCCCTCTCTGAGCACTTCATGCTTTCTACTCTGAGCTCCCTTAATTTGGATATATACCTTATGTTCCCTTCTAGGCTACAAGCGTCTAGAGGGCAGTGGGAATGTCTTACGTGTTTATGTTCCAGATCACAACAAACGCTGAAGCCTGTATTGCTCCAACAGAGCAGAGGAGGAGTATGTATTTCTGAGGCATTTCTATTCAGTTGCGATTCACAGGCTGATAATGTTTATGTGCTGTGAGAAGGGAGCAGGAAAATATTTATTCATCTCCTTTTGTTCCCGCAATTCCAGTACACAGGAACACAGACCGAATTGTTAATGCTGTGAAACTCCTAAAACTTACAGCACATCCAGAATTCTGAATTAGCTGGAAAAAGGCAAGAAGCAATGCAACACCTTCTTTTTCATTAATGGTGTTCAAAGACCAAGAAAATGTTAGTACATATTTTTTAGTCCTCTTCATGGCCTTGGACAACCACAGCCTGCTGTGCACTGGGGACTGACAGTGGCAACTGCACAGAGCCTCCTCCTGCTGTAAGGCAGTAGCCTGTCTAGCTTGTTTGCTGCCCACCCCAGTTTAATCACCAGCTCCCCAGAATTATGCTGTCCTCCACCCTTCCTCGTGGGGCCCTTCCCACTCCCTGCTGTGTAACACCTAACATGCATCACAATGTTTTACCTGCTAGCCCACGATTTGTGTGCTCCTTAAAGATACAAGGGGTCCCCTGGGGAAGGGTTACCTATAGCAATTTTTAAAACGTCATAGTACACGTTAAATCCAAGTCAAAATGTTTTAGGATAGCAAAAAACTCCAGATGTATCTAAGCCAGTTGTTCATATTTGAGGCTGGAATCGTACTAATAAAATAATAGTGCTCCTTGTCACCATGTGGACTTACCTCTTTGGTAACACAAGGAAGCAACAGTGCCATATTACAGAACTTCACAGCAGTATCTGTTTGTTCAAGATCAATATAACACTAGAAATGAAAAAATAATCAACATGAAGCGTAATCACATTTTTGTGTAATGAAGTCAAAGTGATCTTAAAACTGTGGTCTTCATTACCTTGGCCAAGAACATGTAATTGGACTTAGAAAACCCAGGGTGTAGTTCTTCGACCTGATTTTCAGAGAAAACAGAAAAGAGAATAACAGAGAAATACGAAAACAATAAGTAAAGAAGATATATTTCAATAAATCAGACATTAACCAAATTGCCCTAAGAATTTAGGATGGTTGTGTCACATGAGAATCATTTTATTAGCTCAAGTATCCTTTGGGTAGAAATATAGCTTTTGAGCTTATCCATTAAAATAGAATTATTACTGTGGTCATAAGCCTTACAAAGCAATGAGATACTTTAAGATTTTTGGATTCCTTTGTATAACCATCTTCCTCACTTCCCCTTCTCTATCTTTTGTTTTTTCTTTCAGGGACAAAACAACTGGTGATACACTCTCCCCAGGACATGTCCTTACAATCTCTTTGGGAAGCACAAGTAGAGCGTGACTGGTATCACATGGCAAGCATCTTCCACTACATTAATATTTGATTTCTTATGATCTCAACACACTCCATATGAGCTGAATAATAACTGAGGTCCATCACATCAAGTTCTTTTAAAGAAAACGCAGATGCTTAAAATAACTAGTCCAAGTAGCAGACCTCCTTGCAGATTTTAATAAGTGGGTATTATAAAGGTACTTTACCCCTCATCTACTAATGTCTTACGTACCAGTTCCTTTTCTCTATCTCTGGTAAATAAGAATTCCGCCAGGTATATGGTGTTGCTCCTAGAGAGCTCTTCTTAGAACCTAAGTCAATCTTTGCATCGGAGCCAGGTTTTGCTGTTGTAAAGGTCTATGCAAGGAAGCTCCCAACCCGACCCGGCCCCCAACACAGAGGGACACAGAACCCAAAAGAAGGACACTTTAAAAAATTTATAAAAATATGTTTGTTTTACAACACACTAACAATCCAGACATTTCCAAAATTAACAAGTGAAAGTTTCTCGGTTAGAATCTTATTCTCAATTACGATCTCAGCCCCCAGGGGTAACCACTACCAACAGTTTGACAAATGCATCCTACAGACATTTTACCAAGTAGAGGAACCCTCCCCCTCCAAAGGGAACTGATTTTTGAAAAAAAACTTTTTAGTGGGACCATTTCCTACCTATTGGTCCAAAACTTTTTCCCCACAACATACCACAGATTAGTGTTCACATACAAGATCTCCCTCATTGTTTCTGAGAGCTGCATTTCATACTACACATATACCATAATTAAATTAAGCATTCTCCCTTAGACATTTAGACTTATTTTTCACTATTACTAATAATGATCAGCGAACATACTTGTTCCTATATGCTTGTGTGCATGTGATTACATGTGTAGGAGAGATTCCTGGAAGTTGAATTGCTGCGTCAAAGGATACATCCATTTTAAAGATGGATACTAATGGCGGGGAAAGCAAGACCTAGGGTGCTGAGGAGCATTCCAACACCTTACAGGAGCACATCCCTTGTAAAGGCCATTTACTCTCTACAGAACCCCAAAGAGAAGGGTCCTGGGGTGGAAGAGGAGGACAAAGTCTCTTGGGTTGGGAAGCCAGACTGGGTGCACCTCTTTCAGAGGTGAACAGCGTGTGGATCTGGCCTAGAACCTACTAGTGAAACAGCAAGGCTGCGGACAGACTGAAGGAAGTCCAGTCCTGGCCAGAGTCTTGAAAGTCCTGTAGAGCCATCCATGGTGCTGATGGGTTCTGGTCCTCCCACTTCCTCTCTACTTGTCTGGTTATTTCCATTGTAACTCTTTGAGTTTACTAAGTGCATTTCTTGAGCCACGCTAACACAATTTTTGTATATTTACAAAATAAATAAGTCACAGGTATGAAATGTATGGTGTGGGGAATATAGTTAATAATTATGTAATATCTTTGTATGGTGACAGATGGTAACTAGACTTAACGTGGTGATATTTTGAAATGTATAGAAATATCGAATCACTATGTTGTGCACCAGGAACTAACATAGTGTAGCAAGCCAATTATGCTTCAAAAACAAACAAACAAACACATAGGAAAAGAGATCAGATTTGTGGTTACCAGAGGTGGGGGTGAGGGTGTTGGGAGGGGAGAGGAATTGGATGAAGGCAGCCAAAAGTTATAACTTCCAGTTATGAGATAGATAGTACTAGGGATGTAATGTACAATAGGATCAATATAATTAACACTGCTTATGTTATATATGAAAGCTAAGACAGTAAATCTTGAGTTCTCATCACAAGGAAAACATTTTTTTTCTATTTCTTTAATTTTGTGTCTACATGAGATGATTGACGTTCACTAAACTTACTGTGATAATCATTTCGTGATGTATGTAAGTCACATCATTACGCTGTACACCTTAAACTTATATAGTGCTGCATGCCAATTAGACTTCAATATAAGTGGAAGAAAAAAAAGGACCTAGAGTAAACTTTATTCGATTGTACCTTCTATGTCCAGTAGTTGCCCCAGTTCTGAACAAATCCCATCTAGATAACTTGCCCCAACATATGTACACAGCAGCTTCTTATTTCTTTAATGTTGGCGTTTTAATTCTGCATATACACCTTAACACTTATGTCTAATTAACTAGAATGATCATAAATCCGAACATCTCTTTTTGTACTCATGGTTAAAAAAAAAAAAAGTCCAAAGGAACATAGGCAGTCTACTAACAACACCTAAGTCCTAAAACGGAGCAGATCCTGACCTTTGCCAAAGGCCTTAGCTGAATAACAAGGAAGGTATTGTTACTCAACAGAATGTTCTGATTAAGGGGCAGTTTCTAGCTATGCTCTTAAAACACTGTCATAACACCTGGCAGAGAATACTGTACCTGTTTACTTCGTGTTGGTTGTCCAAGTTCCATGGAGGCAGGAGCTGTGTTGGTCATTTCTGTGTTCCCTTCATTTGGACTAGGTATGTGCTTAATAAACATTGCTGAATAAATTAGCTTTGTTTTTAAAACATCTCATAACCTCGTGCAGCAGCCCTCTGTCATATCAAGGCACAGAAGACAGCTCTGCAGCTGGTGGAACCACCAAGGAAGACTCAGGGATCATGTGACTGCAAACAGTGAGTGACATCAGGGTAGCCAACATTGCCACACCTGTCATTTACTACACACACCGATCCAGTGGTTCTTAACCATGCCATGGACTGCACATGAAGGACCTTGAGAACTTTAAAAACGCTGATCAAGCTTTAAAAACACTTACCATATGACCCCACAATTCCACTCCTAGGTATTTATCCAAGAAAATTTAAAACATGTCTACACAAAAGCTTGCAAATGAATGTTCATAGAAGCTTTATTCATAACCGCCCCAAGCTGGGAACAACTAAAACATCCACCAGTAGGTAAATGCATAAGCAAATTGTGGTATATCCATATGATAGAATATTACTAGGCAAACAAAAAGAACTACAGATACCCTCAATAAAATGACTGCATCTCAAAACATTATGCTGAGCAAAAGAAGCCAGACACACACAAAGTACAAACTCTAAGATTCCATTAATACGAAATTTTAGAATAGGCCAAACTAAGCTATAGTGACAGAAAGCAGATCAGTGGTTGCCTGGGGTACGAGGCAGGGGTAACTGACAGCAAAGGGGCAAAGATAGCCCCTTAGGGTGATGGAAATGTTCTATATCTTGAAATGGAGATGGTTATGTGAGTATACAAATTTGTCAAATTTCACTGAACTACACATAAAATGGGTATATTTGATTGTATATAAACTATACCGTAATATATTCAGAGATTCTGAAATAACTAGTCTGGGTTGTGGCCTGGGCTGGCATTTTTTAAAGCTCTCCAGATGATTCTAAGGTATAGACAAGGTTAAAAACCACTGACCGAGGGAATCATGCCATAATTTCGGATGAGGTGGGAAGAATGCTATAGCTTGAAAAAATTCCAGCAGGGAATTCACAGATGACTCCTGGTCTAAAACCACCTCCCTAGATGCTTTGAGACTGTGGAGGACCAGATTTAACCTGTTATATGAGCAAAATAATAGCAACATTTATTTTCAGTTAGTGCATTTAATGTGCTAGACCCTGGGCCAAGAAAATTACATGCATTATTTTATGTAACTTTCACAAAAACCAGATAAAGTAGGTATTATTATGCCTACTTTACAGATGAAAAATTTATGATTGGGAGAAATAAACATGCCCATGTCATACATATAGGAAAAGGTTCGGGTCTCAAACTGTCTGATTCCAAAGCCAGTGCTCTTGATCTCTATAGGACTGAACTGGATGGTTCTGGGGACTCATTCCTGTGAACACTCTTTGGAGGCATGGAGTGGGTGCAGAAGTTCTACAGTCTGGGTTCCAATGACGTGACTCCCTGTTGGGACCAGGGGGTTGCCCATGCTCCTGGGGTGTGGGATCCAAGGTATGCGCTGCTTCCTTTTCCACTCCTCCCCATCCCAGATTTCTTAGTTCCTCCATGGCTTAGCCTCCTCAGTACCCTCAGGTGTTGCAGTCAATACAGGGAGAAGCATTCCTGATGCCTTCTCGCCCTCTTGACAAACACCATGGAATGCATTTCAGACAATCTAAGTCATAACTAAATGGTGAGGTCGCAAAGATGGTCTGCCAATGTGTTTACATTTTAATGAAGTTAAAACTCTGTGAGCTTTTACTGAGCACTTACGAGTTGCTGGGCATTCTCTAAGCAATTTGCTTGTATTAACTCATTTAATCTTCACAACAACACTATGAAGTGTTGTTCACAACAACTTCACAACAACAACTTCACAACTACAACTATAACCTCCATGTTACTGATTAAATTGAGAGAGAGAAAGAGAGATTAAGTACTTGCTCAGTGTTAATCCACCAGTAAGAAGTAGAACTGGGATTTAACCAGGTGCTCTGGTTCTAGAGTTTGCAATCCTTACCTTACATTACTGTGCCTCTTACTACTTTTATCTGTGTAATACTTCAGGTGCATAAGCACCCTAAGAACTTTTGTGCAGTGTCCTGAAAACCTGACCCTCCAGTTATAACTTTGATACTATGAAAAAATGGGTTTCAAATTCAAATAAATTTTTCGCTAATGAACATAGCACCTTTTATAAATCATTTATCTTAAATGCACCATGATCTCTATTCTTGTAAAATTTAACATGGGAGAACTAATTCTCAATGGTAGAAAAAAGGTGAAGTGATGATAATGCACTCCTATCTTTGATCTGCCATTGTGTGACACTGGAAAAAATTACATTCCTGAGATCCTGTTTTGTTATAAAACAAAAAAGATCACGCTAAATAAAAAATAAGAAACATACAGCCCTTGTACTTGTATTCCCATACTTTTTTCCATTGGGCTCATGCTTGATTTTAGAATACTTATTTTTTCACTGTTCAGAGAAGTGCAATGCAACATATTTGCCATCTTAGATTATATGATCTCTAAGCTCTCTCTCAGTTCTACAAAATCAATCCCTAAAATATAACAAAAAATATTAGCCTGTATAATATGTTGGATAATTACCAAAATCAGAGCCTGATTTTGTCTATATTGTTACAAACCTGAAGTAGGCAGGTGGTGAAAGAAAAAAAATCTTAGTATCTATAAGATTCCATAATTGGTTCCAGAGAAAGATGAAGAGATTAGCCCAACAGGAAGTTGGTTAAATGGGTGGATGTATTACACATTTTCATCTGTGCATACACACACATTACTATTTAGAGTTTTATCAGCATAGCAATTGTACATTTTAAGACAGGAATGAAAATACTGGTTTGGTCTGATGCCCCACAAATGTTCCATAGAACTGTCTGCAATTCATTGAGTGACTTTTTAAATACCTCCTCTTCTTGGCAACTTTTAGTTCTTTAAGATGAAACTGGTTCTATATTAGGATAATGAGGAGCATTTAGGACCAAGTCTAATAATCAGGGCATGAATGCTTTTGCACATATTCACACGACCTGGAAAGCTACACTGGATTTGGCAGTGAGGGCTGCCACACCCAGGACCTAGGGCATAACTATGATCTAAGAAGTAGTTTGGACATGCCAAAATGAGGACTCAGTCTGGGCTTTCAGTTAGAAATCAACAAATGGAGAAGAGAAAGATTTCCTTGACAGCAAGGGTAGGAGAGCCTGGTGCAGATAGGAGCCAGTTTGACACTGAAATAATGGATAGACAAAATATACCTTAAGGAAATTTTGCAAAGCTTCTTGTACAGTTGAGGACGGTATTTTTCCAAACAGAGTAGCAGCCATTTTTTTCTCAATCCAGCTCAGTTTTGAGACCTGCAAATATAGAGCAAATCACTCTTAGAAAGTTGTTCACCTTTTGAATGAATAATCTCTCTCCAGTTAGATGAGTATGAGATATCACTCTTATGGCATTAATATTTTGCCTTCCTTTTTTCATAATTCTAACAAACTGTGAGCTTTAAAAGCATTGGTTACCAAACCAATTTGAAATACTCATAAGGTTTGTGTCCAAGGAGGGAAAAAGGGGGTGGGGTTGGGATTAATGCTGATCCTCTTTGTTCATGTGCTTCTTGATCTTGAGCTGATGCACAGTATTTCTTTGCACAGGGCATAGTAGCTACAAGACCCTACCTTTGCTCTCTTGCCACCTTTTCCATGCTGCCAACCTGACCCAGAATGCAGCATCTCGGAAATGTAAACAAAATGAGGATCCTTAACCCACGAGGAGTGTACAGTGAGGGCCTGGTATAAATATTTATAATTCAGGAGAATTTTTTTTTAAACTTGATCAACACCAAAATTAAACCTCATATTACCATTTGTTTTTTGCTTTCTTTTTAAATTTTTTCACTTTTCCCAAATATGAATAATAGATATATAACATAAAAGATTAAAAGGATTCAGGGGACTTCCCTGGTGGTGCAGTAGTTAAGACTCCACACTTCTAATGCAGGGGGTCCGGCTTCGATTCCTGGTCAGGGAACTAGATCCCACATGCATGCCGCAACTAAGAGTTCTCATGCCACAACTAAGGACCCGGCGAACCACAACTGAGGAGCCCACCTGCCACAATTAAGGAGTCCAGGTGCTACAACTAAGGAGCCAGCGAGCCGCAACTAAGGACACACGTGCTGCAACTAAGAAGCTGGTGAGCTACAACTGAGGAGCCTGAGAGCTGCAACTAAGGAGCCCGCTGGCCACAACTAAGACCCAGTACAACCAAATAAACAAACAAACAAATAAATAAATAAATAAATAAAATATTTAAAAAAAAGATTCAGAAATGAATTCTTAAAAGGGTACTATGCTCTCCCAATGCCATCAAGTGTCTTCCTTCCTAATGCCATCTTCTAGGGTTCTAGGTAGCCATTAACCTCTATTTAAAAAAAAATATTCCATCAATATTTTATAACAACTATACATGGAGTGTAACCTTTAAAAATTGTGAATTACTATCTTGTACACCTGAAACTGACATAATATTGTACATCAACTTTAGCTCAATAAAAAAAGAAAAGAGGTACAAACTGCTATATATAACATAAATAAGCTACATGGATACACTGTACATCACAGGGAATATAGTCAATATTTTATAACTTGCAATGGAGTATAATCTATAAAAACTATGTTCACTACGTTCTACACCTGAAACTAAGGTAATATTGTAAGTCAACTATACTTCAAAGAAAATACGATCCCCCCAAAATTATTCCCTCACTTTTCTATATAATGTTAATTTATTGCTATGCTTATTTTTGCTTTTTTTGAACTTGAAAAAAAAAGATACGCTGTTTATTTCCTTCTTTGACTTATTGTTTTCACTTAGCATTATAGTTTTAAGATTTCATCCAGATTGATGAGAGTAACTGAAGTTCAGTCACTTAAACAACTCTGAGATATTCCATCATTTAAACACACATCAATGATTTTTCATCCACTTTTTAAAATTGTTTACAATAACAGATAATTTATTATTCAACAAAAACTGAGGCATAAGGACTCAAGTAAAGAAAGTAACACAAAATATTTTACAAGGGACCTTGAAGACAGAGCCCAACTAAAACAAAACTAATGCTTTACCATATACTACAATAAGGATTGAAAAAACAAATTTTTCCATTCCACATTCATAAATACATTGGAATTTTTTTTTTATACAGCAGGCTCTTATTAGTCATCAATTTTATACACATCAGGGTATACATGTCAATCCCAATTGCCCAATTCATCACACACACACCCCACCCCCCAGCCGCTTTCCCCCCTTGGTGTCCATACGTTTGTTCTCTACACCTGTGTCTCAATTTCTGCCCTACAAACCGGTTCATCTGTACCATTTTTCTAGGTTCCACATATATGCGTTAATATATGATATTTGTTTTTCTCTTTCTGACTTACTTCACTCTGTATGACAGTCTCTAGATCCATCCACGTCTCAACAAATGACCCAGTTTCATTCCTTTTTATGGCTGAGTAATATTCCATTGTATATATGTACCACATCTTCTTTACCCATTCATCTGTCGATGGGCATTTAGGTTGCTTCCATGACCTGGCTATTGTAAATAGTGCTGCAATGAACATTGGGATGCATGTGTCTTTTTGAATTATGGTTTTCTCTGGGTATATGCCCAGAAGTGGGATTGCTGGATCATATGGGAATTCTGTATTTAGGTTTTTAAGGAACCTCCATACTGTTCTCCATAGTGGCTGTATCAACTTACATTCCCACCAACAGTGCAAGAGGGTACCCTTTTCTCCACACCCTCTCCAGAATTTGTTGTTTGTAGATTTTCTGATGATGCCCATTCTAACTGGTGTGAGGTGATACCTCATTGTAGTTTTGATTTGCATTTCTCTAATAATTAGTGATGTTGAGCAGCTTTTCATGTACTTCTTGGCCATCTGTATGTCTTCTTTGGAGAAATATCTATTTAAGTCTTCTGCCCATTTTTTGGATTGGGTTGTTTGTTTTTTTAATATTGAGCTGCATGAGCTGTTTATATATTTTGGAGATTAATCCTTTGTCCATTGATTCGTTTGCAAATATTTTCTCCCATTGAGGGTTGTATTTTCATCTTGTTTATGGTTTCCTTTGCTGTGCAAAAGATTTGAAGTTTCATTAGGTCCCATTTGTTTATTTTTGTTTTTATTTCCATTACTCTAGGAGGTGGATCAAAAAAGATCTTGCTGTGATTTATGTCAAAGAGTGTTCTTTCTATGTTTTCCTCTAAGAGTTTTATAGTATCTGGTCTTACATTTAGGTCTTTAATCCATTTTGAGTTTATTTTTGTGTATGGTGTTAGGGAGTGTTCTCATTTCATTCTTTTACATGTAGCTGTCCAGTTTTCCCAGCACCACTTATTGAAGAGGCTGTCTTTTCTCCATTGTATATCCTTGCCTCGTTTGTCATAGATTAGTTGACAGTAGGTGCGTGGGTTTATCTCTGGGCTTTCTATCTTGTTCCATTGATCTATGTTTCTGTTTTTGTGCCAGTACCATATTGTCTTGATTACTGTAGCTTTGTAGTATAATCTGAAGTCAGGGAGTCTGATTCCTCCAGCTCCATTTTTTTCCCTCAAGACTGCTTTGGCTATTCGGGGTCTTTTGTGTCTCCATACAAATTTTAAGACTTTTTGTTCTAGTTCCATAAAAAATGCCATTGGTAATTTGATAGGGATTGCATTGAATCTGTAGATTGCTTTGGGTAGTATAGTCATTTTCACAATATTGATTCTTCCAATCCAAGAACATGGTATATCTCTTCATCTGTTGGTATCATCTTTAATTTCTTTCATCAGTGTCTTAGTTTCCTGCATACAGGTCTTTTGTCTCCTTAGGTAGGTTTATTCCTAGGTATTTTATTCTTTTTGTTGCAGTGGTAAATGGGAGTTTCCTTAATTTCTCTTTCATATTTTTCATCATCAGTGTATAGGAATACAAGATATTTCTGTGCATTAATTTTGTATCCTGCAACTTTACCAAATTCATTGATTACCTCTAGTAGTTTTCTGGTGGCATCTTTAGGATTCTCTATGTATAGTATCATGTCATCTGCAAAAGTGACAGTTTTACTTCTTTTCCAATTTGTATTCCTTTTATTTCTTTTCCTTCTCTGATTGCCATGGCTAGGACTTCCAAAACTATGTTGAATAATAGTGGTGAGAGTGGACATCCTTGTCTTATTCCTGATCTTAGAGGAAATGCTTTCAGTTTTTCACCATTGAGAATAATGTTTGCTGTGGGTTTGTCGTATATGGCCTTTATTATGTTGAGGTAGGTTCCCTCTATGCCCACTTTCTGGAGAGTTTTTATCATAAATGGGTGTTGAATTTTGACAAAAGCTTTTTCTGCATGTATTGAGATGATCATATGTTTTTTATTCTTCAATTTGCTAATGTGGTGTATCACATTGATTGATTTGTGTATATTGAAGAATCCTTGCATCCCTGGGATAAATCCCACTTGATCATGGTGTATGATCCATTTAATGTGTTCTTGGATTCTGTTTGCTAGTATTTCATTGAGGATTTTTGCATCTATATTCATCAGTGATATTGGTCTGTAATTTTCTTTTTTTGTAGTATCTTTGTCTGATTTTGGTATCAGGGTGATGGTGGCCTCATAGAATGAGTTTGGGAGTGTTCCTTCCTCCGCAAGTTTTTGGAAGAGAATTCACCTGTGAGGCCATCTGGTCCTGGACTTTGGTTTGTTGGAAGATTTTTTTTTTTTTTTTTTTTTTTTTTTTTTTTTTTTTTTTGCGGTATGTGGGCTTCTCACTGTTGTGGCCTCTCCCGTTGCGGAGCACAGGCTCCGGACACACAGGCCCAGCGGCCATGGCTCACGGGCCCAGCCGCTCCGCGGCATGTGGGATCTTCCCAGACCGGGGCACGAACCCATCTCCCCTGCATCGGCAGGCGGACTCTCAACCACTGCGCCACCAGGGAAGCCCTGTTGGAAGATTTTTAATCACAGTTTCAATTTCATTACTTGTGATTGGTCTGTTCATATTTTCTATTTCTTCCTTGTTCAGTCTTGGAAGGTTATACCTTTCTGAGAAGTTGTCCATTTCTTCCAGGTTGTCCATTTTATTGGCATAGAGTTGCTTGTAGTAGTCTCTTAGGATGCTTTGTATTTCTGCGGTGTCTGTTGTAACTTCTCCTTTTTCATTTCCAATTTTATTGATTTGAGTCCTCTCCCTCTTATTCTTGATGAGTCTGGTTAATGGTTTATCAATTTTGTTTATCTTCTCAAAGAACCAGCTTTTAGTTTTATTGATCTTTGCTATTGTTTTCTTTGTTTCTATTTCATTTATTTCTGCTCTGATCTTTATGATTTCTTTCCTTCTGCGAACTTTGGGTTTTGTTTGTTCTTCTTTCTCTAGTTTCTTTAGGTGTAAGGTTAGATTGTTTATTTGAGATTTTTCTTGTTTCTTGAGGTAGGCTTGTATAGCTCTAAACTTCCCTTGTAGAACTGCTTTTGCTGCATCCCATAGGTCTTGGATCGTCATGTTTTCAGTCATTTGTCTCTAGGTATTTTTTGATTTCCTCTTTGATTTCTTCAGTGATTGCTTGGTTATTTAGTAACGTATTGTTTAGCCTCCATGTGTTTGTGTTTTTTACATGTTTTTCCCTGTAATTGATTTCTAATCTCATAGCATTGTGGTCAGAAAAGATGCTTGATATGATTTCAATTTTCTTAAATTTACTGAGGCTTGATTTGTGACCCAAGATGTGATCTATCCTGGAGAATGTTCCGTGTACACTTGAGAAGAAAGTGTAATTTGCTGTTTTTGTATGGAATGTCCTATAAATATCAATTAAACCTATCTGGTTTATTGTGTCATTTAAAGCTTCTGTTTCCTTATTTATTTTCATTTTGGATGATCTGTCCATTGGTGTAAGTGAGGTGTTAAAGTCTCCCACTATTATTGTGTTACTGTCGATTTTTTCTTTATAGCTGTTAGCAGTTGCCTTATGTATTGCGGTGCTCCTATGTTGGGTGCATATATATTTATAATTATTATATCTTCTTCTTGGATTGATCCCTTGATCATTATGTAGTGTCCTTCCTTGTCTCTTGTAACATTCTGTATTTTAAAGTCTATTTTATCTGATATGAGTATTGCTACTCCAGCTTTCTTTTGATTTCCATTTGCATGGAATATCTTTTTCCATCCCCTCACTTTCAGTCTGTATGTGTCCCTAGGTCTGAAGTGGGTCTCTTGTAGACAGCATATAGATTGGTCTTGTTTTTGTATCCACTCAGCAAGCCTGTGTCTTTTGGTTGGAGCATTTAATCCATTCACGTTTAAGGTAATTATTGATATGAATGTTCCTATGACCATTTTCTTAATTGTTTTGGGTTTGTTTTTGTAGGTCCTTTTCTTCTCTTGTGTTTCCCACTTAGAGAAGTTCCTTTAGCATTTGTTGTAGAGCTGGTTTGGTGGTGCTGAATTCTCTTAGCTTTTGCTTGTCTGTAAAGCTTTTGATTTCTCCCTTGAATCTGAATGAGGTCCTTGCCGGGTAGAGTAATCTTGATTGTAGGTTCTTCCCTTTCATCACTTTAAGTATATCATGCCACTCCCTTCTGGCTTGTAGAGTTTCTGCTGAGAAATCAACTGTTAACCTTATGGGAGTTCCCTTGTATGTTATTTGTCATTTTTCCCTTGCTGCTTTCAATAATTTTTGTCTTTAATTTTTGCCAATTTGATTACTATGTGTCTCAGCATATGTCTCCTTGGGTTTATCCTGTATGGGACTCTCTGCACTTCCTGGACTTGGTTGGCTATTTCCTTTCCCATGTTAGGGAAGTTTTCGACAATTATCTCTTCAAATATTTTCTTGGGTCCTTTCTCTCTCTCTTCTCCTTCTGCGACCCCTATAATGCGAATGTTGTTGCGTTTAATGTTGCTCCAGAGATTTCTTAGGCTGTCTTCATTTCTTTTCATTCTTTTTTCTTTATTCTGTTCCACAGCAGTGAATTCCACCATTTTGTCTTCCAGGTCACTTATCCGTTCTTGTGCCTCAGTTATTCTGCTATTGATTCCTTCTAGTGTAGTTTTCATTTCAGTTATTGTATTGTTCATCTCTGTTTGTTTGTTCTTTAATTCTTCTAGGTCTTTGTTAAACATTTCTTGCATCTTCTCAATCTTTGCCTCCATTCTTTTTCCGAGGTCCTGGATCACCTTCACTATCATTATTCTGAATTCTTTTTCTGGAAAGTTGCCTCTCTCCACTTCATTTAGTTGTTTTTCTGGGGTTTTATCTTGTTCCTTCATCTGGTACATAGCCCTCTGCCTTTTCATCTTGTCTATCTTTCTGTGAGTAAAGTTTTTGTCTCACAGGCTGCAGGATTGTATCTTCTTGCTTCTGCTGTCTGCCCTCTGGTGGATGAGGCTTTCTAAGAGGCTTGTGCAAGTTTCCTGATGGGAGGGACTGGTGGTGGGTAGAGCTGACTGTTTCTCTGGTGGGCAGAGCTCAGTAAAATTTTAATCTGCTTGACTGCTGTTGGGTGGGGCTGGTTTCCCTCCTTCTTGGTTGTCTGGCCTGAGGCAACCCAACACTGGAGGCTACCTGGGCTCTTTGGTGGGGCTAATGGCAGACTCTGGGAGGGCTCATGCCAAGGAGTACTTCCCAGAACTTCTGCTGCCAGTGTCCTTATCCCCATGGTGAACCACAGCCACCACCACCACCACCCCCCGCCTCTGCAGGAGACCCTCCAACACTAGCAGGTACGTCTGGTTCAGTCTCCCCTGGGGTCACTGCTCCTTCCCCTGCGTCCCGATGCGCACACTCCTTTGTGTGTGTCCTCCAAGAGTGGAGTCTCTGTTTCCCCCAGTCCTGTTGAAGTCCTGCAATCAAATCCCACTAGCCTTCAAAGTCTGATTCTCTAGGAATTCCTCCTCCCTTTGCTGGACCCCCAGGTTGGGAAGCCTGATGTGGGGCTCAGAACCTTCACTTCAGTGGGTGGATTTCTGTGGTTTAAGTGTTCTCCAGTCTCTGAGTCACCCACCCAACAGTTATGGGATTTGATTTTACTGTGATCGCGCCCCTCCTACAGTCTCATTGTGGCTTCTCCTTTGTCTTTGGATGTGGGATATCTTTTTTGGTGAGTTCCAGTGTCTTCCTGTCAATGATTGTCCAGCAGTTAGTTGTGATGCTGGTGTTCTCACAAGAGGGAGTGAGAGCACGTCCTTCTACTCCGCCATCTTGGTTCAGCCATCCACTCTTTTTTCAGTGGACATTTGGGACTTTTCCATTTTTTGCTCTTAGAAACAAGACTGCTACAGGCATTCTTGTACATGCATTCTAAAGCACATTTGCAAGAGTTTCTCTAGGGTAGGCACCATTGTCATATGGTAGACAATCAAATTTCAGAGGTAATACCCATTGTTTCCAAGATGGTTGTGCCGATTTGTGCTCCCACAACAATGTAAGAATTCCTGTTGCTCCATATTTTTACATCTCATGCTGATAATTTAAAATTTTATCAAATGAGTAGGTATAAAGTGGCATCTTATTTTATTGTCATGTCCTATTATTTCTAATTCAAGATTTATGGTTTTTAAGCTGTTTTGTTTCTGAATTTCTATTACAATTGCATTATGATCAGAAAACCTATAGGGTATCAATTCTTTGAAATTTATTAAGACTTGCTTCATCAATCTTGAGAACGAAAAATGGAGCTGGAGGAATCAGGCTCCCTGACTTCAGACTATACTACAAAGCTACAGTAATCAAGACAGTATGGTACTGGCACAAAAACAGAAACATAGATCCATGGAACAGGATAGAAAGCTCAGAGATAAACCCACGCACATATGGTCACCTTATCTTTGATAAAGGAGGCAGGAATGTACAGTGGAGAAAGGACAGTCTCTTCAATAAGTGGTGCTGGGAAAACTGGATAGGGACATGTAAAAGTATGAGATTAGATCACTCCCTAACACCATACACAAAAATAAGCTCAAAATGGATTAAAGACCTAAATGTAAGGCCAGACACTATCAAACTCTTAGAGGAAAACATAGGCAGAACACTCTATGACATAAATCACAGAAAGATCCTTTTTGACCCACCTCCTAGAGAAATGGAAATAAAGACAAAAAAAAAACACATGGGACCTAATGAAACTTAAAACCTTTTGCACAGCAAAGGAAACCATGAACAAGACCAAAAGACAACCCTCAGAATGGGAGAAAATATTTGCAAATGAAGCAACTGACAAAGGATTAATCTCCAAAATTTATAAGCAGCTCATGCAGCTCAATAACAATAAAACAAACAACCCAATCCAAAAATGGGCAGAAGACCTAAATAGACATTTCTCCACAGAAGATATACAGACTGCCAACAAACACATGAAAGGATGCTCAACATCTTTAATCATTAGAGAAATGCAAATCAAAACTACAATGAGATATCATCTCACACCAGTCAGAATGGCCATCATCAAAAAATCTAGAAACAATAAATGCTGGAGAGGGTGTGGAAAAAAGGGAACACTCTTACACTGCTGGTGGGAATGTGAATTGGTACAGCCACTATGGAGAACGGTATGGAGGTTCCTTAAAAAAATACAAATAGAACTACCATATGACCCAGCAATCCCACTACTGGGCATATACCCTGAGAAAACCATAATTCAAAAAGAGTCATGTACCAAAATGTTCATAGCAGCCCTATTTACAATAGCCCAGAGATGGAAACAACCTAAGTGTCCATCATCGGATGAATGGATAAAGAAGATGTGGCACATATATACAATGGAATATTACTCAGCCATAAAAAGAAACGAAATTGAGCTATTTGTAATGAGGTGGATGGACCTAGAGTCTGTCATACAGAGTGAAGTAAGTCAGAAAGAGAAAGACAAATACTGTATGCTGACACATATATATGGAATTTAAGAAAAAAAATGTCATGAAGAACATAGGTGTAAGACAGGAATAAAGACACAGACCTACTAGAGAATGGACTTGAAGATATGGGGAGGGGGAAGGGTAAGCTGTGACAAAGCAAAAGAGCGGCATGGACATATATACACTACCAAACGTAAGGTAGATAGCTAGTGGGAAGCAGCCGCATAGCACAGGGAGATCAGCTCGGTGCTTTGTGACCGCCTGGAGGGGTGGGATAAGGAGGGTGGGAGGGAGACGCAAAAGGGAGGGGATATGGGAACATATGTATATGTATAACTGATTAAATTTGTTATAAAGCAGAAAAGAAAAAAAAAATCTCAAAAAAAAAAAAGACTTGCTTCATGACCTCATATATGGTCAGTTTTGTAAACATTCAACATATGCTCGAAAATGTGTATCCTCTAATAGCTAGATACATATTTTCATCTATGTTTATTAGATCAAGGTTATTAAATGTAAGGTTCCAATCAATGTTTTACATACTTTTTAAATGTCTTTTGTTCTATTAATTACCAAAAGAAGGAGATAAAAATTCACCATTACGTGGTATCCTTACTTCCCTTTCATGTCTTTTTATCTCTCCTTCATATTTTCTATCTCTTTGTTCCTCTGTGCTGCTTCCAGGCAACATTTTCAGATTTGTCTTAAAGTTTGTTAATTCTCTCTTTAGTGGGGCCTATCTGCTACCAAATCTTTCCATTGAGTTTTCTTTTAATGACAAATAATATACTTTTTATATCAAAAATTGTTCCATTTTTTGAAATCTACCTGGTCATTTTTGTAGTCTCATGCTCCTCATCCATTTTTCCCCTAATTCATTTTAGTTTTATAAACACATTATGTGTAGGTAGCTGTTTAATATTCTGTATTCCATGTTTCCAAAATCTGAAGTCCTTTCAGATATACTTCTGTTCTCTTTTTTTGTTTCTTTTGACTGTCATTTATGATGGCTTGTTTCTTTGTATATATTCTATTATTTTTCACTGTGAGCTGAACTCTGCAAGAATGTTCTAAGGCTTGTGTGTGAAGACACAATCCTCCAGGAAGGATTAGCATTACCTTCTGCTATTTGTCTATGGCATGAAGATCAGGTTCCATTTGGAATTAAAATTTCCTTCTTGGGCTTTTTAAGACTAACTGTATAGTGTACATTCAAGTTCCAGACTCATGAGGTTGGGTCAATGGTTTTTAAATCTTAGGGAAGTCCCCTATCTTCATGAAGACTCAGATTCTTAATATTTAAAACTGGCATAATAAAAACTGCTTACAGGGTTGTTAAAAGGATGAAATGTGATAAGAAATATAAAATATAAAATGCACATCTGACATATATAGCAGGTATTCAGTAAAAGCAAACCTCCTGCTTCATCCCTAATCCTCTACAAGCCACAATTAAAAAGCTTCCTCTTTTGCCTATCCCAATTTTCTCATTCAGAAAGAGCAGTTCTCTTCAGGGTAATTTTTTTATGTAGCTGTTAAGATATATTTTCACATTCTGTTAACTTTCCATAAACAGGTGTCATTTAACACATTGGGTCTTAGAATCACCAGCTGCCTTTATTTATTTCTGTATGTCTTATGTCCCCTTCTAAATAAAGTTTCTTGAAGAAAAGGACAGCGAGCACATAATTTATGCTTAATAAACTCTGATAAAGGAAAAAAGTTCTCCCACAAAATAGAGCAGTGCACCAATACAGGGTGCATGGGTACTGGTGGCTGATCACCATCTGAGAAAAAGCACATTTAAAGGGAGACAGTGTGACTGCCGCAAGGGGAAATGGAAAGGCAGTAAAGAAAAGAATACATGCATTTATAAAATCATATATTGTGTACACACAATATATGATTGTGTGTACACACAAAATATATAAATTTATAAACTCAAAATATGTACTGATTTCATCATTTTCTCTATAGCAGGCACTAGGTAAAACAATAAAAGAGTAAGTCACTGAAAGTATATCATATAATCAGAGTACATTCAAATAAGCTTTACAGATAAAAGCTTTCAACTTACAGTGTAACAGTATCTTCCCTTGAGGTAATACAAAAAGGGTTCTTCAGGTAAAAATTCGATTGCTTTATCTAGATGCTCCTGAAAGAAAATCCAAAAGAAATATCTCCCAAGTTTCAGGTAGTGTTGAGTAGAACTCTGCCTAGTAAATTCAAAGGGACTTTATAATGTTGTTTTGTCTCCCTCCTCAATCTTTATCATTAATACAATTAAGCTTCTCAATAACTCAATCATCAAAATGCTCACAACTAGAACCAGAACTGTGATTATGATTTAATAAGGCTACAGAAAATGTCACCTTAAAAATAGAAAACATCCAAGTCACATTTTTGTCTGCCCATGACTTGCCTACCTAATACTTATTGATTGAGAGGCAAACTTACAAATGTCATATGATGTGGGTATAATGGAGAAAAAAATAGCAGAACTAGGTGATAGAAGAATCTACTCCCCTGACATTGTCAAATGGTTATAGGGAGCTGGAAAACAAAGAACTCTTTGCCCATTCCTAAAATTATTGACCCTGAGGGGTTATTTACTGAACGATTACAACTACAGGCACATGATACATAATGAGTATGCGCATTACTTATTTTATTCATCTATCATGGCAAATTTAAGCCCTAGATTGAATTCTACTCCTCCCAGCAAATCAATATGTATTAAATATTAACTAATTAGTGCCAGTCATGTTTATGATGTTGGTGTGCTCATGACTAAAAGGCTAAGCCTCTACCTTTAAAAAAATAATACTCGGGCTTCCTTGGTGGCACAGTGGTTGAGAGTCCGCCTGCCGATGCAGGGGACGCGGGTTTGTGCCCCGGCCCGGGAGGATTCCACATGCCACGGAGCGGCTGGGCCCACGCGCCATGGCCGCTGAGCTTGTGCGTCCGGACGCTGTGCTCCACAACGGGAGAGGCCGCGACAGTGAGAGGCCCGCGTACCACAAAAAAAAATAAATAAAATAAAATAATAATAATAATAATAATGGGCTTCCCTGGTGGCGCAGTGGTTGAGAGTCCGCCTGCCGATGCAGGGGACACGGGTTCGTGCCCCGGTCCGGGAGGATCCCACATGCCGCGGAGCGGCTGGGCCCGTGAGCCATGGCTGCTAAGCCTGCGCGTCCGGAGCCTGTGCTCCACAACGGGAGAGGCCACAACAGTGAGAGGTCTGCGTACAGCAAAAAAAAAAAAAAAAAAAAAAAAAAAAAAAAATAATAATAATAATAATACTCATCTACTATGTGACTTCCTTCAGGATCTATAATAATAATAATAATCCTTAATCACCCAAAGAGTTTGTTTCTTTTTTGGCACAGTACTATTTAAAGACTGTCATTTCATTTAAGTAAAAAAGATAAATTCCTAGAGATAAATCTGTTGAATAATATGATTTATACCTGTGAATGGAACATACAGCTACAGTAAAACATTTTTAATATCAAGAAATACCTTGAAGCGATATCCATAGTTAATTTTGTTTTGTAAGCCCTCAAACTCAGATACATAGCCACACAAAACCGCGTACCTGAAAAGAATAAAAACAGTGGACATTGTGTAAACTTTTAATCAAATACCATGAAATTTAACATTTAAAAAAAATCTCTAAACCATTCATTAATATTTAACAAAAGTATTCATATTGATGAATAAATAACCAATGTTTGACATTAACATGAGGCCAGTTTCTTCAGCTGTACCTGGGGATACTAACACCATCTATCTCATATGTGTGCTATGAGGGTAAAATATCTAAAACGTAATCGCTTACAATAGTGTCTGGCCTGGAGTGAGTTCCAAGAAAGATTAGCTGCTGCCATCACCTTCATCAACATCAGAGTCACAAAGAGACCCTCAGAAAAGCCTATTCACATAAGTATTAACCTGAAAAATACACTGTGTCAACAGATTCCTGCTTCTCTTTCGTAAAAATAAAAAGTTCAAGGCTCCCTTAACGTCATTTGAAAATTAAAATAAATATCATGACTAAAAACAAATACTAAAATCAAAGGTAATTTTAGAATATGTTTTTTCAAAAATTCCCCATGTCCTTCAATCCTTCCTTGGAAACACTGCATTCATTACTAGAAGAGTGCATCCCATGGATTCTTTACTTTTTTTCCCTTGGGAATATAAAATTTACATAAATAAATATTTGACTATAAATTATGTACACTATTTGTTCAGCAACTTGCTTCCTCTAAAAATTGGGCACAATATTTGTTCAGCAACTTGCTTCCTCTAAAAATTGGGCACATATTACTTTTTACGTTCAGACTGTTTCTGTCTGTGCAAAAGTATTCAGAGTGTTTCTGTCTGAAGCAAAATATTCATTTACCTAAATAATTCAAAAGTAGGTCTTAATTTTCACTTGCATTGTCATAACTGAAATGAAAAATGTGATTTTGGGTGTTATTTATCTTGATTGTTCCTGTAGATACACATAACTTTCAAATAAAAAATAGAAGTGAACAATTTTCTTAATTTGGAACAGTTAGACCATTCCTGAACACAAAAGATCACATAATTCACACAACTTATGCACAACCAATAAAATGGCCACTTTTCAGTTATAAGTTTTTTGACTTCTTAATTTTCATTAGAAAATCAATAATCTCCTAACAGTAGAAGCAAGAGTTATGACAAAAGCAACCTATTATGATCTGAGAACTTACCTAGATTAGGAGATACTACTTAAATTACTATCTTAAATACTATCTTAAATTACTATAATACATTTATCACAACTGTACTAATATTGATATACAATATTGAAAATTTTCAAAATGAACCAATATTAATATATTATTGTTAACTAAACTCCATGCTTCATTCTAATTTCCATCTGTTTTTCCCTCACGTCCTTAAATTTTGACATTTTCCTCTCCATCCCTCCTTCCATATTTATCCCTCTTAATTCACCTTGTTCAGTATCTCTTTCAACATGTGAAAATCTTTTAATTACTATTGTCATCCATCAAACACCCTGTTCCTCCTAATTTTGCGTCACTTGCAACATTTATAATCATACCTTCCACATCTTCACCCACTGAAAAAAATTACTGAACACACTAGTGTCTAAGAACTAGACCTGGAACTCTAGAATCATGATACTGTCAACAGTTATCCTTTTGAATGATTGAGGCTCAAACCCTTCTGCCAGCATGGGTGACAAAGAACCTTGCCCATATTTTAACATCTTGTCCCCAAGAATATTATGAGTGAACTTGCCTTAAAGCCTTCCTTAAATCCAGATATATTAGCTCAATTTCCCTACTCTATCTACTAGCAAAGAAAAAACAGATCATCTCACATTTTTAGAAAAATCTGTTGAGTCTTCTTGAACTTCATCACTCACAGAAAACCCAACTAACTATTTGTGCTGTAATCAAAGGAAAAGATTCTGTGTTCACTGATCTATAGTGGTGGAATCAATCTTCTATTTTTTGAAAATCAAAACAACTTATGCACATCTCTAGCTTTTACAGAGCTCTCTCAGCATGTTCTTTCCAAGTTACTCTGAGTGAAGAAAAAGAAAAAAGAAAAAAACGTGACTTAAGAAAACCATTATATGAAATATGTACATTTTCCCTTATAAACAATCTGTCACCAGAGTCTTATGTTTTTCATAATCATTTTGAAGTCTGCTTCTTTCAAGTCTAAAGTATTATTTATCTTCCTACATGTCATAAATTCAAAGTTTACCTGAACCACTTTTCCTCAAAGGATCATCATTTCTTTTCTGGCAATCAATCCCACCTATATCTGCATGTATGTGTTGTTGTTTTTCACACTGTTTATCTTGGAAAATGTAATTTAAAATTTTATTTTGTAAACTCTCAGGTTGATGGGAACTATGAAGAAAATTAACACACAATATGGTCTATTACCTCCATCTAGAGGTTGTTCTAACTATGTGTTGACAAAAATTCTGTATTTTCTTTGCATCTATAGTGAATATTTTAATAACTGACAAACATCCCTGTCTCAACAACTAGTAAACAACTACTAAAACAACTCCATTAGTTTCCCAGTAGCATTTTTGATTTAGCACCAATGCTATTTATACTGTGAAAAAGCAGAGGAAGAGTAAATAATAGATGAAATACTGAGTACATACAAATATAAGATCTAGTTTTTGTTTTTCCACTTATTGTATGACCCTTGGTTACTAATCACAACACCACACCAGACACACATATACTGCACCACACACACAGATGGCCTTGCTTTCTATAAAATGGAAACAGGTTGTTCTGTGAATCACATGCTAGAAGGCATGGGGATATAATTTGTGAACAGTAGAGCACAACAAATATGTAAGACATTATTTATAATTAAGGTCAGGCCTATTTGGCTAACAAACTGCAAATCCATTGGTGATTCTGCTCTCTTGATTCTAGAAGTATTTTAGGCTGGTACAACAAGAAAGACAGAATTATTTAGAAAGCTTATGTAGCCTGAAAGTTACAGAGCAATTTCATTTTGGAAAAGATGATGATGAAAAACAAGTCTTTAAAATAATATTTTTTTTCAATTATTCCCTCCATATCAACGCTTTATGATAATTATTTCTAATGATTGCATCTTTTATTTCAAACTGAAGGCTTATAAACCATCACAGAACCCTGTAAACTATGGGTCAGCAAACTGCAGGGCCAGGTAGGAAACATTTAACGTTGTGGGATCAGAGAGTCTCTGTTACAACTGCTCAACTTCATTGCTATGTACAAATGCACAGGTGTGGCTGTGCTCCAATAAAACTTTATTTACAAAAGCAGGCAGCTGCATTTGGCCTAGAGGCCATGTTTTGTCATTTATGCTGAATGAATGAGAAAAAGTCGTAACATACTGAAAAAAAATTCCAGCAGGATAAGACATTTTCATGACGTTTTATTACAATTAATTATAGAATCAGTTAACCTAAATATCACACATTGCTTAAGTCAAAGTCTTAATTTCTCTTTTTTCGTCACCCTAAACCTCTACTACTGTATTTAATTGAATGAGAATTCTTGTAGTCAGTAGGTACATCATAATATATTTTATGAATTAAGATAAAATCACATTGCTGTACAACAGAAATTAATACAACGTTGTAAATCAACTATACTTCAATGAAATAAATTTTAAAAATTGACATTTGAATTTATTAAATTTTAGCAACTGATCAGATTTTAATTGTTTTTTAATTAAAAACTGATACTGAATAAAAAATCATGTGAAACACAATTGGATCAGTACTCTGTGTGTGTCTGTGTGTATGTGAATAAGATTCACCCTTGGGGTTAAATCCCACAGTTATAAACAAGGCAATTAGTACACAACAAAAAGTGAAAAAAGATGAACAAAAGAAAAGTAGCCAGATTAGTGGAAGTCAGGCTGGGAAACCCACTGAGTAAGAGTTAAGCATAATCTGTCCTCACAAGGTAAGTTTAAGGTGCTTATGAAGTCTTCAAAGAAGAGTCAACATTGTTCCTTTATGGAAATTTGGAAGTTCACACTGATAAGTGTCCTCAAATTGAGGGTTAACATCAAATGTACATTTTGAATGTGATTCTCCATGGATGCAGATGCTTGTATGGGAGAAGGAAGAGGACAGCAGAGGAAGAGGAGGCGGAGGCTCAGAGTTAAGAGTAGGGCTTTGGTGTTCTTTCTGCAACCAAATCTGGCTAACCAACACCCGAACATCTCCATTATCGAAAGAGATGAAGCAAGTGTAGCTTGATCAGTATAAATTCATTACAGGTATACTAAAAATGGAAGAACAGAAGTACTTTAACACATTAATTTATTAATATCAGTATTATGCAAATTAGGTGAGGAAGGTAAAGCTGGCTATAGAAATAATAGCTAAGACCCTTACATTACTGGAGAAATGACCTTAAAGATATCTACCAGAGTGGGAAGCAGCCGCATAGCACAGGGAGATCAGCTCGGTGCTTTGTGACCGCCTGGAGGGGTGGGATAGGGAGGGTGGGAGGGAGACGCAAAAGGGAGGGGATATGGGAACATATGTATATGTAAAACTGATTAAATTTGTTATAAAGCAAAAAAAAAAAAAAAAAAGATATCTACCAGGATGTTAATTGCAAAATTACCTTTCTCCTAGAGTTGTGGCAGAGGCACTAGGGCACAGAACAATACTTTATCTGTTAGGTATACTCCGGCTCCTAAAGCAAGACACTCTACTACCCATGCATGACACATTAGTGAAATGATTCACAGGTTCTGCCAGGCTTAGCCCTTCACCCATCTCCAGGCTATATAAGAGAAGGCAGAGTTCGCTGAAGCAGAGAGAGACCTGGAGGGGGGATTTCTGCGAATAGAACTACTAGGGTACTTGGGTTCCACCTCCCACCTTCTCATGCGAGACGGAAGGGGGTAGCCTTGTTTCTCATTTTAAGTGATGGCAGCTTCAAAAGACCTATTCTTATTTTGGCATGTCCTTCAGAGTTTGGGGGACATAAAGAATGTTATCTGATTCCTGCCCAGGGAAGTTTTAGGATGAGAGTGTGTAAGTGGTGCTCCCCCTGCTGGTGGCAGTGTAAAGAAACAGGTCTGCTTTGGAAAAATCGTTTGCACTTTTGAGTTGGTGGGGCAAAAATGAATTTCCTGGAGGATAAATGTGGACCTGAAGAAAAGAAGTCATTTTGAGAGAGATTTGCCTAAGACTATCCCAGAAGAATAAAATAATCCCAAAGAGGGGTGGATTTCTGACAATCTAGGTCTGAGAGAAGGGTCAAAAATAAATTTATGACTATGTCTTCCTAGCACCTAAAGTACCAATATTACTGGGGAGAAAAAATAACTAAGAAACTAAGAAATGCTATAGAAATACAACTATGAGTAAAATGAAGTGTTAATTAAAAACAGTATTTTTCTTCTTATTTGTGTTTTATAATTGTAAATATACAAAGGATACAAAACAAAACATACTCAAGAATAAATTTTTTTGTCCCAAGGATATCCACCTGTACCCATCCAACTAATCAGATTTCCCTTGTTTGAGCTTTCTTATATTAGAAATGGCTTTCCTTTGACTTGTGGAATTTGTATACCTTGACTCATCAAGGTATAATGGCTGATGTGCTTTTATTCTTCTCTCTGCGTTTCATTTAGAAATGTGGCATCACTTTAGTATTTGTCTTCAAACAAAATGTTACATGAAATTAGATTTAATTAAATTTGTCATGTGCACAGTTATTGGACTTGGTAGATTCAGTTATGAATTCTTCAATGAAAGTTTATCTTAAATATATTTAAAATATATATACTGAAAAATACATGAGAATAAACAGAACAAGAACAGTTACTGTGCTATATACTAAACATTCTTTTTAGTGAATGTGACATGTTAAGTGGGTCAATAATATTTTAAAAATCCACTGCAATTTATAAAGAGGTATATCAGAATTTTTTAAAGACTGCATAAATTCTATGTACTTACCATAGATGACAATGTCCATTCATGGGTGCTCTAGTAATAGCTTTTTCACCTAATGTCTTTCCTGAAAGATAAATGCACTTACACTTATTACCTTCATCTGAGTTGGTGGGAGGTAAATTATTGAATTAAGCCAGTAGTTCCCAAAGTATGGTCCCAAGACCAGAAGCCATCACCTGGAATCTTGTTAGAAAAGCAAATTTTGGACCACATGAGGGACTTGATCATAAACTATGAGAGTCAGCAGTCTGCGTTAACTAGCCTCTAGTGATTCTGATGTATGCTCAAGTTTGAGACTCACTGGGTTAAGTGATTTAACCAAGTGCAAGAGAAGTCATTCAATCATTATCTAGAAGTGTTAATAGAAATTGTTTTGTAATTAACTCAACCAACATTTACTGAGTGCTTTCTAAGTATCATATTATGTGAGCCTCTGGGAATAAAAAGTCAAATAAGACACAGTTCTTGACTTCCAAGTAGGCAGCAGGTATATAAACAAACAAATTATGTGCAAAAAATAAATACAAGGTAAAAAGAGAGTATAACAGAGAATGGAGAGAGAAACTCTATCTAAAGGGCTAAGGGAAGATGTCCCAGAGAAGCTCTTGTCTAATCTTTCACAATAATGAGCAGGCTCAGTATATAAATAATTCCCCTAAATAACTTTACTTAGTTTTAGAATAACTTTTTTTTTTTTTTTTTTTTTTTTGTGTGCGGTACGCGGGCCTCTCACTGTTGTGGCCTCTCCCATTGTGGAGCACAGGCTCTGGACGTGCAGGCTCAGCGGCCATGGCTCACGGGCCCAGCCGCTCCGCGGCATGTGGGATCTTCCCGGACCGGGGCACGAACCCGTGTCCCCTGCATTGGCAGGCGGACTCCCAACCACTGCACCACCAGGGAAGCCCTAGAATAACTTTTAATAACCTATTAATTTTTGGATAGAGGTTTGTCTAACCCAGGGGTCCCCAACCCCCAGGCAGTGGACCGGTACTGGTCCGCAGCCTGTTAGGAACCAGACCACACAGCAGGAGGTGAGCCGCGGGCGAGTGGGCAAAGCTTCATCTGCTGCTCCCCGTCGCTCCCCACCACCCCCCCGCCCCGGGGGAAAAACTTTCTTCCACGAAACTGGTCCCTGGTGCCAAAAAGGGTGGGGACCACTGGTCTAAATCAAATTCTGAAAATCTTTCTCAAAAAGTGGCTGTTTTATTTTATACCATCTCCTTTTCCCTGCTCTAATTTTTTTTTTTTTTTGCTTGAAGAGACTATCCAATGATCTACAAAATGCTCTTCTAAATAAGTAGTTTAGATAATTTTTTTTTTTTTTTTTTTTTTTTTTTTTTTTTTTTGTGGTATGCGGGCCTCTCACTGTTGTGGCCTCTCCCGTTGCGGAGCACAGGCTCCGGATGCGCAGGCTCAGCAGCCATGGCTCACGGGCCCAGCCGCTCCGCGGCATATGGGATCCTCCCAGACCGGGGCACGAACCCGTATCCCCTGCATCGGCAGGCGGACTCTCAACCACTGCGCCACCAGGGAGGCCCTAGATAATTTTTATAAATAAAGATATTTTATTCTAAAATCATTCTCCTATTTGTTATTTGCTAAGGTGGTACTTTATAGCTCTGTTCATTAAGAGAACTACCCTGTATAGAAATCTACATAAACTCGAAAAAAACTAAAAGGAAGTATTTTAAAATAATAACTGATAATACATTGTGGACATATATTAAAAGAGTTAGTAATTTGGTAATGAATGATCGAAAAACATAAATACTTTTAAATGTACAGACTTTAAAAACTAAATCAACATTTTCCCTACATTGCCAAATGAACAAAAATAGCTTTTAGGGCACTGCCACAAGCTTAAAATAGATGTGATTCCATCGTTCTGAGAATATAAAATGGAGCTGGGTACTATACAGATTGGTTTTACAGCCTCATTTATGCAGCTTCAGCCTGAAAGGAAAGCTATTTCCCTTACAAAATTGTATTTTGTGATCTATTTGTGGCATTTGTATCAGTCATTTAATTCTGAAAATTACAATAATGTTCTTTTAGATATAAGATTCATGTTTTATTTGGAAGACAAGTATGATCAATCATAGTACGTCCACAGATGTACTGCATACCCCAGTTGGAGGTTTAGGAAAGAATTCTGTACTCTTCAGTGATCCAATCTTCCCTCGGCATACAAGTTCAAATATACTGTTTTGAGCAATAATAGCACTCTTCCTCCCTTGTACTGGGTGCCAATGCCCTTCAACTCCAGTCTCCAATGTCTCAGTTCCAGTGTTCTTTGCCATCACCTTTGCCAGGCACTTACTACCTGTGCATTGAATTACAATTGCCTGTCTCCATATTGATCTTGTCAGTAAGTTCCTTAGTGTAACACTGTCTTGATCATATTCATGTCCCTCCTTTTCTCCTTCCCTCACCCCTCATTTTTTTTTTTTTTTTTCTGCTACGCGGGCCTCTCACTGTTGTGGCCTCTCCCGCCGCGGAGCACAGGCTCCGGACGCGCAGGCCCAGCGGCCATGGCCCACGGGCCCAGCCGCTCCACGGCACGTGGGACCCTCCCGGACCGGGGCACGAACCCGCGTTCCCTGCATCGGCAGGCGGACTCTCAACCACTGCGCCACCAGGGAAGCCCCCTCACCCCTCATTTTAACTTTTTTCCTAGACACAGTGATTTCGAATAAATATTTTGAATAAATAAATAAAAATTTCTCATAAATATGTCTTGGATAAAAAATAGGAATTCTGTTAAATTTGTTTCTATAACTGCATGAACACATCTGAGGGGTCGCTGTTTTTTCTTTGACACTATAAACTTTTCTCTTCTTTGAATATATCCTGTCTCAATCCATGCTCCTTTCTTGTACTTGGGTACGAGAGTTTGGATTTCCTCCAGCCTACTTCTTTCTCCATTTTCACCATCTCATACATTAACTCAGTTAAACTCTCACTCCATTTAAAAATACCGATCCCAAGTAATTTTACTATGTGAGACTTACTTCCAGAAGAAAGAGTTCCCTGCATCAACGTTCACCCCCGCCATCATATCCTCCTTTCTGTTATACCCTCTCTTAATATGCCACATTCTTCTTTACTAACGACTTACTTCAGTGTGTTTCTTTATATGTAGGATTATTTTAGTAATACTATCTTCCCCACAAAGCCATAAGCTCCTTGCAGTCTGAGAACATGTCTAGTTTGCTATCATATTTCTACCTTCTAACATAGGAGAAGCCGTAATGCCCAGGGCAGGGAGGTGCTCAAGAAAAAAAATACATTTAATATATATTTTTAAATTATTTAATATATATTTAATATTGACAGATGTTGGAACAGTTTACATAGATATACTCTGACTCTCTCAGTAGATATAAAAATAAGTCAGTTTGTTCTCTTTGGCTAAATTTTTATTTACCTTCATGTTAATAAATCTCTTCCCTAGAATTCCATTTTGTTTATGGTCTGCAAGAAGGATTGCTACAGAAAAACTGCCCCACAAAGCTGATGATGAATATGTAAAGAATAAGAAGGGGAATTCCTTCCATCCTCCTCCCACTAAGAATTAAAGTACTTAGCAAAGAAACCTATAAGCGGAAGAAATGTAATTTCAAGGAACTTGGAAATATTTCCTTCTTAGAAATAAAAATGACAGGGAACTAGAGTAGAAGGAGATGGGCAGTATCATTATCTTCTTGCTGTTTCTTCCTCATGCTATCTCAGAGAAGGAAAGCCTGGAAAAGAGAAGACTTTGGAATAAAAACAAAAAACAAAAAACAAAAAAACTAAAGAAGTTTTGATGTCAAATTACTATCCTGAAACTTAGGGGGCTTTTTGCAAGAAAGAGTTTGATACTCAGTGAGAGCCAAGGTTTATATACATATCAAATTTGACATTCTAGCTGTTTTTCATTTTTTGTTTTTTTTTGCGGTACACGGGCCTCTCACCATTGTGGCCTCTCCCGTTGCGGAGCACAGGCTCCGGATGCACAGGCTCAGCGGCCGTGGCTCACGGGCCCAGCCGCTCCGCAGCATGTGGGATCCTCCCGGACCAGAGCATGAACCCGTGTCCCCCGCATCAGCAGGCGGACTCTCAACCACTGCACCACTAGGGAAGCCCAAGCTGTTTTTCTTTTGTTGTTGTTACTTTGGAAAATAGAGGACAGTATAATGAACAACTATGGACTCATTGCTCAGCTTAACCAATTAGCTAAAACAAGGCTAATCTTGTTTTATCAAGATAAATTTTGAAAACAACATTAAAGTATGAGTAGTTATTTATTTGTGGTACCTGGAGTTCTACGTTACAGGGAGTAAGGAGGGTTATTTTAATTGTGGTGAAAGACTACTGCTATTATCGCTTCTCATATTATTACCACTTACTGTCTCATCTTTCTGTGATTTTATAAACTTTAAAAGCTGGAATTTGAGTTTTTCAGTTACCTGTTCTAGTATGCTCAAATATTTTTTAATAACATGTACTTTTATTCTAAAAAAACCTTTCTGGGGGCTTCCCGCAGTGGTTGAGAGTCCACCTGCTGATGCAAGGGAACACGGGTTCGTGCCCCGGTCCGGGAGGATCCCACATGCCGCGGAGTGGCTGGGCCCGTGAGCCATGGCCGCTGAGCCTGCGTGTCCGGAGCCTGTGCTCCGCAACGGGAGAGGCCACAACAGTGAGAGGCTTGCGTACCGCAAAATAAAACAAAAAAACAAAAAAAACCCTTTCTGTCCTTAGACTATATAAGTACTAGGATATGTTGAAATAGATTAAACATACTTGTTTTAGCTAAGATAATTAAGCTTTAATTAAAATTCATTAGTGGTTTACTATAGATAATGATTACTACTTGAGGATAATTAATATTTACAAAATACTTACCAATATTAGCATAATGCTTCTTTTCTTGTGCATTTGTAGATAGCTCGTACATGTCTCCATAAGCACGAGCAAACCGCCAAATAAACTCTATTTCATCTCTAAACTGAATAGACAGAACTGCACATTAGATAAACTCAGAAACGTGACCAGACTGTGTTTTCCACTGCAACTTTTTAAAAATTAGGTAAACTGGTACTTAGAAATGACTGTATCTATTCATGTGCATATCACACTTTAAGTTCAAATATTCATGGCTACAAAATGTGATGTAATGTAGTGTTACATTTGGATCTTAAAACCAATGAATATTATGCCGACACCAGCTCCACACATACAAAGACGAGAAACTTGATAGGTGTCAGAATTTATAAGTTCTCTCTGGGTTGTAGTATCCTCTCCTTGTTTTCCTTTCTAAGTTATCTATTATTAATATGATGCTTCAATGGGCATTTCAGATAATATCTTGAAGTTATTAGAGATTACATACATTCAAAAGAGGAGTCATATTTTTTACCTAAATTACCTAAATACAATCCTGGAGATTTAAAAACTTTTAGGTAATGTGTTTAGAGTTGCTAAATCCTCAAAGGTTAGACTTAAATCTCTCATGGGAAAGAAAAAGATTTATTGACCTTTGTGATATTGCAAAACCCACCGTTTTTTTTTCCTTTGGTGGTGGTGGGAAGGATGAGCTTTCCCAATTCAGCCCAGCATTAAACACTGGAAAACGATTACTGGTAGGACACAGTGAAATACTAATGGCTGTTATATTAGTAACTGTAAGGTAGCGAGCTTAAAATGTAGCTTTTCCTCCCTCCAGAGAAGCAGTATGTCTTATTCTTTATCTGTTACAAAATATTTATGAAACATAACAGATTGACAAAATCAGTGTCAGTCTGTATAATATCTCTGGTTTTCATTTTTATGACCGTAGAGCCTAATAAACTCTTATACTTTTAAAAAATTGTAGTGATATTATAAAAAAATTTACATCAATCATTTAGCTTGTGTAAACTGTGACACAATTGTTATGGTCACAACATGAATGGGACAGTAGATTAAATAAAAAATTAAAACTATACAAGCATGTTATTATCACATATTTCTTACCTTTTCTTTGTGGTCACAAAGTAGTTCAAAACTCTCCATTTTGCTGGACTCATTCATACGTAAATTATCAGCCATCTGAATAAGGGCATCTAAATTTAATTCCTCTACATGAGTGTTAAATGCCTTAGGGAGTGGAAAACTCTGTTCTTCGGTATCAGTATTAGCTGTAATATACCTAAAATTGCAGAAATAATCATCAACTCTCTGTAAAGTTATACTATAATGGATAGAGTGATCCTTTTAAAATGTAAGTCAAATCATTTCACTCTTAGGCTTGAAACACTGTAATGGTGCCCCTTTTCACCCAGAAAAAGCTCAAGTCCTAATAACAGTCTATGAGGCTAGATGAGATTTGCCTCTCCCAGCTCAGTCACCTCTCTGACCTTGTTTCCCACCACGTTTCTCACTCAGTCAATTGTGTGCTGGCTGCCCAGCTGTTCCTTAAACAAGCCAGGGACACTCCTACCTCAAGACCTTTTCTTGCTGTTCCTGCTGATGGAATGGCTCTTCCTTCAGAAGGGGACATAACTCACACCCTCACCTCCTTCAAGTCTCTGTCAATGTCATCTTCTCAATGTGATCCATCCAGACCACTCAATTTAATGCTGCGACCACAACACTCCAAACTCCCTGTACATTTCCTTCACCTCCAGTCTCCCATATCATGCTTGACGTTTCTTTCTATAGTACATACTTCTAATATACGTTTTTTTCTATAGTACCTACTTCTAATATACTTTACTAACCTACTACACGTGCTATTTTTGTCAGTATCTCCCCCACCAGAATGCATGCTCCCTGACAACAGGATTCTTTGTTTTATTAATTGATGTCATCAAGTGCCTAGAACAGCACCTGACACATAGTGGACACACACTAAATATTGCTGAATGAATGATACAGAGTTGTAGGAACTCAGCAGGCACTCAGGTATATATATTAAATATATATATAATATACATCTATACACACATATGTATGTATTTTTATACACACATATGTATGTATTTTATATACGTATGCACACACGCACATATGTTAATTTGTAGTTCAAGACGATATTCTCTTAGATTAGTCTTTAAAAATTCATGCTACCTCCCACATTTCCTTTTTGGTAGCATACAATGCAAACAACTTGTTTTCATTTATTTACACACTGTTCTGTTCTAAAAAGATTTTAAGGAGGTATATAAGGATATATAACATATAAGAGAACAAATCAGAAGTGGTAGGAAAAGATAAAAACAAGGCCAAATGTGAATGAGGTCAATAAAAAAGTACATATACTTTAGCTATCTATACCGTTGCTACAAGGCACACAAATGTGGTTCTACATCTTCCAGCAGCTAAAGCAGTCACAGTTCCCAATAGATTCTAACAAAGATAGAAATGAAGCAAGTTCTTGAGAGAAATGCACTTTTTTCCAATAATAAGACTCAAGTTTCCTTCAAAGTCCTTACAAAGAAGACACTATGTGAAATGATGCTCAACTTCTTCAACAACATTATCAGTGGCAACTTCATTCTTCTAATTGCTCAAACCAAAAAACTTAGGATCATCCTTGACTTCTTTGTCTCTCCTAAGCAACATTCAGAAATTCCTGTTAGTTCTATCTTCAAAATATATCCAGAACCCAGCCACCTCTCACCGCCTTTGCCCACTACTCCCCTGGTCTAGACCACCATCACGTTATCTGGGTTATTGCAATGGCCTCCTATCATGTCTCCCTGCTTTAGTCCTTGACCATTGTAGTTTATTCTCAACATAGGAGCCAGAATGGTCCTTTAAAAAGCTGAATCAGATCATGTCACCCTTTGCTCAAAACCTTCCAGTGGATGACCAAATCAGAGTAAAAACCTAAGTCCTTAGAGTTGTCTACAAGACCCTACATAATCTAGTCCAATACCTCTGACCTCATCTCCTACCACTCTCTTGCTTGCTCAGCACTCCAGGAACTCTGGCTTCCTTGATATTCCTTGAACACATCAGCCATGTTCCTGCTTTAACATCTGTATTTGCTGTCTTTCTGCCTGCTATGTTCTCCATGGATATCCACATAATTTACTTCCTCACCTGTTTCACACACTTGTTCAAACATAACCTTCATATTATTGCATATGATACGATTATTTACATAGAACACATTAAAAAAACCCTACAAATTATGAGACTAATAGAGTTTAGCAGGTTGGCTGCATATAAGATTAAGATATGAAAGTGAGTTTCATTTTTAATATATTAGCAGCAAAAAGCCTAAAAAACAAAATTATATAAAATACTTTACTTACAATGATCTCAGAGAATATCAGACACCCAGGAACAAATCTAATAAAACATATGTAAAAATTCTATGGAGCATATCATAAAAGATATATTAAAAGCTGTTTATAAAAGAACCTAAATTCATGGAAAAATATATCATGTTCATGGCTAGAAACAACTGATACTATAAATAAGCAAATTCTCTCCAGATTAATTCAATGTAATTCCAATTTTATAAACCTCACCAGAAATTTCATAGAATTTAATAAGATGAACCTAAAAGTTACATGAAAAGGTAAAGAGCCGAGAATAGTCAAAGCACTGTTAAGAAGGAGAGCAGGGAGAGAAGACTTACCTCACCAGATATTAGGACCTATCGTGCAGCTGTAATAATTAAAGACAGTGTGCTATTGGTACAAGGATAGGTGAGTGACTGACAGAACAGAACAGAGCCAAGAAACAGCCTCATACACAAATGAAAGTGTGGTATATGACAGATGTGACATGTCAGATTAGTGAGAAGTTAACAGACTGAGCTGGAAAAGAATGGTTATCTCTACGGAAAAAGTTGAAATTGAATCTCTGTCTTATAATATTAAAAATAACTCTAAGGTATAAGGATGGTATAAGGAATTAAGTGTTAAAAATAATTTTTTAAACTCTAAATGGAAAATATAGGTGAATAACTTTTAGTCTATGGGGAAAGAAATTTTCTTAACCAAAATACAAAAGCATTAGCTATAAATGATTATTAATGATTATTAATTATGAATGATTAACCAATTTGACTATATTAAAATGAAAAACTGTTGCTAATCAAAAGATATATTCAAAAATGCAAAAACACAAATTAAAAACCAGGAATAGATATTTTGTAACATGTACAACTGGAGAACATTAATATCAAGAATACATAAATATTTTCTAAAATTCAATGAAAAAAACACAATAAATGCAACAGAAATAAGCTCAAAAGAGGTTTTCCCAAATGAAAAAATACATATAGCCAATAAACATAAGAAAAGATGTTCAACATTCACTAGTGATCAGAGAAATACAAATCATGACCACAGAGAGATATTATTGACACCTGTTGTATTTACAAAATTTAAAAATCTGACAATACTAAATGTTGGTCCAGAAGGGAAACATTACCTCATTCCTCAAGGCTTCTCACCACAAACCAGAGAAATGGCCTGGATAAAGAGTGGCTACACATACCTTACACCCTTCACAAAAATTAACTCAAATTGGGTCACAGACCTAAATATAAAATGTAAAACTATGAAGCTCCTAGAAGATAACATAGGAGAAAAACCTAGATAAATTTGGGTATGGCAATGACTTTTTAAATACAATACCAAAGGCATGATCCATGAAAGAAATAATTGATAAGCTTCTGCTCTGTGAAAGATAATGTCAAGAAAATGAGAAGCTACAGACTGAAAGTATTTGCAAAATACACATCTGAAAAAGGACGGTTATCCAAAATATACAAAGAACTCTTAAAACTCAACCATAAGAAAATGAACAATCTCATTTAAAAATGGGCCAAAGACCTTAACAGATACCTCACCAAAGAAGATATGCAGATGGAAAATAAGCACATGAAAAGATCCTTCACATCATATGTCATTACAGAAATGTAAACTAAAACAACGAGATACCACTACACACCTATTAGAATGGTCAAAATCCAGAATACCGACAACACCAAACACTGGGGAGGATGTGGAGTAACAGGAACTCTCATTCATTGCTTGTGGGAATGCAAAATGGTACAGCCACTTTGGAAGACAGTTTGGAGGCTTTTTACATAACTAAACATACTCTTAACCATACAATCCAGCAATCAAGTGCTCCGGTATTTCCCTAAATGAGATGAAAACTTATGTCCACTCAAAAACCTGTACATGGATGGTTACAGCAGCTGCCTTCATCATTGCCATAACTTGGAAGCAACCAAGATGTCCTTCAGTAGGTGAATGGATAAATAAATGGTGGTATATCCAGACAATGGAATATTATTCAGCACTAAAATGAAATGCGCTATTAAGCCATGAAGAGATATGGAGGAAACTTAAATGCACATTACTAAGTAAAAGAAGCCAATACAGGCTACATACTATATGATTCCAACTATATGACATTCTAGAAAAGGCAAAACAGTGGAGACAGTATAAAGATCAGAGGTTGCCAGGGGTTTGGGGGGAGAGAGGGATGAATAGGCAGAGCACAGAGGATTTTTAGGGCAGTGAAAACACTCTGTATTATGCTGTAATAGTGGATACATGTCATTATACATTTGTCCAAACCCACAGAATGTACAACACCGAGAGTGAACCATAATGTAAACAATGGACTTTGGGTGATTATGATGTATGTATCAATGTATGTTCATCAGCTGTAACACATGTACCACTCTGGCTGGAGCTGTTGATAATGGGGGAGGCTATACATGTGTGAGGGTAGGGATTGTACGGGAAATCTCTGTACCAACCCCTCAATTTTGCTGTGAACTTAAAACTGCTCTAAAAAAGTAAAGTTTCGTTTTTTTAAAAAATTAGGGGAAAAAAAGGGTGGTCAGGGCCTTACATTCTTGATTCTTGGCATACCTAGCAAGATGTGTAAGTGAATAGGAAGCCCAAGGAGGACTGTCTCTCATTATAGCAATCTATTATTTGCTTCCCTTTCTTGTGAGATTATTGTCTATTGTTCCTAAGTCACATTAAATCTGTGAGTACCTTTTCCAAAAGGACATCTTTTGCAACTGAAACAATGGATTATATAATGCTTATAAAGTTTCTATTAAAAACTTCTCTTCCAAAAGTAGACCAGTTTGTTGTTTAACATTCCCACTAAAGGCCTCTAAAAGAAGCACTTGCCCACTGAGCTACCCCAAAGGAAATGATGAAGTTATGACAAGATCTCAATGCTGACAAATACTTCTGCCCAAAGGAGGTAATGAACGAGGTCAGATCACTCCCCTCCTCACCCCACTGAATAAATCTACAATTATCAATTAAAAAAAAGGGTTTAGGTGTGCATGTCTGGGGGGCGGGGAAGAAGGTCCAGATCTGCACAGACGTTTGAAAGGAGAAGACATTGCGTACTAGCATGAGTAATATCTAAAGGTTGTGTAATATTTTTCTGGAGAGAGTACTTATCTAAATCTCTAATCCTAAAATCACCCCCTCAGGGCTTATTTTTAAGAGAACCTTAATTAGACACAGCCCAGAAGAAGTGAGTAAACTGTCATAACAGTAAGCATTTAAAACACGCTTCTCCTTCAATCCCTTCCCAATCCTCTTTATTCTATCAATTCCATGTTCCCAGGTGCCTTCTGCATTCATCATGTCCTATGGTTACCTAAACCTCTTCCTTTTTTACCTCAGCCGCTGTATTCCCATCAAGACTAATACCTCATCATTATATTCCTCACTATGCCTCAGGGACATCTTATTTATCTATAACTATAATTGCTAGTAATTAAAATTATAATTCTGTCATGATATCTCAGCTGAAAGTTAGAAAATCTTCTAGAACAAAGCTTCTCAAACTTTAGGGTACATCAGAGTCACCAGGAGAGCATTTAAAAATACAGATTCCTGGGCACAATGCAGAATCCCAGAGATTCGGATTCACTAGGTCTGGGGCTGGTCTTGAAAATGCAAATTTCCATCAAGCTCCCAGACTAGGTGGGATATGGATGCTGCTGGCCCACAGACCACACTTTTTTTTTTTTTTTTTTTTTTTTTCCGGTACGCGGGCCTCTCACTGTGGTGGCCTCTCCCATTGCGGAGCACAGGCTCCGGACGTGCAGGCTCAGCGGCCATGGCTTGCGGGCCCAGCCACTCCGCGGCATGTGGGATCCTTCCGGACCAGGGCACGAACATGTGTCCCCTGCATCGGCAGGCGGACTCTCAACCACTGCGCCACCTGGGAAGCCCGAGACCACACTTTGAGTAGCTCTGATCTAGATCATCTTGGTAATAAACAAACCCTAAAGTGACGGTTAAAAGGAACCTCACAGCAGCTTCCTACCTGAGCTGGAGTCCAATAAGGACAAGGACAGTGAATGGTATCAGGACTGAATGTCCCTCCTTTCTTGGTGCCTAGATGCTAAGTCCCTTTAGGGACCTAGCTTACACTTGAGAAGAAGTAAGAGGGAAGGGGGGACCCTGAATGTGACTTAATCTTTAACACAAAATAACTAGCTCTAAACTAGAATTGACAGAGTTAACTTGAATTGGCACATTCAGATTTTCCCACATCAGCCAGATTTTCCCACATCAGTGATAGTGAGCTACTCTGAATTCAGTTATAAAGTACAGTTACATGTTTAGCTGATCTGATTGTAGTGAATGTAAATTATTCAACCTATTACATGATATGAATGATAGTTATTTGTATATTTACCAAATATACCTAATTATGCAAAATAACAATAATGTTCATCACTAAATTACCACCAGGTTAATAATTTTCTTTCATTACAATATTAAACTCTAACCACAGAGGTTCACTGTTTGTAGCTACTCAGATAGCATGATTATCTATGTGATTTGAAAGGTAGAAAAAAATATGGCTTGAAGATCACCAAATAATTTCATAGGTTATTTCTATAATTTCCTTACCCACTATTAGTTTCTTTTGAAAGAAAGGTTAATAAAATTAACTCACTAGACAGTAGTTACTAAATACAGTCTAGTAAAGAAACAGTACATAGTCAAGGGTTTGAACTGATCTAATAACAAACAGGAAGTAGTTTTTAAAACAATAGAAGCAAAAAAAATACACATTTTAGGTCAAGAAGTAAACACAGATGTGTTCCAGCAACATTAGAAGACTTATTTCCTTATCTATACTCTCGACGTCCTTAGCCTTTTGCCTCTCTATCACACTCACCCTGCAAATCTCCTAATTTGAATCAATTAAGCCCTCTGACTCCTCCACTTCTATATATGAAATGCCAAGAACTAGTGAAAAGATGCACGCTACAGTGCAAACTGGTACACAGTCTTGAACCTCAGTTGGAGCAACAGTCTGCAGGGTAATCCTTACCCACGTTCCTAGTTAATGTCCTCTTCCACCCCCCCACAATGTCTCTTCAGTACTTTCTTTGGTCATGTGTTCATTCATTTATTGATATAAATATGTAACGATCATCTATAATGTGTCAGGCACTGTACTAAGCACTGCAGACATCACAGTGAACACATCAGTGCAGGCTCTTAAGAAGGCCAAAGCCCTAAGACTTGGAAATTGACAGAGGATGGGAGAGGATGGTGGTATGGGGAAGAGGGGAGTCAAGAATCTCAGTCTCCTTCCTCACACGCCTCAGTGTACTTTCCCCTCCATTCTAGAAGATGACCTAGGTCCTTCCCTGAGAAAACAAGGGTGATGAGGCAGGAACTCTTTCAGCTTCTGGCCCTTACACCCACAAAGGTATCTACCCCGTATCTCACAGAATCAAAACCACCATCAACTGCAAGAAAGGAAAAAATGTTGCCAATTAAACTATGACACAGTGATATGATCTATTAATTGGTGGTAAGATACATCTTGACTTAGGAGATGTTAAAATGTGAAAGAAGGTTCATCTTATAATCAGTGACATACAGTATGTCTGACCCCACACACTCCTCCTTAGCTTAGGTTAGGCCTTCAAGGGCACTCAAATGGAACTGAGGTGACTGTTATGGTACTTCGGTAGCCAGGCACCTTGGGAGGTAAAGTCTGAGTTCCGCAGGCACTTTGCACACATATTGGCCTTATTCCCCCCTCCCTTTATCTCCTAGGATAATGTTTTTAGAGCACTCTGACACTTTGCACTTTCTTAACTGGAGATGAGGAAGAAAAGAGGCAGTGTAGCACAGTGTATAGACTCTGCCCTTTACCAAGGAATTACCTAACCTTTCCCAGACTTATCTCTAGAATGAGGATAATAGTATCATCTTCCTTAGAGAGTTATTGTATGGATTAAAGGAGATAACGAATATAAAACATTTAGAACAGGATCTGGAACAAATTTTTGATGGAGTTGACTTTCATTTTCTTTTGTAGTATCTGTGCACAGAACTGGGATCTTTTTCTTTCCCTTATATGACACATAGAATTACTGTAATATTTAATGCATTGTATCTATTGGTCCTGGGCATTGGAGAGGACACTTAAAGATCTAAGTTTCATTGTTGGTCCCATGAATCAGGGGCACCCAGATTCACCTGTGGACTCACTAGTAGGAGGAATGAACATAGTGCGCTTCAAGTTGTGAACAAAGCACAAGAAGCAAGATCACTAGATGAGGCTTCTATAGACAAATGTCTCCAAATTGGAGGCAAAAACCAAGAGAATGTAAGTTCGACAGGTGCAGGGACTTGTTTGTTGCCACTGCACCACCTACAAGAGTGGCGCAGTGGTTAAGAATCTGCCTGCCAATGCAGGGGACATGGGTTCGAGCCCTGGTCCAGGAAGATTCCACATGCCAAGGAGCAACTAAGCCCATGCGCCATGACTACTGAGCCTATGCTCTAGAGCCTGTGAGCCACAACTATTGAGCCCTTGTGCCACAACTACTGAAGCCCATGCACCTAGAGCCCATGCTCCACAACAAGAGAAGCCACCGCAATAAGAAGCCCATGCACTGCAACGAAGAGCAGCTCCCGCTCACCACAACTAGAGAAAGCCTGCGTCCAGCAACGAAGACCAAACGCAGCCAAAAATAAATAAATAAAAATTAAAACAAACAAACAAAAACCATTTCATTGCCTATTTTAAAACCAGTCTACAACTTTTCCTGTTGTTCAGGAACACAAATTTTTAAGACCTTCTTGTTATCTAGATCTAGCATTTGTGGCTCTTCTCTCTCTGAAAGATTTTTCATAAGTTATTTCTCCAGTTCCATATAAAGATGCTAAGTAATTCCAGTCCTAGCATTGATCTCAAAGACCTCATCAACCATTTACACTTCTTTATCTATGAAATCACCCTTAAATTCCTACACTTTGTTTCCTCTTTCCAGATCCCTTCTCCTTCTTCCAATTCTATAGTTATTTAGCAGCTCACTCATTAATTCAAGAAATAGTTACTGGCATCTACTCAGCGGTAGGCACAATAATAGGTGTTAGGAATACGATGACGAAAACATAGGGTCCCTGCCTTAAAGAATTTCAGGCTATGCTACATTCACTGGTGCATCTTTATTTACTTGCCTATTTTACTCCTTGGAAACACTAGTCAGGCACAATTCCTTTTTTCATAAATCAATTGTTTTTCCCCTAAAAGAACATTATTTATGTTCTTGATTGTAGAATTCAATGAATTACCCATGCAAGGATGAAACTGAGTCACTTGTACATTCTCAAATCTACTTAGGTCTGCACTGCCCAATTCAGTAGCCATTAGTCCCATGTGGCTAATTTTAAATTAATTACAATGAAATGAGATTAAAAATTTAGTTCCTCAGTTTCACTAGCTACATTTCAAGTGCTTAATAGCCACATGTGGCTACTGGCTACCATACTGGGCAGCACAGATTTAGACCATTTCCGTCATCACAGCAAGTTTTATTAGACAGTACTTTTTGGACAGTCCTTATGTAAGGGGTCACACAGTGGCCACATATAAAAACAGGTTACACATTTTGGCAAACAATCACTGTCTTCCTCAATACTCATGTGATACCACCTAGCACAAGAGTAAGTTACATTCATTTTGTCATTGAGGTCTAAACTAAAATACTGACCTCTAAGGAATAGGGTTTTAATTGTAAAATAAGACAAAATCACTCCTTTTCATGCCTTCTTAGTAACAGAATATATGACTGGGAATGTATAATGAAAGTACCTAAGTAATAGCAATACTGCAATAAATAATCAATTCAACATGGGAAACATCTTAAAGAATCTTACCCTCCTTCACTTTCTGCTTCCTCTGAACTATTACTTGTTGCTGAACTTTGAACTGTGACAAGCCTTCTTTTTCTAGCTCTGTGCTGAGGACTTATCTTGTGAACAGTTATCTTCCTTCCAAGTTCGCCTTGGATATATTCCTCCAGCTTTGGAATGGCTTCTTTAAGAACTCTGATTTCCTCTTTGAGTTCTTCCATATTTGTCAGTAATTCATTTAACTTCTCCAGTATCTGAAGTTGCCTTCCTTGAAAGATCGCTGTTGTTCCTTGGCCATTAGGCATTTCATCTTGCAAAGGCATCAAATCAAGTGAATTACCCAGAGAAAGAAATTTAGGTAAATCCATTGCTGTCCTTGGTTTACGAACCTTGTGGTACCACAGAAGCAGCAAGCTGATTCCAGTAGTTCCCACCATGATGCCAAGTATCATTTCTTTGTTTGTGGACCGAGGCATTTCCTGGTTTTTGTTTCTAAAATTAAAAGTATAAATGTAAATGAACATTGTTTCTGTCTTTCCCAAGACAAAAATATTAGGGCTTTTTCAATCAACAAAAACCAAGTCTACCTCATCACACAAAAAATTTAATAACACTTGATAAATCACAAACTAAAATAAACTATGAGTAATTGCCTCTATAATGTATGTGGCTGAGTAGAAATACTACCTTTATGGATATGACTGACAACCAGTGTAAAGTATCAACTTTAATTCAGAATTTGTATTCTACTTCTGATCTGAAATTTACTCTTTACCATATATTTTTAAAGGGTATGAAAGAGGTAAAAGCATCATTATAAATTTCTGAAAAAAACTATTTAAGAATTCAAATTATGCTTAACTGTGTCTGAACCTTTTATTTGTATAAAATTAACTAGTGTGCTAATGTCTGGGTTTTATCTAATCTTTAAGGAAAGCCCAAGAAAGAGCTCTTCCTTGGCATCTAGTTAACATTTTGTACTCCAATTTAGAGTGATAAACATTTTAAAATGGGCTTTGAGATATAAAATATACAAAGAGTTGTGGCAAGTTTGTAACCTTACCTCATCTCTTTTATTCAACATGGAAAGCAGAGATGCTAATGTATGTGCAAGCTTTACCTCCTTTCTTCTGACCTGGAATTCTTCTGCTTCTTACATTTCTATTTCTGTCTGAGGTCTTAATGTTTTTATTTTCTTTCAAGTGTTCACTTATTTTTAAAGTAACAAAAAAGTAATTTCTTTGACTCCTTTCTCCTTCTGAACTTTCACCATTTTGCATCAAAGACCCAAGCTTTGGGCTACATGGGCCTAAGCTTCCATATAAACTTATAAACTTCCATATAAACATAAACTTGTTGCATATAAACTTAGCTACTTTGACAAAATGCACCATAATCTTTCTTTACTTCATCCCCTCTTCACTAGTTTTATTGCTTATCACTGTTCTTAAAGAAGGCCACTAAAGGAAAACAAAAATATAAATCCCCCTTTCCTTCTGAGACTTTAAAATGGCAATGAGTATATAAATACAATGATAAACTTTTGTAACGAGTGTAAAATACAATAAGGCTTTTATACAGACTTTGAAGTTTCCAAAATTGTTTTCCCATCAATTTCCCCTATTTTATAAACAGGTAAACACCTGTATTAAATTTTATTTGCAACTTGGGAGAAATGATACAAATAATGGTAAACTGTATGTTACAGGAAATTAAATTTGCAAATATTTTGGTTTGTTTTTCCTGACACTTTCTCAAGGAGCAAATTATTATAGCACTGCCACCCTTAGTGCCTGATAAAAGGGAAACAAAGAGGAAAGTACTATGATCTCCCCAGGTTTCCAGTTGGAGGCAATTTCTGGACTATGGCACAGGGAAGGGAAAACCAAACAGAGCCTGGTAATCTCACTGAGTTGAACAGAGATCAGAGTTCAGAGAAACTGAAGCACCCAGAATTTGTGCCCACTTAGTACTGAAGATGAGGGAGTTATGCAGAGAAAGAGTTCCAGAAATACGCATAGGGCTATTCTTGAGTCTTTTTTTTTTTAATTAAAAAAAAATTTTATTTATTTATTTTGGCTGTGCCAGGTCTTAGTTGCAGCATGTGGGATCTTGGTTGTGGCATGCAGGATCTTTAGTTGTGGCATATAGGATCATTAGTTGCGGCATCCTTTTAGTTGCAGCCTATGGAATCTTTAGTTGCAACATGCAAACTCTTAGTTGTGGCATGCATGTGGGATCTAGTTCCCTGACCAGGGATTGAACCTGGGCCCCCTGCATTGGGAATATGGAGTCTTAGCCACTGGACCACCAGGGAAGTCCCTCTCCTTGCATCTTTAATTGAATACCAATCTGCACACGCATAGAGTGAAACCTCACTGAGCCAGGCAAAAAACAATTTCAAGGAAAAGAACAATTACCAGGGAGCTGTAAGCTGAACTATTCCTAAAGATTACACAGAACTGGTAAGTGTTCAAGTGTTTACCATCCAGAGTGTAGAGTGTGTATGAGTTACTTGAGACTTTCAGTAGAGGCTTCAGAAGGGTAATGGCTTGCTAATGCAGCTAAATTAACACTAGAGTTAAGGCTATTTAGACCTGCTCTAAAATAGATTAAAAATGAGCCTTCAAAGGATCAAACTGATTCACAAGTAATTTAACTGCCTTCAGTAGACACTCTTTACAGGAATAGAAAAAATCCAGAACTCAACGACATAAAATCACAATGTTGACCATCTAATCAAAAATTACTAGACATGTAAAAAAGCAGGAAAATGACAGAGGTGATATAATTAGCAGATAAGGGTTTTAAAACAACTATTACAGATATTTCGTTCATTACTTAATATAAATATTAAAAATATGCTAAAGGAAAACATAAACATGATGAGGAAAGTTATAGAAGGCATTAAGCAGAACCATATAGAACCTCTAAAGATAAAAAATAAAATAACTGAAATAAAATTTTACTAAATGAGATTAACAGCAGAGAAACACTACAGGAAAAAAAAATATATCAGCAAACCCAAAGACATAGCAATAGAAACCATCTGCTATAGACTAAATATTTGTGTCCCCCCAAATTCATATGTTGAAATCCTAATCCCCAAGGTGATAGTATTGGATGGAGTCCCCTTAGGAGGCAGAGCCCTCATAAATAGGATTAGGGCCCTTATAAAGAGACCTCAGGGAGATCCCTTGTTCCTTCCACGACATAAAGTTACAGCAAGAAGGTGCCAGCTATGAACCAGGAAGCAGGCCCCCACAAAACAGTGAATCTGCCAGTGCCTTGATCTTGGATTTCTTAGCCTCCAGAATGATAAGAAATAAACTTCTGTTGTATATAAGCCACCCAGTCTACAAGATTTTGTTATAGAAGTCCAAATGGACTAAGACATCATCCAAAATGAAGCACACAGATTTTAAAAAAAGACTAAAAAACAAACAAACAAAAAACCAAGTAGAGCCTATAGGGTAATATCAAGCAGTCTAAAACATATATAGTTAAAGGGAAGAAAAGGAGGGGTAACAAAAAAAATTTGAAGGAAAAATGGCCAAAAAAATTCCAAGTTGGACAAAATCTATAAACCCAGAGATCCAAGAAGGTCAACATAATCCAAGAAGAATAAATTAAGAAAACCAAACCATGGCAAAACATTATTAAAATGCTGAAAACCAGTGATAAAGAGATGTGAAAAGCAGCCAGTGATGGGGAAAAAAAGACATATTATGTTCAGAGAAAAAAAGATAAGATTACAGCAGACACTGTCTCCAAGGCATCACCTCAGAAACTATTCAAGCAAGAGAACAACAGAGTGACCTCTTTAAAGTGCTGAAAGAAACTGTCAACTTGCATTTCTACACCCAGTAAAATATTTTTCAAAAATGAGGGTAAAATAATGAATTTTTTAAACAAAGAAAAGTTGAGAGAATCCATTACCAGCAGCTATTCACTACAAGAAATGCTAACAGAGGTTCTTCAGGCAGAAGGAAAATAATAACACATAGAAACTTGGATCAATACAAATGATGAAGAGCACCAGTAGTGGCAAACATGTGGCAAAATATAAGTCATTTTTCTCATTTTAAGATTTATTCATAAAATATTTGCTTATTACAGCAAAAATGACAATAACATATCATGAGGTTTTTATCATATGTAGAATTAAGAAAGTAGGACAACAATAGCCCAAAGGCTGGGAAGGGAAAAAGAGAATATACAGTTGTAAGGGTCCTAAGTTTATAAAGCAGTGTTATAATAAAGATCCACAGTTGTCACAGCAAAGGAAACCATAAAAAAGACAAAAAGACAACCTCCAGAATGGGAGAAAATATTTGCAAACGAAGCCACTGACAAAGGATTAAGCTCCAAAATAAACAAACAGCTCATACAGCTCAATATTAAAAAAACAAACAACCCAATCCAAAAATGGGCAGAAGACCTAAGCAGACATTTCTCCAAAGAAGACATACAGATGGCCAACAGGCACATGAAAAGATCCTCAACATCAGGGATCATTAGAGAAATGCAAATCAAAACAACAATGAGGTATCATCTCACACTGGTCAGAATGGTCATCATCAAAAAATCTACAAACAATAAATGCTGGAGAGGGTGTGGAGAAAAGGGAACCCTCTTACACTGTTGGTGGGAATGTAAATTGATACAGCCCCTATGGAGAACAGTACGGAGGTTCCTTAAATAGCTAAAAATAGAACTACCATATTGAAATATGACTTCAGAACTGAGAAAATCAACTGGGAAAAAAACTAAAATCAATGGAGGAGGTATTTGTTTTAAATAATCACAATTAGAGAATAATAGCTCAAGCTATGTTTGAGTTTTATATCAGTATAAAATGAATGTGCTTCTAAGCCAATAATTTGCAAAATGCCACTCATTAAAAATCAGAACAACTGCTTGCCTGCAGTATAATTTCAAAGGTTATATTACATCATTTACATAACTTTAATACATTTAATTATCACATTAGTAGTAGACACTTGCACTTTAGTATAAAAACACAGTAATTTAAAAATATATTGACTAGGGAATTCCCTAGTGGTCCAGTAGTTAGGACTCAGCGCTTTCACTGCTGGGGCCCTGGTCAATCCCCAGTCAGGGAAGTAAGATCCCATGGCCTAAAGAAAGAAAGAAAGAAGGAGAGAGAGAGGGAGGGAGAGAGAGAAAGAAGGAAGGAAGGAAAAAAGATTGATTCTTGGTTTAAAATATATATATATATATATATATATATATAGACTAGATAATCAGATACTAAGTATTATTCCTGTCACATTTCAATTTGTAAGGTGCTAATAATAATGTAAAATAATAGACATTATTTTATTATAAATTATTGGCATCTAAAATTAATGGGTAATACATAATTAAAGGTTGTTTGCAGAGATGAGAATTAAGAATTCTGCTGAAATAGTAAATCATCAAAATGTTGACTCTACTGAAATTTCTGCATTAAAATTCCTTTGTAGAACCTGTCATAAACATTAACTTCAGAAAACATTTAATTTTCATGTTCTAGCTTTAATTAAAATTAACTTTTAGAAATGGAAATTATGCTTTACCAAGTTACTTATAATGCTTTCAGCAATATTTAGCATATATATTCACTTAATTCATCAGCAGATTCGTAGGGGGAAATACATAAAATATAGAACTCTGATAAACTCGGAAGATGAAAATTTTTTCAAGGGTAAAGGCACAATATGGGCTATAAACGACCCTGAGTTTTAAGTTTCCCAAGGGAATTGCTCTGAGACCTTGAATTAGCGATTAGATTCTCCACAGCGACCTGGATAACTTGATACTTTCTAAGTGAATTCCAATACTCATATTTCTTTCGGTTTTCATTTTTTTCCCTATTTTATAATTTCTTTTTCATTTAGGGCTCCCTGATGTTTGGCTTATTTGCAAATGTTTGTCCCACTGAAAATCTAGCCTTCATTTTGTGTAAAATAGGTGGAGAATCTGATCAAAACAAAGCAAAGCAAAACAAAAACGTTTGCTGAAGTTTCAAAGGTAAGAAAGACCCAGGGAGCCCAGGTGAGAAGCGAGCAAGTGTCTCCGGCAGAAACTCATCGGCGTTTGCAGGGACCCGGCAGGCCGAGGCAGTACGCTGCCCGCTCCCCACGCACCGCACGCCGGGCGCCCGCGCGGAAATACTAGCGACCTCCGGGGTTGAAACTTCCCAGGCACCGGCTGGGCGAGGGTTGCGCCAGGGTAAACTGCTGCAAGCCCGCTCTACCGCCCGGAGGAGGATGCCCCCAGGCTTGCGGACGCCTAGAGGACGCCCGCACGACCCGGAAGTGCGGTGGCCACCGCCGGAAGTGCTGCCTCGATCCTTGGTCGCGTCCCACCTCGGACAGCCGAGATACCCACTGCCCACCTGCGCAGCGCCAGTTCTCCCCGCGCCGGCCTCTCTGCTGTCGGACACCGGGGACCTGCCGACGGGGTGGCTGGGAGCGACGCGGCGAGCGGACTGTAGTCCCGGAGCCAGCGGGTCCAGAGGTCCGGCGCCGCGGCCGCCTCGTCCTGACCCAGATAGCCGAGGCGCCGGGGGAGGAGCCCGCGCCGCTCGCCCCGCGGTTCCCGCCTCTTCCCGCCGGGCGGTCAACTCACCGGGGTGGGCGCCCTGAGCACCTTTTACAAACGGAGACAAGTGCGCTCCGCCGGGCGCCTCGGCCCGCACCGGACTTTGCCGCCCGGGTGCCGACTCCCTCAGAGCTCGTCTCCTCGCCTCGACCACCGCGCCCTGGCTCAGGGCCAGCGCGCCCGGCCCGGCGGGAGGGTCGGCGCGCGCTTCCTGCTTCCAGCGCGCTTTCTCCCATCACTGCCGCTTCCGAAACCCACCCTCCCTTCGGTTCTTTCCCGCCCCAAACCCACCCCCCTGCCCTAGTTTCACCCTTCTTCTGTGCCCCTTTCTATACACAACCTTGAACCCTCCGTACGACAGAGTCAAACGTGGACGTCTTGCATCAATTACTAATCAAGTTATCCTAAGTTCACTTTAACTCACTTTCTCTCTTAGCTAAATCCCCAGCCTCTTCGTCCTCCCCTCAACCCCACCACCATTCAGAGTTGCCTTTAGGCGAAAACCACTATCTTCTCGAGATGCTTAACATTCGAGATTTTACCCAGCTTCGCTTTTCTGTGGTTTGTATAATGAAAATAAAATTCTGCCAAATGACCTCTTAAAAACTGCACATTCACTCCCTTCTGTATTGTCCTCACTTTGAGCTTTAAATTTAGGCTTGCAGGAAACAGTCTTGAGTACTAAATTCCCTACCAATGTGCTGAATGGAATTAAAAACGGATGCATTCCTATTTATCAAAAAACAAAACAAGCAAAAGAACTCCTCTAAAGAATCAGAAGGCTAATTAAACAATCCATACAAAACTATTTACTAATGGAGATTCCACAGGATCTTTAAGACTATAAAACGTTTTTTGAGCTTTAAGCAAGCTGCATTGAAGAATAAGTAAGCCTAGCCACGTCATTTTATTAAAACTAAGTTATATTTTGGAAGGCAGCAGGCTAATACTTAGCCTCTAAGATTTGAAACTATAAAGCACTCCTAAGAACCACTTTCATTCACACTTTGTTATGATTTACAAAGATATTACAATACAATGCTAATGTTTGCTTTATTTAAACAATACAACATAATATAAACCTGTCTGGCACGGTGATCTCTTTTAATGAGATTTCTTTCCAAAAGAAACTTTACTGTCTCCTCAATAACACTTAAAAGAAGCTTGAAGCACCTTGAGATTTAAGCTTGTCCAGAAGGAGTCCATTGAGTTGTTCACGGCTGCATCCTCAGCACACGGCACAGAAGAGGTCTGCAATAAAAATGTGGAGTGTGGGCTGAGAACAGGGCCTTACCAACCCTCTGCTCCAAAAGAAAGATGTCAGCTGGTACTGACTTGTTCTTCAAGTTCAGGGAGTGGGGTAAAATAGCTGGACTCTTTCTGTATGCCTATGTAACTAACACCTGTTCCCCTTGATTTTGTTTCTTGATCAGTAAAAATTATCTGTGAGGTAGAAACTCACAGAGCGGTGGCCATTGATCTTTGGTAAAGTTAAAACTAAAAAGTAAAGAGACGAGCTAGATTCGCCAGGCGCTGTTGTAGGGATGTCATAAAAAAGAAGGAATTATTCTACCTATCTCTACTAGGAATGTGGTCTCAAAGGAATGTCTGAAGGGGAAAAAAAATCACTAGGAATCTCACAGATGCTGTTTGTCATGGACTGAATGTTTGTGTTCCTCCAAAATTCATTATATTTAAGCCCTAATCCCCAATGTAATGGTATTTGGAGGTGAGACCTTTGGGAAATAATTAGGTTATGAGGCTGGAGCCCTCTAGAATGGGATGAATGCCCTTATAGAAGAGACCAGAGCTCTTTCTTTTTCTACCATGTGAGGATACAATGAGAAGCCATCTGTCTGCAACCCAGAAGAGGACCCTCACCAGAATCCAACCCTTCTGGCACTATGATCTCTGATTTCCTGCCTCCAGAACCATGAGAAATAAATGTTTGCTATTTAAGCCAGCCATTCTATGGTAATTTTTTATAGCAGCCCTAACGAAGACACTTGTATTCATCACAACTAGCACAGCATTACAGTCAGCTGACACCTCTGGTGTACAGGCACTTCACAATTTGTCCCCACCTACTTTTCCAGCTTTTCTCTACCATTTTCACCAGACATCAATCCTTCACTTCACCTATAGGCAAACTACCTTATTTTCTTTCCATAAATCACACGTTTCCCCAGTCTCTGTGTTTAGACTGCTCTCTGTGTCTGGAATACCCTACTCTTTGCCACCTGTCAAAAACCAGTTCATCCAGTTTAATCTGCATCCCTTGAGCAGCTACTCTACACATTCTCCTCCTCCCCCAAAGAAGAATTCCTCCAGGCCCCGCCAAAACTCTGCAGAAGGATAAGGAGTTTCCACGAGTAGAAACCCCTCCCTGCTGGTTTTCTGCACCCCGCTCTCATGTACACTATTATTACCGCTTGGTCAGGGACTGTTGTGCCCTTGAGCTGAACATCTTCAAGGCAAGGATGTATTTATCTTTGTATCCCCAGTGCCTGGCACAGTGCACATACTCTATATATTAGATAAATAGTTGAAAAAAATTCTTTGAAAGTATATGTACACTCAAGAGGAAAGCATTAAGAAATCTGCCGTCCTTTATATGGTAGGAACATGAGAAGTGTATGTCAAGTGTATGTTGGAGAGGGGGGTTTGTTTTATTTTTATTTCTTGGCTTTTATCTAACTGGTTTATATCCAGGAAGAAATTGAATGACAAAGCTGGTGGACGAAGGAGCCTTCCAAGCATAACTGAAGCTCCAAATTGCCCAAATTAGGTCTGTAAATTGGAGGGAGAACCAACAGCCACAGCAAAAAGATTGATTAACTCTTATACTCAGTTCCTGCTTCATTCTTTATATGAATTATCTTATTCCATCTTCCCAACAGTCTACTGAGGTAAATTACATTACAGGTGAGAGTTTGCTGCCTGTGATGGAACATTGGAAGGGGGCTCTTCATAGCACCTTTTGTAAGTACATCATAGCATTTCTCAAGAGATAGTGTTCTGTCTGCATCTCCTACTTCAGTTACTTGAGGTTCAGCCTTCTCTGCTCCCTCTATGGGAACTGAACCTCCAGACAGAGCACTTATCCCATGGAGGGCTTCCTTGTAGGGGTCTGCCATTATCTCTAAACCACAGGGTATAAAATTACGGTGGGTCTATCATGTTCATTGCAGGCTAGGAATGGAGTTTGGGGAAAAATAATCCTGTGTCTAATATTAACAGTTTTGGGCTTATTTTAATTTTAGGGATCCTTAGAACACAAGAAGATTATTCCCAAAATTTCTGAAAAGATACCTATGACTAAATTGGATCTTCCAAGGGAAAAATGCCTTCTTTGAGAAAGGTATGAGGATAAGTTTATTAACTATTTCCACAAGACTAAGCAATTACTGTAATAAATTATTAATCACATAAATACAATAAAATAATTGACCAAATATTCCTGTACTGAATGAATCTTAAATGGTTTTTAAAAAGACATGTATAAAAGAGGTTAGAAACAATATTTATGTAATATAATTTAGCAATTCAATGTTAAATCAATTTGTTAAAAATATAACTACCTCATTAAAGTATAGAATTCTTCTAAGAAACTTTTTGTTTTGTTAGAAAAATTAAGTTTTTATTCAATGTCATGTTCAGAAAGGCATATGCATTGCCTGATTGACACTAACCTTGGTCAATGATTATCAGCAGTTTTTCTATGACACATAAAGATAGGAATGAAGATTCTTCAGATATTCCAGGAGATTTTGTACGTCACATTCTTTTTTTTTTTTTTTTATTAATTTATTTATTTTTAGCTGTGTTGGGTCTTCGTTTCTGTGCGAGGGCTTTCTCTAGCTGTGGCAAGCGGGGGCCACTCTTCGCTGCCGTGTGCGGGCCTCTCACCATCGCGGCCTCTCCTGCTGCGGAGCACAGGCTCCACACGTGCAGGCTCAGTAGTTGTGGCTCATGGGCCCAGTTGCTCCGTGGCATGTGGGATCTTCCCAGACCAGGGCTCGAACCCGTGTCCCCTGCATTGGCAGGCAGATTCTCAACCACTGCGCCACCAGGGAAGCCCCTGTACGTCACATTCTTACACTGAGTTTCTGAAGTCAACCTGTTAACAGCTTTGGATATTCTCTAAAATGGAACTCAACAAAGTCATAGCAAAAAGTCACTTTACCCCTCCCTTCTGCATTCTTTCTTCATCTTGAGAGAAAATGTTCAGGGATATCTTTGACAGTATGTATGTCAGCTTTATAAGTTAAGGTCAGTTTCATTGTTTGTGGCAGATTGAAAAAAAAAGTGAAATGTTGGTCAGTTAGACAAAATATTGTTACAATATATGCATGTATAAATTAGTTAAAATAACTGAATAGTTTTAATTATATATAAAAATTAGAAAAAAAGATTTCATTTAGGACTTGGATGGCAAGTCAATTTTGTGTAAGGTTCTCCTGGGAAAAAAATTGGGTTTAGCAGTTTTCCAGACCCACTGTCCTCAGACTATCCAAAGAAAAGTTATTTTCCCCTAGGAACAATATCTTTCTAGAAATTGTTCAGTAGATAGAGGCAGCCTCTTGGTATGCAAATCAGTCTATAAAGATGGTCACTCTTCTGATGCAATAAAGACACATTAATTAATCAACCATTGTTAAAACTTTTTCCATTTCATAAAAGTTGTATTCCTATCTTTATAATTAAGACATATATTTGGACTCTCATTGAGAGAAGTGAATCTAGAAAGAGATGAAATTCACCACTATAATGATTTTAGAAGAAAGTTTGTCTCATAAAGCAAGTGACCAAGCCATTTGTATTGTAATAGAAAATAATTGTGGTTTGTTCAGAACTGAGAACATATCTTATCATAAAGTCATACTATATAGGGCTTCCCTGGTGGCGCAGTGGTTGAGAGTCCGCCTGCCAATGCAGGGGACACGGGTTCGTGCCCCAGTCCGGGAAGATCCCACATGCTGTGGAGCAGCTGGGCCCCTGAGCCATGGCCGTTGAGCCTGCGCGTCCGGAGCCTGTGCTCCGCAATGGGAGAGGCCACAACAGTGAGAGGCCCACATACCGCAAAAAAAAAAAAGTCATGCTATATAAATCGTGGTTTGTTTCCTAAGTAACCCCATAAAATCCTTCGTAATCCATAGGATAATATGCTCTATGGTTTTCACTTGGATTCTAACTCAGAACTGCTGATGTCAGGAAATCATCTATCTGTGCTATGGCCTTGGCTGCTTCCACTTAAAAAAAAAAAAAGTAACCTTGACCTTGCCAGCTGCAGCAGATAACTGATAACTGTCCAATGAGAAGAGAGACCCATCCTCCAGCTGCAACGTCTGCTTACCAGCTAATGCAAAAAACTCCTACCACCAGCCACAGCCTCTGCCAGGTTTCTAGCAAAGAGCCATGGGGCTCTTTGACTTCTTCACATGAAGCAAAACAACCCTTCCAATCCTCCTTAAAACAAAAAAAGACAATTCTGACAGTAATGACATTTACTTTCTCTCTTGGTAACAGAAACCTCCCATTTCTCAAACAGAAGGGTACTGAAAGGAACTTCTCTTCTGGACATAATGACATGGTACAGGAAACACAATTCAGGAGGTGTCTGTATTTCATAAATGAAAGACTGTTAACAAACTAATATGAATAATTTAGTTATTTACATATGGACATTTTACAGAGTGAAAATAGCTTCAGAAATTTTCATAAAGCATTTAATTGTGAGAATTCAACTTCAGACATAAAGGCACTTCCAGTATTTTCCTCTGCTAAATATTTGCTATTATGGAGACATGACCATAATTAGGTATCATGATTTTTCTCCTCTTTTTAAGAAGTAGAATCTGTAAAGATCTTTCATCAAAATAATTTATTGCTACTGTGGCTTAAGTTATGGCTTAAAAGGCATCAAACACCTAAGTAAAAAATGAAAATTTCAGTTGATTCAAGTACTTTAAAACATTTTGGTACTACCCGTTGTCTTTCCTAAAACCCTGCCTCTCCAACTCGTGTTACTACCATATCTCACATCCATCACTATCAAAAACTATAAGAGAAAAATTTCCACTCACAGCCTTCACTTCCTGGCTCCTTACCCACTTATCGGCTCGCTGCAGAAACCACTATAACTGCACTGACACTGCTCTCACCAAGAAGGACAAGGTCTCCTGATTTCCCCAGATAGTGGCTTTTCATCTTTTTAGAGAGTTTCTCAACTTCAGTACTATTGATTTTTTTGGACTGGAGAATTATTTGATGTAGGGAGAATTCTCTGTTGTGGGATGTTTTAGCAGCATCCTTGGCCTCGACCCACAAGTAAGTTAGTATAGTAAGCACATTTTCCTAGAGAATTAAACAAAGCTTGCTAAGCAATGCCCCAGCATTGAAAGAAGATGCTATAAATTCTTAATTTATAAGTTTTGGATAACTTTTCTCAAAAGCATGGGTCATGTCTTATTCATTTTTCTACCCTCAGTACTTGATGTTCAGTAATATAGATCTTGAATGAATAAATAGATTGATGGATAAATGAAAATATCTAGGTCTCTGAATTTTTCACTTTTCAACCAGAAGCTTTGGCAAGTTTGCACATATGTGACCAGCCTATGTGATTGCTTAAAAAAATTATTTTAATTGTCTAATTCCAAGTAAGGTAGCTTAAAGAGAGAAAGTCCCATTGGCCATGGAACATGGAATTGTAGAGAAGCTGAAAAAGGAGAAATGAAATTTCTGAAATTAAAAAGAAACTTTTGACTTCACCTCAGATACCTAAATCTTGCCTAAAGCCAGCTCTGTGTATCAAATGGCTTTTCTCATCAGAATTGTACTATCCAGGTTTTGGAATTCTTTCAAAATATATGTACACTTTAAAATGTTTTAGTGTCACTGGTTTCTGCTTTGCAAGGCCCACTAAATCTTCTAGATAGCATTTATAATTAAAAAAACATTAGTAGGTATTAATTCTATATTCATTTTAGCAAGGAATAAACAGAGGCTCTTATAGTTAAAATCACATATCTAGAAATGGTAGATTAAAAATTTGATTCCATGTTCTGTGATTCCAGACTATACACTTAATTAAAGCTATGGTGCTTTAATAAAAACCAAGCTGAGTATTGAAAAAAAAAAAAGACAAACTGAAAGATTGGGATATTTATGTGCATAAAAAGCAACTGGGTTGCTTGCTGATTAATGTAGATTCTCTGACCACCAAAACTTCAGATTCCTAGTTCTGAGATGGGGTCCAGGATTTGCATTTCAAAATATCATCCTGAGTTGATGTTGCATGAACCACCCTTTGAGAAACATCGCATGTAGCCAAATTTCTAAAGTAAAAATGACATCAAACAGCCTTATCCTAAAGGCACAACTGCTGAATCTGGTTTTTATTCACTTTTGGTCTTTTACGCAAAAAGGGGTTCAAAGACCATGTGGAAAGGAACCAAAAGAAATTCTGGTTTTGGAAACTGAGTACTTCATTGGGAGTTTTCCTTGCTATTACTCCTGCCAGAGAGAGAGAGAGAGAGAGAGAGAGAGAGAGAGAGAGAGAGAGAGAGAGAGAAGAGAGATACGAAAATAGTTCCCTTTCTTTCAACATGAGAGGAAACGGGCCCACTTTTCCAGCGTCTTCTGACAGGTGCACCCCTGGCCCTGGGGCCCCAGCCCGTTTGGCAGCTCTCAGCTCACGTGTCCTAGCAAGCCTTCAAGAGATGAGATGAGGCAATGATCACACGAGCAGCACCTGCTCTTTCGTTCTTGGCCAACGGGTTTAGTGCTGTCATCCAGGTTAATCATTTGTGTCACAGTCGTTCTCTGCTCGCCAAATTCCTTTGCCCCCACCAGCTAATTCTCAGGATGTGGATAACCAGTGAACACAATCCAAGATTTCATGCAAGAGGTATGAGAATGCTTTCTGCCTCCTTTTATCAGACACATAACAGTTTGCAATCATGGGGCACTTGGGAGCATTCAAAGTGCTTCCACGTGTTTGTGTTATTGTCACCCCCAACCTCTGAGATGGACAGAGCATGGATTTTCATTTTTACCTCGCAGATGTGGAAATAGGCTCTCAGCGATTAAGTCACACAGTAAATAGAAACTCTGCACTCTGGACTTTCCTGGCGGCGCAGTGGTTAGGAATCCGCCTGCCAATGCAGGGGACACGGGTTCGAGCCCTGGTCTGGGAGGATCCCACATGCCACGGAGCAACTAAGCCCGTGCGCCACAACTACTGAGCCTGCGCTCTAGAGCCCGTGAGCCACAACTACTGAGCCCACGTGCCACAACTACTGCAGGCCATGTGCCTAGAGCCCGTGCTCCACAACAAGAGAAGCCACTGCAATGAGAAGCCCGTGCATCACAAGGAAGAGTAGCCCCCACTCGCCACAACTAGAGAAAGCCTGCGCGCAGCAACAAGCACCCAACACAGCCAGTAAATAAATAAATTAATTAATTAAATTTAAAAAAAAAAGAAGCTCAGTGCTCCTCACTTATGATGAAGGGTTCTTTCTTGCCTCTCCTGCTGAAGCCTAGTTGCTAGTGTGCATTTCTGCTGTGTGTTGGCTGGGCAGTGAGAGCTAGTGTAGGCTCAGACAATGAGAGTGCAGAAGGGTAAGGCAGTGTTAGTTTATGTTTAATACACAAAATAATAATAAGTTCACTGAAGTTTCCCCCTTGTGCATTACTTATTTTACTTATAGGGAAAGAAAACTTTAAAATACTAAAGAATAAAAATGCTACCCCTTAAGCTGGGATGAAGTGAGAGAGTGGCATGGACATATATACACTACCAAATGTAAAATAGATAGCTAGTGGGAAGCAGCCACATGGCACAGGGAGATCAGCTCGGTGCTTTGTGACCACCTAGAGGGGTGGGATAGGGAGAGTGGGAGGGAGACGCAAGAGGGAGGGGATATGGGGATATATGTATATGTATAGCTGATTCACTTTGTTATACAGCAGAAACTAACACACCATTGTAAAGTAATTATACTCCAATAAAGATGTTAAAAAAGAAATGCTACCCTTTATTACTGACTAGCAAAATACTGGATGCTGTTTCATAGTTTTTTTTTATGAAATGTCTTCCAAGTCTTGACCTTAAAGATGATAAAGCATGTTCATTATCTTCATCTAGCACTGATTTCCAGTTTCCTTAAGATTATTTCCAGTCCAGTGCTTTTGTGGCAATCACAACTTGTTAGATCTTTGTTATAAGGTTCTGTAGTGTGTTTGTAAATTCATAGACTTAAAATTAGAAGGGATTTAGGGAGGTCACTTAGGTGACATCTAAAGGAGTATTTCTAGGGTTCTACATATAAAGTCAGAGGCCTTGCTGGGGGTGGGTATGCTTGTGACCTTTATTAGCACAGCTTGGGGAAAAATCTGTTGCACTTTACCCAGATAGAGCAAGCACTTACACTTTCAAATGAAAGCTTGGGATAACTGACAAGGATGATGTAAGTTTGCAGGTTCAAAACACTGGAGCAATTGGAAATTTACTTTTCAAAACATTGCCTCAATTTCTAACAACAGTTCTCACAAAAAGGAGGGCCTTTTGAAGTATATCTCAGGAGTGAAAGAGTGATAAAATTCGGCAGCTTTTGAACTTTTGTGATAACCAGAAAAGATAAGGCAGGCTCACATTCACCACATGAATCGCTGAGAAACCATTCTCATGATTCCAACTCAAAGGGAATGTGCCTCTCAGCACTTTTTGATTATCCTGAACACTATGGTTTTATTAGACTTATTAGACTGGGTTTCTGCAATCATCAATTAGATCACTGAAGAAAATCACACAGGGGATAAATTCATTAAAAGTTGTTGTAGGAAAAGCAAAATGTAAAGAATGAAAATCTAGGTGGAGATGGGATCACAAAACAATAGTACAGAGGCCACATACTCTGTCCACACGTATTATAGGTTTACAATATCTAAATATCCATGATAGTAAGTCTTTTATTTGATCTGTCATGGTACTATACAAAAGCCACGTAAAAGCACTGCAAACAGAGAAACCCATATCAGGAGCGGAACTAGAATGGGAAGCAAGGCAGTAAGAGGATGGGACTGAGAGGATAGAGCCTTCTCCTGTTGGACATAAACATCTCACGGAACATCTAGCTCAGAATAAGACACTGCAACACAAAATGCCAAACACACGTCTCTCTTGCTAAATGAGTAACTGTTAATTCTTTACTAGTTACAGTTTTATCTTACCTCTAGTTTGCCCTCCTTGTATGTGAGATTTACTAAGACACCCTTCCTAGAATTGCTCCCTCTTTCTGACAACGCACACTCTAGAGCATTCCTTATACTCTCCCGAAAATTACCCAACCCAAACCCAAATCCTATATGTTCATTCTAATAACCTCTTTCGAGACACCTCACCATCAACTCCAGGTGTGCTCCTGGTGGTCTTTGGCTGGAGAGCATTGACAGTTAAATTATTAAATTCTTTAAATATCAATAGGTAGGTAAAATTTTTTCATACTGGAATTCTTGGGTCAAAGGGATAAATGTTTAAAATTGTGATCAATGTTGCCTAATTGTCCTCCAAATAATATTCAGTTTTAAATGCTAACCAGCAGTTTTTCTATCAGTTGTTAGCCTTTTCTTATGGTTGTGCATGATTTTCTTTGTTACAATAACACTGGTTACAATAAACCAGACACTCTTCTAAGTGTTTTCCATGTTATAAACAAACTCTTGTTAAGCCTCATACCAAACCTGTGATGTAAGTTCTATTATCCCCATTTTACAGATGAGAAAACTGCCGTGATTAGAGGTTATGCAGTTTGTACAAGGTCACATGGCTGGGAAGTGCTCAAGCTGATATTTGAACCAAGCAGTGTGAGTCCAGAGCCCCTGCTTATAGCCACGATGTCATGGTACTTTATTGCAGTAATGGTAAATGAGCAGCATCCACATGAAGAAAAAGTTAAAGCCCTAGTGAGAGACATAAAAATAGGCTGGAATAAATGAAAAGCCATTCTATATTCCTGGATATAAAGATTTACTATTTTACGGATGTTATGTATCCTCACTTTAATCCACAAAATTTCAACTCAAAACAGGCCATTCTGGAGTATTTTACAAAATTATTTTAGTGTTCAACTGGAAGAACAAAATGTATGAACAATGAAAAGAAAAAAACAACTCTGAACAATAATAATGAAATTAGACCATCTCTACCAATTATTAACATTTACTATAAAATGGATACAACAGCACAGAACCAGTGCAGGAATAACGTAATTAGCCCTGACCATGGGCTTTTCACCTCAATAAGCCCTAGTGATTCTCAACCCAGTGACAATTTTGACCCCCAGGCGAAATTTGGCCATTTCTGGAGACACTTTGGTTGTTATGACTGGGGAGAAGCTATTAACATCTAGGAGGCACCGGACAGGGAAGCTGCCAAACTTCTTTCAATGTTAAAGATGGCTCTCCATAACAAAGAATTATCATTTTCGAGTGTCACAGTGCTGAGGTTGGGGAATTCTGCCCTAGGTGAATTTTAGGGGTAGGAGGCTGTGTCATAACCCCTGAAATCACATCATTTAGGCACCTATTTAAATTTGTCTTTACATCTAGAGTCACTTACTACTGGATCCTGTTCATGGAAACCATTTCCTGATTTCTTTCTGAAGACTTTATACAAACATATTCCACAGATGCCTTTGGGGGTCTTGAAAGGAAAAAGGCGTGTTCATGTGACTTAAAAGATTTTGCTACAAGTCTATGAACTGAGGCTGTCTGTTTATAACCTATGCTACATCCAAGGGTCCACTGTGCACCTACTATGTACCTGGCAAGGTTCTGGAGTCTGGCAAGACACACGGGGTGACTCAGGGCAATGACATTCTCATGGGGAGACACGACAGACAAACCAGCAACTCTAAAATATGCTGGCAGAGCTAATGGCTATGGTAAGCTGAAATAGGGGAACGTGACAGAGGGGCAAGTTTAGACTGGATAGTCAGAGAAAACCTTATGAGGAGGAAGGTTCCAAGCTGAGATCCAAGTGAAGGACAATACAAAGAGAGGAACAGCTGGGCAAAGGTGTTTAGCTGGGATGAGCTTGGCATGTTAGATGAACAAGTAGAAGGCTGGTGTAGCTGCACCACAGTGATGGAGAGACAGTGGTACAGGATGGGACTGGAGGTGTAGGCAGGGACCACATGCTAGAGACCATATAAGAAGTTTGGCCTTCATTCTAAGTATAATGGGAAGCAGGAGAGTGCAAGGATCTGGTTTTCATTTTTAAAGAATTGGCCTGGATACTCTGAGCATGGAGTAGAGGACAAATGTAGAAGCAGAGAGTCCAGCTGGGAGGGGTTTCAGTTCATCCAGTGGAGAGGCGATGGTGGTGTGGACAGGGGAAGTAACAGGTGACATGGAGAGAACGTGTGCTGGGATTTGGGCGTGGCTGGGAAGACTCATACCAGGTCTGGCAGAGTCCTAAAATTCAGATAATGATGTGTTTTCCCAACCTGTGGGACTTACTGCTTCTAAGTTCAGTGGTTAGAGTACTTTTTCTTCCACGATTGTTTTTTTTTTTTTTCTTCCACCTTTGAATTCTGCATATGTAGGAAATTTCACTGGTGAAAGTCACATGCTCACCATTAGCAGCTGTAAATCTCTAGATAAAGGATGGTGATACTAGAAGGGAGGGGGTGAATAAGGGTGGTAGCAAAGAATGTATTTGATATTTTGTGGGTTTGTTTGGCCACATGCTCTAAATGTAATAAGCTCTGAGAATTTTTGCCTGAAGGAGAAAAGTGGAAAATACATATCACTCAGGAATGCTTTTAACCACAGGTAACAACAAAAAAATAATCCAACTAACAGTAGCTTTAAAAAAAAAAAAAAAAGCAAGTGGTTGCTGGCATTGATTCACCAGTCAATGACACCATCAAAGGCCAGACTCTATCTTTCTGCACCGTCATCCACAACATTGGCTCTTGGTCCTAATGCTTGACTTGCTCAAGGTGGGAAGAAGGGAGAGAGAGACATGGTGCCCGTTATCAGGGAAGAAAAGCTGTCTCGGAAACCCTCATGAAATTTATGCTTGTAACTCATTGGCTGGAAATGAAACACATAGACATTTCTAGTTGAAAGAAAAGCCAGGAAAGGGGATTTTCTGACCTCCAGAGTGGAAGAATGGAAGAGTGAAGGAGATTGTGAATGGTTTGGGGTTAATCAGCCAACGGGGTCTGCCACTCTGACCAAGTGGGAGGTGGAGTGTGTAACCCAGATCCAGAAGCAGAACTCTGCGATATACAGCAGGGTATCTAAATTCCTACTGTATGTACTGGCTGTTTTCTCAGTCTCTCCCTTGTCTTGGTACAATACTATCTTAATGTTTCATGTCATACGGTAACATATTAATGCAATTATTGAGAGATCTCTTGCACTGAAGAGTTTTTAAGCAATATCATTGTCTCTTCAATCGCGTATCCTAATTTTTAGGTGCAATTCAAATGCTCGATTTTCATACACTATGGATTCTAAGAATATCTTCATATGAACTGACGATTGCTGGCAAACTCAGGCAAGATTTCCTTCTGAAATAAGAATTCTTATGCATTCTGTGGTTTATGTAAAAGCCTATGGTTTGAGATGCCTTCAGCAGGATGGAAGAAGTGGACAAGAAGAAAAAGAACAGGAAAACATAGTAACCAGGTGGTGAGCACTTTTAAAGATGAGAGCTCTCAGGGATATTGTCTTGAGGGTGTTATAGAAGGTAGATGCAATTAAGCTGTCAGGAAAGAAATTGGGCCTGGGGAGTACGGTTTTTGCAAAAGAGGGGAAATATAGTCTTTAAAACTAGAAAGTTAAAACATTAGGAATCATTAAATGTAAACTAAAATTTATTTTTTATCTTTAAATGTTTAAAATAATTGTAATGACTATCTAATCATAGTGTCTGGATTCTCATCTGCCTGATTTTCCCTGTCCAATTTTTCTAGATCCAAAGAATCACAGCAGGAAAATTAGAATACAAACTAAAACATTTTTATTCCATCTTCAGAGCTTATAGGACTTAGTTCTGCCATGACTTTTATTTTTTTATTTTTTATTTTTTTTGCAGTACGTGGGCCTCTCACCGCCGCGACCTCTCCCGTCACGGAGCACAGGCTCCGGATGCGCAGGCCCAGCGGCCATGGCTCACGGGCCTAGCCGCTCTGCAGCATGCGGAATCCTCCCGGACCGGGTCACGAACCCGTGTCTCCTGCATCGGCAGGCAGACTCCCAACCACTGCGCCACCAGGGAAGCCCTGCCATGACTTTTAATGTATTGCTTGGACATCTCTGGCTGCAAGTAACGGAAAACCAACCTGAAGTGCCTTAAACACTCAAGATTTTTATTATCTCACATCTTAAAAAGTCTGGAGGTTAGACTGATTCAGCATCCTAACACTATCATTAGGAGCCCAGACACTTTCCATATTTCCATGCTGCTACCCACAGCATATTGACTTTCATCCTAGGCTTGTATCCTCATGGCTGCAAGATGGCTGCCACATCTCTAGGAATCATGCCCTCTCACAACTGCCTCCAAAGGCAGGAGAGAAGATGGAGGCTCTCCTCAGGCATCACTTTACTTCTGTGAGTGAAAAAGATTTCCCTAGATGTTCCTTATATCTCAATGGCCTTAACTTATCACCTGTGCCATAGCTGAAAGGGAGCTATTTTAGAAAAATTAGTAACTGTTATTTGCACCTCTGTTGTGGGAGGCAGGCTCTTTCAAATGGCAAGAACAGGGAGGGGAATGGCTATTGTTCAGGGAGTCTTGTGGGTAAGAAAACAAAATTACCTCATTAACAGATCTGGTATCTTCCCTCAGATGTGTCAATAAAAGTGAGTCCGATTTCTAAACCTGCCTTCAAATCAGAATAATTCAGTCTCAGGTATTTCCTATCATCTGAGAGTAATTCTAGCTTATTAACTGCCTTCGGAAAATAGAATGCTGATCATGAGCCTGAGCTAGCTCTCCTGCTAATACTTTTTCACTTCAAGGAGTAATGAATGCCTGTATTAAAAAGGAGGATGTGTTCCAGCAACATATTACATTGCCAGAAACATCATTAACAGAGACCTATATAATATAGAGGGTCAAGAATCCTTAATCCCTTAATCCTGGCTAGCAATGCAATGGGAGAAATCAAAATTGCCTACTCAAGGTAACTCAGTTACTCCCAGATTTTAAGTCTGGGATTCTTCCCATCCCCGTTCACTTTCTCTCTCTGGGTTCATGCTCTGGCTTCAGCTGCTGGTGTCTCTGGTTATTCCCATGGCCTTTAGTTTCGAGGTCCAGCATTTTGTTTCTTTTGTGGCCCGATCATAGATGATGGGATTTTTCTGGTCTCTGGCCCTCTCAGCACTCAGCTCCCACCTCCTACTCCATCCCTAGGGGTTTCAGGAACTCTTGCCTGCTTTCCTACCTGGGTGGGGTAGCAGAACTTTCTGAGACAAACTGGTCTATTCATAAAAAATAATGGTGACACAATTAAGCATCACTATCTAAAAAGAGACTTCCTGACCACGAGATTCTACAAAATCTCTAATTTCCTTTTGCAAATTTGCACGAAAGTTGCATTTATGATAGAGGAAAATAAGAAATAAACATTGCTTCACACATACAAGAGCTGCTCTGGGAAAGCAGGAAGAATTCAGTCCTCTTTTCTTAGATAAGGGAACAAAGTCAGAGATAAGATGTTGCCTTGGGAAAAAAATGTTTGCTTTCAGTGTTTTTCCTCCTGGGAGCCTGACTAGTCTTCGGGGATTCAATACTCAGAGCTGAACCTGTGTGGGTTTCTGTGCCAATAAGCTTCACGTATAAAGCATTCAGCTTCTGAAATGAAGAGCTGTGAGATGCTAAGTACCACCACGCTGAATCAGTGCTGCGGGCCCTGAGGGGCATGGGGGCTGTGGAATGAAACCGAATTTCTCGTTTAAAAAAAAAATGGAAAGAAAAAGATGATTGATGTAGTTTCGCCACAATTTTTAAATGTTTCATGCGGATTAAAGGAAGAGTTTTGAATGATGACAATCTACATGTTTCGATACACACCGTTTTGCAAGTTAAAATTTAAGTTAGAAAGAAGTTTCTAATGGATACCAATCTATCAAGAATTTTTCTATGGGTGGTGGTGGCTGGGATGTTTTTAGCCTTGGGCTGCCTTGATGGAATAAACCTGGGAGGGAGACTTGGGCTGCTCTTTTGGCCTCTGAAATTGATTTACTTTGTGACCTCAAGTAAGTCACCTTACAGGATTTTTGTCATAGTGAGTCAAGGACCTATCCTTGACGTTCACTGAGCAATAAAGCAGACAGACATGTTCGCTGAATGACTGGAACTTCTCAGAAGGGCGCTGCTGTAGAAAGACCTCACATGACTTTCCTGTACGCTCGTGAACCTGGTGTTGACCCATC